>NC_048592.1:0-600000 GCF_013265735.2 Oncorhynchus mykiss
CCAGACCGAACCAGACCAGACCGAACCAGACCAGACCGAACCAGACCGGACCAGACCGAACCAGAGCGAACCAGAACGAACCAGACCAGACCAGGCCAGACCGAACCAGACCGAACCAGACCAGACCAGACTAGACCGAACCAGACCAGAACGAACCAGACCAGACCGAACCAGACCAGACCGAACCAGACCAGACTGAACCAGACCAGCCCGAACCAGACCAGACTGAACCAGACCAGCCCGAACCAGACCAGACCGAACCAGACCAGACCGAACCAGACCAGACCGAACCAGACCAGACCGAACCAGACCAGACCGAACCAGACCAGACCGAAGCAGAGCGAACCAGACCAGATCAGGCCAGACCGAACCAGATCGAACCAGACCAGACCAGACCGAACCAGACCAGACCAGACTGAACCAGACCAGACCGAACCAGACCAGACGCAACCAGACCGAACCAGACCGAACCAGACCGAACCAGACCAGACCGAACCAGAACAGACCGAACCAGAACAGACCGAACCAGACAGAACCAGACCAGACCGAACCAGACCAGACCGAACCAGACCAGACCAGCCGAACCAGACCAGACCAGACCGAACCAGACCAGACCGAACCAGACCATACCGAACCAGACCAGACCGAACCAGACCAGACCGAACCAGACCAGACCGAACCAGACCAGACCGAACCAGACCGAACCAGAGCGAACCAGACCAGACCCAACCAGACCGAACCAGAACGAACCAGACCGAACCAGAACGAACCAGACCAGACCGAACCAGACCGAACCAGAACGAACCAGACGACCAGACCAGACCAGACCGAACCAGACCAGACCAGACCAGAGCAGACCAGACCGAACCAGACCGAACCAGACCAAACCGAACCAGACCAGACCGAACCAGACCGGACCAAACCGGACCAGACCGGACCAGACCAGACCGAACCAGACCAGACCGAACCAGACCAGACCAGACCGAACCAGACCGAACCAGACCGAACCAGACCGAACCAGACCAGACCGAACCAGACCATACCGAACCAGACCAGACCGAACCAGACCGGACCAGACCAGACCAGACCGAACCAGACCAGACCGAACCAGAACAGATCGGACCAGACCGGACCAGACCAGACCGAACCAGACCAGACCAGACCGTACCAGACCGAACCAGACCGAACCAGACCAGACCAGACCAGACCGAACCAGAGCGGACCAGACCAGACCAGACCAGACCGAACCAGACCGAACCAGACCAGACCGAACCAGACCGCACCGGAGGGAACCAGAACGAACCAGACCAGACCATACCAGACCGAACCAGACCAGACCGAACCAGACCAGAGCAAACCAGACCAGACCGAACCAGACCCGAGCGAACCAAACCGAACCAGACCCGAACCAGACCGAACCAGACCCGAACCAGACCAGACCGAACCAGAGCGAACCAGAACGAACCAGACCAGACCGAACCAATCCGAACCAGAACGAACCAGACCAGACCAGACCGGACCAGACCAGACCGAACCAGACCAGACCGAACAGACCAGACCGAACCAGACCAGACCGAACCAGACCAGACCGAACCAGACCAGACCAGACCGAACCAGAGCGAACCAGAACGAACCAGACCAGACCAGACCGAACCAGACCGGACCAAACCAGACCAGACCGAACCAGACCAGACCGAACCAGAGCGAACCAGAACGAACCAGACCAGACCAGAACAGACCGAACCAGAACGAACCAGACCAGAACAGGCCAGACCGAACCAGACCAGACCGAACCAGACCGAACCAGACCAGACCAGAACGAACCAGACCAGACCATACCGAACCAGACGAGACCAGACCGAACCAGACCAGACCGAACCAGACCAGACTGAACCAGACCAGACCGAACCAGACCGAACCAGACCAGACCGAACCAGACCGGACCAGACCGAACCAGAGCGAACCAGAACGAACCAGACCAGACCAGACCGAACCAGAGCGAACCAGAACGAACCAGACCAGACCAGGCCAGACCGAACCAGACCAGACCAGACCGAACCAGACCAGACCGAACCAGACCGAACCAGACCAGACTAGACCGAACCGAACCAGACCAGACCGAACCAGACCAGACCAGACCAGACCAAACCAGACCAGACCGAACCAGACCAGACCAGACCGAACCAGACCGAACCAGACCAGACTAGACCGAACCGAACCAGACCAGACCGAACCAGACCGAACCAGACCAGACCAGACCAGACCAGACCAGAGCGAACCAGAGCGAACCAGAACAGACCAGACCAGACCAGACCAGACCGAACCAGAACGAACCAGACCAGACCGGACCAGACCAGACCGGACCAGACCAGACCAGACCGAACCAGACCAGACCAGACCAGACCAGACCGAACCGAACCAGACCGAACCAGACCAGACCATACAAGACCAGACCATACCGAACCAGACCAGACCGAACCAGACCAGACCGAACCAGACCAGACCAGACCGAACCAGACCAGACCGAACCAGACCAGACCGAACCAGACCAGACTAGACCGAACCAGACCAGACCAGACCGAACCAGACCAGACCAGACCGGACCAGACCGGACCAGACCGGACCAGACCGGACCAGACCGAACCAGAGCGAACCAGAACGAACCAGACCAGACCAGACCAGACCGAACCAGACCAGACAGGACCAGACCAGACCGAACCAGACAGGACCGAACCAGACCAGACCAGACCAGACCGAACCAGACCAGACCGAACCAGACCGAACCAGACCAGACCAGACCAGACCAGACCGAACCGAACCAGACCGAACCAGACCAGACCATACAAGACCAGACCATACCGAACCAGACCAGACCAGACCGAACCAGACCAGACCGAACCAGACCAGACTAGACCGAACCAGACCAGACCGAACCAGACCGAACCAGACCAGACCAGACCGGACCAGACCGGACCAGACCGGACCAGACCGGACCAGACCGAACCAGAGCGAACCAGAACGAACCAGACCAGACCAGACCGAACCAGACCAGACCAGACCGAACCAGAACGAACCAGACCAGACCAGACCAGACCGAACCAGACCAGACCGAACCAGACCGAACCAGACCAGACCAGACCAGACCAGACCGAACCAGACCGAACCAGAACGAACCAGACCAGACCGAACCAGACCGAACCAGAACGAACCAGACCAGACCGAACCAGACCAGAGCAGACCAGACCGAACCAGACCAAACCGAACCAGACCAGACCGAACCAGACCGGACCGGACCAGACCGAACCAGACCAGACCGAACCAGACCAGACCAGACCAGACCAGAACGAACCAGACCGAACCAGACCAGACCGAACCAGACCAGACCAGACCATACCGAACCAGACCAGACCGAACCAGACCGGACCAAACCGGACCAGACCGGACCAGACCAGACCAGACCAGACCGAACCAGACCAGACCGAACCAGAGCGAACCAGAACGAACCAGACCAGACCAGACCGAACCAGACCAGACCAGACCGAACCAGAACGAACCAGACCAGACCAGACCAGACCGAACCAGACCAGACCAGACCGAACCAGACCAGACCGAACCAGACCGAACCAGAACGAACCAGACCAGACCGAACCAGACCGAACCAGAACGAACCAGACCAGACCGAACCAGACCAGACCAGAGCAGACCAGACCGAACCAGACCAAACCGAACCAGACCAGACCGAACCAGACCGGACCGGACCAGACCAGACCGAACCAGACCAGACCGAACCAGACCAGACCAGACCAGAACGAACCAGACCGAACCAGACCAGACCGAACCAGACCAGACCAGACCATACCGAACCAGACCAGACCGAACCAGACCGGACCAAACCGGACCAGACCGGACCAGACCAGACCAGACCAGACCAGACCGAACCAGACCAGACCGAACCAGACCAGACCAGACCGAACCAGACCAGACCGGACCAGACCAGACCAGACCGTACCAGACCGTACCAGACCGAACCAGACCGAACCAGACCAGACCAGACCAGACCGAACCAGAGCGGACCAGACCAGACCAGACCGAACCAGACCGAACCAGACCAGACCTGGCCAGACCAGACCAGACCGAACCAGAACGAACCAGACCAGACCAGACCGAACCAGACCGGACCAGACCGAACCGGAGCGAACCAGAACGAACCAGACCAGACAAGAATAGACCGAACCAGACCGAACCAGACCAGACCGAACCAGACCAAACCAGACAAGACCAGACCAGACCGAACCAGACCGGACCAGACCGAACCAGACCCGAAACAGACCGGACCAGACCAGAACAGACCGAACCAGACCAGACCAGACCAGACCATACCGAACCAGACCAGACCGAACCAGACCAGACCAGACCGAACCAGAGCGAACCAGAACGAAACAGACCAGACCGAACCAGACCAGACCAGACCGAACCAGAACGAACCAGACCAGACCGAACCAGACCAGACCGAACCAGACCGAACCAGAACAAAACAGACCAGACCAGACCGAACCAGAACAAAACAGACCAGACCAGACCGAACCAGACAAGACCAGACCGAACCAGACCCGAACCAGACCAGACCAGCCCATACCGAACCAGAGCGAACCAGAACGAACCAGACCAGACCGAACCAGACCAGACCAGACCGAACCAGACCGAACCAGAACGAACCAGACCAGACCAGACCGGACCAGACCAGACCGAACCAGACCAGACCAGACCGAACCAGACCGAACCAGACCAGACCGGACCAGACCGAAACCAGAGCGAACCAGACCAGACTAGACCGAACCAGACCGGACCAAACCAGACCGAACGAACCAGACCAGACCGAACCAGAGCGAACCAGAGCGAACCAGACCAGACCTGGCCAGACCGAACCAGACCGAACCAGACCAGACCAGACTAGACCAGACCAGAACGAACCAGACCAAACCAGACCAGACCGAACCAGACCAGACCGAACCAGACCAGACCGAACCAGACCAGACCGAACCAGACCAGACCGAACCAGACCAGACCGAACCAGACCAGACCGAACCAGACCACCGAACCAGACCAGACCGAACCAGACCAGACCGAACCAGACCAGACCGAACCAACCGAACCAGACCAGACCGAACCAGACCATACCGAACCAGACCATACCGAACCAGACCATACCGAACCAGACCAGACCGAACCAGACCGGACCAGACCAGACCGAAACCAGACCAGACCGAACCAGACCGGACCAGACCGAACCAGAGCGAACCAGAACGAACCAGACCAGACCTGGCCAGACCGAACCAGACCGAACCAGACCAGACCAGACTAGACCAGACCAGAACGAACCAGACCAAACCAGACCAGACCGAACCAGACCAGCCCGAACCAGACCAGACCGAACCAGACCAGACCGAACCAGACCAGACCGAACCAGACCAGACCGAACCAGACCAGACCGAACCAGACCGAACCAGACCAGACCGAACCAGACCAGACCGAACCAGAGCGAACCAGACCAGATCAGGCCAGACCGAACCAGATCGAACCAGACCAGACCGAACCAGACCAGACCAGACTGAACCAGACCAGACCGAACCAGACCAGACGCAACCAGACCGAACCAGACCGAACCAGACCGAACCAGACCAGACCGAACCAGAACAGACCGAACCAGACCAGACCGAACCAGACCAGACCGAACCAGACCAGACCAGCCGAACCAGACCAGACCAGACCGAACCAGACCAGACCGAACCAGACCGAACCAGACCAGACCGAACCAGACCAGACCGAACCAGACCGAACCAGAGCGAACCAGACCAGACCCAACCAGACCGAACCAGAACGAACCAGACCGAACCAGAACGAACCAGACCAGACCGAACCAGACCGAACCAGAACGAACCAGACCAGACCGAACCAGACCGAACCAGACCAAACCGAACCAGACCAGACCGAACCAGACCGGACCAAACCGGACCAGACCGGACCAGACCAGACCGAACCAGACCAGACCGAACCAGACCAGACCAGACCAGACCGAACCAGACCGAACCAGACCGAACCAGACCAGACCGAACCAGACCATACCGAACCAGACCATACCGAACCAGACCAGACCGAACCAGACCGGACCAGACCAGACCAGACCAGACCGAACCAGACCAGACCGATCCAGAACAGACCGGACCAGATCAGACCGGACCAGACCAGACCGAACCAGACCAGACCAGACCAGACCGTACCAGACCGAACCAGACCGAACCAGGCCAGACCAGACCAGACCGAACCAGAGCGGACCAGACCAGACCAGACCAGACCGAACCAGACCGAACCAGACCAGACCGAACCAGACCGCACCGGAGGGAACCAGAACGAACCAGACCAGACCAGACCATACCAGACCGAACCAGACCAGACCGAACCAGACCAGAGCAAACCAGACCAGACCGAACCAGACCCGAGCGAACCAAACCGAACCAGACCCGAACCAGACCGAACCAGACCCGAACCAGACCAGACCGAACCAGAGCGAACCAGAACGAACCAGACCAGACCGAACCAGACCGAACCAATCCGAACCAGAACGAACCAGACCAGACCAGACCGGACCAGACCAGACCGAACCAGACCAGACCGAACCAGACCAGACCGAACCAGACCAGACCGAACCAGACCAGACCGAACCAGACCAGACCAGACCGAACCAGAGCGAACCAGAACGAACCAGACCAGACCAGACCGAACCAGACCGGACCAAACCAGACCAGACCGAACCAGACCAGACCGAACCAGAGCGAACCAGAACGAACCAGACCA
Source organism: Oncorhynchus mykiss (assembly GCF_013265735.2). Lineage (NCBI taxonomy): Eukaryota > Metazoa > Chordata > Actinopteri > Salmoniformes > Salmonidae > Oncorhynchus > Oncorhynchus mykiss. Next base: position 6,853 of record NC_048592.1, read on the forward strand.
GACCAGAACAGACCGAACCAGAACGAACCAGACCAGAACAGGCCAGACCGAACCAGACCAGACCAACCAGACCGAACCAGACCAGACCATACCGAACCAGACGAGACCAGACCGAACCAGACCAGACCGAACCAGACCAGACTGAACCAGACCAGACCGAACCAGACCAGACCGAACCAGACCGAACCAGACCAGACCGAACCAGACCGGACCAGAGCGAACCAGAACGAACCAGACCAGACCAGACCGAACCAGAGCGAACCAGAACGAACCAGACCAGACCAGGCCAGACCGAACCAGACCGAACCAGACCAGACCAGAACCAGACCAGACCAGACCGAACCAGACCGAACCAGACCAGACTAGACCGAACCGAACCAGACCAGACCAGACCGGACCAGACCAGACCGAACCAGACCAGACTAGACCGAACCAGACCAGACCAGACCAAACCAGACCAGACCGAACCAGACCAGACCAGACCGAACCAGACCAGACTAGACCGAACCGAACCAGACCAGACCGAACCAGACCGAACCAGACCAGACCAGACCAGACCAGACCGGACCAGAGCGAACCAGAACAGACCAGACCAGACCGAACCAGAACGAACCAGACCAGACCGGACCAGACCAGACCGGACCAGACCAGACCGAACCAGACCAGACCAGACCAGACCGAACCGAACCAGACCGAACCAGACCAGACCATACAAGACCAGACCATACCGAACCAGACCAGACCGAACCAGACCAGACCGAACCAGACCAGACCAGACCGAACCAGACCAGACCGAACCAGACCAGACTAGACCGAACCGAACCAGACCAGACCGAACCAGACCAGACCGGACCAGACCGGACCAGACCAGACCGGACCAGACCGAACCAGAGCGAACCAGAACGAACCAGACCAGACCAGACCGAACCAGACCAGACCAGACCGAACCAGAACGAACCAGACCAGACCAGACCAGACCGAACCAGACCAGACCAGACCGAACCAGACCAGACCGAACCAGACCGAACCAGACCAGACCAGACCGAACCAGACCGAACCAGAACGAACCAGACCAGACCGAACCAGACCGAACCAGAACGAACCAGACCAGACCGACCAGACCGAACCAGACCGAACCAGACCGAACCAGACCAGACCGAACCAGACCAGACCGAACCAGACCAGACCAGACCGAACCAGAACAGACCGAACCAGAACAGACCGAACCGAACCAGACCAGACCAGACCGGACCAGACCAGACCGAACCAGACCAGACCAGACCATACCGAACCAGACCAGACCGAACCAGACCAGACCGAACCAGACCAGACCGAACCAGACCAGACCGAACCAGACCAGACCAGACCAGACCAGACCAGACCGAACCGTACCAGACCGGACCGTACCAGACCGAACCAGACCAGACCAGACCGAACAAGACCAGACCAGACCGAACAAGACCAGACCAGACCGAACCAGACCGAACCAGACCAGACCGAACCAGACCGGACCAGAACGTACCAGATCGTACCAGACCGAACCAGACCAGACCAGACCAGACCGAACCAGACCGAACCAGACCAGACCGAACCAGAAGGAACCAGACAAGACCAGACCAGACCGAACCAGACCAGACCGAACCAGACCCGAACCAGACCGGACCAGACCGTACCAGACCGAACCAGACCGTACCAGACCGAACCAGACCGTACCAGACGGGACCAGACCGAAAAAGAACGGACCAGACCGAACCAGACCAGACCAGACCGAACCAGACCAGACAAGAATAGACCGAACCAGACCGAACCAGACCAGACCGAACCAGACCAAACCAGACAAGACCAGACCAGACCGAACTAGACCGGACCAGACCGAACCAGACCCGAACCAGACCGGACCAGACCAGAACAGACCGAACCAGACCAGACCAGACCATACCGAACCAGACCAGACCGAACCAGACCAGACCAGACCGAACCAGAGCGAACCAGAACGAAACAGACCAGACCGAACCAGACCAGACCAGAACGAACCAGAACGAACCAGACCAGACCGAACCAGACCGAACCAGAACAAAACAGACCAGACCAGACCGAACCAGAACAAAACAGACCAGACCAGACCGAACCAGACAAGACCAGACCAGACCGAACCAGACCGGACCAGACCGAACCAGACCCGAACCAGACCGGACCAGACCAGAACAGACCGAACCAGACCAGACCAGACCATACCGAACCAGACCAGACCGAACCAGACCAGACCAGACCGAACCAGAGCGAACCAGAACGAAACAGACCAGACCGAACCAGACCAGACCAGACCGAACCAGAACGAACCAGACCAGACCGAACCAGACCAGACCGAACCAGACCGAACCAGAACAAAACAGACCAGACCAGACCGAACCAGAACAAAACAGACCAGACCAGACCGAACCAGACAAGACCAGACCGAACCAGACCCGAACCAGACCAGACCAGCCCATACCGAACCAGAGCGAACCAGAACGAACCAGACCAGACCGAACCAGACCAGACCGAACCAGACCGAACCAGAACGAACCAGACCAGACCAGACCGGACCAGACCGACCAGACCGAACCAGAGCGAACCAGAACGAAACAGACCAGACCGAACCAGACCAGACCAGAACGAACCAGAACGAACCAGACCAGACCGAACCAGACCGAACCAGAACAAAACAGACCAGACCAGACCGAACCAGAACAAAACAGACCAGACCAGACCGAACCAGACAAGACCAGACCAGACCGAACCAGACCGGACCAGACCGAACCAGACCCGAACCAGACCGGACCAGACCAGAACAGACCGAACCAGACCAGACCAGACCATACCGAACCAGACCAGACCGAACCAGACCAGACCAGACCGAACCAGAGCGAACCAGAACGAAACAGACCAGACCGAACCAGACCAGACCAGACCGAACCAGAACGAACCAGACCAGACCGAACCAGACCAGACCGAACCAGACCGAACCAGAACAAAACAGACCAGACCAGACCGAACCAGAACAAAACAGACCAGACCAGACCGAACCAGACAAGACCAGACCGAACCAGACCCGAACCAGACCAGACCAGCCCATACCGAACCAGAGCGAACCAGAACGAACCAGACCAGACCGAACCAGACCAGACCGAACCAGACCGAACCAGAACGAACCAGACCAGACCAGACCGGACCAGACCGAACCAGACCAGACCAGACCGAACCAGACCAGACCGAACCAGACCAGACCGGACCAGACCGAACCAGAGCGAACCAGAACGAACCAGACCAGACCGAACCAGACCAGACCAAACCAGACCAGAACGAACCAGACCAGACCGAACCAGAGCGAACCAGAGCGAACCAGAACGAACCAGACCAGACCAGACCGAACCAGACCAGACCGAACCAGACCAGACCGAACCAGACCGGACCAGACCGAACCAGAGCGAACCAGAACGAACCAGACCAGACCAGGCCAGACCGAACCAGACCGAACCAGACCAGACTAGACCGAACCAGACCAGAACGAACCAGACCAGACCGAACCAGACCAGACCGAACCAGACCAGACCGAACCAGACCAGCCCGAACCAGACCAGACCGAACCAGACCAGACCGAACCAGAGCGAACCAGAACGAACCAGACCAGACCAGACCGAACCAGACCGGACCAAACCAGACCAGACCGAACCAGACCAGACCGAACCAGAGCGAACCAGAACGAACCAGACCAGACCAGAACAGGCCAGACCGAACCAGACCAGACCGAACCAGACCGAAACAGACCAGACCAGAACGAACCAGACCAGACCATACCGAACCAGACGAGACCAGACCGAACCAGACCAGACCGAACCAGACCAGACTGAACCAGACCAGACCGAACCAGACCAGACCAGACCGAACCAGACCGAACCAGACCAGACCGAACCAGACCGGACCAGACCGAACCAGAGCGAACCAGAACGAACCAGACCAGACCAGACCGAACCAGAAGCGAACCAGAACGAACCAGACCAGACCAGGCCAGACCGAACCAGACCGAAACAGACCAGACCAGACCGAACCAGACCAGACCAGACCGAACCAGACCAGACTTGACCGAACCGAACCAGACCAGACCAGACCGGACCAGACCAGACCGAACCAGACCAGACTAGACCGAACCAGACCAGACCAAACCAGACCAGACCGAACCAGACCAGACCAGACCGAACCAGACCGAACCAGACTAGACCGAACCAGACCGAACCAGACCGAACCAGACCGAACCAGACCGAACCAGACCGAACCAGACCAGACCAGACCAGACCGGACCAGAGCGAACCAGAGCGAACCAGAACAGACCAGACCAAACCAGACCAGACCGAACCAGACCAGACCGAACCAGACCAGAGCAGACCAGAACCAGACCAGAACCAGACCAGACCGAACCAGACCGAACCAGACCAGAACCGAACCAGACCAGATCGAACCAGACCTGACCAGACCGAACCAGAACAAGACCGAACCAGACCGAACCAGACCAGACCAGACCGAACCGAACCAGACCGAACCAGACCGATCCAGACCGAACCGAACCAGACCGGACTGAACCAGACCAAACCCGAACCAGACCAGACCGAACCAGACCAGACAAGACGAGACCAGATCGAACCAGACCGAACCAGACCAGACCGAACCAGACCAGACCAGACCGAACCGGACTAGACCGAACCAGACCGAACCAGACCGAACCAGACCGAACCAGACCAGACCAGAACCAGACCGAACCAGAACAGACCGAACCAGACCGTAACAGATCAGACCAGACCAGAGCGGACTGAACCAGACCCGAACCAGACCAGACCAGACCAAACCAGACCGAACCAGACCGAACCAGACCAGACCAGATCGAACCAGACCAGACCGAACCAGACCGAACCAGGCCGAACCAGACCAGACCAGAACCAGACCAGACCAGAACCAGACCAGACCGAACCAGACCAGACAAGAACCAGACTGAACCGAACCAGACCGAACCAGACCAGACCGGACTGAACCAGACCCGAAACAGACCAGACCAGACCAAAACAGACCAGAACCAGACCGAACCAGACCAGACCGAACCAGACCAGACCAGACCAGACCGAACCAGACCAGACCGAACCAGACCGGACCAGAACCAGACCGAACCAGACCAGACCAGACCGAACCAGACCAGACGGGACCAGAACGAACCAGACCAGACCGAACCAGACCAGACCAGACCGAACTAGACCAGACCGAACCAGACCAGACCTGACCAGACCGAACCGGACTAGACCAGACCAGACCAGAACCAGACCGAACCAGACCGGACCAGAACCAGACTGAACCAGACCGGACCAGACCGAACCAGACCAGACCGAACCAGACCTGACCAGACCGAAGACCAGAACCAGACCGAACCAGACCAGACCGAACCAGACCAGACCAGACCGAACCAGACCAGACCAGACCAGAACCAGAACCAGACCAGACCGAACCAGACCAGAACGAACCGAACCAGACCAGACCGATCCAGACCGAAACAGACCAGACCGAACCAGACCAAACCAGAACCAGACCGGACCGAACAGACCAAACCAGAACCAGACCGAACCAGACCGAACCAGAACCAGACCGAACCAGACCAAACCAGGACCGAACCAGACCAGACCGAACCAGACAAGACCAGAGCAGACCGAACCGAACCAGACCGAACCAGACCAGACTGAACCAGACCGAACCAGACCAGACCAGACCGAACCAGACCAAACCAGAACCAGACCAGACCGAACCGAACCAGACCAAACCAGAACCAGACCGGACCGAACCGAACCAGACCAAACCAGACCAGACCGAACCAGACCAGACAAGACCAGAGCAGACCGAACCGAACCAGACCGAACCAGACCAGACTGAACTAGACCGAACCAGACCAGACCAGACCGAACCAGACCAGACCAGAACGAACCAGACCGAACCAGACCGGACCGAACAAGACCAGACCCGAACCAGACCAGACCGTAACAGATCAGACAAGACCAGACCGGACTGAAACCAGACCCGAACCAGACCAGATCCAGACCGAACCAGACCAAACCAGACCAGACCGAACCAGACCAGACGGGACCAGACCGAACCAGACCGAACCAGACGAACCAGACCAGACCAGAACGAAACAGACCAGACCAGAACGAACCAGACCAGAACGAGCCAGACCAGACCAGACCGAACCAGACCGAACCAGACCGAACCAGACGGGACCAGAACGAAACAGACCAGACCAGACCGAACCAGACCAGAACGAGCCAGACCAGACCAGACCGAACCAGACCAGACCAGAATGAACCAGACCGAACCAGAGCAGACCCGAACCAGACCAGACCGTAACAGATCAGACCAGAACGAGACCGAACCAGACCAGACCAGACCGAACCAGAACCAGACCGAACCAGACCCAAACAGACCGAACCAGACCGAACCAGACCAGACCGAACCAGAACCGAACCAGACCAGACCGAACCAGACCAGACCGAACCAGACCAGACCAGAACCAGACCGAACCAGACCTGACCAGACCGAAGACCAGAACCAGACCGAACCAGACCAGACCGAACCAGACCGAACCAGAACAAGACCGAACCAGAACAGACCAGACCAGAACCAGACCAGAACCAGACCAGACCGAACCGAACCAGACCAGACCGATCCAGAGCGAACCGCACTAGACCGAACCAGACCGGACCGAACCAGACCAGACCGAACCAGACCAGACCGAACCAGACCAGACCAGACCGAACCAGACCAGACCAGACCGAACCGGACTAGACCGAACCAGACCGAACCAGACCAGACCGAACCAGACCAGAACCAGACGAGACCAGACCAGAACCAGACCAGACCAGAACCAGACCGAACCAGACCGAACCAGACCGAACCAGAACCAGACCGAACCAGACCGAACCAGACCAGACCAGACCGAACCGGACTAGACCGAACCAGACCGAACCAGACCAGACCGAACCAGACCAGAACCAGACCAGACCAGACCAGAACCAGACCAGACCAGAACCAGACCGAACCAGACCGAACCAGACCGAACCAGAACCAGACCGAACCAGACCAGACCAGAACCAGACCGAACCAGACCAGACCAAACCAGACCGGACCAGACCGAACCAGACCGAACCAGACCAAACCTGACCAGACCGAACCAGACCAGACCAGACCGAACCAGACCAGACCAGACCGAACCAGACCGAACCAGACCAGAACGAACCAGACCAGACCGAACCAGACCAGACCGAACCAGACCAGACCGAACCAGACCAGACCGAACCATACCAGACCAGACCGAACCAGACAAGACCAGACGGGACCAGAACGAACCAGACCAGACCAGACCAGACCGAACCAGACGGAACCAGACCAGACCAGACCGAACCAGACCGAACCAGACCTGACCAGACCGAAACCGGACTAGACCGAACCAGACCGAACCATACCAGAACCAGACCGAACCAGACCAGACCAGAACCAGACCGAACTAGACCGAACCAGACCGAACCAGACCAGAACAGAACAAACCAGACCAGACCGAACCAGACCTGACCAGACCGAAGACCAGAACCAGACCGAACCAGACCAGTCCAGACCAGACCAGACCGAACCAGACCAGACCAGACCGAACCGGACTAGACCGAACCAGACCGAACCAGACCAGACCGAACCAGACCAGAACCAGACCAGACCAGACCAGAACCAGACCAGACCAGAACCAGACCGAACCAGACCGAACCAGAACCAGACCGAACCAGACCGAACCAGACCAGACCAGACCGAACCGGACTAGACCGAACCAGACCGAACCAGACCAGACCGAACCAGACCAGAACCAGACCAGACCAGACCAGAACCAGACCAGACCAGAACCAGACCGAACCAGACCGAACCAGACCGAACCAGAACCAGACCGAACCAGACCAGACCAGAACCAGACCGAACCAGACCAGACCAAACCAGACCGGACCAGACCGAACCAGACCGAACCAGACCAAACCTGACCAGACCGAACCAGACCAGACCAGACCGAACCAGACCAGACCAGACCGAACCAGACCGAACCAGACCAGAACGAACCAGACCAGACCGAACCAGACCAGACCGAACCAGACCAGACCGAACCAGACCAGACCGAACCAGACCAGACCAGACCGAACCAGACAAGACCAGACGGGACCAGAACGAACCAGACCAGACCAGACGGAACCAGACCAGACCAGACCGAACCAGACCGAACCAGACCTGACCAGACCGAAACCGGACTAGACCGAACCAGACCGAACCATACCAGAACCAGACCGAACCAGACCAGACCAGAACCAGACCAGACCAGAACCAGACCGAACTAGACCGAACCAGACCGAACCAGACCAGAACAGAACAAACCAGACCAGACCGAACCAGACCTGACCAGACCGAAGACCAGAACCAGACCGAACCAGACCAGTCCAGACCGAACCAGACCGAACCAGAACAAGACCGAACCAGACCAAACCAAACCAGACCAGACCAGAACCAGACCAGACCGAACCAGACCAGAACGAACCGAACCAGACCAGACCGAAACAGACCAAACCAGACCGAACCAGACCGAACCAGACCGGACCGAACCAGACCAAACCGAACCAGACCGAACCAGACCGAACCAGACCAGACCGAACCAGACCGAACCAGACCAGACCGAACCAGACCAGACCGAACCAGACCAGACCGAACCAGACCAGACCGAACCAGACCGAACCAGACCGAACCAGACCAACCAGACCGAACAGACCGAACCAGACCGAACCGAACAGACCGACCAGACCAGAACCAGACCAGACCAGAACGAACCAGACCAACCGAACCGAACCAGACCAGACCGAACAGACCGAACCAGACCGACCAGACCGAACCAGACTAGACGACCCAGACCGACCAGACCGAACCAGACCAGACCGAACCGACCGAACCAGACGAACCAGACCAGACCAGACCGAACCAGACCAGACCAGACCAGAACGAACCAACCAGACAACCAGACCGAACCAGAGACCGAACCAGACCAGACCGGACCAGAACGACCAGACCAGACCAGACCGAACCGACTAGACCGAACCAGACCGAACCAGACCAGACCGAACCAGACCAGACCAGAACCAGACCGAACCAGACCAGACCGAACCAGACCGAACCAGACCGACCAGAACGAGACCAGACCGAACCAGACCGAACCAGACCAGACAGAACCAACCGACCAGACCGAGACCAGACCAGACCGAACCAGACCGAACAGACCAGAGAGACCGAACAGACCAGACCGAAACAGACGAACGAACCAGACCGAACGAGAACGAACCAGACCAACCGAACAGACAGACGAGACCGAACCAGACCAGACCGAACCAGACCGAACCAGACCAGAACCGACCGAACCAGACCGAACCAGACCGAACCAGACCAGAACCAGACCAGACCGAACCAGACCGAGACCAGAACAGACCGAACCAGAACAGACGACGAACCAGACCAGAACCAGACCGAACCAGAACCCAGACCGAACCAGACCAAAGACCAGAACCAGAACCAGACCAGAGAACAGACCGAGACCAGAAGAGACCAGAACCGAACCAGACCAAACCAGACAGACCGAACCAGACCAGACGAACCGAACCAGACTGAACAGACCGAACCAGACCGGACCAGACCGACCAGACCCGACCGAACCAGACCGAACCAACCAGACCAACCAGACCAGACCGAACCAGAAGACCGAACCAGACCAGACCAGAGCAGACCAGAACCAGACCAGAACCAGACCAGACCGAACCAGACCGAACCAACAGACCGAACCAGACCGACCAACAGACCGAACCAGACCAGATCGAACCAGACCTGACCAGACCGAACCAGAACAAGACCGAACCAGACCGAACCAGACCAGACCGAACCGACCAGACCAGACCGAACCGGACCAGACCGAACCAGACCGAACCAGACCGAACCAGACCGAACCAGACCAGACCAGAACCAGACGAACCAGAACACCGAACCAGACCGTAACAGATCAGACCAGACCAGAGCGGACTGAACCAGACCCGAACCAGACCAGACCAGACCAAACCAGACCGAACCAGACCGAACCAGACCAGACCAGATCGAACCAGACCAGACCGAACCAGACCGAACCAGGCCGAACCAGACCAGACCAGAACCAGACCAGACCAGAACCAGACCAGACCGAACCAGACCAGACAAGAACCAGACTGAACCGAACCAGACCGAACCAGACCAGACCGGACTGAACCAGACCCGAAACAGACCAGACCAGACCAAAACAGACCAGAACCAGACCGAACCAGACCAGACCGAACCAGACCAGACCAGACCAGACCGAACCAGACCAGACCGAACCAGAATGGACCAGAACCAGACCGAACCAGACCAGACCAGACCGAACCAGACCAGACGGGACCAGAACGAACCAGACCAGACCGAACCAGACCAGACCAGACCGAACTAGACCAGACCGAACCAGACCAGACCAGACCAGACCGAACCGGACTAGAACAGACCAGACCAGAACCAGACCGAACCAGACCGGACCAGAACCAGACTGAACCAGACCGGACCAGACCGAACCAGACCAGACCGAACCAGACCTGACCAGACCGAAGACCAGAACCAGACCGAACCAGACCAGACCGAACCAGACCAGACCAGACCGAACCAGACCAGACCAGACCAGAACCAGAACCAGACCAGACCGAACCAGACCAGAACGAACCGAACCAGACCAGACCGATCCAGACCGAAACAGACCAGACCGAACCAGACCAAACCAGAACCAGACCGGACCGAACCAGACCAAACCAGAACCAGACCGAACCAGACCAAACCAGAACCAGACCGAACCAGACCAAACCAGACCGAACCAGACCAGACCGAACCAGACAAGACCAGAGCAGACCGAACCGAACCAGACCGAACCAGACCAGACTGAACCAGACCGAACCAGACCAGACCAGACCGAACCAGACCAAACCAGAACCAGACCAGACCGAACCGAACCAGACCAAACCAGAACCAGACCGGACCGAACCGAACCAGACCAAACCAGAACCAGACCGAACCAGACCAGACCGAACCAGACCAGACAAGACCAGAGCAGACCGAACCGAACCAGACCGAACCAGACCAGACTGAACTAGACCGAACCAGACCAGACCAGACCGAACCAGACCAGACCAGAACGAACCAGACCGAACCAGACCGGACCGAACAAGACCAGACCCGAACCAGACCAGACCGTAACAGATCAGACAAGAATAGACCGGACTGAACCAGACCCGAACCAGACCAGATCCAGACCGAACCAGACCAAACCAGACCAGACCGAACCAGACCAGACGGGACCAGACCGAACCAGACCGAACCAGACCGAACCAGACCAGACCAGAACGAAACAGACCAGACCAGACCGAACCAGACCAGAACGAGCCAGACCAGACCAGACCGAACCAGACCGAACCAGACCGAACCAGACGGGACCAGAACGAAACAGACCAGACCAGACCGAACCAGACCAGAACGAGCCAGACCAGACCAGACCGAACCAGACCAGACCAGACCGAACCAGACCAGACCGAACCAGACCAGACGGGACCAGAACGAACCAGACCAGACCAGACCAGACCGAACCAGACCGAACCAGACCGAACCAGACCGAACCAGAACAGACCGAACCAGACCAGAACGAGCCGAACCAGACCAGACCGAACCAGACCAGACCGAACCAGACCAGACCGAACCAGACCGAACCAGACCTGACCAGACCGAAGACCAGAACCAGACCGAACAAGACCTGACCGAAGACCAGAACCAGACCAGACTGAACCAGACCAGACCGAACCAGACCAGACCAGACCGATCCAGACCGAACCAGACCGGACCGAACCAGACCGAACCCGAACCAGACCAGACCGAACCAGACCAGACCGAACCAGACCAGACCAAACCAGACCAGACCAGACCGAACCAGACCAGATCGAACCAGACCGAACCAGACCAGACCGAACCAGACCAAACCAGACCAGACCGAACCAGACAAGACCAGAGCAGACCGAACCGAACCAGACCAGACTGAACCAGACCGAACCGGACCAGACCGAACCGAACCAGACCGAACCAGACCAAACCAGACCGAACCAGACCAGACCGAACCAGACCGGACCGAACCAGACCGGACCAGACCAGACCCGAACCAGACCAGACCAGACCAAACCAGACCAGACCGAACCAGACCGAACCAGACCAGACCAAAACCAGACCAAACCAGGCCGAACCAGACCAGACCAGAACCAGACCAGAACCAGACCAGAACCAGACCAGACCAGACCCGAACCAGACCGAACCAGACCAGACCGGACTGAACCAGACACGAAACAGACCAGACCAGAACAGACCAGAACAGACCAGAACCAGACCGACCCAGACCGACCCAGACCGAACCAGACCAGACCAGACCGAACCAGACCGAACCAGACCGAACCAGACCGGACCAGACCGGACCAGACGGGACCAGAACGAACCAGACGGGACCAGACCAGATCGAACCAGACCAGACCAGACCGAACCGGACTAGACCGAACCAGACCAGACCGAACCAGACCAGAACCAGACCGAACCAGACCGGACCAGACCGGACCAGACCGGACCAGACCGGACCAGACCAGACCGAACCAGACCAGACCAGACCGAACCAGACCGAACCAGACCTGACCAGACCTGACCAGACCTGACCAGACCTGACCAGACCGAACCGAAGACCAGAACCATCCCAGACCGAACCAAACCAGACCAGACCGAACCAGAACAAGACCGAACCAGACCGAACCAGACCAGACCAGAACCAGACCAGAACCAGACCAGAACCAGACCAGAACGAACCGAACCAGACCGATCCAGAACGAACCAGACCGGACCAAACCAGAACAAGACCAGACCAGACCGAACCAGACCGAACCAGACCAGACCAGACCGAACCAGACCGAACCAGACCTGACCAGACCTGACCAGACCTGACCAGACCGAACCGAAGACCAGAACCAGACCAGACCGAACCAGACCAGACCAGACCGAACCAGACCAGACCAGACCGAACCAGAACAAGACCGAACCAGACCGAACCAGACCAGAACCAGACCAGAACCAGACCAGAACCAGACCAGAACGAACCGAACCAGACCGATCCAGACCGATCCAGAACGAACCAGACCGGACCAAACCAGAACAAGACCAGACCAGACTGAACCAGACCAGACCGGACTGAACCAGACCAGACCGAACCAGACCAGACCGAACCAGACCAGACCAGACCAAACCAGACCGAAACGAACCAGACAAGACCAGAGCAGACCGAACCAGACCAGACTGAACCAGACCAGACTGAACCAGACCGAACCAAACCAGACCGAACCAGACCAGACCAGAACGAACCAGACCGAACCAGACCGGACCGAACCAGACCAGACCGTAACAGATCAGACCAGACCGGACTGAACCAGACCCGAACCAGACCAGACCAGACCAAACCAGAACAGAACAGAACCAGACCAGAACCAGACCCGAACCAGACCGAACAGGACCAGACCAGACCGAACCAGACCGAACCAGGCCGAACCAGACCGAACCAGGCCGAACCAGACCAGACCGAACCAGACCAGAACCGAACCAGACCAGACCGAACCAGACCAAACCGGACCGAACCAGACCGAACCAGGCCGAACCAGACCGAACCAAGGCCGAACCAGACCAGAACCAGACCAGAACCAGACCAGACCGAACCAGACCAGACCCGAACCAGACCAAACCAGACTGAACCAGACCCGAAACAGACCAGACCAAACCAGAACAGAACAGAACAGAACCAGATCGACCCAGACCGAACCAGACCAGACCGGACCAAACAGGCCAGACCGGACCAAACCAGACCGAACCAGACCAGACTGAACCAGAACCAGTCCAGACTGAACCAGACTAGACCCGAACCAGACCAGACCCGAACCAGACCGAAACAGACCCGAAGTAGAACAGACCAGACCGGACTGTCCAGACCAGACTAGACCAGAACCAAACTAGACGAAACCAGACCGAACAAGACCAGACCGAACCAGACCAGACCGAACCAGACCAGAACCAGACCGAACCAGACCGAACCAGACCAGACCGAACCAGACCGAACCGATCCAGAAAAGACCGAACCAGACCAGAACCAGACCAAACCAGACCAGAACCAGACCAGAACCAGACCAAACCGAACCAGACCAGACCGAAACAGACCAAACCGAACCAGAACAGACTAACCAGACCAGACCAGAACCAGACCGAACCAGACCAGACCAGAACCAGACCGAACCAGACCCAGACCAGATGAGACCAGACCGAACCAGACCAGACAAGACAAGACCAGATCGAACCAGACCGAACCAGACCAGACCGAACCAGTCCGAACCAGAAAAGACCAGAGCAGACCGAACCGAACCAGACCGAACCAGACCAGACTGAACCAGACCGAACCAGACCAGACCAGACCGAACCAGACCAGACCGTAACAGATCAGACCAGAACGAGACCGAACCAGACCAGACCAGACCAAACCAGAACCAGACCAGACCAAACCGAACCAGACCAAACCAGAACCAGACCAGACCGAACCAGACCAGACTAGACCGAACCAGACCGAACCAGACCAGACCGAACCAGACCAGACCAGAACCAGACCGAACCAGACCAGACCGAACCAGACCAGACCAGAACCAGACCGAACCGGACCAAACCAGACCAGACAAACCAGACGAACCAGACCGAACCAGACCACCAGACCGAACCAGACCAGACTGGACCAGAACCAGACCGAACCGGACCAAACCAGACAAAACCAGACCAAACCAGACCAAACCAGACCAGAACCAGACCGAACCGAACCAGACCAGACCAGAACCAGACCAGAACCAGACCGAAGCAGACCGAACCAGACCGTAACAGATCAGACCAGAACGGACTGAACCAGACCCGAACCAGACCAGACCGAACCAGACCAGACCGAACCAGACCAGACCGAACCAGACCAGACCAGACCAGAACGAAACAGACCAGACCAGACCGAACCAGACCAGACCGAACCAGACCAGACCGAACCAGAGCAGACCAGACCGAACGAGACCAGAACGAGCCAGACCAGACCAGACGGGACCAGAACGAACCAGAACAGACCAGACCGAACCAGACCAGAACGAGCCAGACCGAACCAGACCAGACCGAACCAGACCAGACCGAACCAGACCGAACCAGACCTGACCAGACCGAAGACCAGAACCAGACCGAAGACCAGAACCAGACCGAACCAGACCTGACCAGACCGAAGACCAGAACCAGACCGAACCAGACCAGACCAGACCAGACTGAACCAGACCAGACCGAACCAGACCAGACCGAACCAGACCAAACCAGACCAGACCGATCCAGACCGAACCGAACCAGACCGGACCGAACCAGACCGAACCCGAACCAGACCAGACCGAACCAGACCAGAGCAGACCAGACCGAACAAGACCAGACCAAACCAGACCAGACCGAACCAGACAAGACCAGAGCAGACCGAACCGAACCAGACCGAACCAGACCAGACTGAACCAGACCGAACCGGACCAGACCGAACCAGACCGAACCGAACCAGACCGAACCAGAACAGACCAAACCAGACTGAACCAGACCAGACCCGAACCAGACCAGACCCGAACCAGACCAGACCCGAACCAGACCAGACCAGAACAGACCAGAACCAGACCGAACCAGATCGAACCAGACCAGACCGAACCAGACCAAACCAGACCAGACCGAACCAGGCCGAACCAGACCAGAACCAGACCAGAACCAGACCGAACCAGACCGAACCAGACCAGACCCGAACCAGACCGAACCAGACCAGACCGGACTGAACCAGACCCGAAACAGACCAGACCAGACCAAACCAGAACAGACCAGAACCAGACCGACCCAGACCAGACCGGACCAGACTAGACCGAACCAGACCGAACCAGACCAGACCAGACCAGACCGAACCGGACTAGACCGAACCAGACCAGACCAGACCCAGACCAGACCAGAACCAGACCGAACCAGACCGGACCAGACCGGACCAGACCGGACCAGACCTAACCAGACCTGACCAGACCGAACCGAAGACCAGAACCAGACCAGACCGAAGACCAGACCGAAGACCAGAACCAGACCAGACCGAACCAGAACAAGACCAGAACCAGACCAGAACCAGACCAGACCGGACTGAACCAGACCAGACCGAACCAGACCAGACCAGACCGAACCAGACCAGACCGAACCAGACCGAACCAGACCAAACCAGACCGAACCAGACAAGACCAGAGCAGACCGAACCAGACCAAACCAGACCAGACTGAAGCAGACCGAACCAGACCAGACCAGAACGAACCAGACCGGACCGAACCAGACCGTAACAGATCAGACCAGACCAGACCGGACTGAACCAGACCCGAACCAGACCAGACCAAACCAGACCAGAACAGAACCAGACCAGACCAGACCAGAACCAGACCGAAGCAGACCGAACAGGACCAGACCAGACCGAACCAGACCGAACCAGACCGAACCAGGCCGAACCAGACCAGACCAGAACCAGACCAGGACCAGACCCAAACAAAACTGAACCAGACCCAAAACAGACGAGACCAAACCAGAACAGACCAGAACAGAACCAGACCGACCCAGACCGAACCAGACCAGACCGAACCAGACCAGACCGGACCAGAACAAGACCGGACCAAACCAGGCCAGACCGGACCAAACCAGACCGAACCAGACCAGACTGAACCAGACCAGTCCAGACTGAACCAGACTAGACCCGAACCAGACCAGACCCGAACCAGACCGAAACAGACCCGAACTAGAACAGACCAGACGAACCAGACCGAACCAGACCGAACCAGACCAGACTGAACCAGACCAGACCAGACCAAACCAAACTAGACCAGACCGAACCAGACCGAACCAGACCGAACCGAACCGATCCAGACCGAACCAGACCAGAACCAGACCGAACCAGACCAGAACCAGACCGAACCAGACCAAACCAGAACAGACTAACCAGACCAGACCAGAACCAGACCGAACCAGACCAGACCAGAACCAGACCGAACCAGACCGAACCAGACAAGACCAGAACAGGACCAGAACCAGACCCAGACCAGAACAAACCAGACCAAACCGGACTGAACCAGACCAGATGAGACCAGACCGAACCAGACAAGACCGGACCAGACTAGACCGAACCAGACCGAACCAGACCAGACCAGACCAGACCGAACCGGACTAGACCGAACCAGACCAGACCAGACCCAGACCAGACCAGAACCAGACCGAACCAGACCGGACCGAACCAGACCAGACTGAACCAGACCGAACCAGACCGAACCAGACCAGACTGAACCAGACCGAACCAGACCGAACCAGACCAGAACGAACCAGACCGAACCAGACCGTAACAGATCAGACCAGAACCAGACCGAACCAGACCAGACCAGACCGAACCAGAACCAGACCAGACCGAACCAGAACCAGACCGAACCAGACCAGACCGAACCAGACCAGACCGAACCAGACCAGACCGAACCAGACCAGACCGGACCAGAACCAGACCGGACCAGACCGAACCGGACCAAACCAGACCAAACCAAACCAGACCGAACCAGACAAGACCAGACCGGACCGAACCAGACCAGACCAGACCGAACAAGAACAGACCAGAACAGAACAGAACCAGACCAGAACCAGACCGAACCAGACCAGACCGAACCAAACCAAACCATACCGAACCAGACCGAACCAGACCGAACCAGACCGAACCAGACCAGACCCAAACCAGACCAGACTGAACCAGACCGAACCAGACCAGAACCAGACCAGATCCGAACCAGACCAGACCAGACCAGAACCAGACCGAACCAGACCAGACCGAACCAGAACAGAACCAGACCCGAACCAGACCAGACCGAACCAGACGAGACCAGAACGAACCAGACGAGACCAGAACGAACAACGAGACTCTAACCAGAGCACAACGGACCTATTATTATTATTTTTTTTTTATCCCCGTATTCCCACCGGATTCCCACCGCAAACGGAACATTTTCAGCTGGGTCTTCACAACTAGCTAACTGCAACCCCGGATGTTAACTCCTGGCTAGCGTTTCCATCCATTTAGCTTGAAGCTAGCCCGGCCAGAGCTCCTGTGCTACCACCGAAGCATACTCCTGGGCTACAATATCCGGACCCACGACAGGTCTATCGATGTCACCGCATGAAGAGGCATAAACTGACTCACCCCATCGCGACGTCCCCCAAAGGCTAACTTTCTAGCCCTTGCTATCTCCTTGCTTGCTAATTCGGCCTGCTAACTGCTAGCTTGTTTAGCCCCGGTCCGCTAACTGCTACCTTGTTCAGCCCCGGCCTACTAACTGTTAGCACAGGCGTGCTAACCGTCTGAATCGCAGCGTCCCAACCACTCACCGGACCAAATATTTTCTTTCAATCTCTTTTCGATTTATAATTTGATTATACCTTCCGGTAACCTGCCTCACCCAATGTGATACGGAATCGCTATTATTTTTAAATTTTTAGAACACTTTCAAGAACCTCCAGAAGCTAACCAGCTAACTAGCTACAAGCTATTTAGTCATTGTTAGCCACTGCTAGCGGCCTTTACCTTCTGCACAGCCAGCCAGTTCTCTTAACCTGGATAATACTCGCCAGTCTAGCTTTTCTGCCCCGCCCACCGCTGCCCCCTGGACACTGATCACTTGGGTACAAAACAGTATACAACCACAGACACAGCTAAGGACAATAATAAAAAGACTACGACCAACACTACATCACAGCAAAACAACGGGACTTTCTCAACGGTACAGACACCCCACGACCTAGACTATTCTACTTACTGTTAAAAGTACACAAGGAACCGGAGACATGGACAATTCCCTTTGAAGTTCCTCCTGGCAGACCGATTGTCTCAGACTGCAATAGTGAATCCTATAACATTTCACAATATATAGATCACCATATCAACCCTCTCTCCACAAGGCACCCCAGCTTTCTCAGGGACACCTACCACTTCATGGAGAGGATTGGACCCATAGTTGTTCCCTCCCATACACACATATTCACGATAGATATTGATAGCCTATACACCAACATAAATACAGCAACAGGAATACAAGCAATTAGAAATATCTTTAAGAGATACCCAGACAACACTAGACCGGACAAAGAAATATTACAACTGTTAGAAATCAGCCTGACTAGCAATGACTTTTTATTCAATGATCATTATTACCTGCAGGTGGAGGGAACAGCTATGGGCAAAAAATGTGCACCTGCTTACGCCAATATATACAGTGCCTTGCGAAAGTATTCGGCCCCCTTGAACTTTGCGACCTTTTGCCACATTTCAGGCTTCAAACATAAAGATATAAAACTGTATTTTTTTGTGAAGAATCAACAACAAGTGGGACACAATCATGAAGTGGAACGACATTTATTGGATATTTCAAACTTTTTTAACAAATCAAAAACTGAAAAATTGGGTGTTGCAAGCAAGACCCGGATTATGCAATAAATACACTATTCAATGCACTTAGAAGAGGATATTCAAAACTATTTTTAAGAACCATTAAAAACACATTGGCCGCCCTCCCTCCCATTCATCCAACACTCACAGACCACAGCAAATCATCCTACTCCTAACCTTGACCCCTCCCCAAACCTCACGCCTAACCCTAATGTGTACCATTACCCTGGTTCTCATCCCATCTCCCTCCCTCACCCTGACTCCCCTATGGAAAGTGATCTGCACCAATCACTAAACCGGAACACTTCCTCTGTCTCTTCTCCCTTGTCATCAATACTCAATCAACAGACAATTATCATCCCCCTAGTAACCACATTTTCACATAGAATTAGACCCCTACATCAATCAATCAAACACAACTTCTCTACAGTTCAGCACACTTACATACCACTCAAACCATACAGAATCATTTCAGCATTTAGAAAGAACAAAAACTTAAAAGGACCTCCTCACCAAAGCAAGATTCAGTAGTAAGCCACCACAAGACCTCAAACCTCATAATTTCCATTTTCGACAGATAAAGTTCATTACAAATATACACAGCCACACATCAGCACCAGTACAATAATCCTATTCATTGAACACACATAACACCATTTATATCATTACATGTACACTTTGCAATAAACAATACATTGGAGAAACACAGTATACAATAGAAAATAGACTTAAACAACATTCTATACAATATCAAACGGGCCCATTTACACACAGAACTAGTGACTCATTTCCAGGATCACCCCATCACTTACCTCAATATCTCAGGATTACAGTCGTGTTCTGGGTGGACCAGTGGGCGGCAAAAAGCAGTGGAACGTAGGTGGATAAGAGACCTAATTACACCTAGCGGTCCACAAATCACTGGAAACAAAAAAAAAAAGTTTCCGGACCCGTATCTCCCATTCCCCAAGTGGACGCAAACACGGCAAAAATCTACCGCATACACAGGATCCCAAATGGACAAAAACGCGATGGTTGCTAGACCATCCCGGAGCGGGACAACGTAGTAAGCCACCACAAGACCTCAAACCTCACAATTTCCATTTTCAACAGATAAAGTTCATTATAAACATACCAGCTGCGTGCTTGCAGACGCGATAAAGACACGCAGGTTAAAATATCAAAACAAAATATGTGACCAATGGCATTAAATTGGGGACAGGCCGAAAAGCATGAAACATGTATGGCAATTTAGCGAGTTAGCCCGCTAGCTAATTTGTCCTGTGATATAAACATTGCGTTATTTTTTTACCTGAATTACACAAATTCCTCTACTCCGACAATTAATCCACACATAAAACGGTCAACTGAATCGTTTCTAGTCATCCCTCCTTCTTCATCTTTGAATTTATATGGTAATTGCCATCAACACAAATCAGTTCTTCAATCAACCACGTCCTCCAATCAACCACGTGAGTGAGGAGATATCACGTGCATAGGCAGAAATCCCAGGGGGGACACGTCCCCCTATCCTGGGAAAAATATGATTTCTCCCCCCCCAATATATCACTGTAAACATATCTATGTAATTTCAATAATATGAATGAACGCAATGAAAGCACTTATGCTGATTATAGACACTTAATGGCGCGTTTTTAAGTTTCAAAAGATTGCGACCCCCGCCCTTTGCCTCACAATGGTTTGATCCACTGCAGGTCATTAGTTTTGTTCGAAGCGTTCACACACGCACCTGCTGAATTTGCAGAGCTGGCGCGCAAACTAAAGCAAACATTAACTATCAAGCTAGCTCACCCTAAAAGTGTTTTGAAACACATAACCTGTCATTAGGAAAATCACTGTATTCAAACCTGTGTAGATCAGTCAATTCTTAACTTAAAGACTTAAAACTCAGGATTCTGTAAGTGGCTATGTCAATAAAGACAAGTGTTTACTTATAGCTTCCTGTGCCAACCGGAAGTGCCTTTAATTGGGTCACACTGTCTGTTTTGAAGGGTTAAAAAAGTCACATCTTTCCAAAACTTCATATGTGTGACTAGGTAACCCTCCTAAACTGTAAATCAGTAATTTTCCCCAGCAGATGTCAAAGAAAAGCTCTCACACACACACACACAGCAAGGATGGAGTGAAAAAGTGCGGTGCTGAAAGACACAGAGAGCAGGCAATGGCATAAACATAATCTCTAGGCCGTGCGGAGATCAACGAGATATCCCGCTTGACCGTAGCTCGCTCGGTCTGAGCGCAGCGACCATGAGAAAAAGTAGGCCCAAAATGAAGCCTAGCCCTAAATGTCATTTGTTTTGGGTGACAGTGAGAGAATTGTTAGGGTGAGAAGCACCCAGACAAGACCAAGACCCAGACCCAGAACCAGACCAAGACCAGACCAAGACAAAGACCAAGACCAGACCAAGACCAAGACCAGAACCACACCAAGACCAAGACCAAGACCAGAACCAGAACCAGACCAAGACCAAGACCCAGACCAAGACAAGACCAAGACCCAGACCAAGACCAAGACCAGAACCAGAACCAGAACCAGAACCAGACCAAGACCAAGACCAAGACCAGACCAAGACCAAGACCAAGACCAGACAAAGAACAAGACCAGAACCACACCAAGACCAAGACCAAGAACAGACCAAGACCAGAACCAGAACCAGACCAAGACCAAGACCAAGACCAAGATCCAGACCCAGACAAGACCAAGACCCAGACAAGACCAAGACCCAGACCAAGACCAAGACCAGAACCAGAACCAGAACCAGACCAAGACCAAGACCAAGACCAGACCAAGACCAAGACCAAGACCAGACAAAGACCAAGACCAGAACCACACCAAGACCAAGACCAAGACCAGACCAAGACCAGAACCTGAACCAGACCAAGACCAAGACCAGAACCAGACCCAGACCCAGACCCAGACAAGACCAAGACCAAGACCCAGACCCAGACCAAGACCAAGACCAAGACCAAGACCAAGACCAAGACCCAGACCCAGAGCCAGACCCACACCCAGACCAAGACCAAGACCAGACCAAGACCCAGACAAGACCAAGACCCAGACCCAGACAATACCAAGACCAAGACCCAGACAAAACCAAGACCCAGACCCAGACCAAGACCCAGACCCAGACCAAAACCCAGACCAAGACCAAGACCAAGACCAAGATCAAGACCCAGACCCAGACCAAGACCAAGACCAAGACCCAGAGCCAGACCAGACCAAGACCAAGACCAAGACCCAGACAAGACCAAGACCAAGACCCAGACAATACCAAGACCAAGACCCAGACAAAACCAAGACCCAGACCCAGACCAAGACCCAGACCCAGACCCAGACCAAGACCAAAACCCAGACCAAGACCCAGACAAGACCCAGACCCAGACAAGACCCAGACCCAGACCAAGACCCAGACCCAGACCAAGACCCAGACTCTGACCCAGACCAAGACCCAAGACCCAGACCCAGACAAGACCCAGACCCGACCAAGACCCAGACAAGACCCAGACCCAGACCAAGACCCAGACCAAGACCCAGACAAGACCAAGATCCAGACCCAGACAAGACCAAGACCCAGACCAGGACCAAGACAAGACCCAGACCCAGACCCAGACCAAGACCCAGACCCAGACAAGACCAAGACCAAGACCAAGACCCAGACAAGACCAAGACCCAGACCCAGACAAGACCCAGACCCAGACAAGACCCAGACAAGACCCAGACCCAGACAAGACCAAGACCCAGACAAGACCAAGACCCAGACAAGACCAAGACCCAGACCAGGACCAAGACCCAGACCAAGACCCAGACCCAGACCAAGACCAAGGCCCAGACAAGACCAAGACCCAGACCAAGACCCAGACCAAGACCCAGACCCAGACCAAGGCCAGACCAAGACCCAGACCCAGACCAGACCAAGACCCAGACAAGAACCAGACCAAGACCCAGACCCAGACCCAGACCCAGACCAAGACCCAGACCCAGACAAGACCCAGACCCAGACCCAGACCAAGACCCAGACCCAGACCAAGACAAAGACCCAGACAAGACCAAGACCCAGACCCAGACCAAGACAAGACCAAGACCCAGAACCAGACAAGACCAAGACCCAGACCAGACCAAGACCAAGACCAAGACCAGACAAAGACCAAGACCAGAACCACACCAAGACCAAGACCAAGACCAGACCAAGACCAGAACCAGAACCAGACCAAGACCAAGACCAGAACCAGACCCAGACCCAGACCCAGACAAGACCAAGACCAAGACCCAGACCCAGACCAAGACCAAGACCAAGACCAAGACCAAGACCCAGACCCAGAGCCAGACCAAGACCAAGACCAGACCAAGACCCAGACAAGACCAAGACCCAGACCCAGACAATACCAAGACCAAGACCCAGACAAAACCAAGACCCAGACCCAGACCAAGACCCAGACCCAGACCAAAACCCAGACCAAGACCAAGACCAAGACCCAGACCCAGACCAAGACCAAGACCCAGACCCAGAGCCAGACCAGACCAAGACCAAGACCCAGACAAGACCAAGACCAAGACCCAGACAATACCAAGACCAAGACCCAGACAAAACCAAGACCCAGACCCAGACCAAGACCCAGACCAAGACCAAAACCCAGACCAAGACCCAGACAAGACCCAGACCCAGACAAGACCCAGACCCAGACCCAGACCCAGACCAAGACCCAGACCCTGACCCAGACCAAGACCCAGACCCAGACCCAGACCCAGACAAGACCCAGACCCGACCAAGACCCAGACAAGACCCAGACCCAGACCAAGACCCAGACCAAGACCCAGACAAGACCAAGACCCAGACCAGACCAAGACGCAGACCAGACCAAGACCCAGACAAGACCAAGACCCAGACCCAGACAAGACCAAGACCCAGACCAGGACCAAGACAAGACCCAGACCCAGACCCAGACCAAGACCCAGACCCAGACAAGACCAAGACCAAGACCAAGACCCAGACAAGACCAAGACCCAGACCCAGACAAGACCCAGACCCAGACAAGACCCAGACAAGACCCAGACCCAGACAAGACCAAGACCCAGACAAGACCAAGACCCAGACAAGACCAAGACCCAGACCAGGACCAAGTCCCAGACCAAGACCCAGACAAGACCCAGACCCAGACAAGACCAAGACCCAGACAAGACCAAGACCCAGACAAGACCAAGACCCAGACCAGGACCAAGTCCCAGACCAAGACCCAGACCCAGACCCAGACCCAGACCAAGACCAAGACCCAGACAAGACCAAGACCCAGACCAAGACCCAGACCAAGACCCAGACCCAGACCAAGGCCAGACCAAGACCCAGACCCAGACCAGACCAAGACCCAGACAAGAACCAGACCAAGACCCAGACCCAGACCCAGACCCAGACCAAGACCCAGACCCAGACAAGACCCAGACCCAGACCCAGACCAAGACCCAGACCCAGACCAAGACAAAGACCCAGACAAGACCAAGACCCAGACAAGGCCAAGACCCAGACAAGACCAAGACCAAGACCCAGACCCAGACCCAGACAAGACCCAGACCCAGACCAGACCAGACCCAGACCCAGACAAGACCAAGACCCAGACAAGACCCAGACCCAGACCAAGACCCAGACCCAGACCCAGACCCAGACCAAGACCCAGACAAGACCAGGACCCAGACAAGACCAAGACCCAGACAAGACCCAGACCCAGACCCAGACCAGACCCAGACCCAGACAAGACCAAGACCCAGACAAGACCAAGACCCAGACCCAGACCCAGACCAAGACCAAGACCCAGACCCAGACAAGACCAAGACCCAGACAAGACCAAGACCCAGACAAAGACCCAGACCCAGACCAAGACCCAGACAAGACCAAGACCCAGACTCAGACCCAGACCCAGACAAGACCAAGACCCAGACCCAGACAAGACCAAGACCCAGACAAGACCAAGACCCAGACCCAGACAAGACCAAGACCCAGACAAGACCAAGACCCAGACAAGACCAAGACCCAGACAAGACCCAGACCCAGACCCAGACAAGACCAAGACCCAGACAAGACCAAGACCCAGACAAGACCAAGACCCAGACAAGACCAAGACCCAGACCCAGACAAGACCAAGACCCAGACAAGACCAAGACCCAGACAAGACCAGACCCAGACAAGACCAAGACCCAGAGAAGACCCAGACCCAGACCAAGACCCAGACCCAGACCAAGACCAAGACCAAGACCAAGACCCAGACCAAGAGCAGATGTTTTCGCTCATAAGCCTCATCTACTGAGTCCTCCCAGGGAACTGTGAGCTCAATGATGAAGACCTTCTTGAGCGAACGGGACCAGAGCACCATGTCAGGTCTTAGGGTGGTGGTTGCGATCTCCGGAGGAAACACAAGTTGCCGGCCAAATGTCAGCTAGCATTTTCCAGTCGCGGGCCAAGCGCAGCTGGTCTCGCTCTAATGGTGTAGAGCCGCTCTTCGGTGGTTTAGCCCCTTCGCCGTCCATAAGGGGTGTGATGCTGCTGGGGGTGGTAGGGAGTTGGTGGCAGCTCGCTTGGACGCAAGGTTTTTAAGGACTTAGTTGTGACGCCAAGTGTAGTGTCCTTGGGTGATGCTTGTTTTAAACCCTGTGAGAATGTGCCTGAGGTTGGCTGGCATGGAACAGAGGGCACCATCCGGATCTTCACCATACCATTGGTGAAGATTAACTGGTGTTGGAAGGACGTCATGTGTTGCTCTGATGTAAAAGCTCAACCGCCTCGCTTCCAAGGCCCACAGATCCTTCCAGCTGATCTTCCTCTTAGGTACAGTGAGTCAGTGTGGCCGTGGCTTGTTCTATAAAGCAGACAGGCATCGAGCCTATCATTTCTAATGCATTCAATATATTATTATTACAGTCTTTTACCATTCTCATTGTCGGAGTGGACACGTTGTTTGTGGACTGCACAACCGCAGCTACAGTTTTGAGGAACAAGTTTTGGTTTATTTAATTTCAGAGTTGTCAATTTATTCATTGCATTTTATTTGTAAGGCTCCAGTCAATGTTGAGTAAGTACGCACACCTGATTATGCATAGACGTAGGTCTAGGCTACCTGTCCTGCGCACAAATGTAGGCCTGTAAATGTTCCCATTTGGGGATCTGATAGTATTTCTGATTGTCTTAACTCACCACCACTGTGGAGCTTTTCAAAGTAATTTTTTTCCACCTCAAACAGCAAGTAAGCAAAGTCTGTTTTTACATCCATTCAGAATTACAATTGTTCCTCAATGTAGCCTATTTGAAAAATCTTTCCAGCTCTCTTTCAATAACCTCTCTACTCGGTGTGAAAGGGGAAAAAATGTCCTGCTCTGATCCGTTGGAAACTTCATAAAATAGGCTTACTATAAAGCTCATCACTAAGCTAAGGATCCTGAAACTAAACACCTCCCTCTGCAATTGGATCCTGGACTTCCTGACAGTATAGCAAGAGATGTCGTGGGGACAGGGAGGGATGGAAATGTGGGCTTTTTTTTAGGGTGACAGGGGGTGGTGAAAAGGAGGTAGGGGAGAGACAGAGATGGACACAATCGAGTGAGTGAGGGAGATAAGGAGAAGAGCGAGGACAGAGAGGGGAGAGGTTAAATATGGGTGGAGGGTAGACCGCCATGGAAGGTTCCCCGTTGCCTTACAGCTGCTGGCCCAGCTGTCTCTTAGACCAGAGACAGAAAAGAGAGATTAGGTCCACATACCACCAGTGTTCCTGCTAGATGTCCTGAAAGAGAGAGGAGAGGGACCTATTTTGTTTTTTTCTGAGGGGTATGATACTTTAATGATGTATCTGAGTATTCATTTACAATAAGAGTTAGTTATCTTGGAGAAAGAAAAAATGATTGCATCAGTACTCTATTGTCTCTCTTTCACACACACACACACACACACACACACACACACACACACCCTGGTATAAAATGCCAGACCTAAGTAAGACCTTTTTGACATCAAGCTCACCACAAACTGTGCACCACCAACAGCAATACATTCGGGGAAAAACAATGTTTTTCCATTCATCAGTTGAGCGTATTCAGCACTCTCTGTGGTTCTCTGTGCTTTGTCTAAATGGAGGGACGATGGTAAGGAAGTGTTCCACACATGCCCTCCACCAAAGACTGTGGCCTTATTAAAATGACCAAATCATTGTTCCCTTCCTTTCTTTGATCAATCCCTCCCTCCTTGCTTCAAGTAGCAAAACAGGATCTTATGTAATTAGCGAGTGGCTAATAAGAAAGGCTAACTCCAACCAGCTCTGATTAAGCCTGAATACAATAAGGGACACAGGCTAACTCCAACCAGCTCTGATTAAGCCTGAATACAATAAGGGACACAGGCTAACTCCAACCAGCTCTGATTAAGCCTGAATACAACAAGGGACACCGTGACATCTGCCAGAACCACCGCTCTGTTCGGGGGAAACTTTTTCAATAGAGGGGGGTTGCCTTTTGTGTTACTAAATTGAAAAGACAACAACCCTTAACTCATCCTCATTTGATGGTGTGAGGAATCAGATCTTGTCCAACTTTGTGCTATTTTGCTTTGAAGATAATTGTTCCTTTACTCCAGATTGGTTTTATTTGGTGTTTTGTCTTAGTTTGCAGAGGAACTGTTTAGTGATTTGTGTGTGGCTCTGTGTTGTTTTAGTTGCTGCTCCAATGGGTGCTTATTGTTTGAAATCATGTACCCCCCCCCCCCTTCTATACCACCTGGTCTAATTCCTATAAAGGGTCAACGAGAAGGTTCAAATGTTGTTCAACATACGCTTCTTTCAATAAATGTATTTGTCTCGCTCTCTCTCTCTCTCTGTCTTTCTCTCTCTCTCTCTGTCTGTCTTACTCTCTCTCCATCCAGGCTTGCCCCATCCATTTGCCATAACAGTATTTGAGGATAGCCTATACTGGACAGACTGGCACACCAAGAGCATCAACAGTGCCAACAAGTTCACGGGCAAGAACCAGGAGATCATCAGAAACAAGCTGCACTTCCCCATGGAAATACACACACTGCACCCGCAGAGACAGCCCGCAGGTCAGTCTCACACACGCGCACACAATCTAAAACATACACATGCTCTGTCATGCACACGCACACACACACACACACACACACACACACACACACACACACACACACACACACACACACACACACACACACACACACACACACACACACACACACACACACACACACACACACACCACCTACAGATAAACTCTGTTAGTCAGTAACACACTTGCTCAGTAACACACTTGCACACTCACTCACTCAGTGCTTCTAACCTCTCCCCCCTCTCTTCTCCAGGTGGGCGTAACCGATGTGGGACCAACAACGGGGGCTGCAGCCACCTCTGTCTCCCTGGCAACAAGACCTATACCTGCAACTGCCCCACGGGCTTCAAGAAAGTGGACCAGCATAACTGTGCCCTGAGTGAGTATACTTACTGGCCTACAAGAACACACTGTAGTTAGAACACTAGAGTATTTGTTGATGTTTTTATGTGAAGATTTAGAGTTGTAAATCTTTTTGTGTTCATTTAGTCATTACTTTATTCTTAGTATAAACTCAATGTTTGCTAAGTACATTTTCAGTCCAGTTAGCTGATGTTAAAGAGCAACCACTTTAAACCTCTTTTTCATTAGCTTCAGCACAAAAGCAGTGTCTACATATGTGAAAACGGCATATTTATGCATTTTATATATATTTTTAAATACAGTCATTTTTAAAACACTATGAGATTTGCAGTGATGTGGAGAGCAAGGAAATACCCTCCCTCTGGCTAGAAACTCATTCCAGGTTTTGAAAATCACGTTTTTCTTACTTTTACTCCACTTTGTGAAGTCACAGAGAAGCATTTCTTAGCACCTTTCTTATTGTCTTTCTTTTTATCTAGATGTTTTCACATATGTAGACACTGGTTTGGTGCTGAAGATAATGAATATGAGGTTGAAAGGTGGTGGAATTGCCCTCACTAGAAAGTCAAATACATTTCTTCATTCTAAGGGGTACGCTAGTGTGGACAATTCGAACAGAGCCTTGGTGTATGTTGTTGTGTGTGTTGTGATGACCCCGTTGTTAAACCTAGAGCACTGACAGAAGACCTTTGGTCTTTGATCAGGTCTTGACAAGTTCCTGCTTTTTGCCCGAAGGACGGACATCCGACAAGTCAGCTTCGACACCGAGGACATGCCGGATGACGTCATCCCGCTGGCCAACGTACGCAACGCTGTGGCACTGGACTGGCACGCCGAAGAGGGGTTCATCTATTGGACTGACGTCACCACCGACTCCATCAACCGGGCCCAGTGGGACGGCTCAAGGCAGGAGGTCAGTTCTGCCCCATATTATTTTCTTTCTAAGTTAGTCATTTAGCAGATGCTCCTATCCAGAGCCACTTACTGTACAATGGAAGGTGCTTTCAATTAAAGTAAGTGAGACAACCATCATCACAAGTAAAATAGCTAGTAATAGAGAACAAAACAGTTTAGTGTTATTGTGGTGGATGTTTTGTCTAATCCTTGATAAGATACACTTGTTTGGGGGAATAATTTTAGCTGATGAGATCAGTACCTTGTACTTTTAACCAAATGTTGCCACCTATGAGTGTGGCGACAGCTGTTTGACTTTGTTTCTATGGGGGAGTATTTCATTGAAGTTACTGTACTGTGTTGAAATTAATTGTTATTGTGTGTGTCAGGTGGTGGTGGACACCAGTCTGGAAAGTCCAGCCGGTCTGGCTATTGACTGGGTGACCAACAAACTCTACTGGACTGATGCAGGTAAGGAACGGTGTTCTAGATTTAAATTACTATAGGGTAGTTGTACCACTATGTATCATGTCAGCTATAGACTACCAGGAAGTCTTTATTGACTAGTCTTTATTGAGTAGTTTGTTGTACAAACAATAATTAATTGTGTGTGTGTGCACGTGTGCGTGAGATCAGGTACAGATCGTATCGAGGTATCTAATGCAGACGGGAGCATGCGTACCATCCTGATCTGGGATAATCTGGACCGACCCAGGGACATTGTGGTTGACCCAATTGGAGGGTGAGTCATTGGTCAAGGGTTAATATCAGGTGTCAGATGTCCAATGACACCACTGACAATAGTTTACAGAGTAACATGTAAACACACTTTTTTTTCCAGCAGTCCAATAAGTAGGTAAAAAACTACTGATGGAAATATCAGGTATAGTCCTCCCAAAAAGTTAGCGCTGCATTGATTTTGTTGTTTACCACAGACACCTAATCTGAACATACAGTATACAGATTACTTTTGCATACCACAATCATGTACAGTTTACTGATGCATGATTTTCCCTGAGTACCATAGATACATGTACTGGACAGACTGGGGTGTGAGTCCTAAAATAGAGCAGGCAGGGATGTACGCATCTAGCCGTATCGTCATCATCTCTTCCAACCTGACGTGGCCTAACGGACTGGCAATTGACTACCAAACACAGCGCCTGTACTGGACCGACGCCGGGATGAAGACCATCGAGTTTGGCAACTTTGACGGCTCAGACAGACAGGTGAGGTGGTCTTGAAGGGATAGTCTTTAAAAGTTGTGACTTATTTTCAACATATTTGTATTTGTTGGATGGGTATTTAAATCAAGTGAGACTTTTTACTCTGTAAATCAGTATACTGGCTAATATTTTTATTCCCCGTCCCTCTCCCCTCCATTGGTGTCCAGGTGTTGATTAGCAGTCAGTTGCTCCAACCCTTTGGGCTGACTCTGCATGAGGAGAAGCTCTATTGGACAGACTGGCAGTCCAGGAGCATCCAGAGTTCCAACAAAATGACTGGCCTGGGATGACAGACACTCGCCGAGAACCTGGAGAACCTCATGGATATTCACATGTTCCACCGCTATCGCACCACCGGTGTGTGTGTGTGTGTGTGTGCATGCGCACGTTCGTGCGTGCCCTGTTGGCCCTCTGAGTATTTTGTGACAAGATACTAGACCGCAACACCAGGTCCAGTGACCCTTCCTGTCACTAGGGTCGCAAGGTAGCCTAGTGGTTAGAGCGCTGGACTGGTAACCGGAAGGTTGCAAGTTCAAACCCCCAAGCTGACAAGGTACAGATCTGTTGTTCTGCCCCTGAACAGGCAGTTAACCCGCTGTTCCTAGGCTGTCATTTTTGTTCTTGACTGACTTGCCTATTTAAATAAAGGTACAATTAAATTAACTAGGGGGATTAGGGGCCAGGTAAACTTATCCTATATATGGGGTTCAGCACCTGGGGCTAATACCAGGCTGAAGCACCACTGATCAGAGTAGGGATGTCAAATGTTCAGCCTGCTGCACATACCCCATGGAGGCTCTAGTTAAATTGTTAAATTGTGTTTGAGATCATTTTTAAACTGTTAAATGAGTGAGACATACATGTCATTGTTGCAATAGTTTGTGAGTGGGCAACATATACCAAATCTATATTGCACTCTCTCCCACCTCTGTCCCTCACTCTCTAGTGCAATCCCCCTGCGCAGTGAATAATGGGGGCTGCAGTCACCTGTGTCTGTTGGCTCCACCCCCTAAAGGCTCCAGCTGTACCTGTCCTACTGGCATCAACCTTCAGCTGGACGGAAAGACCTGCGCACACGGTAACATAGCAACAATGTCATATTATTATACTACCAGCACCCATTGTACAACAACCCATGGTAGATTGGATGTTTTGGTGCCTCTGCAATTTAGACACCTGCTGAGGACCTTATTACTGATGAATGACCTTGTTGTGTTTCTGCTTGCATTTTGTGTTTTCTGAAATTCAGAGCTCTTCTGTAAAAGAAACCTTGGTCTCAGTATGACTACCTGGTAAAATAAAGGTTAAAAAAAAAAACAATATACCATATATCTCATCACCTTAACATAGTTAACTACAGAGATATTGATGTGTGTAAATAAACTACGTCTTCCAAGGTACTACAAGTAGATTGATAACAAATGGTTCATTGATATAACAAAATATTCTCTCATCGTTGATTTAAAGGAGAGAGAAAAAAACATAGTTTAGTATTTTGTTCATTAGCATGCTATGGTCCCAACAACTGTGCATGTCAGCAGTAAACTTTTCAAGATTAAGCACTTTCAGTAAAAATCTAAAAGTGGGATGATAATGTGTTTTGCATTATTACCACACTCTTTGCTTTGTACTATATGTGCTCTATCTTGAAAACGTTACTGCTGACATCTATTTATTTACTACCTTCACCGTCAAGGCCCAAGCTGTGATACAGTATTTGCAGCCCATTGATTCTTAAAGAATATCACTTACCAATGCCTCAAAAACTTAGTTGAACTGTATAACCTCATCATAAACCATAAATACAAGGTAGTTTTATGCCATGTCCTGTACTCTCCATACTGATAGTGTTGTGTCTCTTGGTTGTAGGGATGAGTAGTTTCCTGATCTTTGCACGGCGTACCGACATCTCTGGACATCCCATACTTTTCTGATGTGGTGTTGGCTGTCAACGGATCCATGAAAAACACAATCGCCATCGGGGTGGACCCCAAAGAGGGTATGTGTGTGCATATGTGCGTGTGTTTCAGCTTTTCTGTGATCTAAGTGTGGTATGAACAGGAAAATGAGGAAGGTCTGCACTATTGTTCAAAGGTTGGGGTCACTTAGAAATGTCCTTGTTTTTGAAGGAAAAGCACATTTTTTGTCCATTAAAATGAACATCCAATTGATCAGAAATAGAGCGTAGACATTGTTAATGTTGTAAATGACTATTGTAGCTGAAAACGGCAGATTTTTTATGGAATATCTACATAGGCGTACAGAGGCCCACTATCAGCAACCATCACTTCTGTGTTCCAATGGCACTTTGTGTTAGCTAATCCAAGTTTATCATTTTAAAAGGCTAATTGATCATTAGAAAACCCTTTTACAAGTACGTTAGCACAGTTTTTCTAGCAGCAGACTATGATCAATAATGTCAAAAGCTGTACTGAAGTCTAACAAGACAGCCCCCACAATAATTTTATAATTCATTTCTCTCAGCCAATCATCAGTAATTTGTGTAAGTGCTTGTTGAATGTCCTTCCCTATAAGCATGTTGAAATTCTGTTGTCAATTTGTTTACTGTAAATTTTTCCAGAAGTTTACTAAGGGTTGGTAACAGGCTGATTGGTTGGCTACTTGAGCCAGTAAAGGGGGCTTCACTATTCTTGGGTAGTGGAATGACTTTAGCTTCCCTCCTGGCCTGAGGGCACACACTTTCTAGTAGGCTTAAATTGAAGATGTGGCAAATAGGAGTGGCAATGTTGTCTGCTATTATCCTCCATCCAGATTGTCAGACAACAATTCTTTTTTCACTTATTCAACACTGACTTTACTGAATTCAAAAGTACAATTCTTATCTTTCATAATTTGGTCCAATATACTTGGATGTGTAGTGTCAGCGTTTGTTGCTGGCATGTCATCCCTAAGTTTGCTTATCTTGCCAATTAAAAAGTAATTGAAGTGGTTTGCAATATCAGTGGGCTTTGTGATGAATGAGCCATTTGATTCAATGAATGAAGGAGCCGAGTTGGCTTTTTTCCCCAAAATGTCATTTAAGGTTGCACTATCATTCTTTATATAATTTCTTAGTTTCGCAGGGTAGTTTATTTTTATTTAGTTTAGTCACATGATTTCTTAATTTGCAGTACGTTTGCCAATCAGTTGGGCTGCCAGACTTAATTGCCATACCTATTGCCTCATCCCTCTCAACCATACAATTTTTCAATTCCTCATCAATCCAAGGGGATTTAACAGTTTTTACAGTCATTTTCTTAATGGGTGTGTGCTTATTTGTAACTGGAAAAAGTATTTTCATAAATGCGTGAAATGCAATTCCTGTGCTGTTTTTAACTACCCTGGTAGGTTAACTGACAACCTGATCCAGGTTACAGGTTTAAGTTTTTACCTGAGTGGGTAGCTTGATGATAGCCAGTCAATATTTAAATCACCCAGAAAATATACGTTTCTCTGTTGATATCACATACATTATCAAGCATTTCACACATATTATCCAGATTCTGACTGTTAGCACTTGGTGGTCTATAGCAGCTTCCCACAAGAATGGGGCTTTATGTGAGGCAGAGGAACCTGTTGCCATATTACTTCAACAGTATTTAACATTAGATTGTCTCCAAGATTTACAGGAACGTGGTTCTGAATTTAAACAGCAACACCGCCTCCGTTGGCATTTCTGTCTTTTCGGTAGATGTTATAACCATGTATTGCTTCCACTGTATCTTCAAAGGTATTATCTAAGTGAGTTTCAGAGATAGTCAAAATATGAATGTCATCTGTTACAAGCAAGTTATTGACTTCATTGACCTTGTTTCTTAAGTTCTTATGTTAATATGGGCTATTCAGATTTTTTTAATGCTTTACTGAGAAGCTTACCAGAGGTAGACTTACTCATGTTATTTACATTGGAGCTGATAGTGCAGGGTGAGCTGCATAAAGTGGTCTTTCTACTATTGCACACCGCCTCAGTGCTTACAGTGTAACTGATTTATAGGCTCATGATTACTGCTTACAATAGCTGTAGGATAAACAGATGTATTCGGTGCAATTAGGGGTACATAAATTAAATTACTTCCATTGTGTTTGCCAATGCCCCTAAGATCATGTACATTTGATGCAGCATTATGATGACTCATTGTCACAATGGTAGGGATTAACTCATTCCTGTAGAGTATCTTCTGTTTCCTGAAGGTGTCAATGTTATCAATAAATATGGCTTTAGCTAGCCAGATGTGTAATGTAAGCGTCTGCTGAATCTTTCACCCCCAACGATGGTACTGGACATGAAATTATTGGCCGTTTTTTGGAGTCTTTTAATGCTAAAATCAGTTCTTTAAAATCCATTTTCAAATGTTCCGAGCTAGCCCTCCTGATGTCGTTTGACCCCACATGGACTACGGCACTGTCAGCTCCCAGCATCTGTGGTAGAACAGTCGGAAGCAACCTTGTTATGTCCTATGCTCGTGCTCCTGGGTAGCACAGGGTTTTTGCCTTGGGGACCGAGATGTTTCTCACCATAGAGAGCTGCCTATGATGACAGCTGGTGATGTTGAATGGGCCGGACTCTCAGGCAGCCCCACGGTCAGTGACGTACCTCCATGGCGAGTGACGTACCTCCATGGCTGGTTGGTTGGGCCGAGAACAGCTCCATTCTCCAGGGAAGGGGGAGACATCTTCGGGGATGGAACCCTGCCTAGCACCAGCCAGTCGGCTGTGGAGAGCCGACATGGCAACGAAACTTCGACCAGACCAGAGCGGCATCCGGCCACTGGAGTGTAAGAAAAATAAAAAGTAGGTGGGCGTGGGTTCCCCTGTAGTTCATGTAGGTTTGTTACTTGCTTGCTACGAGTAGCTACTTCGCTCCTGTAGTCCTCCGCAAGCAAGCAGTTGCTACATTGAAAGTCAGCGCGGTCCACATTGTCCCGGAACAAAGCAAAGTAAACACAGCTCCTGCAATGCTGGAAACGTTCAATAGCGGCCTCCATTTGAGACCGCCGGCTAGCCAGCTAGGAGGAATCCCTGGACAGATAGCAGCACTCACAGCAATTTAGCCCAACAAAGCCACAGGATTCAAAATAAAAGTATATAAAAACACTGTCAGCTTTTAAAACGAGATCTTTAGTTCAGGTTTCGGCGTTTGACAGCATTCAACAGCAACAAACATACGGTGCGCTCCGATGACGTAGTAGTGTCATCTGGATTCACCTGGCCACCTGGATGTTATTTTATTGGACCAAAAATGGGCTTTTCTTTCAAAAAGAAGGACATTTCCAAGTGACCCAAACTTTTGAACTGTAGTGTAGGTTTTGCAGTAAAAATATATAGTAATATATTCCATCTTTTAGACCAGAACTGTCCTTTGAGAAAAAAATCATTTTTTTTCATTGTGATCTGAATGTGCGTGGTCAGTGCCATTTAAGATGAGGAAGCACAATTTTGAGCATTGCCTTATTTCTATTACAGCATATTGGATGACTGTCATTCATATTTCACTCACCCAGCTCAATATAACATCAATAGGTTAAGGCTACTACACGATACCTACATTTTCCAAATAACCATCATGAAGTTGCTACATCCTATCCTACAAATTAAAGTTTACCACGTACATGCACAGGTCGAGAGAAATGTTTTAGTAATCAAGGTGACAGACAGTGAATGACGCATTCAATACAGCCTTGCACACTTTTCCCTACATTTAGCTGATCTAGGGTGTAGTCATTAGTCCAGCAGTTGCAAACGAGAGTTTCTATTGGACAAATTTAGGTATGTTGATCCCAAATTTGTACCGTTTGCGTCCGTTTAAGAAACGTTTTTCAATAGAATCTGTGAAATTAACACACCTCTGATCACCCGCAAACACAGTTCACTTTCATAGCAGCCACAGATTCACAATTCTTTCTCACATATACGCTGTCCTCATCTCTCCTTTCCCTTCGCTTGTGGACTTCATTGCACAACCCATTAGCTGTTTGTGACCAGGCGAAAAAACATTTTCAAGTCAAACCTTCATACCATAACCGCTACACACAGTCTACATCGTTGTCACCATATTTGCTAATGTCGTAATCAACATAGCTAATAGAACTAACATGTTAGTAAACCCGCTATAATCATACAGTGTACAGCAAGAAGTTTAGCAGCTACACCGGCGGGCCCCGGTGGCAATACATTTATAAAACCAAAAGCTTATCTTGACTTGGAAGAGTTCCAGTGTTGGATAGCCATAGGCAGCAAGTTAACATAGCATCCCTCTCTGTTTGAGCTGAGTGTTTGAGTAGGCAGAAAAAAAATATATAGAAAAAAGGCGGAAGAAGTAGGCGGAAGAACAAAAAAATTATATATATACACAGTTGAAGTCGGAAGTTTACATACACCTTAGCCAAGTATATTTCATACATTTATTCCTAGTAAAAATTCCCTGTCTTAGGTCAGTCAGGTTCACCACTTTATTTTAATAATGTGAAATGTCAGAATATTAGTAGAGAGAATGATTTATTTCAGCTTTCATTTCATCACATTCCCAGTGGGTCAGAAGTTTACATACACTCAATTACTGTTTGGCAGCATTGCCTATAATTGTTGAACTTGGGTCAAATGTTTTGGGAAGCCTTCCACAAGCTTACCACAATAAGTTGGTTGAATGTTGGCCCATTCCTCCTGACAGAGCTGGGGTAACCGAGTCATGTTTGTGTGGCTCTTTGCTTGCACACGCTTTTTCAGTTCTGCCTTCAAATTTCTATAGGATTGAGGTCAGGGCTTTGTGATAGCCACTCCAATACCTTGACATTGTTGTCCTTTAGCCATTTTGCCACAACTTTGGAAGTTTGCTTGGGGTCATTGTCCATTTGGAAGACCCATTTGCGACCAAGCTTTAACTTCCTTACTGATGTCTTGAGATGTTGCTTCAATATATCCACATCATTTTCCTACCTCATGAAGCTGTCTATTTTGTGAAGTGCACCAGTCCTTCCTGCAGTAAAGCACATGATGCTGCCACCCCCGTGCTTCACGGTTGGGATGGTGTTCTTCGGCTTGCAAGCCTAACCCTTTTTGCTCCAAACATAATGAAGGTCATTATGGCCAAACAGTTCTATTTTTGTTTCATCAGACCAGAGGACATTTCTCCAAAAAGTACGATCTTTGTCCTCATATGCAGTTGCAAACCGTAGTCAGGCTTTTTTATGGCGGTTTTGGAGCAGTGGCTTCTTCCTTGCTGAGTGGCCGTTCAGGTTATGTCTATATAGGACTCGCTTTACTGTGGATATAGACACTTTTGTACCTGTTTCCTACAGCATCTCACAAGGTCATTTGCTGTTGTTGTGGTATTGATTTGCCCTTTTCGCACCAAAGTACGTTCATCTCTAGGAGACAGAAAGTGTCTCCTTCCTGAGCTGTATGACGGCTGTTTGGTCCCATGGTGTATATACTTGTTTGTACAGATGCACTTGGTACCTTCAGGCATTTGGAAATTGCTCCCAGGGATGAACCAGACTTGTGGAGGTCTACAATTTTGTTTCTGAGGTCTTGGCTGATTTCTTTTGATTTTCCCATGATTTCAAGCAGAGAGGCACTGAGTTTGAAGGTAGGCCTTGAGATACATCCACAGTTACACCTCCAATTGACTCAACGTATGTCAATTAGCCTATCAGAAGCTTCTGAAGCCATGACATCACAACATGTCAGATCGTGCTGCAAGGAATCTAACTGGCCTCCGGCTACACCATGGTACTACCCCAGAGAGTGCTGTTGAGGCTACTGAAGACCTTCATTGCAAAACGTTGTGTTTTAATTCATTATTTGGTGACGTGAATATAGTTAGTATAGTTGTATCTATAAAGGATAACTTTTTAATGTTTCACTGATGTGCACACGCTGTTCCATTTGCACGCACTAACACTAAACAGTGACGAACAGTGTGTCTTTCAAACCTTGCTGTGTGTGTCTACTGCCCCCTGCAGGTAAAGTGTACTGGTCAGACAGCACACTAAAGAAGGTGAGTAGAGCTAACATCAATGGGACGGCTCATGAGGATATCATTGCTACAGGTACGGGAAATAATCAATTAACTTTATTTCATAAAGCAAAACATATCTGAATCACATTACAGATAGTACTATGCTAGTGTCTTTTTTGTCTTTCTGCTGTATTACAGACGAATATTCATCTGTTAAAACAAATGATCTGTTGCACTGAAATAGTTCAACTTCTATACTTCTGCATACCCTTCGTTTCTCACCTTTCTCTAATCCTTTCTCTTCTCCCTAACTTTATCTCCTTCACTCCTTTCTTCCACACTTCCTCTTTCTTTCTTTCTTTCTTTCTTTCTTTCTTTCTTTCTTTCTTTCTTTCTTTCTTTCTTTCTTTCTCTCTTTCTTTCTCTCTTTCTTTCTCTCTTTCTTTCTTCCGTCTTCCTCTCTCTTTCTCTCATTCTCCAGGTCTGATAACCACTGATGGTCTGGCGGTGGATGCGGTGTGTCGAAAGATCTACTGGACTGACACCGGAACGAACCGGATCGAGGTGGCAAACCTGGACGGCTCCATGAGGAAAGTTCTGATCTGGCAGAACCTGGAGAGATGGGGTAAGGAGTTAGAGTTTGGCTGTCAGTCAATTAAGGTTCACTGTGCACAGCAGTGTGTTTAGCTCCAGGTGCTGATTTTGCACTTGTTTTTCAATTAAAATTTAATTTTTATTATCAATTTACTGACTAATCATATGCAGACTGTTAGTTAGTTCCTGTGTGTTTTATTGCAGGGCAATAAAAGTTGGCCCGTTGTGAATTACAATCCAGCAATTTAGATTGGGCAATAGTTAGCCCACCTTTGTCGGTCTTCTAACGACTTCCTGTGTGACATTATTTCTCTCTCTCTCTCCTCCAGGTATATGTACTAGACATACTGGGGGGAACATGCTAAGTTGGAGCGGTCAGCGATGGATGGCTTGGACCGTTTGGTTCTGATCAGTAACAACCTAGGCTGGCCTAACGGACTGGCCATCGACAGTGCCGGCTCACAACTACTGTGGGCTGACGCTCACACAGAGGTCAGTCGCCCTGTCCAAAACGCTAAAGCTCCCGAGTGGCGCAGTGGTCTAAGGCACTGAATCTCAGTGCTAGAGGTGTCACTACAGACCCTGTTTCGATTCCAGGCTGTATCACAACTGGTAGTGATTGGGAGTCCCATAGGGCAGCGCACAATTGGCCCAGCGTCGTCTGGGTTAGGGTTTGCCCGGAGTAGGCCATCATTGTAAATAAGAATTTGTTCTTAACTGACTTGACTGGTTAGATAACATTTTTAATTATTTTTTATTTTTTATTTCACCTTTATTTAACCAGGTAGGCTAGTTGAGAAGAAGTTCTCATTTGCAACTGCGACCTGGTCAAGATAAAGCATAGCAGTGTGAACAGACAACACAGAGTTACACATGGAGTAAACAATTAACAATTAACAACAATTAAGTCAATAACACAGTAGAAAAAAAGAGAGTCTATATACATTGTGTGCAAAAGGCATGAGGAGGTAGGCGAATAATTACAATTTTGCAGATTAACACTGGAGTGATAAATGATCAGATGATCATATACAGGTAGAGATATTGGTGTGCAAAAGAGCAGAAAAGTAAATCAATAAGAACAGTATGGGGATGAGGTAGGTAAAAATGGGTGGGCTATTTACCGATAGACTATGTACAGCTGCAGCGATCGGTTAGCTGCTCAGATAGCAGATGTTTAAAGTTGGCGAGGGAGATAAAAGTCTCCAACAGCAATTTTTGCAATTCGTTCCAGTCACAGGCAGCAGAGAACTGGAACGAAAGGCGGTCAAATGAGGTGTTGGCTTTAGGGATGATCAGTGAGATACACCTGCTGGAGCGCGTGCTACGGGTGGGTGTTGCCATCGTGACCAGTGAACTGAGATAAGGCGGAGCTTTACCTAGCATGGACTTGTAGATGACCTGGAGCCAGTGGGTCTGGCGACGAATATGTAGCGAGGGCCAGCCGACTAGAGCATACAGGTCGCAGTGGTGGGTGGTATAAGGTGCTTTAGTGACAAAACGGATGGCACTGTGATAAACTGCATCCAGTTTGCTGAGTAGAGTGTTGGAAGCAATTTTGTAGATGACATCGCCGAAGTCGAGGATCGGTAGGATAGTCAGTTTTACGAGGGTAAGTTTTGCGGCGTAATAAATAATGCAAGAGGTCAACCAAGCCTGAGAGCTACAGAGTGTGCAGGCTTTTGTTCCAGCCCAGCTTTAGCACAGCTGGGTCATGTTTAAAGTAGGACTCACCATAGCAAAAGCATTTTGCCACTGAAATGACAGGTAAGTGTTCCTATTGGAGAAGAAGAATGGAGAATATTCATTGAATAATTTTTTAAAATCCAGGACTAGGCTTATTCTGTGTCTGGGAAACTGGCCTATTGAGTTAGTGAATTAACAAAGCTTTACCCTCCCGTAGCGCATCGAGGCGGCAGACCTGAACGGGCTGAACCGCCGAACCCTGGTATCCCCAGTCCAGCACCCGTACGGTCTGACCCTACTAGGACCACACATCTACTGGACCGACTGGCAGAGCCGTAGCATCCAGCGGGCTGACAAA
Source organism: Oncorhynchus mykiss (assembly GCF_013265735.2). NCBI lineage: Eukaryota > Metazoa > Chordata > Actinopteri > Salmoniformes > Salmonidae > Oncorhynchus > Oncorhynchus mykiss. The sequence continues at coordinate 48,772 of NC_048592.1, forward strand.
ACCACCGGCGCCAACACCATCACTTTACGCAGCAACCTGCCGGGGCTCATGGACATACAAGCCGTGGATAGAGAAAAGCCACTGGGTGAGTGTATCAATGGCACACTGGCCTCGGAACAGCAAAGAGGAAGGTGTGGGTAGAGGTTTTCCTTGGTTTAACCTCGTCCCCAGACTATTGCGCATGTCCCATAAAAGCCTTGTACATCAACCATTCAAAGTTGGCCTTAGTGGGAGTGACCGTAGAACTATATGGGAGTGACCTTACTTGTCATCATTTAATTTTAGAAGATCACACGACTGCAAAAAATCTGGTAAGGTTGTTTGTTTGGTGTATGTTTGGAATTGAGTGGCACTTACCCATTTGCTGTCCTCCATTTGTCCTCTGTATTCTCTATTTATTGTTCGTCTTCCCTCTTTCACTTCACTTTCAATGGAATCAGTTGCCTGTATGTAATGGGAATGTCTTGAAACCAGTAAATATTCTGCTGCTACCCCTATTTGTGTACCTGCAACAGAAGTCTGACCTAGTTTTCTCCCCCCCCCCCCCCTCCAGGTTTCAATAAGTGTGGTAGAAGGAACGGGGGCTGTAGCCACATGTGTCTGCCCTGCCCCAATGGTACTTCCTGTGCCTGTCCCACCGGCATCCTCCTCAAGGGGGACGCCAGGTCATGTGACGACTCCCCCGAGACCTACCTGCTCTTCTCCAACCGGGTCAGCGTGCGACGCATCTCCCTGGACACAAATGACCACACGGATGTGCATGTGCCCGTGCCCGAGCTGCACAACGTAATCTCACTGGACTACGACAGCGTGGACGGAAAGCTGTACTACACCGATGTCAGCCTGGATGTTATCAGGTATGCTAAAAAGACACTCCCACACAATATACACTGAATGTACAAAACATTAGAAATACCCTCCTAATATTGAGTTGCACCTACTTTTGCCCTCAGAACAGCCTCAATTTTTTGGGGCATGGACTCTACAAGGTGTCAAAATGTTCCACAGGGATGCCATGTTGACTCTAATGCTTCCCACAGTTCTGTCAAGTTGGCTGGTAGTGGATCTCTAAACCAAATAGATCGTTCCATCTCATCCCACAGATGTTCAATTGGATTGAGATCTTGTGACTGGGCAGGCCACTGCAGTAAGCGGAATTCACTGTCATGTTTGTGGAACCATTCCTGGACAATCCTAGCCTTGTGACATGGGGCATTATCCAGCTGAAAAAATATATATGTGCAGATGTATACATAGCTGCCATGAAAGGATGCACCTATTTGGCAGTGATATTTAGATATCCGGTGACATTCAAACGTAGCTCCACTTTTATCAAAGGACCCAATATGTGCCATGAAAACCATCATCACCATCAGCCTGCAATGTTGAAACGCAACATGATGGATGCATGTACTCATGTGGTTTTCTCAATACCCCATCAGTGTGTAATAGCAGGAACCCGGGATTCATCAAACCAGGCAATGTTTTTTCAATTCTCCAGTTTCCAGTGTTTTCGTTCCTTAGCGCACTGCTACTGCAGTTTCTTGCAGTTGCAGTGCGAAGTGGAACTCTAAGGTCATGGGGCTGTCATACCCCATTCGTGTCAAAGTACGACGAGTTTTGCATCATTTGATGGGTCTTTGGGGACCAATGTTGTACTGGACTGTCAGTTGACTAACTTTAGTCCGTCTGTTGCTCTGCACAATTTGTGTTTTCAACCACTGGTCTGCCGTTGGCTGGATGTCCTTTGGGTGGTGGGCCATTCTTGATACACACAGGAAACTGTTGAGTGTGAAAAACCCAGCAGTGTTGCAGTTCTTGACACTCAAACCGGTGCGCCTGGCACCTACTACTGTACCCTGTTCAAAGGCACTTGAATCTTTTGTCTTGCCCATTCACCGTCAGAATGGCACACATACACAATCCATGTCTCAATTGTCTCAAGGCTTAAAAATCAATCTTTAACCTTTCTCCTCCCCTTCATCTACACTGATTGAAGTGGATTTAAAAGGTGACATCAATAAGGGATCATAGCTTTCAATTGGATTCACCTGGTCATGTAAAGACCAGTTTTTCCGAATGATTGTACACAGTGTATACACACACACAATATGTACAGTACACTCTTACTCACACACACGCATGCATGCATTACAAAACAGGCAATTCCTCCTTGTCACTTTTTCTTACTATTTGGGGTTTTAACTCTTTGCAATTAATGTATTTGAGCAGTAGTTCGGCACTCTACCAATAAGATTTCATTTAATAATTTATATATTTGATTGATTTGTTGACTGATTGATTCATTGATTGACTTAACTTCTCATGTGCTGGTCAGACGGGCCAACTTGGATGGTACAGGGATGGAGACAGTGATAAGCCAGGGTCTGAAGACCACTGATGGTCTAGCTGTGGACTGGGTGACCAGGAATATGTACTGGACGGACACAGGTCGCAACACCATCGAGGTGGCACGACTGGACGGGACCAGCCGCAAAGTACTAGTCAACAACAGCCTGGATGAACCCAGGGCCATCGCTGTGTTTCCCAGCAAAGGGTAAGAGGAGGATAGAGGGGGGAAAGCGTTAAGGTTGAGGGTGGAAGGGTGTAGTGGAAGAGATTGGTTTTGTGAGTGTTTGTAAGTGCATGTTTGTGTGTGTGGGGGGGTGGGAACTGGGTTGTCATTGTTTCATTGGTCTCTCTAGGTACCTGTTCTGGACAGACTGGGGTCACATTGCTAAGATTGAGCGGGCACACCTAGATGGATCAGACCGTAAAGTTCTGATTAACACAGACCTGGGCTGGCCCAACGGACTCACACTGGATTACGACACACGCAGGTTAGAAAGAGAGAGTGGGAGAGAGTGGAAGGGAGGGGGATGGTGACTGGGAGGGAATAAGGGAATGACAGAGATGAAGAAGAGAGCGGCAGTGGTAGGGAGGGAGGGAATAAGGGAATGACAGACAGATATACAGGAGGGATTGGTAGGGAGGTAGGGAGGGAATAAGGGAATGACAGACAGAGATTAAAGGAGAGAGAGGGAGTGGTAGGTAGGGATAAAGAGAGGGAATGAGAGACAGAGATACAGGACAGAGAAGGAGTGGTAGGTAGGGAGAAAGAGGGAAGGAATAAGGTAATGGCAGACAAAGATACAGGAGTGAGAGGGAATGGTAGGGAGAAAGGGAGCGCAGGTATAGTTTTTGGTAATACGTCTTGTTCTGGGGGCAGCCTTCCAGTGGTGACTAGCTGGCACAGGCACAAAGTCATATAATCTGCCTTACCCACACTGCTAACCCTAATGCCTAACCCTTCAATTAAATTCACTCTAAATTAAGACCAAAAAGCAAAGTTATGTTTTCATGAATTTTTACAATATAGCCGAATTTTGACTTTGCAGGTTGCCCATCTAGCAAAAAATTGCTCAGTTCTGCTTCCAGGACAAGACTCATCCCAATAAATGGCAACCCGCAGAGGGAGCGGGACGGAGAGTGTGACAGTCAGAGACAGGAAAAGAGGGCGAGAAAGACCGAAAACAGCATACAAAGCAGATCTCAGCCGAGAAAATCAAATTATTTTCTGCAGAACATTCTGTTTTGTGTAGTAAATCATAGTACAGTACAAGAGTTTTCTGGCCTCTTGATAGGATAGCTTTGATGTCAATTCCTGTTAAATCCCTCTCATCTCTGTAAAGTATTTTGGCCGTGTGTGTGTGTGTGTGTGTGTGTGTGTGTGTGTGTGTGTGTGTGTATGTGTGTGTGTGTGTGAGATCTTCTGGGTGGATGCTCACTTGTTCCGACCTAAACGGAAAGCTCCGTCAAATCCTCGTCAGCCCTGTTTCCCACCCATTCGCCCTCACACAGGTATCAACCACTTGACCCCTCCCCCTGGCTACCACATCCACTCACTTGCTCTCATTCCTCCTCCACTCACTTGTTTGTTCACTGCCTCACTTGCTCTCCCTCCTCCTCCACTCATACTGAACCATAAAACTGAACCATTCTACTTCCCTTCTTCTCTGACCTTCATGTTCTTCCTCCCTCTCTCTCTTCCTCATTGTCTGTGTTTCTTTCTCTCCTCTCTTTTTCTCTACCTTGTTCCCCCAGTTGAAGCCGGTGTCCTCCCCTCTAACCCCTTTCTCCCGACTCTCGCAGCAAGACCGTTGGATCTACTGGACGGACTGGCAGACTAAGTCCATCCAGCGTGTGGATAAACACACTGGCCGCAGCAAGGAGACCGTACTGGCCAACGTGGAGGGCCTCATGGACATCATCGTAGTCTCAGCACAGAGGCAGAGCGGTAAGGGAGCAGGGTGAAGTTGACCCTAGACACTGATCTTAAATCATTTTAGCATTTTCCCGACTAATTGTTAAGGTTAGGATTGAGGAAACTTTGCCCTTGGGCGAGTGGTAAGTTGCCCCTAACTACTGATACCAGTACAAGTATTTGTTCATCTTCTTATGGCGAAGATTAGCATTGAGGGTAATCTGATCCTAGATGGTTAGAGCCGGCTTCTACCTTCAACCACCATTGTGGTGTCGCCACAGTGACAGTGTTAATGAGGCATTTCTGGGAGTTAAATTTTTTCCCACTCAAATCAAATTAAAGTTGTTTTGTCACGTGCGCCAAATACAACAGGTTACAGTTAAATGCTTACTTACAAGCTCTAACCAATAGTGCAAGAAATAAAAACAACAGTAAAAAAGAGAAGCTATATACAGTAGCGAGGCTATAAAAGTAGCGAGGCTACATACAGACAACGGTTAGTCAAACTGATTGAGGTAGTATGTACATGTAGATACGGTTAAAGTGACTATGCATATATGATAAACAGAGAGTAGCAGTAGCGTAAAAGAGGGATGTGGGAGACTCCCCAAACATATGAAAGAACGTACTCTGGTCAGATGAGACAAAAATATGGCTTTTTGGCCATCAAAGAAAAATGTTTTGTCTGGCGCAAACCCAACACCTCTCATTACCCCAAGAACACATAGTGAAGCATAGTGGTGGCAGCATCATGCTGTGGGGATGTTTTTCATCAGCAGGGACTTGGAAACTGGTCAGAATTGAAGGAATGATGGATGGCACTAAATACAGGGAAATTCATGAGGGGAAACCTGTTTCAGTCTTCCAGAGATTTGATACTGGGACGGAGGTTCACCTTCCCTCAGGACAATGATTCTAAGCATACTGCTAAAGCAACACTCGAGTGGTTTAAGGGGAAACATTTACATGTCTTGGAATGGCCTAGTCAAAGCCCAGACCTCAATCCAATTGAGAGTCTGTGGTATGACTTACATATTGCTGTACACCAGCGGAACCCATCCAACTTGAAGGAGTTGTAACAGTTTTGCCTTGAATAATGGGCATACATCCCAGTGGCTAGATCTGCCAAGCTTATAGAGACATACCACAAGAGACTTGCAGCTGTACTTACTGCAAAAGGTGGCTCTACAAAGTATTGGCTTTGGGTGGGTGCATAGTTATGCACACTCAAGTTCTGTTTTTTGTCTTATTTCTTGTTTGTTTCACACAAAAAACAATTTTGCATTTTCAAAGTGGTGGGCATGTTGTGTAAATCAAATGATACAAACCCCCCAAAAATCAATTTTAATTCCAGGTTGTAAGGCAACAAGATAGGAAAAATGTGAAGGGGGGGAATATTTTCGCAAGCTACTGTACATGCCTTGTTTAGAGCTGAGATAAACACATTTTTTTACTCAACAACAGTAAAAGTGTTCAACTTTGTATTGTGGATCTCTATAAACTTTTCTTCATCTGTTGAGTAAACCTTGCATGTTCACCTGCAAAAAAATGGCCATTCAGCTTAAGGGATTTCCATCCCGTCAATTACGGTCAAAAAATACAAAATTAAATACCAATCAAAAGCAATTGTCTTTTTTTAAAATCAAACTTTAAAAAAAATCTAAATATCTTTCATGAAACATAACATATATTTTATCTTCACAGCCGTGTATATTCCCCCTCAAGCCAAAACCACGACAGCCCTCAAGGATATACACTGGACATTATGCAAACTGGAAACCACATATCCTGAGGCCACATTTATTGTAGCTGGGGATTTTAACAAATTAAATTTGAGAAAAATGCTACCCGAAGTACTATCAGCACATTGACTGTAGACTGTAGTCGCTTAGGAAAAACACTAGACCACTGCTACTCGCCTTTTTGAGATGCTTACAAGCCCCCTGCACTACCATCAGCAAATCAGATCACGACTCCATTTTGCTCCTCCCTTCCTATAGGCAGAAACTCAAACAAGTACCCAAGGTCTATTCAATGCTGGCCTGACCAATCAGAATCCATGCTTCAAGATTGTTTTGATCACGCGGACTAGGATATGTTCCCGGGTAGCCTCTGAGAATAACATTGACGTTTACACAAACACTGTGACTGAGTTCATCAGGAAGTGTATAGGACATGTTGTTCCCATGGTGACTATTAAAGCCTACCCAAACCAGAAACCATGGATAGATGGCAGCATTCGTGCAAAACTGAAAGTGCAAACCATCGCATTTAACCATTGCAAGGTGACTGGGAATATGGTTGAATACAAACAGTGTAGTTATTCCCTCCATAAGGCAATCAAACAGGAAAAACGTCAGTACAGAGACAAAGTGGAATCACAATTCAACAGCTCAGACTCGAGACAATCACAGATTACAAAGGGAAAACCAGCCACGTCGTGGACACCGACGTCTTGCTCCCAAACAAGCTAAACACCTTCTTTGCCCGCTTTGAGGATAACACAGTGCCACTGACGTAGGCCACTCCCAAGGACTGTGGTCTCTCATTCTCCGTGGCCAACATGAGTAAATCATTTAAGCGTGATAACCCTCACTAGGCTGCCGGCCCAGACGGCATCCTAGCCACGTGTGCAGACCAGCTGTCTGGATTGTTTACGGACAAATCTCTCCCTATCCCAGTCTGCTGTCCCCACTTGCTTTAAGATGGTCACTGTTCCTGTACCGAAGAAAGCAAAGGTAACTGAATGACTATCGCCCTGTAGCACTCACTTCTGTCATCATGAAGTGCTTTGAGAGTCTAGTTAAGGATCATATCACCTCTACCTTACATCCTAGACCCACTTCAATTTGCTTACCGCCCCAATAGATCCACAGACGATGCAATCGCCATCACACTGCACACTTCCCTATCTCATCTGGACAAGAGGAATACCTACATCAGATTGCTGTTTATTGACTATAGCTCAGCCTTCAACACCATAGTACCCTCCAAGCTCATCATTAAGCTTGGAGCCCTGGGTCTGAACCCCGCCCTGTGCAACTGTGTCCTGGAAATTCCTGACGGGTAGCCTGCAGGTGGTGAAGGTAGGAAACAACACCTCTACTTCACTGATCCTCAACACAGTACTCCAGGTTCACCCATGACTGCGTGGCCATGCATGCCTCCAACTTAATCATCAAGTTTCCAGACAACACAATAGTAGTAGGCCTGATTACTAACAATTATGAGATAGCCTACAGGGAGGAGGTGAGGGCCCTGGTGGAGCGGTGCCAGGAAAATAACCTCTCCCTCAACGTCAACAAAACAAAGGAGCTGATCGTGGATTTCAGGAAACAGCAGAGGGAGCACACCCCTATCCACATCGATGGGACTGTAGTGGAGAAGGTGGAAAGCTTCAAGATCCTCGTCGTACACATCACTGACAATTTGAAATGGTCCACCCACACAGACAGGCAACCGCAGGGCTCTTCAGAGGACGGTCTGCCCAACACCTCATGGGGAACACTGCCTGCCCTCTAGGACACCTACAGCACCCCGATGTCACAGGAAGGCCAAAAATATAATCAAGGACATCAACCACTCGAGCCCCGGCCTGTTCACCCCACCATCATCCAGAAGGCGAGGTCAGTACAGGTGCATCAAAGCTGGACCAGGAGTCAGAAAAACAACTTCTATCTCAAGGCCATCAGACTGTTAAATAGCCATCACTAGGCAGCTACCACCCACTCAACCCTGCACCTTAGAGACTGCTGCCCTATATACATAGACATGGAATCACTGGCTACTTTAATAATGGAACACCAGCCACTTGAATAATGTTTCCATAATGCTTTACTCATCTAAAATGCATATACTGTATTCTGTTCTACTGCATTTAGTCAATGCCACTCCGACATTGCTCGTCCTAAGATTTAGATATTTCTTAGTTCCATTCGTTTACTTTTAGATTTGTATATTGTTGTGAATTGTTAGATACTGCACTGTTGGAGCTAGGAACACAAGCATTTCGCTACACCAGCAATAACATCTGCTAAATATGTGTATGTGACCAATACAATTTGATTAGATATTGTGAAAATTGTGAAAATGAGTTTCATTAAGCCTTTTCTCTTCCCTGCAGGCACTAACCACTGTGGGGTGAATAATGGAGGATGTTCTCATCTCTGCTTCGCTAAGACAAACAGCTTTGTATGTGCCTGCCCTGATGATCCAGACAGCAGGCTCTGCTCCACCATGTGTGTGTGTGTGTGTGTGTGCGTGTGTGAGAAACAACTTATTATTATTTTTTTGTAAAAATTTTTACCCCTTTTTCTCCCCAATTTTGTGGTATCCAATTGTTGTAGTAGCTACAATCTTGTCTCATCGCTACAACTCTCGCTACGGGCTCGGGAGAGACGAAGGTTGAAAGTCATGCGTCCTCCGATACACAACCCAACCAAGCCGCACTGCTTCTTAACACAGCACGCATCCAACCCGGAAGCCAGCCGCACCAATGCGCCGGAGGAAACACCGTGCACCTGGCCACCTTGGTTAGCGCACACTGCGCCCAGCCCGCCACAGGAGTCGCTGGTGCGCGATGAGACAAGGACACCCCTACCAACCAAGCCCTACCAACCCGGGCGACGCTAGGCCAATTGTGCATCGCCCCACGGACCTCCCGGTCGCGGCCGGTTACGACAGAGCCTGGGCGCGAACCCAGAACCCTGGCGCTGCAGTACAGCGCCCTTAACCACTGCGCCACCCAGGAGGCCAGAAACAACTTATTTTGATAAACAACAATCCAGCTTTGTGTGTGATCTGTTTATGTATCTTTAAAACACTATTCATTGTTCCTATGTTTAGTCTCAGGTTTTGTGCCCACCTCACCAGACAGAGAGACCACCAGCACTGCAGCCCCCAATAAGATCCCCAAAGCCCCCACAGACCCTCAGCAAGGACCGCCACTGATCAAGTATGTCAACAACAGGCCTGACATTTTACCTCATTGACCATGACTTGAAGGGATCTTACTGATACATAATGAGGGCTGTCGGATATGAATATTTAAATACCTTGTATCACAATTCTTTACTTTTATGTCTTAAGTTTGTGAGAAAGTATATGCTCAGTTTAATGGGTAATGCAGTTTTTTATACATCCTGTTTTGTAGCTGCACAGACAAGAACCTGAGTGTGGAGGGCTGCTTACAAAGCAACGTGGTGACAGCTCCTCATGGTAAGATAAAGTCAGCTTTATCATCAAATTCATCATCATTATCATGATTATTACCATCAGTAGCATCTTTATCACACTTTGCATCATAATTACTATCATCATCATAAATACGACCCGATTCAGGAAACTATGTCACAAGTCATGACTTCACAGAAACAGGAGCTGTTTGAATGTAAAAAAGTTGTTTTTTTATTATCAAAATGCATTCTTTGGCAGAAATTACTTCTCAAACATTTGAACTTTAATGTGCCTTAATATCAAACTTGTATGCCATCTGTTAATATAAATAAAATTGTTACATTTCGAGCCTAGTTGGTTAAGCCACAGACAAAGTGAGCAACCGTCCCGCTAGCCATGATTGGCTGAGATAATGAGTGTGCTGGACATGCCAAAAGATGAGTTTGGATTGGTCTGCCACATAGCATGCGTCTGTGTATTGGAGCTGGTCAGTAACTCTAAACCTAATGTCAAGTTAAAGTGTACTGTTAGCTAGCTAACGTTATGGACGTAATACTATCAAATAGTGAGGGTTTGAGAAGTCTGTTCTTTTTTTGACAAACCCTTTCACTTTATGTATTGTGTGTCTGTCATTTTACACAGTCTTATTTTGCGGGACTGTACTGCTATTAGATGTAATCCTGAGCCCAACTCTAACTTTTTGATTACCTGGAGCAGTTTCAGTATATTGTTTATCATCCAGTCACAAAAATCAAATAAATTGTTTCTCCACAAATGCCGTGAAGAGGTGACACATGAGATTCCATAGTTTGCCCACCCAACACATGGGCACTAATAACAACACTAACTGAAAGACAAGAGGATATCTCACTGAAAAACAAACTACTATTGTGCATGGGTAGAGATTTATAATAACATCCTGCTCTGGAGTATTTGTAGTTGTTTTCTGATTAATTCTTCCAAAATGGCTGCTGTCTAACCATTGACACAGGCTTAGTTTTCCACTAACTACTTATGCAGGATCAGATATTCTTCGTCCTCTCAGATGCTTTTGGGGATATGATCATCTGACCCTCAATCTGTGATTGTGGGTGATGTCTAAGTCGTTCGCTAGGGTTACGCAGCTAACCCTTGTACTGTCTTCTTTCTCCTTCCTACTTCCTCAGGGGGACTGGGACAGCGGCTACACCAAGGAGAAGATCCGGATTGTGGAGGGCGTGTGTCTCCTCTCCAACGAGGAGCTGTACTGGGAGGACCTGAAGCAGCTGAAGCCGTCGCGGAGTGGTCTGCACAAGTGCATGCACACGGACACTGTCTCCCTGCAGGCCAGCAGCGCCTCACTGGACGATGGCGAGACAGAGCAGTTGCTCCAAGAGGAGACTTCGGAGTGCTCGTCCATAAACACGCTGACCCCCACCATCATCACACCCCAACGCCACCCCCAACACAGCCTGACACCGGCTGGACCCCCGCGCACAAACCCTCCACCGAGAGTGAGGTGTAAGGGAGGCCTCTTGCTTCACTGCCTCCCTACTCCTACTCTTCCCCCTTAGTCCTCTCGACCCTTCAACTACACACCCTTATACACACACACACACACCTGAATACAATATACACATACAGTAAACGGTACGTACTTGCGCTTCAGGCCACAGTGAGTCATACACTGACACTCACACAGATAGGTGGTACATACAAACATTACAGCCACATACATACTTCATGCTACACACACACATTTATGCATGCATACAAACCTGGAATCTCCTCGGCCCGCTGGACTTAGTCCTACACACACACACATCCGCACTCTTACCACTACCCTCTCACAACCAGACTGACTCACTGCTACCCTCTTCAGGCAACAGACAGAATTACAATTTACAAGCATGCTGGAAAAAGAAAGCAAAAAAATACACTTTTAGAAAGGAAATGTCTGGATCCTTTTTAAAGAATGCAACCCCTCAAGGTGAGGGCAGCTTGGTTGTGTATGACATTGCATTTTTTGACAAAACAAAGAACAATATACTCCCGCAGGAAACTTTGTAACAAACTGCTCTCTCTCTATAATGCAACTCATCATATACCATGTCCTTATGAACTCTATTTATGAACTTTTTGTTCTTTGACTTGGTTTTTGATGATTTAGGAGAATGGTGAGATTGTTGTGTAGAACTGTATTACAGTATATCCCAGTCATTCAAACCTCTATATTTATGACAGTGCCAAAGGGTGGAGCTACGTCTACATCTACACTAGAAGAACATTTTATGGGATATGTGCCACGTAAAGGACGGAGAGACAGTTATCTATGGGAGAGCAGGGCAATATTTCAGACATATGTTTCACATTGTATACCTTCTCTTCTTAAATCAACCATGGACTTATCTATCTGGTCTCTCTTAACTGGAACTCTAGACTGGTACTGGAAACTGGTACTCTGGATTTGTACTGGAAATGGGTACTCTAGACTGGTACTGGAAACTGGTACTTTAGACTGTTATTGGACACTGCATTAGCAATCGTTGAAATCCATTAATTTAAGAAATCTAAAGTAAACTGCAAGTAAACCATATCTGGTCCTCTTGGAATGGCAGTCTTGATGAAGTATAAGTGCCAAACATTATTTTCATTTTTTTCTTTCCTCAGTTTTATATTTCTTGGAGGTTGTAAAATGTGCATGGCATTCTTTAAGCTGTTCTGATTAAAGCAGACCTCTGTCATCTCTGAACCTGTAAAGCACTATGCACTTAGTGCCCACTGTTCTAGCCTAGACTATAGAATAGGCTTCAGTGTATTATGTCATTTGACAAGGTTGGCCTCTGAAGTATTGCACACAATACAGTGCATTCTGAAAGTATTCAGACTCCTTGACCTTTTCCACATTTTGTTACTTTACAGCCTTATTCTGAAATGGATTAAATACTTTTTTACCCCCTCATCGATCTACATACAATACCCCATAATGACAAAGTGAAAACAGGTTTTTAGAAATTTTTTCACAATTATAAAACATAAAAAACGGATACCTTATTTACATAAGTATTCAGACCCCTCAACCCTTGAAATTGAGCTCAGGTGCATCCTGTTTCCATTAATCATCCTTGAGATGTTTCTACAACTTGATTGGAGTCCACCTGTGGTAAATTCAATTGATTGGACATGATTTGGAAAGGCACACACCTGTCTATGTAAGGTCCCACAGTTGACAGTACATGTAAAAGAGCAAAAAACCAAGCCATGAGGTCGGAAGAATTGTCCGTAGAGCTCAAAGACAGGATTGTGTCGAGGCACAGATCTGAAGAAGGGTGCCAAAATTTCTGCAGCATTGAAGGTTCCACAGTACACAGTAGCCTCCATCATTCTAAAATAGAAGAAGTTTGGGACCACCGGGACTCTTCCTAGAGCTGGCCTCCCGGTCAAACTGAGCAAGGGCCTTGGTCAGGAAGGTGACCAAGAATACGATGGTCACTCTGACAGACCTCCGGAGTTTCTCTGTGGAGATGGGGGAACCTTCCCGAAGGACAACCATCTCTGCAGCATTCCACCAATCAGGGCTTTATGGTAGAGTAGTCAGATGGAAGCCATTCCTCAGTAAAAGGCACATGACAGCCCCTTTGGAATTTGCCAAAAGGCACCTAAAGGCTCTTAGACCATGAGAAACAAGATTCTCTGGTCTGATGAAACCAAGATTGAAGTCTTTGGACTGAATGCCAAACTGGAGGAAACCAGGTACCATCCCTATGGTGAAGCATGCTGTGGGGATGTTTTTCAGCGGCAGGGACTGGGATACTAGATCAAGGGAAAGGTTCACCATCCGTCTGGACAATGACCCTAAGCACAAAGCCAAGACAAAGCAGGTGTGGCTTCGGGACAAGTCTCTGAATGTCCTTGAGTGGCCCCTCCAAGAGCCTGGACTTGAACCCAATCGGCATCAATAGAGAGACCTGAAAATAGCTGTGCAGCAACGCTCCCCATCCAACCTGACAGAGCTTGAGAGGATCCCAAATACAGGTGTGCCAAGCTTCTAGCGTCATACCCAAGAAGACTCGAGGTTGTAATCACTGCCGAAGGTGCTTCAACAAAGTACTGAGTAAAAGGTCTGAATATTTATATAAATGTGATATTTATTTTTTTATAAATTTGCAAATAAAATTAATAAAAATGTGTTGTCATTATTGGGTATCTACACATAGTAGATTAATGAGGAAAAATTATTATTTTTATTTACTTTAGAATAAGGCTGTAACGTAACAAAATGTGGAAAAAGTCAAGGGGACTCAATACTTCCTGAATGAACTGTACAATATATGAGATTACCCTGAACCATAAATCAAATCAAATTTATTTATATAGCCCTTTGTACATCAGCTGATATCTCAAAGTGCTGTACAGAAGCCCAGCCTAAAAACCCCAAACAGCAAGCAATGCAGGTGTAGAAGCACGGTGGCTAGGAAAAACTACCTTGAAAGGCCAAAACCTAGGAAGAAACCTAGAGAGGAACCAGGCTATGAGGGGTGGCCAGTCCTCTTCTGGCTGTGCCGGGTGGAAATTATAACAGAACATGGTCAAGATGTTCAAATGTTCATAAATGACCAGCATGGTCAAATAATAATAAGGCAGAACAGTTGAAACTGGAGCAGCAGCACAGTCAGGTGGACTGGGGACAGCAAGGAGTCATCATGTCAGGTATTCCTTGGGCATGTTCCTAGGGCTCAGGAGCTCCGAGAGAGAGAAAGAGAGAAGGAGAGAATTAGAGAACGCACACTTAGATTCACACAGGACACCGAATAGGACAGGATAACTACTCCAGATATAACAAACTGACCCTAGCCCCCCGACACATAAACTACTGCAGCATAAATACTGGAGGCTGAGACAGGAGGGGTCAGGAGACACTGTGGCCCCATCCGAGGACACCCCCGGACAGGGCCAAACAGGAAGGAAATAACAGAGGTGTTACCTTAGACAAAAAATGTACCACTAACAATTTACAGAACCATTCATATTATTCAAATAAAAACAATATGTGTTACATTAAGACCTAGATTCAGTCCATAGCGCTGAAGATTCATATTCTAGCACAATTGAAATTTAAAGGTAATTTCCGATTGAGCATATGCAGAGTTTACCATGAATGCAGTCTCTGCGAATGTCGGAACATTGCCTTTCAATTTCAATCCTACTGTAGAGCGGATATTCAGCATTACGGGTGAATCTAGCCCTTACATGCTGACCACACTGCTCATTTCCCTTGCGCTAGCGTTGCAAAATAAATGCACACATACATGTTATTCAGTCATTGCACCCACACTGCTCACGCGCGCCAATGAGAGTCTGCGTTGCCAAGCTCGAAAATAGAAGTCAGTTCTATTTGTGACACTGAACGCAATGCAAATCCTGCCTCTACCATCTCCTCATTGGGTTATAGAAGCAAACACCCACGTGCCATCTCCTCATTGGTTATACCCATGTGGGTGATTGAAAGATGAACTGAGTTCATACTAATACTAATACTTTGAAAGTTTGATGCCAATCGCCATATAAAGAGTTCGTTTTGATATTCCAACCTGCGTGTTGTGATCGCGTTTGGTGTTGGGGGTCAAAATCAATTTGCGCACGATGGGGCACGTGTGCATCCAGTTTGGGTACGGTGTCAGATGAACATTGTTTTGTACTGTTCTATCTGTCATGGAAATGCAGAGGGTGGGAATTGGAGTGTTGCTCTGGACAGATATCAGTTTGAGTTCTCAAAACCTTGAATCTTGAAGTAACTTCAAGTTCAGCAAAATGCTGATTTGCTGCTAGACAGGAATTTCATAGCACTGATGTCAATGAGAGAAGGTTTTGGCAGCTACTTTACCTGAGGTCTCTGATGGTTGGATCACAGACGCATCAATCTGACCAATGCTTCAATCATTAACTACGCAAACACAGAATCCCACCCACTCAGCGAAGGTTGCTAAACTGTACAGATTTTACCATGCATTTTAAGCAGACAAATTGTCAAATATATGGTGGTGATTTTGTTGTATAGAGAGTATTTTGTACAATGGAATTCATGCTTGTTTTGTCTTGTATTAATATTACTCATTGGAGAAGGACATTTTGTTTTGCTGGATTATTTAACCACTGTGTTTTCAAACCTTGTAAATTATAGGGTTGCTGCCAGTTATTTAATAATGCTCTTTTATGTTATGAAATATTGGTCACATATAACTGTTGTAAAGGTAACTAACAGAGATATTTATGATTTCTTTGTTTGGTTGTCACTTGATGTGTAAATATAAAAAAGACTGTTTATGTATTTCCTGCAGTACTAACAAGCTGTGTTGTGTGATATCTTTTAATATAAAATTGCATTTGCATTTTAACGGAAATGTGGCACACTTTTTTGTTGTCTCACAAGTTTGAAATAATGGATCTTCCTCACTGCAGATTTTACAGAAGCCCTGAAGTCCAGGGTTAAAAAGAAAGAAAAAAAACAAACATACTTAATATCTAGTTTGAACGACTTAATTGTTATGTTGTCTCTATTAGGCCTCATCTGTTATGCTCCTTATCAGACCCTGTAATTGTTGTTGCAGCCATTCATTCACTGATTCCATCCATTGATATGATTATTAATTGACACTTATTTAGGCCTATTTGGTTGTAATTATTTAGCCTACCCCACCCATAGTAGCCCATATCTACTTTATATTGGGCTCCTGAGTGGTGCAGTGGTCTAAGACACTGCATCCCAGCACAGTCCCAGTACCTGGTTCAAATCCAGGCTGCATCACATCTGGCTGTGAATTCCCATTCTCTTAGCGTGGTGCACAATTGTGTGTCGTCCGGTTTTAGCTGGGGTAGGCTGTCATTGTAAGTAAGAATTTGTCTAGTAAAATAAAGAAAATAAACGTTTTGGGGGCGGAATAGAAACACTATAACACTATAATATAAATCTATTTAATTAAGCTAAAATATCAGAAATAAATTGTAAATAATAAAAGGCCGTATCAGTTTCTTTTCATAAATAAAAGGGAATAAATCATCTCAAATTAGAGTGGTTAGATGATTTGTGCACCAAAGGAAGCACCAACAAGCTTGTGCAATGAGCGTGTGAAATGTGCTTTAACAACATACTTTTATTAGCCTACCAGAATTGCCTACAAAAAGGTTTGCTTTAGGCCATCAATTGAAAGGTTTAAATTGTTATCACCTACAGTTCACAGAAAGGTTATTTTGTTTTTTTTATATATATATATATTTGTTTTAATATATAAATATCAATGTATTTATATATATTATAACAAATATACATAAAAACACACAATTATAACCTGCTTTGGGCCTAAAAAGTATTTAGTCAGCCACCGATTGTGCAAGTTCTCCCACTTAAAAAGATGAGAGGCCGGTAATTGTCATCATAGGTACACTTCAACTATGACAGGCAAAATGAGAAAAAAAAATCCAGAAAATCACATTGTAGGATTTTTAATGAATTTATTTGCAAAACCTAAACCCATAGGGGAGGGTCTAGGTGGGCATCTGTCCACGGTGGCGGCTCTGACACGGGACGTGGACCCCACTCCACCTTAGTCTCGGCCCATTTAGGTGGCGCCTTTGGAGCGGCGACCCTCGCTGCCGACCTCGGACTGGGGACCCCTGCAACGCCGGAGTGACGGGCGACCCCGGCAGCGCCGGAGTGACGGGCGACCCCGGCAGCGCCGGAGTGACGGGCGACCCCGGCAGCGCCGGAGTGACGGGCGACCCCGGCGGCTCTGGACAGGAGGGAGACTCTGGAAGCGTGGACAGGAGGGAGAACCTGGAGGGAGGAGACAGAGAGACAGCCTGGTGCGTGGGGCTGCCACAGGAGGCCTGGTGCGTGGAGGAGGCACCGGATGGACCGGACCGTAGAGGCGCACTGGAGGTCTCGAGCACAGAGGTTGCACAACCTGTCCTGGCTGTATACTCCCGGTAGCCCGGCAAGTGCGGCGGGGTAGAACAGACCGCACTGGGCTGTGCTGGCGAACCTGGGACACCGTGCGTAGGGCTGGTGACATATAACCCAGGCTGAGGAAACGCACTGGAGACCTGATGCGCTGAGCCGGCTTCATTACTCCTGGCTCGATGCCCAATCGAGCCCGGCCGATACGAGGAGCTGCGATGTAGCTCAACGGGCTATGCCTGCGCACTGGGGACACCGTGCGCCTCACCGCATAACACGGTGCCTGCCCGGTCAACCTCTCGCCACGGTAAGCACGGGGAGTTGGCTCAGGTCTCCTACCTGACTTAGCCACACTCCTCGTGTGCCACCCCCCAATACATTTTTGGGGCTGCCTCTCGTGCCTGTTGCGCTGCCGTGCTAACTTCTCATATCGCCACTGCTCGGCTTTAGCTGCCTCCAGCTCTTCCCTGGGGCGGCGATTTTCCCCAGCCTGTGCCCAGGGTCCCTTACCGTCCAAAATCTCCTCCCAAGTCCAGGAGTCCAGAACCCTCTGCTACAGGTTACCACGCTGCTTGGTCCGGTTGTGGTGGGTGGTTCTGTAAAGGAGGAGTATGAAATATTGGACCAATATGCAGCGTGGTAAGTGTTCGTCATATTTATTACACTGAACACAGAAAACAAACGAACAAGAGAATAAAGGAAAACCGAAACAGTCCCCTATGGTGAAAACACTGAAACGGAAAATAACCACCCACAAACAAAAGTGGGAAAACAGGCTACCTAAGTATGGTTCTCAATCAGAGACAACGATAGATAGCTGCCACTGATTGAGAACCACACCCGGCCAAACACACAGAAATAGAACACAAAAACATAGAATGCCCACCCCAACTCACGCCCTGACCAAACCAAAATAGAGACATAAAAAGGATCTCTAAGGTCAGGTCGTGACAGTATAATGCGTATGTGATTGTGTGTTTGTATGCATGTGTCTATGTTTGCATTGCTTCACAGTCCCCGCTGTTCCATAAGGTGTATTTTATTTGTTTTTAAATCAAATTTTACTGCTGGTATGAGTGACTTGATGTGGAATGGAGTTCCGTGAAGTCATGACTCTCTATAGTACTGTGCGCCTCCCATAGTCTGTTCTGGACTTGGGGACTGTGAAGAGATCTCTGGTGGCATGTCTTGTGGGGTAGGTATGGGTGTCTGAGCTGTGTGCCAGGTGTTCAAACAGACAGCTCAGTGCATTCAACATTTCAATACCTCCAAAAAATATAAGTAATCATGGAGTCAATGCTTCCTCCACTTTGAGCCAGGAGAGATTGACATGTGAGAGAATGTTTGCTCTGTGTACACCCAAGGGCGAGCCGTGCTCCCCTGTTCTGAGCACTTGACCACACAACTGAACAGTAGTCCAGGTGCGACAAAACTAGGGCCTGTAGGACCTGCCTTGTTGATTGTGCTGTTAAGAATGCAGAGCAGCGCTTTATTTCTCCCCATTTTAGCTACTGTGCTATCAATATGTTTTGACCATGACAGGATTACTCCAAGCAGTTTAGTCAACAAAACTTGCTCAATTTCCATATTATTCATTACAAGATTTAGGTTTTTTTTCTCCATTTTTTTTCTCACCTTTATTTAACCAGGTAGGCTAGTTGAGAACAAGTTCTCATTTGCAACTGACAACAGAGTTACACATGGAGTAAACAATAAACAAGTCAATAACATAGTATAAAAAAATAATCTATATACATTGTGTGCAAAAGGCATGAGGAGGTAGGCAATAAATAGGCCATAGGAGTGAATAATTACAATTTAGCAGATTAACACTGGAGTGATAAATGATCAGATGAACATCTGCAGGTAGAGATACTGGTGTGCAAAAGAGCAGAAAAGTAAATAAAATAAAAACAGTATGGGGATGAGGTAGGTAAATTGGTTGGGCAATATACTGTACAGATGGACTATGTACAGCTGCAGCAATCAGTTAGCTGCTCAGATAGCAGATGTGTAAAGTTGGTGAGGGAGATAAAAGTCTCCAACTTCAGCAATTTTTGCAATTCGTTCCAGTCACAGGCAGCAGAGAACTGGAAGGAAAGGTGGCCAAATGAGGTTTTTGCTTTAGGGATGATCAGTGAGATACACCTGCTGGAGCGCGTGCTACGGGTGGGTGTTGCCATCGTGACCAGTGAACTGAGATAAGGCGGGGCTTTACCTAGCATAGACTTGTAGATGACCTGGAGCCAGTGGGTCTGGCAACGAACATGTAGCGAGGGCCAGCCGACTAGAGCATACAGGTCGCAGTGGTGTGTGGTATAAGGTGCTTTAGTAACAAAACGGATGGCACTGTGATAAACTGCATCCAGTTTGCTGAGTAGAGTATTGGAAGCTATTTTGTAGATGACATCGCCGAAGTCGAGGATCGGTCGGAAAGTCAGTTTTACTAGGGTAAGTTTTACGGTGTGAGTGAGGGAGGCTTTGTTGCGAAATAGAAAGCCGACTACAGATTTGATTTTGGATTGGAGATGTTTGATATGAGTCTGGAAGGAGAGTTTGCAGTCTAGCCAGACAACTAGGTACTTATAGATGTCCACATATTCTAGGTCGGAACCATCCAGGGTGGTGATGCTAGTCGGGCGTGTGGGTGCAGGCAGCGAACGGTTGAAAAGCATGCATTTGGTTTTACTCGCGTTTAAGAGCAGTTGGAGGCCACGGAAGGAGTGTTGCATGGCATTGAAGCTCGTTTGGAGGTTAGATAGCACAGTGTCCAAGGAAGGGCCAGAAGTATACAGAATGGTGTCGTCTGCGTAGAGGTGGATCAGGGAATCGCCCGCAGCAAGAGCAACATCATTGATATATACAGAGAAAAGAGTCAGCCCGAGAATTGAACCCTGTGGTACCCCCATAGAGACTGCCAGAGGACCGGACAACATAGATTTGACACAATGAACTCTGTCTGCAAAGTAGTTGGTGAACCAGGCAAGGCAGTCATTAGAAAAACCGAGGCTACTGAGTCTGCCGATAAGAATATGGTGATTGACAGAGTCGAAAGCCTTGGCCAGGTCGATGAAGACGGCTGCACAGTACTGTCTTTTATCGATGGCGGTTATGATATCGTTTAGTACCTTGAGCGTGGCTGAGGTGCACCCGTGACCAGCTCGGAAACCGGATTGCACAGCGGAGAAGGTACGGTGGGATTCGAGATGGTCAGTGATCTGTTTATTGACTTGGCTTTCGAAGACCTTTGATAGGCAGGGCAGGATGGATATAGGTCTGTAACAGTTTGGGTCCAGGGTGTCTCCCCCTTTGAAGAGGGGGATGACCGTGGCAGCTTTCCAATCCTTGGGCATCTCAGATGATACAAAGGAAAGGTTGAACAGGCTGGTAATAGGGGTTGCGACAATGGCGGCAGATAGTTTCAGAAATAGAGGGTCCAGATTGTCAAGCCCAGCTGATTTGTATGGGTCCAGGAATTGCAGCCCTTTCAGAACATCTGCTATCTGGATTTGAGTGAAGAAGAAGCTGGGGAGGCGTGGGCGAGTAGCTGCGGGGGAGGGGGGGGCGGAGCTGTTGGTCCGAGGTTGTAGTAGCCAGGAGGAAGGCATGGCCAGCCGTTGAGAAATGCTTGTTGAAATGTTCGATTATCACGGATTTATCGGTGGTGACCATGTTACCTAGCCTCAGTGCAGTGGGCAGCTGGGAGGAGGTGCTCTTGTTCTCCATGGACTTTAGTGTCCCAGAACTTTAGTAGTTAGAGCTACAGGATGCAAATTTCTGCTTGAAAAAGCTGGCCTTTGCTTTCCTGATTGACTGCGTGGTTGAGGTTTAGTGAATGATTTATCCCAAATGCAATGCTTTTAGTTTTTGAAGTATTTAGTACTAACTTATTCCTTGCTTCCCATTCTGAAACTGCAGCTCTTTGTTAAGTGTTGCTGTAATTTCAGTCGCAGTGGTAGCTGAAGTGTATAGTGTTGAGTCATCCGCATACATAGACACATTGGTTTTACTCAAAGTGGCAGGTTGTTAGTAAAGATTGAAAAAAGTAAGGGGCCTAGGCAGCTGCTCTTGGGTGATTCCTGATTGTACCTGAATTATGTTGGAGAGGCTTCCATTAAAGAACACCCTCTGTGTTCTGTTAGACAGGTAACTCTTTATCCATGTAACGACGTTCGTCTGTAGGAGGAGAAGCGGACCAAAAAGCAGCGTGGTGGTTATTCATGTTCTTTAATGGAAAACTGAACGATACATGAAATAACTCAAATCTACAAAACAACAAACGGAACGTGAAAACCTATACAGCCTATCCTGTGACAACAAACACAGTGACAGGAACAGTCTCCCACAAACACACAGTGAAACCCAGGCTACCTAAGTATGATTCTCAATCAGAGACAACTAATGACACCTGCCTCTGATTGAGAACCATACTAGGCCGAAAACATAGAAATGCCCCAAAACATAGAAAAACAAACATAGACTGCCCACCCAACTCACGCCCTGACCATACTAAATAAATACAAAACAACAGAAATAGAGGTCAGAACGTGACAGTACCCCCCCCCCCCAAAGGTGCGGACTCCGGCCGCAAAACCTTGACCTATAGGGGAGGGTCTGGGTGGGCGTCTGTCCGCGGTGGCGGCTCTGGCGCGGGACGCGGACCCCACTTCACCATTGTCTTAGTCCGCCTTATTGTCCGCCTCCCTGGCTTACTCACCATGGCCACCCCTCTCAATGACCCCACTGGACAGA
This sequence comes from Oncorhynchus mykiss, assembly GCF_013265735.2. NCBI lineage: Eukaryota > Metazoa > Chordata > Actinopteri > Salmoniformes > Salmonidae > Oncorhynchus > Oncorhynchus mykiss. Next base: position 70,896 of record NC_048592.1, read on the forward strand.
GGGGCTGCTCGGGACAGAGGGGCAGCTCGGGACAGAGGTGAAGCAGCTGCTCGGGACAGAGGGACAACTGCTCGGGACAGAGGGGCAGCTGCTCGGGACAGAGGGGCGATAGCAGCTCGGGACAGAGGGGCGATAGCAGCTCGGGACAGAGGGGCGATAGCAGCTCGGGACAGAGGGGCGATAGCTGCTCGGGACAGAGGGGCGATAGCTGCTCGGGACAGAGGGGCGATAGCTGCTCGGGACAGAGGGGCGATAGCTGCTCGGGAGAGAGGGGCGGCAGCTGCTCGGGACAGAGGGACAGCTGCTCGGGACAGAGGGACAGCTGCTCGGGACAGAGGGACAGCTGCTCGGGACAGAGGGACAGCTGCTCGGGACAGAGGGACAGCTGCTCGGGACAGAGGGGCGGCAGCAGCTTGGGACAGAGGGGCGACAGCTGCTCTGGACAGAGGGGCAGCTGCTCGGGCGGCCCCTGGCTGACTGACGGCACTGGCGGCCCCTGGCTTACTGGCGGCCCCTGGCTGACTGGCGGCACTGGCGGCCCCTGGCTGACTGGCGGCACTGGCGGCCCCTGGCTGACTGGCGGCACTGGCGGCCCCTGGCTGACTGGCGGCACTGGCGGCCCCTGGCTGACTGGCGGCACTGGCGGCCCCTGGCTGACTGGCGGCACTGGCGGCCCCTGGCTGACGGGCGGCACTGGCGGCTCCTGGCAGACGGGCGGCACTGGCGGCTCCTGGCAGACGGGCGGCACTGGCGGCGCTGGGCAGACGGGCGGCGCTGGCGGCGCTGGGCAGACGGACGCGCTGGGGCCGCTGGGCAGACGGACGGCGCTGGCGCCGCTGGGCAGACGGGCGGTGTTGGCGGCGCTGGGCAGACGGGAGGCTCAGCTGGCGCTGGGCAGACGGGAGGCTCAGCTGGCGCTGGGCAGACGGGAGGCTCAGCTGGCGCTGGGCAGACGGGAAGCTCCGGCAACGCTGGAGAAGAGGAAGGCCCTGGTAGCGCCGGAGAGGCGGGAGACTCCGGCAGCGGCGCCGGACAGGCGGGAGGCTCCGGCAGCGGCGCCGGACAGGCGGGAGGCTCCGGCAGCGGCGCCGGACAGGCGGGAGGCTCCGGCAGCGGCGCCGGACAGGCGGGAGGCTCCGGCAGCGGCGCCGGACAGGCGGGAGGCTCCGGCAGCGGCGCCGGACAGGCGGGAGGCTCCGGCAGAGGCGCCGGACAGGCGGGAGGCTCCGGCAGAGGCGCCGGACAGGCGGGAGGCTCCGGCAGCGCTGGAGAGGAGGAAGCCCCTGTAAGGATGGGCCGGAGAGACAGCCTGGTACGGGGGGCTGCCACCGGAGGGCTGGTGCGTGGAGGTGGTGACGGATAGACCGGACCGTGAAGGCGTACTGGAGATCTTGAGAGCAGGGCTGGCACCAACCGCCCTGGCTGGATCTTCACCCTAGCCCGGCAGATGTGGGGAGCTGGGATGTAGCGCACAGGGCTAAGCACGCGTACTGGGGACACCGTGCAAACAACTGCATAACACGGTGCCTGACCAGCACCATGCCCGCCACAGTTAGCACTGCTAGGAGCACTGTAGTGCTGAGATGGCACAGGACGTGCAAGGCTAGGGAGATGCACAGGAGGCCTGGTGCGTGAGGCTGGCACAGTCTTCACCAGACCCCTCGCACGCACCTCAGGATGAGTATGGATAGCTGACCCCGGTGCCATTAAATCCCTGACACGCTCCGTCGGGCGAATGTCGTGCCTCATGCACCAAACCAGCAAATCCCTCATATCTCTCTCCTCCAATTTCCCCATTAACTCCTTCACAGTCTCTGCTTCGCTCACCTCCAACACCAGCTCTGGTTCTGAGCTCCTCCTTGGCTCCTCACGATAAACGGGGGGAGTTGGCTCAGGTCTGACTCCTGACTCTGCCACACTCCCCCTGTGCCCCCCCCCCCCAATACATTTTTGGGGGTGACTCTCGGGCTTCCATCCGCTCTGCCGTGCTAGTTCCTCATAATGCCGCCTCTCTGCTTTTGCTGCCTCCAGCTCGGCCTTGGGGCGGCAATATTCTCCTGGCTCTGCCCAGGGTCCTTTCCCGTCTAGAATCTCCTCCCAAGTCCATCTCTCCAAGTAGTGCAGCCTCTCCCACTGCTGCTTCTGCTGCTGCTGCTGTTGCTCCTCCTGCTGCTGCCTTTGCTGCTGCTGCTGTTGCTCCTGCTGCACCAGTCGCTTCTCCTGCTGCTGCTGTTGCTGCAGCCTCTGTTTACCACGCCGCTTGGTCCTTGGTGGGTGGGTGATTCTGTAACGACGTTCGTCTGTAGGAGGAGAAGCGGACCAAAAAGCAGCGTGGTGGTTATTCATGTTCTTTAATGGAAAACTGAACGATACATGAAATAACTCAAATCTACAAAACAACAAACGGAACGTGAAAACCTATACAGCCTATCCTGTGACAACAAACACAGTGACAGGAACAGTCTCCCACAAACACACAGTGAAACCCAGGCTACCTAAGTATGATTCTCAATCAGAGACAACTAATGACACCTGCCTCTGATTGAGAACCATACTAGGCCGAAAACATAGAAATGCCCCAAAACATAGAAAAACAAACATAGACTGCCCACCCAACTCACGCCCTGACCATACTAAATAAATACAAAACAACAGAAATAGAGGTCAGAACGTGACAATCCACAATATTGCAGGGGGAGTAAAGCCATAATTCACAAGTTTTTCCAGCAACAGCCTTGTATTATTTCTTACATTGTTAGCCCAGAAAATCTTAAGTGTTATTACATACAGCTGGGAATAATTTTTTGGATATCAGAGCGACATCAACCTACAGGGAAATGGTTGCTTTCCAGAGAGACATCAGGGGTTGTAACATACTCTGTTTCATGGAAACATGGCTCTCTCAGGATATGCTGTCGGTACAGCCACCTGGATTCTCATTGCGTCGCGCCAACAGGAATTAACATCTTTCCGGGAAGAAAAAGGGTGGGGTGTATGTTTCATGACAAATTACTCAAGGTGTAATTGTTACAACATACAGGAACTCAAGTCCTTCTGTTCACCTGACAGTCAATAATTATCTTTGGTTATTGTCACAGCTGTGTATATCCCCCCTCAAGCCGATACCACGACGGCCCTCAAGGAACTTCAATGGACTTAATGCAAACTGGAAACAATATATCCTGAGGCTGGATTTGTTGTAGCTGAGGATTTTAACTAAGGAAATTTGAGAACAGGGCTACCTAAACTCTATCAACGCTGGAAAAACACTTTACCACAGTTACTCTAACTTCCGCGATGCATACAATGCCCTCCCCCACACTCTTTTGGCAAATCTGACCACGACTCCATTTTGCTCCTCCCTTCCTATGGACAGAAACTCAAACAGGAAGTACCTGTGCTAAGGAATATTCAACGCTGGTCTGACCAACCAGAATCCACGCTTCAAGATTGTTTTGACCACGCGGACTGGAATAAGTTCCAGGTAGCCTCAGAAAATAATATTGACGTATATGCTGATTCGGTGAGTGAATTGATAAGGAAGTGTACAGGAGATGTTGTACCCACTGTGACTATTAAAACCTAAACTAACCAGAAACTGTGGATAGATGGTGGAATTCGCGCAAAACTGAAAGCGCGAACCACCACATTTAACCATGGAAAGGTGACTGGGAAAATGGCAAGGCAATCAAACAAGCTCTATCAGTATAGAGACAAAGTGGAGTCACAATTCAACGACTCAGACACAAGATGCATGTGGCAGGGTCTACAGACAATCACGGACTACAAAGGAAAACCAGCCACGTCACGCACACCGATGTCTTGCTTCCAGACAAACTAAACACCTTCCTTGCCTGCTTTGAGGATAATACAGTGCCACCGATGTGGCCCGCTACCAAGGACTGTGGGCTCTCCTTCTCCGTGGCCGATGTGAGTAAAACATTTAAACGTGTTAACCCTCGCAAGGCTGCTGGCCCAGACGGCATCCGTAGCCGCGTCCTCAGAGCAGGCGCAGACCAGCTACCTGGTGTGTTTATAGACATATTCAATCAATCCCAATCCCAGTCTGCTGTCCCCACATGCTTCAAGATGGCCACCAATGTACCTGTGTCCAAGAATGCAAGGGTAACTGAACTAAATGGCTATCGCCCCGTAGCACTAACTTCTGTCATCATGAATTGCTTTGAGAGACTAGTCAAGGATCATATCACCTCCACCTTACCTGTCACCCTATGCCCACTTCTATTTTTTTTACCACCTCAATAGGTCCACAGACAATGCAATCGCCATCACACTGCAAACTGCCCTATCCCATCTGGACAAGAGGAATACCTATGTAAGAATGCTGTTCATTGACTTTAGCTCAGCATTCAACACCATAGTACCCTCCAAGCTCACCATTAAGCTTGAGGCCCTTGGTCTCAACCCTGCCCTGTGCAATTGAGGCCTGGACTTCCTGACGGGCCGCCCCCAGGTGGTGAAGGTATATGACAGCTTGGGGCGGCAGGGTAGCCTAGTGGTTAGAGTGTTGGACTAGTAACCGGAAGGTTGCAAGTTCAAACCCCCGAGCTGACAAGGTACAAATCTGTCGTTCTGCCCCTGAACAGGCAGAACTGTTCCTAGGCCGTCATTGAAAATAAGAATTTGTTCTTAACTTACTTGCCTAGTTAAATAAAGGTAAAAAAAAACATAGGAAACAACATCTCACACCTTCTATCTCAAGGCCATCAGACTGTTAAACAGCCATCACTATCACAGAGAGGCTTTGGCCACTTTAATAGATGGAATACTAGTTACTTTAATGATGCCACTTTAATTCCATTTTGCTGGCAAGGTTTTTCTGGTTGGTTTCCAACATCTCACAACCTAGATCCTAAATGTTTAATCTTGTGAACTAAGTTTATTTGCCACTTTAATAATTTGTACATAAATTGCCTTACTTATCTCATACTGTATCAAATCGAATCAAATGTATTTGTTACATAGACATGGTTAGCAGATGTTAACCTGTTGCGATGAGCAATCCCGTATCCGGGAGCGTAATTATAGCCTCAAGCTCATTACCATAACGCAACGTTAACTATTCACGAAAATCGCAAATGAAATGAAATAAATATATTGGCTCACAAGCTTAGCCTTTTGTTAACAACACTGTCATCTCAGATTTTCAAAAAATGCTTTTCAACCATAGCTACACAAACATTTGTGTAAGACTATTGATAGCTAGCATAGCATTAAGCCTAGCATTCAGAAGGCAACATTTTCACAAAAACAAGAAAAGCATTCAAATAAAATAATTTACCTTTGAGGAACTTCGGATGTTTTCAATGAGGAGACTCTCAGTTAGATAGCAATGTTCAGTTTTTCCAAAAAGATGATTTGTGTAGGAGAAATCGCTCCGTTTTGTTCATCACGTTTGGCTAAGAAAACCCCCCGAAAATTCAGTCATTACAACGCAAACTTTTTTCCAAATTAACTCCATAATATCGACAGAAACATGGCAAACGTTGTTTAGAATCAATCCTCAAGGTGTTTTTCACATATCTATTCGATGATAAATCACTCGTGGCAGTTTTGTTTCTCCTCTGTTCAAAATTGATAGTTTCGACGGAGGACACCGAGCGGATACCTGGTAAATGTAGTCTCTTATGGTCAATTTTCCAATGATATGCCTACAAATACGTCACAATGCTGCAAACACCTTGGGGAAACGACAGAAAGTGTAGGCTCATTCCTTGCGCATTCACAGCCATATAAGGAGACATTGGCTCACTTCCTGTATGAAATTTCATCTTGGTTTCGCCTGTAGCATTTAGTTCTGTGGCACTCACAGACAATATCTTTGCAGTTTTGGAAACGTCAGAGTGTTTTCTTTCCAAAGCTGTCAATTATATGCATAGTCGAGCATCTTTTCGTGACAAAATATCTTGTTTAAAACGGGAACGTTTTTCATCCAAAAATGAAATACTGCCCCCAGAGGTTCAAGAGGTTAATGCGAGTGTAGCGAAATGCTTGTGCTTCTAGTTACGACAATGCAGTGATAACCAACGAGTAATCTAACCTAACAATTCCAAAAAGAACATGTACATAAAGATATATGAATGAGTGATGGTTCAGAACGGCATAGGCAAGATGCAGTAGATGACTGGGAAGTTAGAATACTATTCTAACTTCCATCTAATGCATCTTAGCCTATGCCACTCTGTCATTGCTCATATATATATTTATATATTCTTATTCCATTCCATTCCTTTACTTGATTGGTGTGTATTAGGTATTTGTTGTGGAAGTGTTAGATATTACTCATTAGGTATTGCTGCAATGTCGGAACTAGAAGCACAAGCCTTTTGCTACACTCGCAATGACATCTGCTAACCATGTCTATGTGACCAATAAAATGTAATTTAATTTTATCGATAATGTCAAAAGCCGCACTGAAGTCTAACAAATCCTTAGATATCGCAAACCCTTGGATATCTGCATGAACCCTAGCCTAAATCATGAATCAGCTATATTAAAATTGGCTCAATTATTTATTTACTGGCTCAATTATATATTTGGGTTACTACATGATACAAAGAAAAAGTCCCTAGCGGACGTAGCCTATATGACGGCTTGGTAGACAAAGGAAAGGGATGGGGACTGAGAAAGAGTGGCAAAAACCAAATGGATTCACTACTCATTCGATAATAATTGCAATGTATATATTTACGCCCGTATGTCGTTGTTGTCTTCTCTGTTGGAATCCGGTCCATCTGCTGGAGAGTCTCTGGTTATGTTCATAGTGGATAGAATAGTTGTTTTGGCGGTTGTCGGAATTCTCGTACTAGACTTATGTAATTTCAAGCTGCAGACTAATAATTATACGTCTAGGATTTGCTAGATTTGCAAGAGATTGATAGTCTCAGAGTTGAACCTTTTCCAGCCTTGTAGCCAAAACTACAGCTGTATTTTCTTTGTGACCTATAGAATTGTAGCCATTCCAACATAGGGAATCTGTTCTGGCGTTCTCTGACTTAATGTAGGAAGTGGGTTTCATACTCTGTGGAAAAAGGGGCGATTCCATGACGCCAACATAATGTCTATTTTCACGTGGGCATGACCACTAATTTGGTTAACTAATATAAAAACCCATGTTTTCTCATTTAGAAGGTTAACCTCACTAGGGGGTGTGGGACAGTAGCATCCCACCTGGCCAACATCCAGTGAAATTGCAGAGCGCCAAATTCAAAAACAGAAATAATCATTGTAAAAATTAATCTCGGTCGTGCGCATGAAAAAGCTCTGGGCCACTGCAGTGTCCACTCATTCAGAGAGGTCTTACTCCCTCATTTTTCAGAATACAAGCCTGAAACAATTTCGAAAGACTGTTGACATCTAGTGGAAGGCATAGGAAGTGCAATTTGAGTCCTAAGTCAATGGATACTGTAAAGACATTCAATAGAAAACTAAAAAAATGAAACAATCCTACTTCCTGGATGGATTTTCCTCAGGTTTACGCCTGCCAAATCAGTTATTTTATACTCACAGTTTTGGAAACTTTAGAGTGTTTTCTATCCAAATCTACCAATTATATGCATATCCTATCTTCTGGGCCTGAGTAGCAGGCAGTTTACTTTGGGCATGCTTTTCATTCAATATACCGAATGCTGCCCCCTACCCTAGTGAAGTTAACATCACATTACATCTTTTCACAAATAGTTTCATGTTTAAATCACATACATTTTACAATATTTAGATGGAAACCTGACTGCTGGGAAATGTACACTTTAAGAGACAGTTGTGTGTTTCCAGTCCTCATGAGATCACCAAATGAAACACACTCGTCATGACTGTCCCTTAAGTTTCCACAGACCACTCCCACATTCTTAAACATATAAACATTGTTTAATTATTCAAACTTTTGATGTCCAAGGGTCTCTCTATGTTCCACAATTTACATTCCAATCTCGAACACTACAGAGCATAGGGGCAGCATATTTTATGACCGACCATAAAACAGCTGACTTCCCGCTCTCCCCCTCTATGAGAGATAGCACGCTGTAGAGTGGACCCCCTTTAACTTCTTGGGGATAGTGAGACGCTAGCGTCTCAGGTGGCCAATAGCCTCGGGAAATGCAGAGCGCCAAATTCAAATAAAACGCTATAAAACTCAAACTTTCATTAAATCACACATGCAGGGTACTCAATTAAAGCTACACTCGTTGTGAATCCAGCCAACATGTCAGATTTTAAAAATGCTTTTCAGCAAAAGCATGAGAAGCTATTATCTGATTGCATGCACCCATCTGAACCAGTAGTAAACAAAATAACTAGCGTAGCAGGCGCTACACACAAAACGCTGAAATAAAATATAAAACATGCATTACCTTTGACGAGCTTCTTTGTTGGCACTCCAATATGTCCCATAAACATCACAATTGGTCCTTTTTTTCAATTAATTCCATCCATGTATACCCAAAATGTCCATTTATAAAGCAGGTTTGATCTGGAAAAAAACAGCTTTCCAAAACACAACGTCACTACAAAACATTTCAAAAGTTGCCTATAAACTTTGTCAAAATATTTCAAACTACTTTTGTAATACAACTTTAGGTATTTTTAATCGTTAATAATCGATCAAATTGTAGACGGGGCAATCTGTATTCAATAGAGCAAGTCAACAAAACATGCACCATTTTTCCTCTTGCGTAACTATCAACAGTGTAACATTGTTCCAGGATGTGCCTCTTCTTCGTTTCACCAATGAGTAACTTCAACCCAATTCCAAAGACTGGTGACATTCTGTGGAAGTCGTAGGAACTGTAAAATGGTCGCTATCAAATTTCCCTTGGCAAAGACAACTGAGGGAACGGTCAGAGGAAAAAAATATAAATAATTCTGAACAGTTTTTCCTCAGGGTTTTGCCTGCTACATAAGTTCTGTTATAGTCACAGACATGATTGAACCAGTTTTTAGAAACTTCAGAGTGTTTTCTATCCACACCTACTAATCATATGCATATAATATATTCCTGGCATGAGTAGCAGGAAGTTGAAATTGTGCACGCTATTTATCCAAAAGTGGAAATGCTGCGCCCTATCCCTAACAAGTTTAAACCTGCTTCTTCAGATCGTCACAGGAGAGTTATGACACCGGTCACCATTCCAACCTCTCAGTGGTGGGGGATCGCATCTGATAGGCAAAATAAAGGGAGCACTGGAGATGGAGTACCGTCATACTTCTCCGGAAGGGACAGTCGGGCATCGCTGACCTGGGTGGACGGCTGGGTAGGCTGGGGGACTGGCTTACTGTGACGACCCATTTTAGGAAGGCCCTACATCAGAGGTATAGAAAACCTCACTGGTGGTGTCGAGGCGGTGGAGAATGTGGACGACCTCCTTCATGGTCATACCCAGTAGAGCCAGCTGGTCATGATGTTGGTGGAATAGATTACCCTGTTCCTCAACCGTCCGGAAAATGGTGTTAACTTCTACTGCTTCCATTACAAAACAGGAGAAGCATACTGAACGTGAACAAAAACCAATACTGCCTAAAGACTGAGGCCACTGAGGGCTAAATAAAGGGGAAGTAATCAGTGTAATGCTGAAGTCCAGGTGTGCAAAACGATGGGGAGCAGGTGTGCGTAATGATGGTTGCCAGGTGTGCGTAATGTGGGTTGCCAAGACCGGTGGTTAGTAGAGAGAGTGAACAGGAGTAGGCGTGACAGCTGATCCCTGGGGCGGCAAGGTAGCCTGGTGGTTAGAGGTGGTTAGAGCTTTGGGCCAGTAACCAAAAGGTTACTGGATCGAGTCCCCAAGCTTACAAGGTAAAAATCTGTTTTTCTGCTCCTGAACAATGCAGCTAACCCACTGTTCCCCTGTAGCCAGTCATTGTAAATAAGAATTTGTTCTTAAATGACTTGCCCAGTTAAATAAAGGTTACACACACATTCTAGCTGAGAAACCTGGCCATCCCTACTCCGGACCTCAGTGAAGACCAAATGACACCACTGTTGAAAGGTGAAGCATGGGTACGGAAGGGTCATAGTGAGTGTGTACTTCATCTGAAGTTATTGAAGGGTTCTCTGAAACTGTATTCACTGTAAATGTTGCATATTTCAGATCAATTGGAGCTTGTTTACCCTCAAGCAATCTGTACTTTGTTCCAAACAAAATGGAGATCATGAAAACTATGATCCCTTATTGATATCACCTGTTAAATTCACTTCAACCAGTGTAGATGAAGGGGAGGAGACAGGTTAAAGAATGGCTGTATGTCTGCCATTCAGAGGGTGAATGGGCAAGACAAAATATTTAAGTGCCTTTGAAAGGTGTATGTGTGTCAAGAACTGCAATGCTGCTGGGTTTTTCCACGCTCAACAATTTCCAGTATATATCGAGAAAGGTCCACCACCCAAAGGACAGCCAACTTGACACAACTGTAGGAAGCATTGGAGTCAACATGGGCCAGCATCCCTGTGGAACGCTTTTGACACCTTCTAGAGTCCATGCCCCAATGAATTTAGGCTCTTCTGAGGGCAAAAGGGGGTACAACTCAATATTAGGAAGGTGTTCCTAATGTTTTGTATACTTAGTATATAAGGAGGTACATCATGAATAATAATGAGTGAGAATTTTACAAAGGCTACAAAAAACAGGCAAACCTCTCACCATTACCAATAACTTTCTCTCTCATTATTATGCACTATTCATTCATGATTATCCATAATAATGTTAGCATTCTAATTAATGTAGAAGTGTTCAGAAACATATTTTATTCTTACTTACAATAATTAAGTAAATATCAATAAACACAACCAAAACGAACTGCAAATGCATCCAATAACTTTGTAGACACAAGCTTGGTGTAGTCATTGATTGCAAGGAATATTGGACAAAGTTCTACACTTCTGTCTACTTTAATACACTATACTTGAATTTAAACAAACACTTATGACTTCTTCAAATGTGAGGGACTAGATATGTAAAGTGCTTTCATTTATAAATGGTAAAACAGTATGAAAATACCCTCAAATAAAACATTTGATCTCAAATCCTATATGCTGGAGTATAGAGCCAAATAAAATGTTTTAGCTTCACTGTCCAAATACATATGGAAAATAAGCCATTACAGGTCCTCTTATTGCCATGAAGCTCGTTGATTGGCCAATGAGTGACCAATCACTTTCCACATCTCAAATGTATTAATTAATTGAAACACCATACCTTTTCCACCACCGGTAGGTATTGCACCCCTTATTCCAGCTGTGCAAATTTAAAAATATTTCTGAAACGCCCTATAGCTTTAGTGCCCCAGGAGAGTGCTAAATTGTACCTATTTGTACTTATTACTACTCCTCCTGGTTGAAGACAAAGGAACCTTATTCTATCTGTGCTACGGAGGAGTAGCTGCATCTAAGCGGGTGAATTCAAGGCGAAACACCCGGCCTCCACTCCCCATCGAATCGTATCTACACTGTTTCATTCCTACGCTGTGAGCCCTGAGCTACAGGGCTGGCTGTCCTCAGAAGACCCCTTTCAGAAGAAGGGCGAGAAATCAGACCACTAAGCCAAAAAGGACACTGACATTGTGAGGACACCAGAGAGTTGCACCAGAGAAGTGCGTCATTGAGAAGCCTAAACGGTCCACGGAGACCTTCAACACGTATTTACATCATTATATTCTGACTGATGTCAATGCACCAGTTCGGGGCAAGGTTAGGGTTAAAATAAGCATAGCTGACAAATTCACCCAAATGTATATTTCTCTCTGTACTTTCTCCCTCTTTCATATCCCCATTTTGGGTAACACGCATCAGAGTGTGTTGGCCCGTTGTACTAAGTTCTAATCAATAGCCTAGACTGTGTTTTGTGTATGTGTATCTTTTATTATCATTTTAGCTTTCTAGTAAATAAATAATCTACTAAAATTGGTGTGGTACGAACTCATTGGTGGGACTCGGATGTGTGCAGATTCCCGGATTATGCGACGTTCAGAATGAGACTGGAGGAAATTGATTAATTAGTGACTGTTGTAAAATTGATATTCTTTGAGTTAATTTTCCCATGGTGCCCCAGGTGAATGAGTTAATAATTGCCTGATTAATTGAATCACGCAATTATAAACCGTTAATCATTCGATGAGCAGCAGTTGTCACATTAACTAATACAACGTCACGACAGCAGTATGGGGATGGATCCACCTAGCCTTCCAGTGAACTTAGGGTATAATTGTGGTTCCATCAGAATCTACAAGCAACAAATGGGTAAGAGCGATTGGCTGATTTCAGACCAGGCCATTGTTTCCAGAAACAAAGAACTGGCCATGGGTTGGCCATTTTGAGGTGAGGTCCTATCTTATTATGTTGAACCTTGATCTAGTCTTACTTTACTCTTGTCTTACTATCTCAACACACACATGATATCTCCTCCGCAAAAAACAGCCTGTTTTCAACCTCTCCTATCAACACACCATGTGGTATATCTAAATTATATAGTAATAACTACAATGATCCTTCAAAGAGGCATTACTTGTAACACCAGTCTCCCACTGCCTTGTACTTCCTAGTCAGAGCACCTCTGTAATAGACTTAGGCTTTCCTTTAAAACTACATCTCCCATCATCCATTTCCTACACATCATCCTATTTCCTACAAACCTTTCATGTCCTTTTTGTGAGGGTCAGAGGTAATTCCCTTTTATGTTACCAGGGTAACAGCTTGAGTAAGCGTCTTTATCTTATACCCAGTTATCTGAATAGCAACCCCATCTGAACTCTCAATATGAACTCTCATTTCATGTTGAAACTGAGCATGAGAAGAACTATGAGGCAGTCCACAGTGACCCTTCCTGCAAATTAGAAGGCTAAAACATCCTTAAAAGCAAGCCAAATCGGTTGACTGGAAACTCTGTGGTCCACCTCTTTGTTCCTGATCATGGAATTACAATACTGTAATTCAATTAAGGAGTGTACCCTTAATGATTTATCAAGAATCAGTCTTCCCACAAATAAAATAATAACTAGGGTCAAGTTCAGCACAAACAAAAGGAAACATTTCGGAACAGAAAACAACGTGAGAGCTTTTATTGGTAGGAATCTCCTTTTTTTTAATGTTCGCTTGATTCCTTAATGTGAATATATTTGAAGGCTCTGACAATGTACCAGAGATAATACCAAAGGCTTTGCAGCATATTAAAGGCTTTGCAGCATATTAAAGACACATTCCTGGTCAACAGTGTGACCCTAATGCTTACTTGTTTTTGTTTTAGTGGGAGCAACCACATGGAAAATAAGTAACAGTTAGCCACTGATAATTTGGCAGATCATTTGTCATCCCCTTAATTGTAAAGGTTGGGGTAGGGTAATCTGATCCTAGATCATTAGTTACCTTCGCCCACAGGACTCTCCAGTGAGGCCTTATCACCCTCTCCAAACACACTGCACAATTAGCTCATGCAGAATCAGTTTCCCTCACGCAATGTATCACACCAAAATGTGAGATTCCAAAGAATTAGGGATTAGAATACTCAAATACTAGTAATTTAATAGGATCTTTATGGCAGGTTCATTAATTTATTTATTTATTTTCCCTGACCTCCATTTGCTGTTACCTTAGTGACTACTGTTTTTTCTGGGGTTCACCAATTCCACAAAGCTCAGTGTTCTACCTGGGATTCAAGCTCCAAGTCCACAAAGCTCAGTGTTCTACCTGGGATTCAAGCTCCAAGTCCAAAGTTCAGTGTTCTACCTGGGATTCAAGCTCCAAGTCCACAAAGCCCAGTGTTCTTACCTGGGATTCAAGTCGACAAAGATTAGTCTCAGACTATTCCAGTCCAGGTCACTATGATTTGAGCATTACGCTTTGAGTGGACAGCCTGAGGACACCATAGGCACATTAACTTCCTCATCAGTGACTCCATTTAGCATATTTTGCAACCCTCTCGTCAACGTCTCCACTATGTTTGGATCAATTACTTGTTCAATCTTCATACTGTTTGACATATTTGGATAAACAGTAGACACCAATACCTCTCCTTCTTTCTCTCTCTCCATATTTTTGTCAGATATATTAGTTCATATTTGTTAGAAATATTTTCTCCGTCATGCAACTTTATGTTATGATAATCTGTAATGTACAGGGTTGTGGGGGAAGTTGGGGCGGGTGCTATTCCAGGTAAATATCCTCTGTTGGACAGGAGTAATCTACAAATTCCTTATAGTACAACTCTTCCTGTAGAAGAGACAAGAGGGGAGAACAGGGGGGGGGGGGGGGGGGGGGGGTAGATAAACAAAAAGGTTATTCAATCATTCAGTTCCTTACCTGACAGGTATGACAACTCTCTACAGAAGCATACACTCAGTTGTCAGTTTATTAGGTACACCCATCCTGCACCGGGTCGGAGCCCCCTTTGTGTATAAGGTGGCTGTTGTGAAATTGTTAGGTTAAATTACTCGATGGTTATTACTGCATTGTCGGAACTAGAAGCACAAGCATTTCGCTACACTCGCATTAACATCTGCTAACCATGTGTATGTGACGAATACAATTTGATTTGATTTGCCTCCAGAACAGCCTTAATTCTTTGTGGCATGGAAACGTTGCTCAATTGGTATCAAAAGACCGAACGTGTGCCACAAAAACATTTCACACACCATTGCACCACCGCTACCAGCCTTTACCGTAAACACCAGGCAGGATGGGGCCATGGGCTCATGCTACTTACGCCAAGTCTCGACACTGCCCACAGCATGATGCAACAGCATGATGCAACATTCATTGCATCAATTGTCCAGTGTTGGTGATCGCGTGCCCACTGGTGCCACTTCTTGTTTTTAGCTGATTGTAGTGGAACCCGATGTGGTGTGGTTGTCTGCTGCAATAGCCCATCCGTGACAAGGACTGACGATTGTGTGTACCGAGATGCCGTTCTGAACACCACTGTTGTACTGTGCTGTTATTTGCCTTTGGCCCACATGTTAGCTTGAACGATTCTTGCCATTCTCCTTCGACCTCTATCATCAACGAGGAGTTTTAGCCCACAGCACTGCCGCTAACTGGATGTTTTTAGTTTGTCGCATTATTCTCGGTAAACTATGGACACTGTTGTATGTAAAAAGCCCAGCAGGGCTTTTTCTGAGATACTGGAACCGGCGAGTCTGACACCGACAATCATACTATGCTCAAGGTAGCTTAGGTCACTCGTTTTGCCCATTCTAACATTCAATCGAACATTAACTGAATGACTCAATGCTTGTCTGACTGCTTTATGTAGCAAGCCATGTGACCAACTGTCTAGGAGCGAGCCATTTTCGTGAACGGGGTGGTGTACCTAATAAACTGGGTGTACTGGGCCAACTGCAACCAACAGGCAGAATTTAGAGCTGGATTTCTAAAAACGCTACCTACAGGATGCTAAAACATTTGCTTGCAACCAAAAGCCCACAAAAATTAACTAGCAGATCAGTTGATGTCATGTTGTCACTGTTTCAAAAGAGTTAGATGCCAGACAGCTGCGTCTCGGTTCTCTACTCTTGTCCCAATGAAGTATTGGGAACATTGAAAATAGCAAGGCTGGTAATTAATAACACATATTTATTGTTAGAATATAAACCGAATGAATTTTAAGAAACTCGAGGACCGTAAACTCAAGCAGTGTATAGTTCAGTACAGGAAAATAGAGTATAGTTCAGTACAGTAGAAAATAGTTCAGTACCTTAAAGCTCAGTAGAGTAGAGTATAGTTCAGTAAAGTAGAGCACAGTACTGTACTGAAGTGAACTATTCTCTACTGTACTGTACTCTACTTTCCTGTACTGTACTGAACTATACTTTACTCGAGTTTACTGTACAGTAGAGTACGATACTGTATAGTTCAGTACAGTAGAGTACAATGCAATATAGTTCACTACAGTAGAGTAGAGTATAGTTCACTTGAGTACCGTACTCTACTCTACTGTACTATACTCTACTGAACTATACTGCCTGAACTATTTTGTACTGTACTGCACTGAACTATACTCTAGAAAAAGCATATGGTATAGTACAATAGAGTACAGACTGTACTGAACTCCACTCTACTGTACTGAACTCTTCTCTATACTGAACTATACTCAAATTTATTGTACAGTAGAGTAGAGTACAGTAATGTGCAAGACAGTACATTATAAATACCTATGTTTGGGCCACAGAATATAATTTGTAATTTGACACATTGATTATACTATAATTAATACACATATAGATTATATTAACTCAATCATGATTTGCTTGATTAAGTTACTAATTTTAGATGTAGGCAGTTCAGGAATACTTTATTTTCTCATTTTAATAAGAAATGACCATACTGTATTAAAATGTCTTTATTAATGGATAAAATACATTTGAAATGAAAAGTAATCTAACACAAGCTGTACATAAGTAAAATGTGTAGAGTAAAGATATTACGTTTAATTTACACCAATGACAATACCCACCAGAGGGCTAAATAGTCTTGAAAAATTTTGGAAGCAAACAGGACTTAAAGGTCAACTGCCCCTTAGAACCACACTTCTCTGGGTTTAAATGGCTTATGTGGCATAGATATGAGTTAGAAACATTAATTACTGTGTCAAAATTGACTACAAAGTGTAAATCGGATAATTTTGGTTATAAAGGCAGTCTTGTCCAAAACTGAGTTTTGTAAGTTAGTTTGTTACGACTTGGGTATGGTTGGGTGTGGATTACTTACTTATCATGTGGACATTTGCTGTCAAGTCAAAGTGCAACGCACGCACATTTAGCTCGGCAAATAGGAGTTAAAATGGGCTTCCATAAAGTTGGTCCCAACTTCCAATGCATTTCAACAATATGATAGATTTGATCCGACACGGTCACTTCTGCTGTTAGCAAGCCAGGCCAGCTATGATACCACATATTAAAAGGGGAATGATACTATATCTAGCTAAATACAGTGCCTTATGAAAGGATTCACACAACTTGACATTTTCCATATTATGTTATGCTACTGCCTGATTGATTCAATTTAGATTTTGGGTCACTGGCCTACACAAAATACCCCATGATGTCAAAGTGGAAAATGTTTTAATTTTTTTACAAATTAATTAAACATCTTCATCCTACCCCCTCCTTTTTCGAACATTCTGTTAAAAATCGCGCAACTTTTCAGCGTCCTGCTACTCATGCCAGGAATATAGTATATGCATATGATTAGTATGTGTGGATAGAAAACACTCTGAAGTTTCTAAAACTGGTTAAATCACGGCTGTGACTATAACAGATCGTGTGTTTCATCGAAAAGCGCAAGAAAAACTGCTCACTGAAAGCTAAAAATAATATCCATGCGTCACTTTCATGAATTGTTAAAAAGGCACAAAATTAATTATGGACCTGCATGCAATTCCTACAGATTCCACACGATGTCGCCATTGTCGTCATTATCCGGGGAGTTTTTTGTTGGTAAATCCAACTAACTGGATTCCATTTCTTCTGGTCTCCGCCAGGATGTTTTGAAGTGCACATTTTCAGCCATAGACGAGGAGCTATTGAATACACATCGCCCTGTAATCATTTTGATAGATTATAAACGTTTACTAATACCTAAAGTTGGATTACAAAAGTATTTCGAAGTGTTTTGTGAAAGTTTATCGTCGACTTTTTTAATTTAAAAAAATGACGCTGCGTTTTAAAACGATGTTTTTTTCTGATTTACACAGCTTCCATAGTTGGCTATTTTGGGTATATATGGACCGATTTAATTGAAAAAAAGACCCAATAGTGATGTTTATGGGGCATATAGGAGTGCCAAGAAAGAAGCTCGTCAAAGGTGATGAATGTTTTATATTTTATTTCTGCGTTTTGTGTAGCGCCGGGGTGTTGCATGCTATCAGATAATAGCTTCTCATGCTTTCGCCGAAAAGCATTTTAAAAATCTGACTTGTTGGCTAGATTCACAACGAGTGTAGCTTTAATTCAATACCCTGCATGTGTATTTTGATGAACGTTTGCGTTTTAACGAGTACATTTAGCATTTAGCGTAGCGCATTTGCATTTCCAGGTGCCTACTTGAGACATCTGCGTCTCAAGTAGGAGCAAGAAGTTAAAGCTGAAAGAAGTCAGTAAGTATTCAAACCCTTTGTTATGGCAAGCCTAAGTACAGGATAAAAAATGTCCTTAACAAGTCACATAGGTTGCATGGACTTCTGTGCAATAATGGTGTTTAACATGATTTTTGAAGGAGTATCTCATCTTTGTACCCCATTCATAAAGTTATCTATCTTAGTCGAGCAATGAATTTAGAACACAGATTCAACCACAAAGACCAGGGAGGTTTTCCAATGTCTCACAAAGAAGAGCACATATTGGTAGATTAGTAAAAAAAAAGCAGACATTGAATATCCCTTTGAGCATGGTGAAGTTATTAATTACACTTTGGATTGTGCATTAATACACCCAGTCACTGACACTCCCTGACCTTAGAGATCATTTTAATTCTCTATTTGGTTAGGTCAGGGTGTGACTAGGGTGGGAAATCTATGTTTTCTATTTCTTTGTTGGCCTGGTATGGTTCCCAATCAGAGGCTGCTGTCTATCGTTGTCTCTGATTGGGGATCATATTTAGGCAACCTGTTGTTTGTGGGATCTTGTTTTTGTGTTGTGCCTGTGAGCACACCATTACTTCACGTTTTGTTTGTTTCTGTATTGTTTTGGTGAGTTTCAATATTTAAACATGTGGAACTCTACGTACGCTGGCCTTGGTCCATTTATTCTTCCAGCGATTGTGGCAGTCACTACAAAGATACAGGCATCCTTCCTAACTCAGTTGCTGGAGAGGAAGGAAACCGCATATGGATTTCACCATGAGGCCAATGGTGACTTTAAAACAGCTACAAAGTTTAATGGCTGTGATAGAAAACTGAGGATGGATCGACAACATTGTAGTTACTCCACAATACTAGCTAATTGACAGAGGGAAAATAAATCTGTACATAATTACCTTCTTTGGGACTGGGGGCAGTATTGAATAGCTTGGATAATAAGGTGCCCAGAGTAAACTGCCTGTTACTCAGGCCCAAAAGCTAGAATATGCATATTATTAGTAGGTTTTGATAGAAAACACCCTGAAGTTTCTAAAACTATTTGAATGATGTCTGTGAGTATAACAGACCTCATATGGCAGCCAACCAGGACGTGGGAAATTTGAGGTTGTAGTTTGCCTATCAAATATAGGTGAGGTTGTAGTCATTGCCTATCAAATATACAGTGTCTATGGGGTCATATTGCACTTCCTAAGGCTTCCACTAGATGTCAACAGTCTTTAGAACCTTGTTTGAGGCTTCTACTGTGAAGGGAGAGAGAATGAGAGCTGTTTCAACCAGGTGTCTGGCAGAGTGCCATGAGCTCAGTCTCGCGCGTGCCTGTGAGAGTTAGCTAGGTTCAATTGCATTTCTAAAGACAAAGGAATTGTCCGGTTGAAACATTATTGAAGATTTATGATAAAAACATCCTAAAGATTGATTATATACATCGTTTGACATGTTTCTACGAACTGTAATATAACTTTTCATCTGAACTTTCGCCTGGACTTGCCCGCGCCTCGTGAGTTTGGATTTGTGAACTAAACTCACAAACAAAAAGGAGGTTTTGGACATAAATGGTGGACTTTACCAAACAAAACAAACATTTATTGTGGAACTGGGATTCCTGGGAGTGCATACTGATGAAGATCAAAGGAAAGTGAATATTTATATTGCTATTTTTGACTTTTGTGACACCTCACTTTCTTTGGCTAGGTATGTTTCTCTGTGGCTAGGTGCTGAACTGACATAATCGCAAGGTGTGCTTTCGCCGTAAAGCCTTTTTGAAATCTGACACAGCGGTTCCATTAAGGAGAAGTTTATCTATATTTCCATGCATAACACTTGTATCTTTTATCAATGTTTATTTTGAGTATTTCTGTAATTTGATGTGGCTCTCTGCACTTTCACCGAATGTTTGTTTGAGACAATGCATTTCTGAACATAAAACACCAATTTCAAATGAGGTTTATGGACATAAAGGTTAACTATATCGAACAAAACACACATTTATTGTGAAACATGAAGTCATGTGAGTGCCATCTGATGAAGATCATCAAAGGTTAGTAATTAATTTAACCGCTGTCTGGGTCTGGGTTGGCGCCCCCCCCCCCCCCCCCCCTTGGGTTGTGCCGTGGCGGAGGTCTTTGTGGGCTATACTCAGCCTTGTCTCAGGATGGTAAGTTGGTGGTTGAAGATATCCCTCTAGTGGTGTGGGGGCTGTGCTTTGGCAAAGTGGATGGGGTTATATCCTTCCTGTTTGGCCCTGTCCGGGGGTGTCCTCGGATGGGGCCACAGTCTCCCCTGACCCCTCCTGTCTCAGCCTCCAGTATTTATGCTGCAGTAGTTTATGTGTCGGGGGGGCTAGGGTCAGTTTGTTATATCTGGAGTACTTCTCCTGTCCTATTCGGTGTCCTGTGTGAATCTAAGTGTGCGTTCTCTAATTCTCTCCTTCTCTCTTTCTCTCTCTCGGAGGACCTGAGCCCTAGGACCATGTCCCAGGACTACCTGACATGATGACTCCTTGCTGTCCCCAATCCACCTGGCCGTGCTGCTGCTCCAGTTTCAACTGACCTGAGCCCTAGGACCATGCCCCAGGACTACCTGACATGATGACTCCTTGCTGTCCCCAGTCCACCTGACCGTGCTGCTGCTCCAGTTTCAACTGTTCTGCCTTATTATTATTCGACCATGCTGGTCATTTATGAACATTTGAACATCTTGGCCATGTCATGTTATAATCTCCACCCGGCACAGCCAGAAGAGTGGCCACCCCACATAGCCTGGTTCCTCTCTAGGTTTCTTCCTAGGTTTTGGCCTTTCTAGGTAGTTTTTCCTAGCCACCGTCCTTCTACACCTGCATTGCTTGCTGTTTGGGTTTTAGGCTGGGTTTCTGTACAGCACTTTGAGATATCAGCTGATGTACGAAGGGCTATATAAATAAATTTGATTTGATTTGCGTTCTGAGCCCTCTCCCTGTTCACCCATGACTGCATGGCCATGCACGCCTCCAACTCAATCATCAAGTTTGCGGACGACACTACAGTGGTAGGCTTGATTACCAACAACGACGAGACGGCCTACAGGGAGGAAATGAGGGCCCTCGGAGTGTGGTGTCAGGAAAATAACCTCACACTCAACGTCAACAAAACAAAGGAGATGATTGTAAACTTCAGGAAACAGCAGAGAGAGCACCCCCCTATCCACATCGACGGGACAGTAGTGGAGAGGGTAGTAAGTTTTAAGTTCCTCGGCGTACACATAACGGACAAACTGAATTGGTCCACCCACACAGACAGTTTGTGAAGAAGGCACAGCAGCGCCTCTTTAACCTCAGGAGGCTAAAGAAATTTGGCTTGTCACCAAAAGCACTCAAAACTTCTACAGATGCACAATCGAGAGCATCCTGTCGGGCTGTATCACCGCCTGGTATGGCAACTGCTCCGCCCACAACCGTAAGGCTCTCCAGAGGGTAGTGAGGTCTGCACAACGCATCACCGGGTGCAAACTACCTGCCCTCCAGGACACCTACACCACCCGATGTCACAGGAAGGCCATAAAGATCATCAAGGACAACAACCACCCGAGCCACTGCCTGTTCACCCCGCTATCATCCAGAAGGCAAGGTCAGTACAGGTGCATCAAAGCTGGGACCGAGAGACTGAAAAACAGCTTCTATCTCAAGGCCATCAGACTGGCTGCTGCCAACACACTGACTCAACTCCAGCCACTTTAATAATGGGAATTGATGGGAAATGTAAAATATATCACTAGCCACTTTAAACAATACTACCTAATATAATGTTTACATACCCTACATTATTAATCTCATATGTATATGTATATACTGTACTCTATATCATCTACTGCATCTTTATGTAATACATGTATCACTAGCCACTTTAACTATGCCACTTTGTTTACATACTCATCTCATATGTATATACTGCACTCAATACCATCTACTGTATCTTGCCTATGCCGCTCTGTACCATCACTCATTCATATATCTTTATGTACATATTCTGTATCCCCTTACACTTGTGTCTATGAGGTAGTAGTTTTGGAATTGTTAGCTAAATTACTTGTTGGTTATTACTGCATTGTCGGAACTAGAAGCACAAGCATTTCGCTACACTCGCATTAACATCTACTAACCATGTGTATGTGACAAATAACATTTTATTTTATTTGATTTTGATATCTGAAACTGTAGCTAGATTCTTACCCGTATACATGGATGAAAGCTTCATGGCAGACTATAACCCCTTTTATTAAATAAAATGCCCTGTGTCGTTTCCGTTTAGTTTGCACAGCTTGTTTGGCCCGTTGTGTTCCCAATGATTTCAAAACTCGGTCAACTTCTTCCGTGACAACACTGTTGACTGACATTTCTTCCACATCACTGTCATCGGAAGACTCTACAATGTCTTCTTCAATGAAAGTGTTTTTACCTAAATCAGGGATTTCCTCATCATCTGATTCATTTTCGGAGCCAGAGAGAGCCAACATGGCACGATCGTCCTCCAGAAAGTAAACCTTCACAACCTCTTCCCACTGACCTTTGCCGATAGCGCCTGATGAATTCAGGACAGCAATGTTATTGAGAGCAGTAACAACATATTTGCAATTCTCCATGGCTAACGTTATATCTTCTGAAAAACTGCAGTAGAAAGGACTTTCTACGTATAACGAGCAGCTCATTTTATAGACACAAGATGCTACACCGCAGATCAATCTGAAACGTATCTCTCGGCATGTCCAGCCCACTCATTATCTCAGCCAATCATGGCTATCGGGAAGGTTTCTGACTTTTTCTTTGGCTAAACCAACTAGGCTTGTAATTTAACAACTTTATTTGTATTTGCAGTTGGCATAACAGTTTGTTATTAAGGCACATGAAAGTTCACATGTTCGATAAGGTATTTCTGCCAAAAAACTTGCAACATACCCCTAATTTCCTGAATCGGGTCACATTATTACTCCTGAACTTAATTAGGCTTGCCATAACAAAGGGGTTGAATACTTATGAAAAGGTGAACAAACTTTTGAATGGTAGTGTAAGTGAATTTATCCCAATACTTTTGGTCCCCTAAAATGTCAGCTTTAAAAAAAAAAGACGTCAGCTTTAAAAAAATATATATATTTAAAAGGAAATTCTACAAAGAAAATTCCACACTGACATTATGAGGTATTCTCTGTAGATCGGTGACACATCTTAATTTAATCAATTTTAAATTCAGGCTGTAACACAACAAAATGTGTAAAGGTCAAGGGATGTGAAAACATTAACAATGTAGAGTTGTCTGTGGAAAAATGTTCATCTGCTCCTGTATGCGGATGATACTGTTGTGTATTCTATTGCCCCCACTGTGTACCAGGCACTCTGACCTACAGAGTTGTCTTACAAAAAACACTTATTGACCTTAAATAATTATTGAATGCGGGAAAAACAAAGTACATGTCGTTTTCTAGAGCGCACAACAATGACTCTAAATATTTAAACATCTGTACCATGGATTGTGCCCACATTGATTGTGTCCCTGCTTGGGCATTAAGTTGTCTTTTAAAAAACATATAAATAAGTTAACTAAGAAGCTGTCCTATACTATGGTGACATCATCTTCATGAAAGCAGTTGGCACTTTATTTATCCTGTTAGATGCGGTTTACCAGAGCACACTTCTTTCAGGGGTGACAGGTTTTCTCTATCAACAAGTAGGCTGGGCCTCTGACGACGCATAGGCTGATTCTGTTTTGCAAAAATTCCAGCATTACCTAACTCACTAGCCTATAGAAATGTGAGATACCATACCTGGTCCCAGTCTTGAAATTCCTTCTGAAATTCCTTCTTAAACCAAATTTAAGTAAAACAGATTTTAGTTTCTTTGCTCCTCATTTATGGAACAATCTTCAGAATATTCCATAATTGGATGCATTGGTGTCTTTCGGGCAATTCAGATTGTTGGTTGAGGACCTCTTCACTGAGGAATGTGGTTGTTTCTTATGATTTTGTTCAGTATTTTCTTTGTATATTTCCTATGCTGCCTACAGTGCCTTGCGAAAGTATTCGGCCCCCTTGAACTTTGCGACCTTTTGCCACATTTCAGGTTTCAAACATAAACATATAAAACTGTATTTTTTTGTGAAGAATCAACAACAAGTGGGACACAATCATGAAGTGGAACGACATTTATTGGATATTTCAAACTTTTTTAACAAATCAAAATCTGAAAAATTGGGCGTGCAAAATTATTCAGCCCCCTTAAGTTAATACTTTGTAGCGCCACCTTTTGCTGCGATTACAGCTGTAAGTCGCTTGGGGTATGTCTCTATCAGTTTTGCACATCGAGAGACTGAAATGTTTTCCCATTCCTCCTTGCAAAACAGCTCGAGCTCAGTGAGGTTGGATGGAGAGCATTTGTGAACAGCAGTTTTCAGTTCTTTCCACAGATTCTCGATTGGATTCAGGTCTGGACTTTGACTTGGCCATTCTAACACCTGGATATGTTTATTTTTGAACCATTCCATTGTAGATTTTGCTTTATGTTTTGGATCATTGTCTTGTTGGAAGACAAATCTCCGTCCCAGTCTCAGGTCTTTTGCAGACTGCATCAGGTTTTCTTCCAGAATGGTCCTGTATTTGGCTCCACCCATCTTCCCATCAATTTTAACCATCTTCCCTGTCCCTGCTGAAGAAAAGCAGGCCCAAACCATGATGCTGCCACCACCATGTTTGACAGTGGGGATGGTGTGGTCAGCTGTGTTGCTTTTACGCCAAACATAACGTTTTGCATTGTTGCCAAAAAGTTCATTTTTGGTTTCATCTGACCAGAGCACCTTCTTCCACATGTTTGGTGTGTCTCCCAGGTGGCTTGTGGCAAACTTTAAACAACACTTTTTATGGATATCTTTAAGAAATGGCTTTCTTCTTGCCACTCTTCCATAAAGGCCAGATTTGTGCAATATACGACTGATTGCTGTCCTATGGACAGAGTCTCCCACCTCAGCTGTAGATCTCTGCAGTTCATCCAGAGTGATCATGGGCCTCTTGGCTGCATCTCTGATCAGTCTTCTCCTTGTATGAGCTGAAAGTTTAGAGGGACGGCCAGGTCTTGGTAGATTTGCAGTGGTCTGATACTCCTTCCATTTCAATATTATCGCTTGCACAGTGCTCCTTGGGATGTTTAAAGCTTGGGAAATCTTTTTGTGTCCAAATCCGGCTTTAAACTTCTTCACAACAGTATCTCGGACCTGCCTGGTGTGTTCCTTGTTCTTCATGATGCTCTCTGCACTTTTGACGGACCTCTGAGACTATCACAGTGCAGGTGCATTTATACGGAGACTTGATTACACACAGGTGGATTGTATTTATCATCATTAGTCATTTAGGTCAACATTGGATCATTCAGAGATCCTCACTGAACTTCTGGAGAGAGTTTGCTGCACTGAAAGTAAAGGGGCTGAATAATTTTGCACACCCAATTTTTCAGTTTTTGATTTGTTAAAAAAGTTTGAAATATCCAATAAATGCCGTTCCACTTCATGATTGTGTCCCACTTGATGTTGATTCTTCACAAAAAAATACAGTTTTATATCTTTATGTTTGAAGCCTGAAATGTGGCAAAAGGTTGCAAAGTTCAAGGGGGCCGAATACTTTCGCAAGGCACTGTAGATTGCCTATGTGTTCGTCATTCAGAGTTCCCTTTTAAAAGAGACCTTGGTCTCAATGGGACTCCACCCTGCCTAAAAAAAAGTTTAAATTCAAAAATACTGTAAATAGGATTTGGGTGCATCATATTTTTGAATATACTGAAACTCAATTCATGGTGATCTCATGGTGGTTCTGATGCAGAAAACATTTAATTA
Source organism: Oncorhynchus mykiss (assembly GCF_013265735.2). Taxonomy (NCBI): domain Eukaryota; kingdom Metazoa; phylum Chordata; class Actinopteri; order Salmoniformes; family Salmonidae; genus Oncorhynchus; species Oncorhynchus mykiss. Next base: position 96,817 of record NC_048592.1, read on the forward strand.
TCCACAATTTCACAAATTTAGCAGAACCAGAGCTGCAGGTCAGCTGACTTTAAGGGGAATTTTACATTGGTGTGACTTGCAATATTGTTGTCATTCATCCCTGATTTTCAGGCTAATTTATGCACAGAATGCAGCTGTTATTTGAAATGTAATGCTTCCCTGAATATATGACATGAGCTAGGCTTCCATCTAATTGGCAACAGATTTCCCACCTGAGGTGTCTCTATCAGACTGAATTGTTGCGGATAAAATGATGTATGACAGTGCACATAAAGTGTTTCTGGGCTTTATCCTCTCTTGGGTAGGGGGCAGTATTTTGACTTCCGGATGAAAAGCGTGCCCAAAGTAAACTGCCTGTTACTCAGGCCCAGAAGCTAGGGTATGCATGTTTGTTTTACCTTTATTTAGGCAAGTCAGTGAAGAACAAATTCTTATTTTCAATGACAGCCTAGGAACAGTGGGTTAACCTCTTGCGCTTAGCCATGCCGGATCCGGTAGCGTAATGATAGCCTCAAGCTCAATACCATAACGCAACGTTAACTATTCATGAAAATCGCAAATTAAATGAAATTAATATACTAACTCTCAAGCTTAGCCTTTTGTTAACAACACTGTCATCTCAGATTTTCAAAAATATGCTTCTCAAGCATAGCAAACTAGCATTTGTGTAACAGTACTGATAACTAGCGTAACATTTAGCATTAGCATCAGCAGGAAACATTTTCACAAAAACCAGCAAAAACATTCAAATAAATATTTTACCTTTGAAGAACTTCGGATGTTTTCAATGAGGAGACTCTCAGTTAGATAGCAATGTTCAGTTTTTCCTGAAAGATTTTTTGTGCAGGAGAAATCGGTCCGTTTGGGGCGTCACGTTTGGCTACCAAAAAAAAACGAAAATTCAGTTATCCAAACGCCGAACTTTTTTCCAAATTAACTCCATAATATCGACTGAAACATGGCAAACGTTGTTTAGAACCAATCCTCAAGGTGTTTTTCACACATATCTCTTCAATGATGCACACTTCCAGGAACGATACTTCGCTGTCTGTATCGCATGGTAAAATTTTTGCCGCTGAGAGTTACGCACCAACGTAGACAAAGGACACCGGACGGGCCCCTGGCAAATGTAGTCTCTTATGGCCAATCTTCCAATGATATGCCTACAAATACATCACAATGCTGCAGACATCTTGGAGGAACGGCAGAGCGCATAAGCTCGTTCACAGCATATTCACAGCCATATAAGGAGACAACGGGAAACAGAGCCTCAAAAATCCTGCTCATTTCCTGGTTGAAGTTGCATCTTGGTTTCGCCTGTAAGATCAGTTCTGGGGCACTCAAAGATAATATCTTTGCAGCTTTGAAAACGTCAGAGTGTTTTCTTTCCAAAGCTGGCAATTCCATGCATAGTCGAGCATCTTTTTGTGACAAAATATTGCGCTTAAAACGGGCACGTTTTTTTATCCAATAATGAAATAGCGCCCCCCTAGCTTCAACTGGTTAACTGCCTGTTCAGGGGCAGAACGACAGATTTGTACCTTGTCAGCTCGGGGATTTGAACTTGCAACCCACTAGGCTACCATATCCTGCCCCTGAACAAGTCAGTTAACCCACTGTTCCCCAGAAGGCTGTCATTGTAAACATGAATTTGTTCTTAACTGACTTGCCTACACTAAAAGATAACACCATTATGAGATTGTGGCACTTTTTTGGGGGGCGTAGCACTAGTGTTGGCAAATGTGATTATTGAGGCAACCAAGCAAACAAGATATACTGTACTCTGCATCTTTTGAGCAGAAGCTAAAATATTTATCCAAGTTCAAGTGAGCCGTTTCATTGAATACATTCATATTATATAAGGAATGACAGTGTCCTGAGTAAAAATCATCTCCAGCACCAGGGGTCTACTAAGCTAACATGGAATTGTTTTAAGGTGGTCATACCATTAATCATTTAGCTTTTGAATTTTGGGCTTCCTTTAGGTATAAAAATACGTACAAAATTATTTTATAAAATATTGACTATAGCCCATAGAAACACCTTGAATAACACATTCATAAATGGAAAAAAATATTTTGAAGTGTCTGTCCTTTATCTAGGAGATATAAGAAAGCTCAGGAAATATGTGTTTTTTGGACACATATTTAACCCCTTATTTTTGTTTGCACAAAACTACCGCCATACTTCCATTCATTTATATGGGTTACATTCAGACGAGTTCCGTGACACTTGTGGATGTTGTAGAGCAAAACGGACACTCCGACCGTTCGGAAGCTACAGAAGATTTCTTGAGAAGTTCTGCCACCTTCCACCGCAGATGCAAAAGGCTCCTGCCACTAAAACTCCTCTGAGGAGGAAGGGGATTCCTCATCAGTGAATTTCAGACACATTTTTATGCATGAAAAAAGTTATCCTTTTCAGATAAAACTATACGAAATATATTCACGTCACCAAATAATTTATGAATACACACTGTTTTGCAATGAAGGTCTACAGTAGCCTCAGTAGCACTCTGTAGGGTAGCACCACAGTGTAGCAGATAGCTTCTGTCCTCCTCTGGATACATTGACTTCAATACATAACCTAGAGACTCTTGGTTCTCACCCCCTTCCATAGACTTACACCGTAAATATGACAACTTCCGGAGGACAACCTCCAATCTAGTTCTTGCAGCATGCACTGACATGTTGTTCACCCAATCGAATAATCAGATAATTAATCTAGTACTGAAAGCATAAGCTACAGCTAGCTAGCACTGCAGTCTATAAAATGTGTTGAGTAGTTGACTCAAAGAGAGAGAAAGACAATAGTTGAACAGTTTTGAACAAATTAATGTATTCCAGAATGAAGGGAGTAGAGAGAGAGAGAGAGAGCTAGCTATATTTCGTGATATGTTTTTCTCTTTCACTTACTTAGCTAGAGTCTAACGCAGCTAGCTAGTTAAGCCTACTCAAACACCCTGGTCTAACAGAGAAGGATGCTATATTAGATAGCTGGCTATGGCTATCCAACACTGGAACTCTTACAAGGTAAGCTTTTAGTTTTATAATTTTTTTGCCACCGGGGTTCGCAGGTGTAACTGCTAAACTGCTTGCTGCTGATTGTACACTGTACTGTATGATTGTAGCAGGTTTACTAACATGTTAGTTCTAGTAGCTATGTTGACTATGATGTGACAACGTTATAGGCTGTGAAAAAAGATATCTCTGAAGGATTTTAATGGAGATTTGTTTAATTATGTTACTTAGATTGACACACGAGTGAGTCAATAGACTTAAGGATTAAAATGTTGTAACTTTTGATGGCGTCATCGGGTAGAACTTTATATTTGTTTCTACAAAACGTAGAAATGTGCCATTTTCACAAATGTTGACACTGGTGTTGTGCTGGAGATAATGAAAATGAGGTTGAAAAATTATGGAGTTGCCCTTTAAGCCTAACGTAAGAAACTGCTGTTTCTGAACACAAGATGGTGTCCTTGTGGTTCAGTGGTGGTACCTACTTTAGGATCATGACCGTCCGTTCATGAAGATGTTGAGGAACCTCTTAGAGAAGTGCAGGTTCGCCTCTGGGGTGTAGTCCTCTGACAGACAGGCGGTGGCTTCTCTCCTCACCATTCCCACTCTCACTCTCTCCTTCTCGTCCTCTTTCTCTTCTTCCTCTTCCTCCTCATACTCCTCTACTATGGCCGACTCATACGGAGACGAGATGCAGTTGTTGTAGACGGTCGCAGAGTCGCTGTCGTCGCTGTCACATTGGTAACACTGCCGCAGACTCACGCATGCTCGTCCACGACAAGTGTGTACTTCACAGAGTCGTAAGACAGGCCATTTGCTTCTGAGCTCATTAAATTCCTCGGGGGGGCACCACAGCCGCCACGTCCCAAATACCGCCTGCCTACCACATCCCTTACCCTCTTATCCTCAGCCTCCCCCTCTCCCCCAAATGTCTCATCCTCGGCATCTACATACTCCACCCATTCCCCTGCCCTCACCACCGCCCCTGCTCCTCCTTCCCTCAGGCTGAGGTTCAGGGTTAAGGCTGGGGGTTCCGTGGGGGGGACAATAGAGGGAGGGGTGAGGAGAGCCTCCACACAGGAGGCGTAGGAGGGAGGGGGCACATACACCTCGACCTCCTCACAAATGCAGAGGTTGGTCTGCTCGGGCAGAGGCTGGTAAGGGGGCGGGCCCTCTGTGTCAGAGCTGATTGACATGCGTCCGTGCTTTGGCTGCTGGGACAGGAATGGACGGTCCTGCTCGGAACGGTGCACAGGAGTCAGATAGATCTCCTCGGTGTGTTCTAGGCATACGTCTGTGTGATAGCGAATCTTCTCTCTGTGTGTACCCCCCTCGCCATTTCCTAAGGGGCCCAGAGGTGCGGGTGTGTAGTTTTGGGGAGGCGGGGTTGCTGGGGGCTTCTCCTGCAGTTTGGAGCGTGTCCCCGCTGTGGAACTGTGGGTGTGTCCAAAGGTGTGTTTGTGTTTGCAGGGAGCGTCAGTGGATGTGCCCCGGTCCTTGGTCTCTGTCCCACCTCCCTGCTGCAGCTTGTCCTCGTCTCTCAGACAGCTGTGCTCATGGGGAGAGGTCAGCCCACCTGGGGGAGAGACACAGACCCAAGCATATGCAGACACACAGACATTCAAACAAGATACAGGCATACAGACATGCAGGTGCACAGACAGAGACAAGCAAACATGCAGACATACATACACAGACACATGTGCACATTAACATACAAAATACACAAACACACACAAGAGCACATAGATAAAAACCCAGATGGAAACATATGCAGCAGTTCACATACAGTACACATAGACAACACACACATAACATACAGATCAACATGCAAAGACAAACACACACAAATTCTGAAATGTCTAGTTGGTTAGGTAACACTGGGATCCATGCTAATTCCCCATTACTCATCATATTCAGTGGGCAGCAAATAGAATGTGATTGACCTAGTATGTCATAATCCACTGTCAAAAACAATTAGAGCCTTGCAGGGATACTAGCTATTCACCATGCTGTCACTGCTATCAGAGGACACTAATACACACTTTGAGAGCAATGTATTTAAAGCTTTTTATGAATTAATTTATAATTACAACTATTACTAATGACTTGGGGTGGGAAGCAATGAACACAACATATATTGTCATTATAAGGAGACAAATGCATCCCAGAGTGTATGTAGTTGGCCAATATAGATTATTTTACCAGGAAGTGCCATTGGAATGGAGAAATATATTTTCAAGAGATATCTGATCAAGAAAACTGCAATATAAAGAACAAAACCATATTGGGACTAGTGGACCTAAAGCAGATACGGTTATATATTAGAGAGACAGATGTAACTTCAAAAGAGTGGTTTGTGTGTACTAGCCCTATGTGTTCCAAGAATAAAGAATAACCAATTTTTTATTTAATTCTGTTATCCTTTCTTTCCATAGACATTTAGTGACAGCTAGGCTAATAGAGGCTTATTAAAAGTTGTGCAGCATCGTTCATCTTTTTAACATCTGAATCTGCGGTGCTAGTCTGTAACTCAACACACTCTGCTAGTTTTAAATATAGTTCATAGAGGCCATTTTATGAATGACCTGTAGTAGCCCTGGGCTGCTAGCCACAGCAGACTGTTCAATATGGCTAGCCTAGGCTACACTGGCATTGTCACTGACGCTAATGAGCCACTGAAAGTCATCACAAAAATTTTGGGACAATGTTACAATGGGCACAATCTCTTTCTCTCTCACTCACTCTCTTTCATACACACAAAGCTTTTATTATGTTGAATGACCAGGGATTATTTTGTCTGCGCTCCATGGTGTGCATTTAAAGGGACCCGTAGGTCCCTTTTCCAAGCTTGTGAAACACACCCACATTCACAGAGGGGGATTGTTTTCAGAAGCCTGGGGGCTGATACTGTAGGATGGGGGCCAACAGCTCCCCTGTCATACAGGCAGAACCCCCACTCATCTCACTTCTCTGGTTTGGGGTAGAATGTTCTGAATGTCTATGTCTCTGTCTCTGACTTTGTCTCTTTCTCAATTCAATTCAAAGGGTTTTATTGCCATGGAAAACATGTTTGTCACACCCTGATCAGTTTCACCTTTCCTCGTTATTGTCTCCACCCGCTCCAGGTGTCGCTTGTTTTCCCCAGTGTATTTATCCCTGTCTCTCTGTGCCAGTTCGTCTTGTATGTTTCCATGTCGACCAGCGTTTTCCCAGTTCTCCTGCCGTTTGCATTCTTCTTTTTCTAGTCCTCCTGGTTTTGACCCTTGCCTATTTCTGGACTTTGTGCCTGCCTGACCATTTTGTCTGCCTTGACCATGAGCCTGTCTGCCACTCTGTTCCTCCTGGACTCTGATCTGGTTTTTAATAAACATTGTAAGACTCCAACCATCTGCCTCCTGTGTCTGCATTTGGGTCTCACCTTGTGCCTTGATAATGTTTACATTGCCAAAGCCAGTGAAATAGATTGACAAAAATAAACATTACTCACAGAAGTTCCAAAGGAATAGACATTTCAAATGTCACATTATGGCTATATATTGAAAGATTATTGGAATCTGTGTGTAGCCGGACATGTAGGATGCCTGGCAATAGTGAAGGTGAACAGGTGTGGGCATGGGTCAGGTGATTGAGAGGAATGGAGGAGACTGCGTGTAACAACGGGAAGCAAGTCAAGGGAGGGAATAAATAAATAAATGAAAACAATACAAAAATGAACAACGCACAGACATGAAACAGAAACAATGACGCCTGGGTAAGGAACCAAAGGGAGTGAGATATACACTGCTCAAAAAATAAAGGGAACACTTAAACAACACAATGTAACTCCAAGTCAATCACACTGTCACACTGTGAAATCAAACTGTCCACTTAGGAAGCAACACTGATTGACAATACATTTCACATGCTGTTGTGCAAATGGAATAGACAACAGGTGGAAATTATAGGCATTTAGCAAGACACCCCCAATAAAGGAGTGGTTCTGCAGGTGGGGACCACAGACCACTTCTCAGTTCCTATGCTTCCTGGCTGATGTTTTGGTCTCTTTTGAATGCTGGCGGTGCTTTCACTCTAGTGGTAGCATGAGATGGAGTCTACAACCCACACAAGTTGCTCAGCTGTGCAGCTCATCCAGGATGGCACATCAATGCGAGCTGTGGCAAGAAGGTTTGCTGTGTCTGTCAGCGTAGTGTCCAGAGCATGGAGGCGCTACCAGGAGACAGGCCAGTACATTAGGAGACGTGGAGGAGGCCGTAGGAGGGCAACAACCCAGCAGCAGGACCGCTACCTCCGCCTTTGTGCAAGGAGGAGCAGGAGGAGCACTGCCAGAGCCCTGCAAAATGACCTCCAGCAGGCCACAAATGTGCATGTGTCTGCTCAAATGGTCAGAAACAGACTCCATGAGGGTGGTATGAGGGCCCAACGTCCACAGGTGGGGGTTGTGCTTACAGCCCAACACCGTGCAGGACGTTTGGCATTTGCCAGAGAACACCAAGATTGGCAAATTCGCCACTGGCGCCCTGTGCTCTTCACAGATGAAAGCAGGTTCACACTGAGCACATGTGACAGACGTGACAGTCTGGAGACGCCGTGGAGAACATTCTGCTGCCTGCACCATCCTCCAGCATGACCGGTTTGGCGGTGGGTCAGTCATGGTGTGGGGTGGCATGTCTTTGGGGGGCCGCACAGCCCTCCAGAGGTAGCCTGACTGCCATTAGGTACCGAGATGAGATCCTCAGACCCCTTGTGAGACCATATGCTGGTGCGGTTGGCCCTGGGTTCCTCCTAATGTAAGACAATGCTAGACCTCATGTGGCTGGAGTGTGTCAGCAGTTCCTGCAAGAGGAAGGCATTGATGCTATGGACTGGCCCGCCCGTTCCCCAGACCTGAATCCAATTGAGCACATCTGGGACATCATGTCTCGCTCCATCCACCAACGTTGCACCACAGACTGTCCAGGAGTTGGCAGATGCTTTAGTCCAGGTCTGGGAGGAGATCCCTAAGGAGACCATCCGCCACCTCATCAGGAGCATGCCCAGGCGTTGTAGGGCACTCATACAGGCACGTGGAGGCCACACACACTACTGAGCCTCATTTGGACTTGTTTTAAGGACATTACATCAAAGTTGGATCAGCCTGTAGTGTGGTTTTCCAATTTAATTTTGAGTGTAACTCCAAATCAAGACCTCCATGGGTTGATAAATTTGATTTCCATTGATCATTTTTGTGTGATTTTGTTGTCGGCACATTCAACTATGTAAAGAAAAAAGTATTTAATAAGAATATTTCATTCATTCAGATCTAGGATGTGTTATTTTAGTGTTCCCTTTATTTTTTTGAGCAGTATATATATATATATATATATATATATAGTAGGTAATCAAGGAGGTGTTGGAGTCCTGGTGAGTGTCATAATACGCGTAACGATGGTGACCGGTGTGCGTCATAACGAGCAGTCTGGTGACCTAGAGGCCAGAGAGGGAGCACAGGTGAGAGTACCCCCTCCCCGACATGCGGCTCGAGCCGCAGGACGCCGACCAAGATGATGATCAGGAGCAGACCGTCACCTATGCTAAGGTGCGGGAACCTGTCGATCCAGCTGAGGTGCAGGAGCATGGGGGCCTAGAGTGCCGGAGAGAGAGCACACGTGACAAACCCCCCCCCCCCCCCCCCCCCCGTGCGTTTGGCTTCCCAGGGATCAGGAGCAGACCGGTTGCCTCCGCTAAGGCACAGAAACCTGACAAACCGGCTGAGGTGTGAGAGCCTGATGAGACCTCCCAGGTTCAGGCACCTGTTCACCTAGCTGAAGCATGGGAGCATATCGAACCCTGCTGAGGCATTGGAGCCTATCAAACCCAGCTGAGGCATGGAAGCCTATGGAAACCTGTCGAGCCAGCTTAGGCAGGGGAACCCATCGAACCCGCAGAGGCATGGGAATCTGACAAACCGACTAAGGCCTCCCAGGTAGCTCTGGTTCTGACACCCAGACCAAACATCACCTCCAAAACAAAAATAAAAAAACCACTCCCTTCCAGTGCGTCCTGGGATATTAGCTGGTCCTGGCCCCGTGGACCCCGAGCCTGACCAAAACCCCTGCAGGGGAACGAGTGGTTCTGGCACAGAGGAATTTTTTTTTTTAAATTTATTTTATTTGTAAATTTTTACCCCTTTTTCTCCCCAATTTCGTAGTATCCAATTGTTGTAGTAGCTACTATCTTGTCTCATCGCTACAACTCCCGTACGGGCTCGGGAGAGACGAAGGTTGAAAGTCATGCGTCCTCCGATACACAACCAACCAAGCCGCTGCTTCTTTAACACAGCGCAGATCCAACCCGGAAGCCAGCCGCACCAATGCGCCGGAGGAAACACCGTGCACCTGGCCACCTTGGTTAGCGTACACTGCGCCCAGCCCGCCACAGGAGTCGCTGGTGCGCGATGAGACAAGGACACCCCTACCGACCAAGCCCTCCCTAACCCGGGCGACGCTAGGCCAATTGTGCGTCGCCCCACGGACCTCCCGGTCGCGGCCGGTTACGACAGAGCCTGGGCGCGAACCCAGGGACTCTGATGGCACAGCTGGCGCTGCAGTACAGCACCCTTAACCACTGCGCCACCCGGGAGGCCGCACAGAGGAAATTTTGAATGCTGCCCACATGATGCTCCAGCAGAAATAAAACAAATATTTAAAACTCCTTGCACACAGAATACCCAGCTGGTGATTAATGAGTGGATTGCCACCGCAGTGAGGCTCCCATGTTCCTCCCTGGTGATCGTGTCTGGCTCTGCACCAAGGAACCTCCTGCTCCGCCTGTCTTGCTGGAAGCTGAGCCCCCAGTTTGTGGGGCCCTTCAAGGTCCTCTGGAGGGTCAACAAAGTAACATATCTGTTACAACTCCCCAATAACTACTGGATCTCACCTTCTTCTCATGTTTCCCTCCTAGGTCCCTATTGGACTCCCAACATCCTGGGGGTCGGCTTCAGTACCTGGTGGACTGGGAGGGGCACGGTCCAGAGGAGCACTGTTGTGTCCCGGTGGCCGACATCTTGGACCCCAACATCTTCCGGGATTTCCATCTCCTCGCCCTCAGGGCCGTACTCCTGGCCGGCGTCGTCCTGCAGCTGGAGCCGCGAGTCAGGATGGGTGGGTACTGTCACACGTACTCCCGCTCCCCATCTGAGGCGCTCAAAATGGCCGGTCTACTAACTACTGGTCCGGGCACCATCATTATGTGCACCTGGTCCTCATCACCTTGATTACTCTCCCTTTATTTAGCCCTCAGTAGCCTCAGTCATCAGGCAGTATTGGTGGTGTTCATATTCAGTACGCTTCTCCTGTTTTATCTAACTTGTTCATGTTTATTAAACTCACCTTCTGCACCTGCTTCCTGACTCCAAGCATATACGCTAAATCAATAACGAAATCTAAAAATACTCTGGATACATTCAGTAACATAATAAGAATATAAATTTACATTTTGGAGTAGGTGCAAGATACAAAATTTACAGTTTGAGTTGGAGGTCTAACTGTGGTCTACAAGTGGTCACACACCTCCAAACCGTGCACAGTTCCTAAGTAATTTAAATGCACTTTTATAACAAAGAAATATACTTTTTTTTGCTCTCCTAGCTTTACCATTGAGGATCTGAAGCAAGTACACTTGTATTGTTTTTTGTTTGGAACACAGTCCCGCATTCCCACTATCATACATTCCAAAAACGTTCCTTTGTAAATTGTAGTCTGGGTCAGGCGGGCATCATTTGACAGGTTATTATATTGCCAACAAGTTAGAAAATAAGATTTTATAATGTTAAGCTTTCAAAAGGTAAACATATTGTCATTTTGGTGCGCATATAATGGAGTCATGAGTACATTCAAGTGAAGTGCACATTTGGACTCACAGGTTTGTGATTTTATTTATTAAAATCCTCATCTTTCAGAACACATCCACTCCTCTTGCTTTACAGCATTCCCCTCACTCATACAACCACAAATGTGCAAAAGTAGCCCAATTAGCGAACATCTTTATGTGCACGCTGCTCAAGTTTTAAACGCCTGTCAGTCAAAACCTATACAGCGCTATGAAGCGGAGAACCTGAGCTTTGATAGCATGTTAACTGCATTCCAATTCATGCCCTTATCAATAACAAAATCTGCCATTTTCAACCGGGATACTGGATAACGGGCTGTGAGTGGAAAGGGCTTACTGTGTTATCACTGATCAAATAGCATAGCCAAATTACCTCGATTGCAGTTGAAATTACAATAAAAGTACATAGTACAAGTGGGGTGGCAGGTAGCCTAGTGGTTAGAGCATTGTTTAGTTTAGTTTATTAATTTGACCATTTTAAAAAACAAGCACACATAAAACTTAAAAGCCATACATGGACATGAATAAAATCATTGAGGATAACACATAAAAGTCTGGGACTTATTTCCATTGTGGTCCTCTTGAGACAAGATGGAACACAGTATGGCAGTGAAATAATAAAACAAAAACGTAGAAGAAGAACATCTATCTAATAATTCCAGTTACATCATAGGGGTTATTCATATGGGCACAGAAGACATCAAACATATTTTTACTTTCTTTTTAAAGCTGTCCAGAGAGGACGTTGTTTTTATTGGCAGAGGCAACTCATTCCATTATGAGGCTCCAGTATACAGGAAAGTACCTTTCCCAGCATTACTCCTAATCCTGTATAAGCACACACATCAGCAACACCTGATCTGGTGCTGTGATTGTGTGCATCCCTAACACGAGGAAAGTAATCACTTAGATATCTGGGCACAGGACCATAAATACTCCTGTAAACCAAACCTAGTCTAATCTGGGACACCCTAGCCTCAACAGGCAGCCAGTTTAGTTCCTGAAAGCAGCTCCTGCCTGCAGTGGGGCAAAAAAAAAATTTGTCAGCCACCAATTGTGCAAGTTCTTCCACTTAAAAATATGAGAGAGGCCTGTAAAATTTTCATCATAGGTAGACTTCAAATATGACAGACAAAGTGAAAGAAAAAATCCAGAAAATCACATTGTAGGATTTTTTATGAACGTATTTGCAAATTATGGTGGAAAATAAGTATTTGGTCACCTACAAACAAGCAAGATTGCTGGCTCTCACAGACCTGTAAGTTCTTATTTAAGAGGCTCCTCTGTCCTCCACTCGTTACCTGTATTAATGGCACCGGTTTGAACTTGTTATCAGTATGAAAGACACCTGTCCACAACCTCAAACAGTCACACTCCAAACTCCACTATGGCCAAGACCAAAGAGCTGTCAAAGGACAACAGAAACAAAATTGTAGATCTGCACCAGGCTAGGAAGACTGAATCTGCAATAGGTAAGCAGCTTGGTTTGAAGAAATCAACTGTGGGAGCAATTATTAGGAAATGGAAGACATACAAGACCACTGATAATCTCCCTCAATCTGGGGCTCCACGCAAGATCTCAACCTGTGGGGTCAAAATGATCACAAGAATGGTGAGCAAAAATCCCAGAACCACACGGGGGGACCTAGTGAATGAGCTGCAGAGAGCTGGGACCAAAGTAACAAAGCCTACCATCAGTAACACACTACGCTGCCAGGGACTCAAATCCTGCAGTGCCAGACGTGTCCCCCTGCTTAAGCCAGTACATGTCCAGGCCCGTCTGAAGTTTGCTAGAGAGCATTTGGATGATCCAGAAGAAGATTGGGAGAATGTCATATGGTCAGATGAAACCAAAATATAACTTTTTGGTAAAAACTCAGCTCGTTGTGTTTGGAGGACAAAGAATGCTGAGTTGCATCCAAAGAACACCATATATATTGTGAAGCATGGAGCTGGAAACATCATGCTTTGGGGCTGTTTTTCTGCAAAGGGACCAGGACGACTGATCCGTGTAAAGGAAAGAATGAATGGGGCCATGTATCGTGAGATTTTGAGTGAAAACCTCCTTCCATCAGCAAGGGCATTGAAGATGAAACGTGGCTGGGTTCAATAAAATACATAACTCAGAAGTCCATGAACTTTGCCAAAGTACTGAATGGTGATATGCCATTCAGAGCCAAACTTATGTACAGGTCAAATACCATCTTGGGGATGTAATAGTATTTGTACAACAGTTCAAATGACTCATAGTGTGTTCCCCAGATATGAAAAGGGTACCGTCTTTGTTCTGTACTGTATTTTGTCTACATGATTTCTGTGCTGTGTGTAAGATTGACAATAAAACAGTGAATTCCATTTGGTCGTTATCTGTTCTTAATATGTGAAGAGATGAAAAGGTTAAGATGCTTGAAATAAGAAATTCTGACAAAGCAGTTTTGTACTTGTCCGTGTTGATCAGCTTTATAATTCTGATAATTCTAGTTTTGAGCATTAAGTTACTCAGAACCAGTAATACAATCTCAGTAACAAGTTATATTATTTTATTAAGAATATTAAGTACAAAAAAGCTTGAAACAACATAAAAAACTGCTCCAACATAAAAACTGTCTGGTTAGAATATCTATCTTGTCAGACAAAAACCAAGCACATATTGCCTTGATTTAAGATAGTTAATCTTTCTTAGATTTCACTACAAAGCTTTCTTAGTGTCCCAACAAGCTTTCTCTGCCCTTAACCTTGTTCTGAATAGCTCCAAAACAAAGGTAAATGTGGTTTGGTAAGAAGAATGCCCCTACTACTTCTGAGGGTTTAGAGCTTGAGGTTGTCACCTCATACAAGTACTTGGGAGTATGGCTAGATGGTATACTATCCTTCTCTCCGCACATATCAAAGCCGCAGGCTAAGGTTACATCTATCGTAATAGCTCAACTTTCACCCCAGCTGCCAAACTAACCCTGGTTCAGATGACCATCCTACCCATACTAGACTACAGAGACGTAATTTATAGATCGGGAGGTAAGGGTGCTATCGAGCGGCTAGATGTCCTTTATCATTCGGCCATCAGATTTGCCACCAATGCTCCTCACTGCACTCTATACTCCTCTGAAAACTGGTCATCTTTGTATACCCGTCACAAGACCCACTGGTTGATGCTTATTTATAAAACCCTCTTAGGCCTCACTCCCCCCCTATCCGAGACACCTACTGCATCTCTCATCCTCCACATGCAAGACCCATTCTGCCAGTCACATTCTGTTAACGGTCCCCGAAGCACACAAATCCCTGGGTTGCTCCTCTTTTCAGTTTGCTGCAGCTAGCGACTAGAATGAGCAGCAAAAAACACTCAAACTGGACAGTTTTAGCTCCATCTTGTTGTAAATAATAATTTGTTCTAAACTGACTTCCTCTATTGAACATGAGGGGCGACAGAAAGCTGGTTTCAGGGCGCAGCAGGTGTTTATTGCAAAGGACCACAGGAGGAGCAGGTAGCTGGGTCCAGGGGCAGGCAGAAGGTCATACAGAGGGGGTCCAAAAGGGCAACAGTACAGGCAGGGATATGGCTACTAACGTAATCCGGGAGATCATGCAGGTAGATAACAGGAAATCCAATAGGCTAAAGTACAGGCAGGGAATAGGCAAAAACTATCACACACAGGAGGAGTACATCACGGAGAAAAACAGAGCTCCGAAAGACGTGTGTCACAAAGCAAACAATACCTCACAGTGATGGGGTGCAAAGAACAGAACTAAATAGTGTGTGATAATGACATACAGGTCTGTGAACAGGTGATTAGAATACAGGTGATTGGGATCTGGAGAGTGAGCTGCGTTTAGGGGATCTAGGTGTTTGAGGGTGTGAGTTGGAAGCAGACATTACACATTAGTAATAGCTACTACAGTACTGCCGTTTAGTAATAATTAATAGATTTATTTAGAATTCAAGGCACACTTAAACAACATGGCTACCACAGCATTCTGCAGCGATATGCCATCCAATCTGGTTTGGGCTTAGTGGGACTATCATTTGTTTTTCAACATGACAATGACCCAACAACCTGTAAGGGCTATTTTACCAAGAAGGAGAGATCTGCTGCATCAGATGACCTGGCCTTCACATTCCACCGACCTCAACCAAATCGAGATGGTTTGGGACGAGATGGACCGCAGATTGAAGGAAAAGCAGCCAACAAGTGCTCAGCATATGTGGGAACTCCTTCAAGACTGTTGGAGAAGCATTCCAGGTGAAGCTGATTGAGAGAATTCCAAGAGTGTGCAAAGCTGTCATCAAGGCAAAGGTGGCTATTTTGAAGAATATAAAATATATTTTGATTTTGAACACTTTTTTGGTTAGTACATGATTCCATATGTGTTATTTCATAGTTTTGATGTCTTCACTATTATTCTACAATGTAGAAAGTAGTACAAATGTTTGACTGGTACTGTACTGTGGGGACGACATCGTCGGTGTATTTATTGATGAAGCCGATGACTGAGGTGATAATACTAACCCGGAAGCTTATGTACAACTCTGACCGGTGTATGAAGTTTGTTTCTCCTCATTTGGTAATGCAGAAATTAACCACCACACATGCCTACCACTTTGAAGATGCAAAATATTTTTTATTGTAAAACAAACTAAATAAGACAAAAAAAACAGAACTTGATCGTGCATAACTATTTACCCCACCAAAGTCAATACTTTGTAGAGCCAACTTTTGCAGCAATTACAGCTGCATGTATCTTGGGGTATGTCTCTATGAGCTTGGCACATCTAGCCACTGTGAGTTTTGCCCATTCTTCAAGGTAAAACTGCTACAGCTCCTCCAAGTTGGATAGGTTCCGCTGGTGTACAGCAATCTTTATGTCTTACCACAGATTCTCAATTGGATTGAGATCTGGGCTTTGATTAAGACATTCCAAGACATTTAAATGTTTCCCTTAAACCACTCAAGTGTTGCTTCAGCAGGATGCTTAGGGTCCTGCTGGAAGGTGAATCTCTGTCCCAGTCTCAAATCTCTGGAAGACTGAAACAGGTTTCCCTCAAGAATTTCCCTGTATTTAGCAGCATCCATAATTCTTTCAATTATGACCAGTTTCCCAGTCCCTGCCGATGAAAACATCCCCACAACATGATGCTGCCACCATCATGCTTCACTGTGGGGATGGTGTTCTTGGGGTGATGAGAGGTGTTGTGTTTGCACCAGACATAGCGTTTTCCTTGATGGCCAAAAAGCTCAATTGTAGTCTCATCTGAACAGAGTACCTTCTTCCATATGTTTGGGTAGTCACCCACATATGCCTTTTGGCGAACACCAAACGTGTTTGCTTATATATATTTTTTAAGCAATTGCTTTTTTCTGGCCACTCTTCCGTAAAGCTCAGCTCTTATGAGTGTACTGCTTAAAGTGGTCCTATGGACAGATTCTCCAATCTCCGCTGTGGAGCTTTGCAGCTCCTTCAGCGTTATCTTGGTCTCTTTGTTGCCTCTCTGATTAACTTCTTGATGCTAGCCATCCCTTAAGAGGGATAATTGTCATCAGCAACTGCTGAATAGCATAGCGCCACAGTCCAAAAATATGACTACAAATATTTATATTCATGAAATCACAAGTGCAATATTGCAAAACACAGCTTAGCCTTTTGTTAATCCACCTATCGTCTCAGATTTTGAATTTCTGCTTTACAGCGAAAGAAATCCAAGCGTTTGTGTAAGTTTATTGATCGCATGACAAAACATTAAGTACACTTAGCATCAGGTAGCTTGGTCACGAAAATCAGAAAAGCAATCAAATTAATCGTTTACCTTTGATGATCTTCAGATGTTTTCATTCACGAGACTCCCAGTTACACATTAAATGTTCCTTTTGTTCCATAAAGATAATTTGTTATATCCAAAATACCTCAGTTTGTTTGGCACGTTATGTTTAGAAATCCACAGGAAACAGCGGTCACGACAACGCAGACAAAAATTCCAAATAATATCCGTAATGTCCACAGAAACATGTCAAACATTTTTTATAATCAATCCTCAGGTTGTTTTTAAAATATATAATTTTTAATATATCAACCACAACGGTCTTGTTCAGTAGGAGAGGGAAAGGAAATGGGTGTCCGAACTCTGTTGCGCAAGCAAAACTCATGTGACCACCTGAAGCGATGTTACCTTTCTGACTCATTTTTCAAAATAAAAGCCTGAAACTATGTCTGAAGACTGTTGACACCTTGAGGAAGCGATAGGAAAATGAATCTGGTTGATATCCCTTTAAATGGAGCAATGGGAGGCTATGGAACATGGAGTTTTCAAAATAGAAGCCAATTCCTGATTTGATTTCCCTGGGTTTTGCTTGCAATTTCAGTTCTGTTATACTCCCAGACAATATTTTGACAGTTTTGGAAACTTTAGAGTGGTTTTCTATCCTAATCTGTCAACTATATGCATATTCTAGCATCTGGTCCAGAGAAATAGGCCATTTACATTGGAAACCCCACATAGCCTGGTTCCTCTAGGTTTCTTCCTAGGTTTTGGCCTTTCTAGGGAGTTTTTCCTAGCCACCGTGCTTCTACACCTGCATTGCTTGCTGTTTGGGGTTTTAGGCTGGGTTTCTGTACAGCACTTTGAGATATCAGCTGATGTACGAAGGGCTATATAAATACATTTGATTTGATTTGATTTGGAACGTTATTTTTCCAAACATAAAAATAGTGCCCCCTAGCTTCAAGAGGTTAATGCCTTCCTTGCCTGGTCTTGGGGTTTTGGTGGGCGGCCCTCTCTTGGCAGGTTTGTTGTGGTGCCATATTCTTTCCATTTTCTTATTAATGGATTTAATGGTGCTCTGTGGGATGTTCAAAGTTTCTGATCTTTTTTTATAACCCAACCCTGATCGGTACTTCTCCACAACTTTGTCCCTGACCTGTTTGGAAAGCTCCTTGGTCTTCATGGTGCCGCTTGCTTAGTGTGTTTACGTGTGTGCATAGTGCATATGTTATTGTGTCTTTGCCTATGTTTGTTACTTCACAGTACCCGCTGTTCCATTAGATGTATCTTTATCTGTTTTTTTAATCTAATTTTACTGCTTGCATGTTAAGTGTACATGAGTGTTATTATAGTAATAAATCATAATTATTTGCTATTAAATGACAGACAAATAATATTGATTTTAAACCAAATTTTTGTCCAATTTACACCTAATCTAGTAATCACACCTGTACCCAAAAAAGGTTGGAAACCACTGGGCTAGATTATAGGGAAAAATATTGTATAATATAGTAGCCAAACCTATCGATGTCACATTGAGCTGGGGGAATGGAATATGAATGACATTGAATGGCACCGACCACCACTGATGCACAGTCACAAGCCTCAGTCACACATATACACAGTTGTCACACACAAAAGGAGATGGGTACCAAAAACACACTCTATCTCCTGACAATCCCAGCCATTGTTTTGACCAGCATAACACACTCACAGAGAAAAACAGACATGGTGTCTGGGGGTGATATCATCACAGGTTTTCCCCACTGATTTTATACACACATATAGGCTAGATACAGTAAAGAATTTCAGCTTTATCCTCACATTCTTATGCATATAAATCTATAATTTCATTCTTCCATCCTTCCAGCTCTCAGTATTCACTTAGCTGTCACAAACAGAGGTTAAAAACGAAGAAATAAAAGGGGACAGTGAGTGCAGTCAGCCAGCGAAAGGATGGGAAGAGTACTGAAGGGATAACGGAGGGTTCATTTGGACTCACCTGAGTGTGTGGCACCATGGGGAAAAGGTTAAGGGTTGTGGGTCTCTTAGGGCGGTATATATCCATGGTTACTAGAGGCGGGTCCTCGGTTATTGGCAAGGGTGCTGTGGAAGATGGCTCCTTGGATGAGTCCTTGTCGTCAAGGTAACCATCGGCCCCGTCAATCAGATCCAAATGGAGCATCTCGGCCTGGAGCTGGCCGACAGCACCCAGCTCTGCCTTCCCCACCACACTATTGTGGCCCCGCCTCACACAGCCCTGCAGGGATTGGACGATACTCACGTCAGTCAGTTCAGAGAGAGCGAAAGGCAACGGAAGATATAAGCAGAGACACACAAAGGGAGACAAAGATTGAGAGAGAGAAAAAATGGAACAAGATGAGAAGGTAGAGAGAGGAATGGAGGAAGGAGAAAATAGGGGGGATGGGGGATTGAGTTGGCCAATTAGAGGCTGATCTGACATCAGCTTGCACACTGTCACTGCCGACGCTGAGCCACTTATATCAGGGAGAGAAAAATAGAGCGGGAAAGAGCCAAATGGAGAGATCAAGGCAGACACTATTCATAGCAGTAGTTTGTTTACTGACAGTATCTACATAAATGGATTGATGGACATGAATGCCACTACTTGCAGAGCTCAACATTACTCTTTCTCTGAGGTGCTGGAAATAACTGAAGGTACACACACACACACACACACACACACACACACACACACACACACACTGTAAAATGTTGTGGCCAGGGAAATAATTGTATTTTTAATAATATTGTAATTCCACCCCACAAAATACAATACTTTTGCATGATATTATTGTTTCTGGCTCATTTACATATTTTGAGACGTGCCTTCAAAATGGCTATATTTGTTGCATCTGTTAGTCAGAGTGCAGTACCAGTTTAACTGATAGGAGTGCCTCATCAATTTAAAATGTATAGGGGACAGATTGGAGTGCCAGCAAGTCATGGTTGAGCATTTTGCCATGTCCTTTTTGTATGTTGCCGTTTAGTCACTGCCGGTTTGGAACCCTTTGCTAAAATCCCAATGCTGTCAAAATTCTGTGTGATGTGTTTTGTATATTATTGTACAGCTGGTGAAACTAACACTGTAAAAAGTGTAAATGTTATCAGTGGTATTTCCTGATAGTTGCTGATTGATATTAGTTGCACTCTTACACCGGAGTTTCGGCTTACCATGGTGACATCACCATGCTGTAAATTGGTTTATAGACCAAAAACAGTTCAAAATCTCTCTGTCAATAACAGCAAGTTTTCAGTTTTCACATCCCACTCAGATCACTCCCAGAAGGTCCTAGCAAAATTCTTGCTTTACATTTTTTTTTGCTTCACATTTTTGGGGGATTTCCATTTTAATGGAAATCTATTACAGTAAGGTACTTAATTTGTACCCAGAAAGGATTTGATATTGATAGAAGAACGTCTGCATTGGGCCTCTAGAAGTGCAAGGGATATAAAAAAACAAAATATTGACCAACTCAGTGGTCTTGTGGTTTGAATGTCCGCCCTGAGATTGGAAGATTGGGAGTTTGATCCCCGGCCGTATTATACCAAAGTCTGTAAAAATGGGACCCAGTGGACCCAAGGTCCTGCGATATGCTAGCATCCTGTCCAGGGGGTGTACTTGTAAACCAAGCTACATCATTCTACAGAAACAGGAGATAGGCTCCTGCTCCTATGAGCCGTTCCGGCTCACACAAGCCAAGGCTAGTGCAAGGCTAAATACTTATTCACTGATATGCTGTAATTAATATGTAAACACCTTACCTACCAGCCGCCAACCTGCTTGCACCAATCATGTATAATTACAGTAAAATACAAACCCATCTCCCCTTAATGAATTGAATTAATCTATTCATGAATTCCAATTACAAATGCATGAACTATTTTACAGTATAATACAGTCAATTTGACAGTATTGTATTGTGTGTAGTTGCTCTGATATTACAGTAGAGGCAGTTAATGGCAAGTAAATTACTGTGAATATTACAGTAATCCCTTTACAGTGTACGTCAACATTATTGTATACACAGTATACACATTTGCGTACAAATAATAATCTAGCATACTGTTAATAAATGTAACAGATTGGGACGGTTGCGGTAGAGTGCCCTTAAGCAGAGCATGTAGTTATCAGGAGTAAGTAAAAAATAGAGTTCTTTGCACCCCATCACTGTGAGAATATTTTTCATTTTGTGACACACGTCTTTCAGAGCGCTGTTTGTCCCGTGATTTACGCCTGCCTCACTAACGACGCCTTTTGCCTATTCCCTGTCTGTACTTTATCTGATTTCCTGTTATCTACCTATTGCATGATCTCCCAGATATGATGATCTTGATGCCTTGCATTGCATTGGCCAATCACCAGTTTTTTGACAAAGACAAAGAAAATTATGTGGATATATTGAGGCAACTTTGACTGATGTCTTGAGATGTTAACTCAATTATTTCGATCAATGTTGAGCTCACCCATGATGTAGCCTGGTGCGCTCTATTCCAGCTCCTCGCATTTGCCGGGCTAGAATGGGTATCCAGCCAGGACACGGATGGTGCCGGCTCAGCGCTCCTGGTCTCCAGTACACCTCCTTGGACCGTGATATCCTGCACCGGCTCTGCGTACTGGGTCTCCGGTACGTCTGCAAAGCCAAGTGCGTCCTGTGCTAGTGCCCCGCACTTGCCGGGCTCAAGTGGGCATCCAGTCAGGACGCATTGTGCCAGCTCTACACTCCAGATCTCCAGTGCGCCTCCACAGTCCAGTACATCCTGTGCCTCCTCTCCTCACTCGCCCTGAGGTGCGTGTCACCGTCCTGGCACCACCAGTGCCGGCACCATGCATCAGACCTCCAGTGCGCCTCCACAGTCCAGTACGTTCTGTGTCTCCTCCCCGCACTCACCCTGAGGTGCATGTCATCACCACCTGTACCGGTCCCACGCATCCGGTCTCCAGTGCACATCCACAGTCCAGTACATCCTATGCCTCCTCTCCCCACTCGCCCTGAGGTGCGTGTCAACAGCCCGGTACCACCAGTACCAGTCCCACGCATCAGGCCTCCAGTTCGCCTCCACAGTCCAGAGCTTCCGGCGACAGTTCCCAGGTCAGAGCTTCCGGCGACAGTACCCAGTCCAGAGCTTCCGGCGACAGTACCCAGTCCAGAGCTTCCGGCGACAGTTCCCAGTCCGGAACCTCCAACGACGGGCCACAGTCCAGAACCTCCAACGACGGGTCACAGTCCAAAACCTCCAACGACGGGCCGCAGTCCGGGACCTCCAACGACGGGCCGCAGTCCGGGACCTCCAACGACGGGCCGCAGTCCGGGACCTCCAACGATGGTCCCCAGCCCGGGGTCTCCAGCGACGGTCCCCAGCCTGGGTTCTCCAGCGACTGTACCCAGCCCGAGGCTCTCCAGAGAAGGTCCCCAGCCCGGGGTCTCCAGCGACGGTCCCCAGTCCCGGGTCTCCAGCGACGGTCCCCAGTCCGGGGTCTCCAGCGACGGTCCCCAGTCTAGGGCCTCCGGCGATGATCCGCAGTCCAGAGCCTCCGGCGATGATCCACGGTCCGTTTCAACATAGGCGGAGGGATCAGCATAAGGAGGGGGGGGCTGCGTCCAGAACCGGAGCCGCCACCGAGGGTAGATGCCCACCCGGACCCTCCCTATTAGGTTCAGGTTTGCGGTCGGGAGTCCGCACCTTAGATATCTCTGTTTTCTTTATATTTTGGTTAGGTCAGGGTGTGACGAGGGTGGGTTTGCTAGTTTTTGTATTGTCTAGGGTTTTGTATGTCTAGGGGTTTTGTAGGTCTAGGTCATTTGTATGTCTATGGGAGCCTGATATGGATCCCAATCAGAGGCAGCTGTTTATCGTTGTCTCTGATTGGGAAAAGGTAGCCATTTTCCCTTTTGTGTTCGTGGGTTCTTGTCTCATTTGTATAGCTTCACGTGTCGTTTTGTTATTTTGGTTAGTTTGGTATAATAAAGAATGTACGCATACCACGCTGTGCCTTGGTCCGATTCATACGACGAACGTGACACAGTGCATTCGGAAAGTGTTCAAAACCCTTTATTTTTTCACAAATGTTGTTACGAATACAGCCTTTTTCTAAAATGGACCCCAAAATCCTCAATCTACACCCAATACCCCATAATGACAAAGCGAAAACATTTTTTTTAAACATTTTTGCACATTTATAAAACATTACAAACAGAAATACCTGCTTTACATAAGTATTCAGACCCTTTATTGCTTTATTTAGACAGGTAGCAGTTTATCATCCAGTCAGGTCCATGTGGCCTCTGTTTCTAAGATACAGTAATGAAATAATCTGATTATCCAGCAATCTTCACTTCTTCTTGTGTAATACAGTGGGTGTTTCTCAAAATGCATACTACTCCAAGCACGCAAATTGGAGCATGCAAACAGTTGGAGTATGAATCCAAATTAAATTATGCTCCGTTTCGGAGCACGTAGGGCATTTCTTGGATGCGTACTTCATTTCTACACATTTTGAAGCATGCATCGATGGCGTCCGTTGTCAAGCTAGCCTGCGATCTATGACACTACTGTGGGTATTCTAGACAGTTAAACATGCCTAAATGAACACCATATATTTATTAACCTATCAAGATAATCCACTGTAGTCAGGAAACATATAAGATGTGAATTGACAACAATTCATTCTAAAGTCAGAGTTTATTTCATGTTCATTTAGGCATCTTTAACTGGCTAGAATACCCACAGTAGTGTCATAGATAGCATTCTAACTGACGAAGAATTTGCAGCTAACGTTGGCCATTGCATACTTTGATTTAGACTCCGACCGTTGTACGCCAAAATGTATGTGCTCGGCCTAGCGCACAATGGCATGCCCGTTGATGAGTCGTCAAGCTCCCCACTAGGCACTAACTGGTTTTAAATCAACATTGTTTCATTTCTCAGTGTATTGTGGTGTGGAATCTGCATGTAAAATACAATTGATTTGATCTTCAACGTTATATCCACTATCAGAAAAAGAACAACAGGCTGGGCTGCACCTCGTACTGGAGAATTTATCCCTTTGGTCACCCATCCAACATTGGTCTTGGTTCTGGTTCTGGTTCTGGTCTTGGTTCTGGGTCTGGTTCTGGTCTTGGTTCTGGTTCTGGTTCTGGGTCTGGTTCTGGTCTTGGTTCTGGGTCTGGTTCTGGTCTTGGTTCTAGTTCTGGGTCTTGGTTCTGGTCTTGGTTCTGGGTCTGGTCTTGGTTCTGGTCTTGGTTCTGGCTCTGGTTCTGGGTCTTGGTTCTGGGTCTTGGTTCTGGTCTTGGTTCTGGGTCTGGTTCTGGTTCTGGTCTTGGTTCTGGGTCTGGTTCTGGTCTTGGTTCTGGGTCTGGTTCTGGTTCTTGGTTCTGGGTCTTGGTTCTGGGTCTTGGTTCTGGTTCTGGTCTTGGGTCTGGTCTTGGGTCTGGTCTTGGGTCTGGTCTTGGGTCTGGTTCTGGTCTTGGTTCTGGTCTTGGTTCTGGTTCTGGGTCTGGTTCTGGTCTTGGTTCTGGGTCTGGTTCTGGGTCTGGTTCTGGTCTTGGTTCTGCTTCTGGGTCTGGGTCTGGTTCTGCTTCTGGTCTTGGTTCTAGTTCTGGTTCTGGGTCTTGGTTCTGGTTCTGGTCTTGGTTCTGGTTCTGGGTCTGGTTCTGGTCTTGGTTCTGGGTCTGGTTCTGGTTCTGGTCTTGGTTCTGGTTCTGGTTCTGGTCTTGGTTCTGGTCTTGGTTCTGGTATTGGTTCTGGTCTTGGTTCTGGTCTTGGTTCTGGTTCTGGTCTGGTTCTGGTTCTGGTTCTTGTCTTGGTTCTGGTTGGTTCTAGGTCTGGTCTGGTTCTGGGTCTGGTCTGGTTCTGGGTCTTGGTTCTGGATCTGGCTCTGGTTCTAGTTCTGGGTCTGGCTCTGGTTCTGGTCTTGGTTCTTGTTCTGGGTCTGGTTCTGGTCTTGGTTCTGGGTCTGGTTCTGGTCTTGGTTCTGGGTCTGGTTCTGGTCTTGGTTCTGGTTCTGGGACTTGGTTCTGGGTCTGGTTCTGGGTTTGGCTCTGGTTCTGGTCTTGGTTCTGGTTCTAGGTTCTGGGTCTTGGTTCTGGTTCTGGTCTTGGTTCTGGTTCTGGTCTTCGTTCTGGTTCTGGTCTGGTTCTGGGTCTGGTTCTGGTCTTGGTTCTGGTTCTTGCTCTGGTTCTGGTCTTGGTTCTGGTTCTGGGTCTTGGTTCTGGTTCTGGTCCGGTTCTGGTTCTGGGTCTGGTTCTGGGTCTGGTTCTGGTCTTGGTTCTGGTCTTGGTTCTGGGTCTGGTTCTGGGTCTTGGTTCTGGTTCTGGGTCTTGGTTCTGGTCTGGTTCTGGTTCTGGTTTTGGTTCTGGTCTTGGTTCTGGTTCTGGTCTTGGTTATGGGTCTGGGTCTGGGTCTGGTCTTGGTTCTGGTTCTGGTTCTGGTTCTGGCTCTGGTTCTGGGTTCTGGGTCTGGTTCTGCTTCAGGTCTTGGTTCTAGTTAGTTTAATTTGGTATATTCAATGTGTGAATTCATGAAAGTAAAATTTTTATAGTAATTTATTTGAATTTGGCGCTCTGCATTTTCACTGGATGTTGGCCAGGTGGGACGCTACCGTCCCACATATCCCAGAGAGGTTTTAACAAGAATTTAAAGCTTTCAGCTTTAAAACACTTGCATGTACCAACATTTGTTTTTTCGTGACGCTGCATGATTTATAACTGTCCTGTTGACGGGAATCAATGGCTGATTCTGAATCTCTGCTTATTCTCTGGCTGCCCTCTGTTGAGGACGGGTCTGATCTGCACAGTGTTCTGGTGTTAAGACACACTATAGTCCTTTTTAAATATATTTACCCTGATAGGTTTTCATCCCCAACCTCCTCTCATCAATGACCTCTAGTGGGTCAAGTTTCAATCCCACCACAGATTTTAGAATAAATTCTAAGGTTTGTAAGGTTATTCAGTACTAAATTAATTTCAAGCAAATGCCTGTGCCAGTCTATGACTTTAACCCTGAGTTGATTTAAAATATCCATGGTTGCTTTGTGGTTAAACATTTGCTTGAAACTCATATAGGACTGGGTAACCTTACCTTATCATTCATTCTAAAATCATGAGAACCTCTATACTGTAAAGTCTATTCAACATAGGGTGTGACTTGTTAAGTAATTTGTGTTACATGCATCTATCTTGGGTTCAGATACTTATGCACACAATACATTTCCGCTTTCTACGGAAGCCCCCTCGTTTGAACGAGATAATAAGTAATTTAAACAAGATACTATCTAATTTGAACGACTTAACCCATTACAGTCTAAGCTGGGGAGGGGTTCTACTAAGCTATAAATAATTGTTTTAAGATGGTCATATTATGTATCATTTTGCTATTTGATTTAGAATTTTATGACCCCTTAAAGTATAAAATATAATATGAAAACATGATTAGCTTTTTTTAAATGTATTTGGCCTTATTGCTATTAGCCCATACAAATGCACTGCATAACAGATTCACTACATACAGTGCATTCGGTAAGTATTCAGACTCCATGACTTCTTCCACATTTTGCAAATGGGTCTGAATATTTATGTAAAAAAGGTATTTCTGTTTTTCATTTTTAAAACATTTACTAAAAATAATTTGTCCTCGGTTGCAACAAAACCGAGTTCCAAACTGCCTCTGGAAGCAAAATCAGCACAATAACTGTTTGAAATGGGTTTCCTTGGTCGTGCAGCCACATACAAGCCAAAGATCACCATCCGCCATGCCAAGCGTCTGCTGGAGTGGTGTAAAGCTCACCGCCATTGGACTCTGCAGCAGTGGAAACCTGTTCTCTGGAGTAATGCATGAAGCATTCTCCATCTTCTCCATCTTCTCCACCATCTGGCAGTCCAACGGACTAATCTGGGTTTGACGGATGCCTGAAGAATGCTACCTGCCCAAATGAACAGTACCAACTGTAAAGTTTGGTGGAGGAGGAATAATGGTCTGTGGCTGTTTTTCATGGTTCGGCTAAGCCCATTAGATATTCTATTTCAAATAGCACCGATGATCGCAACCTACTAATTTGATGACAAGCATAAAAATATTTTGGAAAGCATCCTCGAAAAGGAGTGCAGGAGACTGAGGACCATGCGTAATGAATGGATTTAGTGGACGGGTTGCAAAATAAATCCTTGCATGGCAGGGATCAACAGATTTATAGCCTCATGCCGTAATAGCAATAATAATAATAAAAAGTGCAAGCAGCATTGCCGGGGTTCAGCTGTGTGCCCAGTGCCACCATCAAGACACATTGCCCTAGGACGAGCAATTGGCGTCAGCTAAAGGGGATCCCAATAAAATTCTAAATTCTGTACCGTTTACCACGCTTGCCAAAATTAGAACTCAACATCGAACAGGTCATTCAATAATACATGTTTTTGAGTTATTTTGAACCTTTTTTTATAATGATGTTGACTGCTTTAAACTTTTACTGCAGTGTCACACAGAGTGTTACTTGGTAGTCTTCTAGTTTGAAACAAAAGTATACAGTACACCTCACACACATGGTTATGGGCGTAAAAAGCTAACACTCCTGTACCATGTCAGATATGTAATGTAACAGTTGAAACGTATTCAATTTTGAGTTTGCATCCCAATATTATAATAACTCGAAAACATTATATTGTGTGACCTGTTCGATGTTGAGTTCTAATTTTGGCAAGCGTGTACATCACAGAAGACTGAAATATAACAAAACGTTTTGACATAGAAACATCAGATTTTCGGCTATTAAAAAAAATATGATGTTGATTTAACTACGAAATTATGAAAAATATGAATAACCTTCCACCCATGAGGCCACTAGGCCATTTGACAGCAGGAAAGGGTATATTGGTAAGTTTCAGCTCTGAACCCATGTCATTAAACACAATTTTCCATGTCTCTGGCTCAAACAATATGGCTGCTATGAGCAAATGAGCTTACATTCATGTTTTTTCATGTCCAATTGAACCATACTTCATAGGTTAATTAGACTCATATCCCTGAGCATGTGTCCCAAATTTCATCATTCTGACTCAAACAGATATTAACATGTGCCTGTCATAGAGCAACTGTGTAGTCGATCTGAATATGTGCTCAAACATGTTGAGTCTTTGAGACGTGTACCAAGTTTTGTAAGAATACGAATATCCCTGACAGATTAACATGCATTTATATGCCAGAACACGCACATATGAATGCTTATTGGTCAACAGCGGCCATGTTGTTTTAAGCACTAGTCTGGAAAATGTTTTGTTGAGAGAACTTTGCCACATATAACGTTTCATACAGATCTGTTATTCAATGCCAGATGAATAGTATTTTAAGTGTTTTTCACAAAATTCAAAATGGAAGAAAATCCATCATGGCAGACCTTATGGATTCAAAGGCAAATTTGTTCCTTGTGATGAGATGGACATTGTACCGCATTTTGTGACTCAAACAGTGTCAAGGTTGTGACCTTTCAATGTTTGCCTTTTCAATCGCTTGTTATAGCGCCACTATGTGGTCAACTGGCCCTTGCCCATCCTGCTAGGTTGCACCCTCCTAGGCCTTACCATCTCATGGGAATTTGCATTTTAATTTGGCCTTTACGGTGCTTGAGAATGCCTAATAATAATGAATGCCAACAAATACAATAGGTAATAGTAATAAACGATTACTACCTTACCATTCTGTGCAGGCTGACGCAAACAAATTAGGCAATTTCAAATAAAAATCTAATCAAATTTTATTTGTCACATGTGCCGAATACAACAGGTGCCGAATACAACCTTACAGGGAAATGTTTACATACAAGCCCTTAACATATTACCTCAATTACCTCAACTAACCGGTGCCCCCGCACATTGACTCTGTACCGGTTCCTCCTGTATATAGCCACACTTGTTATTTTTCTGCTGCTGTTGAATTATTTCTTGCTTTTATTGTCTATTTTTTATTTAACATTTATTTTTCCTTGTTAAAACTGTTTAAAGCATTGTTGGTTAAAATAAGGCTAGGTGTCCCACTAGCGGGACAACTTCCGGTGGACCTGGAGTGTGCGCAATTCAAATAATATCCATCATTTTTATGATTGTTTAAACATTTAGGTACATACAAGTGTCTTCTATCGGTTCGGGAAATGGGTTTGGGACGCTAGCCGTCCCACCTCGCCAACAGCCAGTGAAATTGCAGGGCGTCAAATTCAAAACAACAGAAATCTCATAATTAAAATTCCTCAACCATACAAGTACACCTTTTTAAAGATACACTTCTCATTAATCCAACCACAGTGTCCGATTTCAAAGATATCACTATGTTAGGTAAGCAACTAGTCACAGAAAGCATTCAGCCATTTTCCAACTTAAGAGAGGTGTCATAAAAAGCAGAAATATAGGTCAATTGGCCTCAGCCTAGTCCACTTATTGAAACAACTCTTATTCGACACCCTTCCACAATAGAAGCCTCAAACAACCTTATAATGACTGTTGACATCTGCTGGAAGCCTTGGGAAGTGCAATCTGGCCCCATAGACACAGCATATTGGATAGGCAATCACTTAAATGAAACTACAAACCTCAGATTTCCCACTTCCTGGTTGGATTTGTCTCAGGTTTTCGCCTGCCATATGAGTTCTGTTATACTCACAGACATCATTCAAACAGTTTTAGAAACTTCAGAGTGGTTTCTATCCATTTCTATACTTCTAATAATATGCATATATTAGCATCTGGGACAGAGTAGCAGGCAGTTTACTCTGGGCACCTTATTCATCCAAGCTACTCAATTCTGCCCCGTCACCAAGAAGTTAAAAGCTTAAATTCTTGTTAATCTAACTGCACTGTCCGATTTACAGTAGGCTTCACAGCGAAAGCATACCATGCGATTGTTTGTGGAAAGCGCCCCCACATCGAAATATTTTTCCACCGGCACAGGTTTCATAAATTCACAAATAGAGGTCAACTTGTTATGGCTGCAATCCAAATACCGGGATCGATATGACAACTATCAGTGAAAATAGAGGGCGCCAAATTCAAACCACAGAAATCTCATAATTACAATTCCTAAAACATACATGTGTTTTATATAATTTGAAAGCTATTCTCGTTGTTAATCCCACCAAAGGGTTTGTATGTTAAAGCTTCGCAACAATGTTGCTACTAATCCATGCGACCCATAACGGGCGTGTTCCCAAACGAAAACAACCACGACCTAGAGCGATTACACCGATGATTGAGTTAAACACTCTATAAACTACACACGCTGAAAACAAACAAAACTTCTGCAGCACAGCACACACAATCACACTGTCGCGCCACCAAAGAGCTCCTCCCCAAAGAGCTGAATGAGCTCTCTTTATTTCCTCCTTCCTTACTGCTCATGCGCTCTTAAAGTGGCAGTGCACGGTGAAGGCTCCGTCCAGATTTCGCCACAACTTGACCATCAAACACGGCTGAAATCAACAAATAGGCAGGCTAAAATCAACACTGGAAGGGAAATAAATGCCATCACCATAATCTCTAGGCCGTGCCGCGTTCAATGAGGTGCCCTACATTACCGCAGCTCGCTCGGTCTGACCGCAGCGAGCGTACAAAAAATTAGACCCAAAATTAAGCCTGATGCTGGTGCTGAGCCTGGTGCTTTTGGGTGACAGCGGCAGAACCGTTGAGGCTAGAAACACAATTTAACCACAGAAACATTCCTAAGGTCCTCTTGATCTGCGCAAGCCTACCCTTGGGGTCATAGGGGCTGTTTCGAAGGCGTAAAAAGGTCACATCTTTCCAAAATGACACACTGGGAATGTGATGAAAGAAATAAAAGCTGAAATAAATAATTCTCTCTACTATTATTCTGACATTTCACATTCTTAAAATAAAGTGGTGATCCTAACTGACCTAAGATAGGGAATTTTTACTAGGATTAAATGTCAGGAATAACTCCCTTCCTGACATTTAATAGCAATTAGCATTGAATGAGCTGTATTCCGACATAAGCAAACAAGAATACGCTCACCTAGAGGCGGCACTCCAAGTAGCCAGGGACTTTAATGCCACAACCAAACAACTAATGATCATGCAACTATTGTCCTCAACTATTGACCACACTTAGACAACAACCACACAGCTACTGACAACACAAATACCTACCACACCACAACTGACACAGCTACCGACCACAACTACACAAACACTGGCCATAACTATTGACTAAATATAATGACCACAACTACTGTCCTCAACATATATATTGTACAAACAACTACTGAACCACATAAGTAATGACCACAGCCACACAACTATCGACCCGAACTACAGACCACAAAACACATAAATACTGACCACAATTAGTGACCACAACCACATGATTACTGACCACAACTACAG
The DNA here is from genome assembly GCF_013265735.2 of Oncorhynchus mykiss. Lineage (NCBI taxonomy): Eukaryota > Metazoa > Chordata > Actinopteri > Salmoniformes > Salmonidae > Oncorhynchus > Oncorhynchus mykiss. The sequence continues at coordinate 127,860 of NC_048592.1, forward strand.
ACCACAATTACCGACCACAATCATTCAACTACAGACAAAACCCCACAAAATCTGACAACAACCACACAACTACTGGCAACAATGAATTAACTACTGACCACAAAGAGTGACCAGAGACACATGACTACTGACAACACAACTACTGACCTCAGCTATTTACCTCAACCATAAAGATACTGTCACGACTTCCGCCGAAGTCAGTCCCTCTCCTTGTTCGGGCGGTATTCGGCGGTATACGTCACCAACCTTCTAGCCATCATTGATCCATTTTTCATTTTCCATTGGTTTTGTCTTGTCTTCCTTCACACCTGGTTCGTTGGGGCGTCTCGTTGAACTCGGCACAGTCTGGAGACTATGGTGATGCCATTTTGTGTGTTGATTTCAGAATGCCATTTTGGTGATGGTCCCGCTCCGTTTAAACATATTGCAAATGTACAAAAGTCAACTAGCAAGTCAGTGTCCATCAGTCAATTAGATGTCAATCTGACACCAAACTGATATCAATTGACACCAAACCCACTTTTTCCAACTCATTTAGAAGCCAACTATCACATATGTCAGAGCAGGCCCATAATTCACAGCGCCTTCAGTTTAAAACATAATAAAAACGTAAAACACATAGTTACATTCTAGCTGCGGGTCCAGTTCGGACATTATTATGTGTAGGCCTATGTGAGGCGACCCCGAATCCCGAGTTTTGGCTAGATAGGGTTTTGCTCGGGCACCGAAGGACCTAATTGGTGCTGAAAATCCACATTTTTCCATGCTTGCTACGGGGTCCTTGAATGAGCTATCGGACAGAAAAGTTGGGGTCCGTCTCTATGGGCCGAGCCGGTTTCAATGCACCTAGCCTTGCGTCTCTGAGACTTTTCTAAATGTCGTCATTTTCGTAATGGTCAAAATGAATTGAAGTCATTGCAAATGTACGAGGCTGTTTCTCGGCCCGAGAACCTTCTAGAGCCACCTAACTCACCACGCACTATCGACCTGAGGTCTAGAACAGGTTTCTAAAGTTTCGGAACTCTAGGTCTGACGGTTATTTTTTAGCTCGAACAAAGCTAACTATTGGTCCAGGAAAATTAGAATCAACACAGGTAGACCTCATAGTGGCCTGATGGACTGTAACCGAAGACAGGTTCATACGGCATTCATAACCATATAGGCTTCAGGTTGAATTTAGGGGTGCAGGCAATGTATTCCTATGGGGAGTGAAGTCAATGCAAACTGCTTGATGTAAACACCTTCTTTTAACTGTTAAGGGTGAATGCCACACGGTCAAGGTTAGGCTTGCACGGATCGGAAGGACCTTAGGAACGTACCTGAGGTCGAATTGTGCTTATCACCCAAACGGTTCTCTCACTGTCACCCAAAAGCAAATGACATTGTGGGGCAGGCTTCATTTTGGGCCTACTTTTCTAATGGTCGCTGCGCTTAGACCGAGCGAGCTAGGGTCAAGCGGGATATCTCGTTGAACTCGGCACGGCCTAGGGATTATGGTAATGCCATTGCCTGCTCTCTGTGTCTTTAAGCACTGCACTTTGTCACTCCATCCTTGCTGTGTGTGTGTGAGAGCTTTTATTTGACATCTGTTGGGAGAAATGACTGACTTACAGTTTATGGGGTTGCCTAATCACACATATGAAGTTTTGAAAAGATCTGACCTTTTTAACCCTTGGAAACTGCCACTATGACACCATTTAAGGCACTTCCGGTTGGCACAGGAAGCTATAAATACACTCATATCCTGATTGGAGTATGCCTTTACAGAATCCTGAGTTTTAAGTCTTTACGTTAAGAACTGAGTTATTTAGTGAGTGTGTATTATTTCAGAAAATCATAGAAAATCACAGAAATCTCGCAGAGCTCCGCAGCACACTTTAAGATTCGTATGAACACCCTGCAACTGGATCTGTAACACCTATCTTTGAACATCACCAATTTGTCATTGTACGATTTCTCTTAAATGACGATAGATAAATGGCTGGTTCTTGTTTTATTGACACCGGAGGCTCCTTGACTTTGACGTGAAGCTGAAAAATTATTGCTCTATTTTCATTTTTGACCTTTAATCCCAGAAAAATAGCCATAACTCAAAAACCGTTGAGGCCTGGACGCCATCTTGTTCGGGGCCAACTGCCCATTATGCCAAAGTTCACCAAGTGTTGTCTTCGAAATCTTTTCCGTTTAGGAGATAAGACCACGTTGTGATTGGTGATGTTTTGTACATTTGCAATATAATTCCATTCGCCCTCTTGTGGGATTTACCGGGAGAGCGGAAAAATGACCAACATTTTTTACATTTTATAAAACGGAAACCGAATGTCCGAGAGAATTAGTTTGATGACTTCCTGGAAGATCCGGCCCTGCTGCACGGCCCGACGCCGTCCGCGAATTTTAGAAACGTTGTTAGACGTCTAGTAAGGGACCGTACATTTGCAATGTGGACTTTCTCACTAAACCATATGGCAAATGTCAAAATGTTCCCTTAATGTATGGACATGGACAGCCTCTACACCAATATTGAGGTAACACCAGGCCTGGCTGCAGGCAGGCCAAACTAGAACGCCACCCCCAGCCCGGCAGGCTGTACGAGCCACTCCTGCAACTGCTGGAGATCTCACTCACATGCAATGACTTTGAATTCAACGGACGCACCTACCTACAGATCAAAGGAGTGGCCATGGGGAAACAATTATCCCCCTCCTATGCTGACATCTACCTGGTGGAATGGGAAACCACCGCGTTCCCTCTATGCCCTGTCCGATCTTCACGCTTCTACCGTTACCTGGACGACATATTGGGGGCTTTGGCTCCACAGCACGGAGGAGTTCAGACAGTTTGTGCCGTGCCGTGCTCAATGCACACCACCCATCCATCCACCTTACACATGAGCTGGACACTTACCCTATCCAAAGCACTTAGATGGAACAGGGGCTACACCTGCTCCTCCCTACAACAGGCAAGACAAGACTTACTGCAGCCACCCAGATCTATCACCAAACCCAACAGATGCAATAGCGGCAGCGGATGAATGACAATACAAGGACAGAGCGGAATTACTCTGATTATCACGTACAACCTGCTCAGTGGCACAGTGGAAAGACACCTCAAGGAGAACCTCCTCCAGCCGAAGGCTCTTCCCCTGCACCAAACAATCCTCGCCTACCGGAGGAACCCCAACCTCCGCGATGCACTGGTACACAGCCACTAAACCCATGCAAAGCAACTGGAGAATTTCAGTTCCACCAACTCCACAGCATCTGAGGCACAACACCCCATATGGTCATAGGTATGAGCAGTCCCTATGGGTCTATGATGCTACACACCAACTGTGTGTACGCCCTCATATGCCACACCTGCAACGCCACCTATGTGGGAGAGACGCTCCCTCCGGACCCAACTCACACAGCACCTCTACAAACTCTCCTCCTTCAGACACACAGACAGCCCACTAATACACCACTTCCTTCAAGTGGACAGGCCAAACCAACTACGAATGACAGGACTGGAATACAACCCACAATGGACCACTGAACAGAAACGCAAAAGGGAACCCTACTTGATAGCCCGGCTGGGCACCACATCACACCGGACGGACTCAACAAAATTATCTCTGAGGCCCTACATGTCTCAGGCCGAGTCAAATACGAAGACACAGCAGAAGCAGCAGCAGTAGCAGCAGCAGCAGCAGCTCCGACAGCAGCAACGACGACGATGATGACAATGAAGTCTACCACAGTGACAACAACCCTCAATGGGAAAAACAGCAAGCCCTCCACCTCCTACCGGCAACACCTCTGCCATCACGGAAACACCCTCTCACATGACACTAGCCACAACATCCAACACCACCACCAGAGACCCCTCCACATTACAAGCAAAGAGGGCTACCACCACTATGGGCCCTTCTAGGTCTCCGGCTTGAACCTTGAGACTAACGGCTGCCGCAAACATGGGCTTCACTAGGTCTTCAACTGGGGCGGAGGACATTGGGCTGCCGTGACCACGGGCCCCATACGAACACCCTGCCCTCGCCGAACACTGGGGGTTACCATAACCTGGGGCCTCTCGCCACACACTCTCTAGGTCCGAGCTGCAAACAAAAACAAGACAAAGCAGCAAAACAGGGCCACCACCACTATGGACCCTAATACGTCTCTGGCCCGAACCGAGACACTCGTGCTGTCGCAACCACGGGCCCCACCAGGTCTCAGACGGGAGCTGACTGCGAAGGGTTGCCACAAACCATGGGCCCTTCCTGTTATACCTATCCGTAAAGATGGGCCCCGAACATCACTAGCCACCAACGGAACAACTATAACCAACAAAACACAGGGGGGACATCTCCCTATGTGTCAGCACACCACTAGGGCAACAGCCCATCAACAAACACCCTTCCACCAACTATACCTTCAGCCACCTACAAAGCAACACTCTTACAACCCACCTACAAACCATCACCTCATGTGATGCACTCGACGGGAGCCCTACTCCCCATCTCAGGATGGGGAGGAATCCGGTCCCCCCAACCTTCGATCCCTCTACAGGGGAAGAATTAACTTTGTAGCAGTATTTATTAGAGAGGGGTAAAGAAAGATTTTGTTCGGGCGCCAGGCAGGTATTAACCATGCCGAAAGGAAAAGAGTAGAATAGAGAGAGTACCACTACCAGACCCACACACATCAGCAGAAGAGACTGCCTAGAGGGTAGCCTGTTTCCCAGATAGCCAGTGGAGAGAAAAAAGAATACACACACCATATAAAACCCACATCACAGCACAGGGGTAACCCAAACAAGAATACCTCATACAATAATACTAATACTAATAATGGCAGAGCAATTCAACAGCAACTTCATACAAGAACGAACCCAGTCATCAACATAGGATTTGCAATAATCTGTATTATTTTCTAGTGGATGAGTGCAGAGGGTATGAATGTGGGGGGGTGTTCATCAACACAACAAAGGCCTTAAAAATGTCCAGTCTTCTCAGCCACATGTCATTAGTACACCTCAATACAGTTCACATAACAATACAAAACTTGCAAGCAACCTCCCTTTTAACTAAAATGTCCAAATACTTCTGGCAGGGCAATAATAGTCCAGCTCTAATGAACTTCAATGAGAAGTGCATTGGAAAAATAGAGAGTCTGTTGCAGGGTAAAGCACTGGAACGATAGAGGGAAGAGAAAAAGAGAAAGAGAACAAGAGAGATCTTAGCTGTGGTCTTTAGGCGTGCAGGTGTACTGTCTGACTGTCCGATGGTTTGTATGTTAAAGCTTCGCAACAATGTTGCTACTAATCCATGCGACCCATAACGGGCGTGTTCCCAAACGAAAACAACCACGACCTAGAGCGATTACACCGATGATTGAGTTAAACACTCTATAAACTACACACGCTGAAAACAAACAAAACTTCTGCAGCACAGCACACACAATCACACTGTCGCGCCACCAAAGAGCTCCTCCCCAAAGAGCTGAATGAGCTCTCTTTATTTCCTCCTTCCTTACTGCTCATGCGCTCTTAAAGTGGCAGTGCACGGTGAAGGCTCCGTCCAGATTTCGCCACAACTTGACCATCAAACACGGCTGAAATCAACAAATAGGCAGGCTAAAATCAACACTGGAAGGGAAATAAATGCCATCACCATAATCTCTAGGCCGTGCCGCGTTCAATGAGGTGCCCTACATTACCGCAGCTCGCTCGGTCTGACCGCAGCGAGCGTACAAAAAATTAGACCCAAAATTAAGCCTGATGCTGGTGCTGAGCCTGGTGCTTTTGGGTGACAGCGGCAGAACCGTTGAGGCTAGAAACACAATTTAACCACAGAAACATTCCTAAGGTCCTCTTGATCTGCGCAAGCCTACCCTTGGGGTCATAGGGGCTGTTTCGAAGGCGTAAAAAGGTCACATCTTTCCAAAATGACACACTGGGAATGTGATGAAAGAAATAAAAGCTGAAATAAATAATTCTCTCTACTATTATTCTGACATTTCACATTCTTAAAATAAAGTGGTGATCCTAACTGACCTAAGATAGGGAATTTTTACTAGGATTAAATGTCAGGAATAACTCCCTTCCTGACATTTAATAGCAATTAGCATTGAATGAGCTGTATTCCGACATAAGCAAACAAGAATACGCTCACCTAGAGGCGGCACTCCAAGTAGCCAGGGACTTTAATGCCACAACCAAACAACTAATGATCATGCAACTATTGTCCTCAACTATTGACCACACTTAGACAACAACCACACAGCTACTGACAACACAAATACCTACCACACCACAACTGACACAGCTACCGACCACAACTACACAAACACTGGCCATAACTATTGACTAAATATAATGACCACAACTACTGTCCTCAACATATATATTGTACAAACAACTACTGAACCACATAAGTAATGACCACAGCCACACAACTATCGACCCGAACTACAGACCACAAAACACATAAATACTGACCACAATTAGTGACCACAACCACATGATTACTGACCACAACTACAGACCACAATTACCGACCACAATCATTCAACTACAGACAAAACCCCACAAAATCTGACAACAACCACACAACTACTGGCAACAATGAATTAACTACTGACCACAAAGAGTGACCAGAGACACATGACTACTGACAACACAACTACTGACCTCAGCTATTTACCTCAACCATAAAGATACTGTCACGACTTCCGCCGAAGTCAGTCCCTCTCCTTGTTCGGGCGGTATTCGGCGGTATACGTCACCAACCTTCTAGCCATCATTGATCCATTTTTCATTTTCCATTGGTTTTGTCTTGTCTTCCTTCACACCTGGTTCCAATCCCATGAATTACATGTTGTGTATTTAACCCTCTGTTTCTCCTTATGTTTTGTCTGAGATTGTTTTACTGTATGTTTGTGCAAGTCATGTGTGCAACGGGTTTTGTACCCACTTATGTAATTTTTTTGTATATTTTGGTTTTTGGAGTTGTATGAGCACTTATTAAACGACTCCGTTTATACCAAGTACGTTTTGCTGCGCCTCACTTCCCTGCCACCGACACGCACCCATTACAGATACAGACCACAATTACTGACCACTATCATACAACAACTGATCACTCCACAAAACCACAACTACTGACCAAAACAACAAAAACAACTGACCAGAACTACTGACCACAACCACAAATGTTGACGACAGAACCGCTGTCTACAAAACTAATGATCGCACCAACTGATAACAACTATAACAACACTGGCCCCAACTACTGACCAGTACCGAAATTACTGACCACAAATACTGACCACAACTATTGAATACAACCACATAACTTCTGACAACAAATATTGACCATAACCACATGCCTACTGACCACAACAACTGAGCAAAACCACTAAAAAGTAGCAACAAAACAACTACTGACCACAACCACAGAACTACTGACCATAACTACTGACCACAACTACTCTTCACAACTCCTGAACACATTGAATGACCTCAACTACACAACTACTCGCAAAACAACTACTTACCACAAAAACAGAACGTATGACCATAATTAGTGATCACAACCACATGAAAAAATATCCCTCTAGTGGTGTGGGGGCTGTGCTTTGGCAAAGTGGGTGGGGTTATATCCTTCCTGTTTGGCCCTGCCCTGTGGTATCATTGGATGGGGTCACAGTGTCTCCTGACCCCTCCTGTCTCAGCCTCCAGTATTTATGCTGCAGTAGTTTATGTGTCGGGGGGCTAGGGTCAGTTTGTTATATCTGGAGTACTTCTCCTGTCTTATCCGGTGTCCTCTCTCTAATTTTCTCTTTCTCTCTTTCTTTCTCTCTCTCGGAGGACCTGAGTTCTAGGACCATGCCTCAGGACTACCTGGCATGATGACTCCTTGCTGTCCCCAGTCCACTTGGCCGTGCTGCTGCTCCAGTTTCAACTGTTCTGCATGTGGCTATGGAATCCTGACCTGTTCACCGGACGTGCTAGCTGTCCCAGACCTATTATTTGACCATGCTGGTCATTTATGAACATTTGAACATCTTGGCCATGTTCTGATATAATCTCCACCCGGCACAGCCAGAAGAGGACTGGGTACCCCTCATAGCCTGGTTCCTCTCTAGGTTTCTTCCTAGGTTTTGGCCTTTCTAGGAAGTTTTTCCTAGCCAACGTGCTTCAACACCTGCATTGCTTGCTGTTTGGGGTTTTAGGCTGGGTTTCTGTACAGCACTTTGAGATATCAGCTGATGTACAAAGGGCTATATAAGACATTAGATTTGATGACCACTGACCACAAAATTACTGAACACAACAACACTTATTTTGACCACAGCTACTGACCACAACCACATAACTACTGACCACAACTAGCCACCACAAACAGATGACTACTGACCAAAACTACAGACCACAATTATTGACCACAATCCTACACCTACAAATGACATCCCCATAACTACTATTGACCACAACCAAACAACTACTGAACACAACCATAAAACTACTGACCACAACCACATAACTACTGACCATAAAGAGTGACCACAACCACATGACTACAGCCCACACAACTACTGATAACAACAAAACTACTGACCATAACTACTCATCACAACACCTGACCACATCTAATGACATTAATACAAAAAACGACTGATCACAACCACATAACTGCTGATCACAACACAACTACTGACCACATGTAAAGAACACAACCACACAACTACTAGCAACACAACTACTGACCTCAACTATTAAGCACAACCACAAAGCCACTGACCAAAACCAGAGACCAAAATTACTGACCACAATCATACAACTGAGCACCAACTACTTACCACACTACATCTGACCACAACTACAGACCACAACTACTGACAACAATTACTGACCACAGCCACACAACAACTGAGCACAACCACAAAACTACTGACCACAATTACTGACCACAACAACACAACTACTGACCAGAATTACTGAACCACAACCACAAAGCTGATGAACATGAACACACAACTTATAGACGATACAACTACTTAAAACACTTTTGAGCACAAAAACTGAGCACAACCACACATCTACTGACCACAACTACTGACCACAATTCCTGACAAGAAACAAACAACTATGGACTAGAACTACTGACCACAAATACTGACCAGAACCACAGAACCTTCTGACACTAGTGAACACAACCACAAATCTACTGACCCAAATAACTGACCACAACAACACATCTACTGATAGGAACTACTGACCACAACTACTGACCATAATTACTGACCACAACCACACAAATACTTACAAAACAACCATACAACTACAGACCACAACAACATGACCACTGACAAAATAACAACTGACCAAAACAACATAACTACTAACAATAATTACTGACCACAACTACAGGCCACAATTACTGATGACAAAAACTGACAACAATACTACTTCTACTGACCAGAACCCCAAAACATCTAACCAAAACAACTGGCCATAAAAGAAATGACCACAACTACTGACTACAACTACTGACCACAGCAACACAACTTTTGACCAAAACTACAGGACACACCTACTGACCAGAACAACTGAGCACAGCCACACTACTGATCAAAACTACTAACCACAACCACAATACATATTACCACAGCCATTACTGACCACAACTACTGACCATAAACGCTCAACAGGGGACCAAACCTAGTCACCAAAACCACACACCTACTGTCTACAACGACTGAACAGAACAGAACAACTACTGACCACAACTTCTGACCACAACTACTGACCTAAACTGCTGACGACAACTACACAATTAATATTCACACAATTACTGACCTCAACTGCTGACCACAACCACAAAACATATTACTACAACCATTACTGACCACAACTACTGACCATAACCGTTCAACAGCAGACCACACCTAGTGACCACAACCACACAATTTCTGACCACAACCACACACCTACTGTCCACAACTAATGTCCACAAAACAACTACTGACCACAACTTCTGACCACAACTAGTGACCTAAACTACTGAAGACAACTAGACAATTATTATTCACACAATTACTGACCACAACTGCTGACCACAACCACAAAACATATTACCACAACCATTACTGACCACAACTACTGACCATAACTGCTCAACAGCGGACCACACCTAGTGACCACAACCACACAATTTGTGACCACAACCTCACACCTACTGTCCACAGCTACTGACCACAGAACAACTACTGACCACAACTATTGACCATAACTACTGACAGCAACTGCAAGCCACAATTACTAACCACAACTACTGACCACAATTACTGACCGCAATCACACAACTACTGACCAAAACCACATCGCTACAGTCTACACACCTAGTGACCACAACTCCTTACCACAACTACTCGCCACAACCACACAACTTTTATTCCTTTATTCCTGTCTGCATGATATACTGAGAACCCAGCTGGCTGTATGGACGGGGACATTATATCAGGAGAGAGTCATGATTCTGTGAAAGAGAGTGTTCGTAATAATTATATTATTCCAACGGGCCCTTAATCCATTTTATGAGAATTTCTAAGATTTCTTGTTTGCATAAAATAGACACAGACCAGTCTTTCAATAATAGGTAATAGAATTTATTCTCGGAGCGCGCTCCCACTTAATCACGTGCAGCAGTTTATTTACAGATCATGACGTCATTTCATTGCTTTAACAGAACCCCCTCCTCTCGACCGGGACAAAGTGAGGTGAAAAGTTAATTCTAACTTACTAACACACTCCCAGATAACTTTTGACCCCTCAACATTATCGATCACCACTGAACTGACAGTTTTAATTAACAGAAAAGGCAGTGAGTGCATTCCTAGGTTTTCTAAAAACCCAGAGCTAAGTTTCTGTAGGGTCAACCATAGGCTAACGACCTTATCTGTTTTCACAGTCCACAACCCATTCGTTTTATTCCTAGTTGGAATGGTGTTCATTAACTTTTATTACTCCTTGTCCGTGTCACACAATCCCTTCTTATGAACTCATATTGTTAATCAGATATAATAAAACAGAGTATAAGTTTACTTAGTTACAGTTCCATTTAAAATGATTTGTTCAGTCATTTTAATCATAATTTTACCAACACCGGGGTATTCAGAATCAGCAGTTTCTCAATTTAACCTTTCTGGCGCACGCGTTCCGCTAGCGACCCACCTCAACAACATCCGGTGAAATTGCAAAGCGCAAAATTCAAATTACAGAAATATTCATATTTATTTAACATTCATGAAAATACATGAAAATAAAGCTTTAATTCTTGTTAATCCAGCTGCTGTGTCGGATTTCAAAAAGGCTTTACGGCGAAAGCACACCATGCGATTATCTGAGGACAGCGCCCCGCATGCATGAAAAACATTTTTCAACCAGGCAGGTGCATCACGAAAGTCAGAAATAGCCATATAATAAAAGCCTTTAAAGATCTTCTTCTGTTGGCATTCCAAAAGGTCCCAGTTACATCACAAATGGTCCTTTTGTTCGATAAAGTTATTCTTTATATCCCCAAAAATCAGTTTAGCTGGTGTGCTTCATTCAATAATCCACCGGTTTCCCTCCTTCAAAATGCATACAAAATGAATCCCAAACGTTACCAATAAACTTCTCCAAACAAGTCAAACAACATTTATAATCAAACCTCAGGTACCTTAATGAGTAAATAGATGGAGAATCGTTATTGTCTTTACCGGAGATAAACAACAAAGAACGTCCTCTCATCCACACGCATGAAAACACTACAGCCAAAATGGGAGCCACTAAGAAAAACTAAAGCTAATTTTTTCAAAAACAAGCCTGAAGCTCCTTCTAAATAGTTTTGACATCTAGCAGAAGTCCTAGGAACTGCAATCTGGGAGGATTTCGCCTCATAATAAACATGACAGCCATTGGTAACAGTGGTATGCTGAATTGTTTTGGGGGAGCATGGTTTGTCCTCGTGGTTTCACCTTCCGTATCAGTTCTGTTATACTCACAGACATTATTGTAACAGTTTTAGAAAGTTTTGAGTGCTTTCTATCCAAATCTACCAATTATATGCATATCCTAGCTTCTGGGCCTGAGAAACAGGCAGTTTGCTTTGGACACACTTTTCATCCGGATGTCAAAATTCTGCCCCCTAGCCCAAAGAGGTTAATGAAACATCATTGCGCAAGAGAGAGTTGAGAGAAATTAAATGTGATCAAGGGAAAAGAGGACAGTCCTGAGAGTGCACAGGCCAGTTGAGATTGCAAATTAAACTTGAGCGCTACAGTGGTTCTTCCTTTAAAAGTTGTGTTGTACTGCAGGACAGCTTGTGGGCTGCCGCACAATTCTATGGTATATTATTTAAGCAATTTAATTAAGGGTTTCAGTTAGGAAAATATGGCGCTGTACAGCGTGACCGATCGGGAGTAGGCATAAGCTACTAAGTGACTGCAAGTGAAGAGCAAAAGAATCCTTACATTTCCACATAAAAATCTGGTAAAGACCAGTCCCCATGCTCTGTCACTGACTGAATTTTATTCCCATAGTAATTCGTTATGGATCCATCCAGATGGTGGTTAGAAAACAGTGCATTTGGTGGTCTATCCGGAAGTGACTCATGTTTTGAATGCTCTGCGTTCCGATGCGTCCCTATTGAGCAGTGAATGGGCTATCAACCAGATTCCTTTTTCTATGTATTCCCCAAGGTGTCTACAGCATTGTGACGTAGTTTCACGCCTTTATGTTGAAGAATAAGCGTAAGCGGCTACATTGCGCAAGTGGTCACCTGATGGCTCTCAGAGTGATTCTTGCGTAAAATACAGAGGCAGCCATTTTTCCTCTCGCTCCTACTGAAAAACCAATTGTCCCGGTGGATATATTATCGAATAGATATTTGAAAAACACCTTGAGGATTGATTATAAACAACGTTTGCCATGTTTCTGTCGATATTATGGAGCTAATTTTGAATATTTTTCGGCGTTGTCGTGACCGCAATTTCCGGTCGATTTCTCAGCCAAACTTGGAGAACAAACTGAGCTATTTCGCCTAGAAAAATAATATTTTTGGAAAAAAGGACCATTTGCTATCTAACTGGGAGTCTCGTGAGTGAAAACATCCGAAGCTCATCAAAGGTAAACAAATTCATTTGATTGCTTTTCTGATTTTCATGACCAAGTTAACTGCTGCTAGCTGGACATAATGCTATGCTAGGCTATCGATAAACTTACACAAATGCTTGTCTTGCTTTGGCTGTAAAGCATATTTTGAAAATCTGAGATGACAGGGTGATTAATTAACAAATGGCTAAGCTGTGTTTCAATATATTTCACTTGTGATTTTCATGAATAGGGGTATTGATTGATATGTTGATTTGTAATTCATATACACAGAAGAAAAAAAAATGTGTATCTAACTCTCTTAATCTGCATTAATCTGAGGACACAGGACAGTATTTCAATGTGATACTTAATTTCAACCAGTGGAGAATGTGAAACGCTTTATTGAAAGAAGATCACTATCCAGGTGTTATAAATACATACAGTTGAAGCCGGAAAATTACATACACCTTAGCCAAATACATTTAAACTAGGTCAGTTAGGATCTCACCACTTTATTTTAAGAATGTGAAATGTCAGAATAATAGTAGAAAGAATTATTTATTTCAGTTATTATTTCTTTCATCACATTCCCAGTGGGTCAGAAATGTACATACACTCAATTAGTATTTGGTAGCATTGCCTTTAAATTGTTTAACTTGGGTCAAACGTTTCGGGTAGCCTTCCACAAGCTTCCCACAATAAGTTAGGTGAATTTTGGCCCATTCGTCCTGACAGAGCTGGTGTAACTGAGTTAGGTTTGTAGGCCTCCTTGATCGCACACACTTTTTCAGTTCTGTGCTCAAATGTTCTATAGGATTGAGGTCAGGGCTTTGTGATGGCCACTCCAATACCTTGACTTTGTCCTTAAGCCATTTTGCCACAACTTTGGAAATATGCTTGGGGTCTTTTGTCCATTTGGAAGACCCAAGCTTTAACTTCCTGACTGATGTCTTGAGATGTTGCTTCAATATATCCACGTAAAATTCCGTCCTCATGATGCCATCTATTTTGTGAAGTGTACCAGTCCCTCCTGCAGCAAAAGCACCCCCAAAACATGATACTGCCACCCCCGTGCTTCACGGTTGGGATGGTGTTCTTTGGCTTGCAAGCCTCCCCCTTTTTCCTCCAAACATAACGATGGTCATTATGGCCAAACAGTTTTATTTCTGTTTCATCAGACCAGAGGACATTTCTCCAAAAAGTATGATATTTGTCCCCATGTGCAGTTGCAAACCAAAGTCTGGCTGTTTTATGGTGGTTTTGGAGCAGTGGCTTCTTCCTTGCTGAGCGGCCTTTCAGGTTATGTCGATATAGGACTCGTTTTACTGTGGATATAGATACTTATGTACCTGTTTCCTCCAGGATCTTCACAAGGTCCTTTGCTGTTGTTCTGGGATTGATATGTACATTTCGCACCAAAGTACGCTAATCTCTAGGAGACAGAAGGCATATCCTTCCTGAGCAGTATGACAGCTGCGTGGTCCCATGGTGTTTATACTTGCGTACTATTGTTGGAAATTGCTCCCAAGGATGAACCAGACTTGTGGAGGTCTGCAATTTTTGGGGGCTGATTTCTTTTGATTTTCCCATGATGTCAAGCAAAGAGGCACTGAGTTTGAAGGTAGGCCTTGAAATACATCCACAGCTACACCTCCAATTGACTCAAATTATGTAAATTTTCCTATCAGAAGCTTCTAAAGCCATGACATAATTTTCTGGAATTTTCCAAGCTGTTTAAAGGCAGAGTCAACTTAGTGTATGTAAACTTCTGACCCACTGGAATTGTGATACAGTGAATTATAAGCGAAATATTCTGTCTGTAAACAATTGTTGAAAAAATTACTTTATGTTGGCTGACAATTTGTTAGCTACGCTGTACTTACGAACCACATAGCATATCATTACAGCAGTATGTACCCGTATGTTAGCTAGCTACCTAACGTCAGTAGTTATGCATCAAACTTGCCAGTATATTAACTATAGGCTATCTAACTACTCAACGTTTTATGACTTGACTATTCTCGTCATTCTTAGTTTAGTTAAATGGTATAGTCATTGTGCTTTCTCAATGGACATTCAGGTGCTTTCGTAAATTCGCTCTGGCTATCTATAGGCTGGATAATAGAACGAGTCAAAATTCATACAAGGCTGAAAAACGGCTTAAGAACGTTGGCTAAATTGGAACACTAGCGCGAGCCCATAGCAAATTAAATCTTAGTCCTGTATAGCCGAGTTGTCGTCAAGTTGCATGCATTTGAGAAAAGCAATATCCAAAGCCATTAATCAGTGTTGCAGAATTAAACATGTATTTTGGCACAGAGAGAAGCCTCAGTATAGGTTCACATACTGACCTTTGTATTAAAGAAAACTGTATGTTACTCTTCATGACATCAGTGAAGCATCAAGCATGTCTTGATTGATACTCCAAAAGATTGCGAAAGAGCCTGAAATATGAATAAGTAAATATTAAATTTTTTCACTGTTCTTGATGAGCTGTTTGGATTCTCCAACAAAAAATGTCAGGACAGGTATGATGGATAATGACACATGCAGAAAAACAGTGCCTGCCATACAACATATTACAGTAGCAGTCCTATTGGTAATTGAGACAAGCAAATGTATACTGAACAAAAATATAAACGCTACATCAAAATGAAATTGTATTTGTCACATGCACTGAAAACAAGCCCTTAACCAACAATGCAGTTTTAAGAAAAAAATAAGTGATAAAGTATTTACTAAATAAACTGAAGTAAACAATTAACTATAAAAATAACCAATAATTAAAGAGCAACAATACAACAACAGTAATGAGGCTAAACAGGGGGTACCTGCACACAGAGTCAATGGCATAGAAATAAACAGAGGATGCTTTCAGATTGTCCGTTCTCGGAACGTTCAAAACGCACAATGGACGCTATGGCCTAGGAGTAGGGTTGATCCGAGCGTTCTGGCCTCAACGGCAGTCAAGCACCCAAGCTTACTGGCTAAAGTTAACTCGCTTGCTAGCTACTTCCAGACAACATTGAGATATGTGCGGCAACACAGTTACAATCATCAACGCTATGGATATAACATGAACAAACAAACATGAACAAAGCCTAGCTCTGCAGAGCTCTCTAGGCTTTGTTCATGTTATCCAAAGCGTTAGTGATTGTAACTGTGTTTCTGGCAACAATTTAATTACGTTTCTTTGCCGACGTTGACTGACACCGGTCATATTTAAGGCGTATTGAACGTTCATAAATTCATCAGTTATTCTGCACTTTTGCACACTCAGACGGGAGTGCTCTGAAATCGAAGTACATAGCCAGAGTGAATTTACGAAAGCGCCCAGAGAGTAGCAGCATTTATTAACAAGATAAACTGTAGAAATGGGCGGTGTTTATGTATGTTGCGCGGTGGGTTATGGGTGTGAGCAGAGAAGTAAAATGGCGGAATTGGCAAACGAAGGTGAGCAGTGTCCGTGTGAGGAAACAAAGCAAAACTTGAATTATCTGCATGACCGTTTACGTATTTATAAAAAAATAAAAACAATAAAAATACTTAGCAATAAACGTAGTGGTTTACAGCCTTTAAGTAAAATAGTGGAACTAATTGTTGTTTCAGACCGGCTACATGAGAAAAAACATGTTAATTTTCACAATACAGGTAACGCTAGCTACCATAGCAAGCCAGCCACATCTAACTTCGGCTATTTAGGCGGGGATGGGAAGCTGGCTAACGCTAGCTAATCAGATCTGTTTGCTAACGTTACTTTTAACTACATTTAGCAAGGTATACTGTAGCTAATCAGTTAGCTAGTTAACGCACATTGGCCACCTTGTTTAGCTATACGAGTTGTTAATTTGTTACAGTCACAGCTAGGTTGCTAACAATTTCCTCAGCTAACGTTAACCGGTGAAATGACACTTCATGGGGCTATGGCTAACTTAGCTAGCTAGCTACCTTCCTCTTAATGCTAACTTTCTATATCATGCATTGGCATTAGTAGTAACTAGCTATTTGTCAAGGACATTGATTTAGCTAATACAATTATGAAGTCTCTTTAAAGGTAGCAAGCTATTTGTTCACACCCCACTTGCCAGCGAGGTAACAAACAGTTAGTGTTAGCCAACTTAGCAAATGTTGCTAGCAATCTTAGCCAATGAATGCTGCACATTCTGAACTGGGTGACTAATTTATCAAATCTGGTTGGTGCGCCAAATCCTGTTAGCGAACTAGCTTGTAGTTGGCCAGCGCTATATTGTGACCGCATTTATATTACCCAGACTATCCACATTTTGTAGTTAGCTAGTAAGGTTGGATATGTGGATTGGAAGCTAGGCTACGATGTCACTCGTGACAATCAAGCTACACATATTGTTAGATCATGTGCTTGTATTTATTTACAAAGTATGACAGTCCTTTCTCTGACCCTGGCCTGCTGATGTGCTAGTTGTCCTTGCAGTTTCAGTTGGATAGGCCATGAGTTTTAATGGTCTAAATCCAATGCTCTTGTCAAGTCCATACATGTAGCCTGTGTTTAAAATAGCATTTGTTTGATGCACACATTGTCCTATTTGAAATGCCTAATTTGATTTAGATACATTTGTTTTAGTAAATATAATGTCCCTTATCAATTCTAGGCTAGTATGGTTGTTTTTGTTGACTGAACTGATTGTTTACTTCAACCTCTCTGAATGGAATAAATGATTATATAATGCAAGTTGTTTATTCTCAAACCTTGCATCATGGTCATTTGGGATCTATTCAGAAGTATCTCAACTGAATGGGGAGAGTTGAAGTCTGTGTAATAGACCCAGTTAGCAGAAAGTTGGAGGAAGGACAAAACAGTCTGAATCCATGTGTTGGGATTCTTTTTGGCAGAAATATTTTCTGTCTAGGTTTATGGTTTAGCCTTAGCTAAGTATTCCTGCATTTCCCCAAGTGGCACTCTGAACATCTTTGTGGAATTATAAACACATGCCTACGTTAAACAGAGAATCCAGAGTGTCAGACATGGAATTGCACAGATGTAGGCCTTTTAGCTTTCTGAAAAAACATTATGGCAGAACCTGTGTCAACTCAAAACTGCTGCAGGGTGTTTGCTCATGACAAATGATTTTGACAATCACTGTGACTGTTTTTCATTGTTGACACAAACAACTGATTCACAGGCTGTGATGTCTTGATATTAGGCCTACACTTCACACAAGTCACAAATGTACTCTTCTGTATGGTAAAGCATGATTTCCCTCTTCATTAAACAGAGAAGCCTGCCATAGCGCCACCAGTGTTTCTGTTCCAAAAAGATAAAGCACAGAAGGTAAGCTAGACAGTATTCTATTCTTTCCCCTCACATTGATGGAAATCAATGGGCCTTCATGGAAATTCACTGTAAAGCTTCATAATTTGACTCCGTTGTTTCTAGTCTGAGAAACAAAGAGTTGACCTAGTGCTGCTCTCTATTACAGAGATCAGCTGATGGCTCGAGTGCAGAAGATAAAGGTAGGTTATGCATACATTGCATCTGACTGTTAGCCTATTTCATCATATGATTTCCATCTAACCTTATAATGCCCTTAATACTATTGTAGTTAATTTACCAGGGATCAAATTATACTGCGTAGTAGGGCTGACCCCTTTTAGTCCACTGGTCGATAGGCTGTTGATCGACCGAGATTGATTTAGACGAGCCATTGCAAATAATTTTTTTCATGGCATGCAAGACACCTGTCTGATTTGCTCCTGTCTCAGTGGACTAATCCATTGATGGGGCTGCGGGCATGCCATAGTCCAAGAAGAAGGGGAGTGTGGCTAATATGCACAAGGCACGTCCCTCTCCAGAATGCACTCTCTCCCACCATTTCGTGTGCATTCATTGTTTCCCAACTTCATTGTGTGAATTGTTTTCCTTTTGATTGTTAGTGTCTATCAATTCCCCATAACATATCACCAGTAGTATATTTACCGTTAATTCCCATAATTTCTAATCTTCCATGCTTGTTTGGTAATGGTAATTTCTGTTAATGCATTCAACATATTATAATTAATGTTGTTTACTGTTCTCATTGTTGGAGGGGACACGTTGTTTGCAAAGCTCAAAACCTATGCTACACTTGTGAGAAACAAGTTTTAGTTTATTTCAAAATAAACCAAAACTTGATTACTTCTTATCCCTTGCACAAATAGCCTTACAGCTGTGTCTGTCCCAAGCTCACTGGAGCGGGAAACTCTGAGGTCCCAGAATATTTTATAACATTTTGTAAGTTTGCTAGTAGAGGTCGACCGATTAATCGGAATGGCTGATTTAATTAGGGCCGATTTCAAGTTTTCATAACACTCGGTAAACGGCATTTTTGGACACCGATCATGGCCGATTACATTGCACTCCACGAGGAGACTGTGTGGCAGGCTGACTACCTGTTATGCGAGTGCAGCAAGGAGCCAAGGTAAGGTGCTAGCTAGATTAAGTATATTATAAAAAACATTCATTCATTCAAACAGCACCTTACTGCGTTTGCCAGCAGCTATGCTGCTTCAAGCATTGCGCTGTTTATAACTTCAAGCCTATCAACTCCCGAGATTAGGCTGGCAATACTAAAGTACCTATTAGAACATCCAATAGTCAAAGGTATATGAAATACAAACGGTATAGAGAGAAAGTTCTATAATAACTACAACCGAAAACGTCTTACCTGGGAATATTGAAGACTCATGTTAAAAGTAACCACCAGCTTTTATATGTTCTGAGCAAGGAACTTAAACCTTAGATTTTTTACATGGCACATATTGCACTTTTACTTTCTTCTCCAACACTTTGTTTTTGCATTATCTAAACCAAATTGAACATGTTTCATTATTTATTTGAGACCTAAATTGATTTTATTAATGTATTAAGTTAAAGTTAAGTTAAAATAAAAGTGTTCATTGTTCATTCAGTATTTTTGTAATTGTCTTTATTACAAATATATATAAAAATAAATCGGCCGATTAATCGGTATCGGCTTTTTGGGGTCCTCCAATAATCGGTATCGGCGTTGAAAAATCATAGTCGGTCGACCTCTATTTGCTAGTGCGAGCTTCGGGCCGGACCCCGTTGATTATCAGGTTAGTTGCAAACAGGCCTTGTGTAGCCAATGTGATTTATTAGGATATTCATTTTTATCAGGATATTTTCTACCTGCAAGCTGCAGTGTTTTATGTGTAGGCTATTTGTACATAGTTGGCAATGGCAATAGTTGCTTTCAGATTTGTTTCCTTGTCGTTAAGATTGAGATATAATGTTGATTGACCATATGACAATGATTTTGAGATATGAACACTTTATTATAAATTTAAAATGTGCATATGAAAATCATAACTGTCACGCAGATCGGTAGAAATAGTAAGATAAATTGGCACTCCAACTGGTAAAGTTTGCTGACCCCTGGTGTAGCCAGGTAATAGTACCGGCAACTTCAGGAGCGTTGGAGCAGGCCAGCTGGTTAGGCAATCTTGATCTCTGGCTCCCGCTTGAGTGATTTGTGTCTTAATTATTTAATCAAACAGTGTGCTTAAAGCATCAGACATGTTCAGTAGCCTTTAAAATACATCTAGTAGCCTATAGTTGATTTTATTAAAACACACAGGCTGTGTCAAAATATGGAAAAATACACATTTTAAAATTTCAACCAATCGATTAGTCGAAAGAACAGATGACTCTCGATCGACCAATAGGACAGCCCTACTGCGTATCTTAGTGCCCAGGTAGAGCATTTTAATTGGTCATTTCAACAGAAGGCTAAAATAAGACAATTTGCTTATTTTCAGGTTCAGACAAAGAGGATGGTGGATACTTTCCTCCAGTAAAAAGAGAGAGGACTTCATCTTTAACACAGTTCCCACCTTCACATTCTGGTAATGAAACTTATTAGATAAGTCTTTCCCTGCTGAATGTATTTTTCTTGATTTGTACTTAATTGTAGTAAAATAATATAATATTTTCTAGATTTGCTCTCGTTGTGTTGTGTTTAATGCTGCCTCTCTCCTGCTCTCTGCAGGGTCTAGTAAGAACAATGTCTTCATGCCCTCAAGTTTCTGCCAGTCTCCAACTGGGAATTCAGAGGACTCAGAACCAGGTGAGACTTGTCTACTTCTAGTAACTCCTCATCATAAAGGCTTCACTCATGAAGTATCCAGTGGTTAACTTGTATGTAATGTGGATTGTATGCTTATAAACTGAAGTGCAGCTGTGTTTATTTAATGATAAAATGTACTGAGGGTACAATAATACTTTGAACGCTGCCGTTTAGTTATAGATTTTTTTAAACAATTCTACATGTTCTGTTTTTTTCTTCCTCTTGCCAGATGAGAAGCCTGTAGGGTTTCGTTTAAAACCACCTACTCTCATCCACGGCCAGGCGCCTAGTTCAGGTGGGTATTGATGCCTGTGTATGTGTGGTTCTGTAGAGGCTGGTGGGAGGAGCTATAGGTGGATGGCGCTATAGATGGATGGCCTTATTGTAATGACTGAAATGGAATAAATGGAACTGAGTCAAACATGTGGTGTCCATATATTTGATACCGCTCCATGTTTACCATTACAATGAGCCCATCCTGCTATAGCTCCTCCCACGAGCCTCAACTGGTGTGGTCTGGTATGTGGCGTGCTGACCTGACTAGGAGAAAAACTGGGCCCTTGTTATAGCCCATGACTAGGCCCTATAAGTTTTCCTGGTCAGGTTAAGTAGTCAGGAAAAACTCCTGGTCCAAGTAAATTTATAAACGTAGGTGGCAGTACATCATGTTAATATGGATGGCGGTGCATGGTGGTAGTTCTGATATAGTACATGGTGGTGCATGTTAGTTCTGATATAGTGTTGATGTAGTACGTGGTGGTGCATGGTAGTTCTGATATAGTACATGGTGGTGCATGTTAGTTCTGATATAGTGTTGATGTAGTACGTGGTGGTGTAGGGTAGTTGTGATATAGTACATGGTGGTGCATGTTAGTTCTGATATAGTGTTGATGTAGTACGTGGTGGTGCATGGTAGTTGTGATATAGTACATGGTGGTGCATGGTAGTTCTGATATAGTACATGGTGGTGCATGTTAGTTGTGTGATAGTGCTGATGTAGCACAAGGTGGTGCATGGTAATTGTGATATAGTGCATGGTAGTTGTGATATAGTACATGGCATGGTTGTGCATGGGGTTGTTCTGTAAGGCATTCAGATCCAATCCATTAGCAGATTGTGTTCCAGGCGTCCCCAGTCAGAAACCCAAGGAGCAGCAGCGCAGTGTGCTCCGGCCAGCCTTGCTCCAGGCCCCACCAGTCAAGTCTAACTCAGAGTCCACTAACGGGGTGAGGAAGTTTTCCGACGGAACATCAGAAGGGTCGAGCATCTTCCAGAACAACACTGAGCACTCAGACGTCCTCGCTAAGTCACCGGTGAGGACTACGATCATGGTCCTGTCTAATATACAGAGGCAGAAGTGTACTAGCGCTACATGGCACACTTGAGATTTGATTAGCTTGTAATTGCATAAAGAGAGTAGTAACTGCCCAGAGCTACTTTTTGGAAATAATTTACTGTCAGAATCCTGCAGTTGTTTATTTTCGGTTGCCCAATTATTATTATTATTTTACAACAATAAATTAAAGCTGAATTCCCCAAACCCATCATGATGACTGACTGCTGTATCTTGCCTCCTGTAGAAACATGAAAGGGAGGATGGAGCGAGCAGAGAGAAGAACGATTGTTCTGCAGAGTCCTCTTTCGTGTTTGGGCAAAATATCAAAGACCGAGCAAAGGTGGTTATTTCCCCTTTAAACAATCACTTCAAATTATTCAAGAGTGATGTTTAGTAAAAAAGAATCTTAGCAAGAAACATCAGAATATTTATTTTATCTCCCTTTCTAGTTGGACGAGAATAGTAAAGATGGCAAGTTGTTACCCCTGGATTCTCAGGAGGGAACAAACTATTTCTTACAATACATCGCCACCCCCAGGTAACATTTTATGTCACTGGCTTTTCAGACCTTTGCTCTGGCAGGGAATCTGCTTCCCTATGAGTTCAGATCAGACTTGTTCTTTTCACAATTTTTTATGGTTTTGCAATAATCGTAATATGATTGTTTTAGCTGCCTTAATTGAATGCATTAATTGTAAGTTGCTTTGGATAACTCTGTTAAATGACTAAAATATGCTAATATCTTCTTGTTCTTCTTGATTCCTTTCAGTTCAAAGAACGCCATACACAATACCGACAAGGGGGCCAAATTTGTCTTTGGACAGAACATGTCAGAGAGAGTCCTAGTGAGTAGAGACTGTCCGTTTGATTAGTAGGGGCATTGCCCTTTAGGCCATGACATAGACCATAGAGATGGTGATCGAGCAAACCCAGTTGAACCCAAATAGAGATGGCTCCTGAGAAATACAACCGCCTGGGACTGTTATGGAGACGCGAGAACTGTGTGTGTGTACTGTGCACACTTATTTTGACTTATCGTGTATTCGGAAAGTATTCCGACCGCTTAATTTTTTCCAAATTTTGTTATGTTACAGCCTTATTCTAAAATTGATGAGGATAATTTTTTATTTATTCAATCACAATACCCCATAATGACAAACCGAAAACAGAATTAGATTTTTTTGCAAATGTATTACTAATAAAAAAACAGATGCATAATTATTCAGACCCTTTGCTATGTGTCTTGAAATTGTACTCTGATGCATCCTGTTTCCATTGATCATCCTTGAGATGTTTCTACAACTTGATTGGAGTACACTTGTGGTAAATTTAATTGATTGGACATGATTTGAAAAGGCACATACCTGTCTATATAAGGTCCCACAGTTGACAGTTTGTCAGAGCAAAAACCAAGCCATGGGGTTGAAGGAATTGTCCGTAGATCTCCAAGACAGGATTGTGTCAAGGCACAGATTTGGGGAAGGGTACCAAAACATTTCTGCAGCATTGAAGGTCCCCAAGAACACCGTGGCCTCGATCATTCTTAAATGGAAGAAGTTTGGAACCACCAAGACTCATCCTAGAGCTGGCCGCCCGGCCAAACTGAGCAATCGGGGGAGAAGGGCCTTGGTCAGGGAGGTGACCAAGAACCCAATAGTCACTCTAACAGAGCTCCAGAGTTACTCTGTGGAGATGGGAGAACCTTCCAGACAGACAACCATCTCTACAGCACTCCACCAATCAGGTCATTATGGTAGAGTGGCCAGACAGAAGCCACTCCTCAGTAAAAGGCACATGACAGCCCACGTGGAGTTTGCCAAAAGGCCAAAGAGTTCAAAGAACTCTCAGACCATGAGAAACAAGATTCTCTGGTCTGATGAAACCAACATTGAACTCTTTGGCCTGAATGCCAAGTGTAATGTTTGGAGGAAACCATGCACCGCTCATCACCTGGCCAATACTATCCCTACGGTGAAGCAAGATGGTGGTAGCATCATGCTGTGGGAATGTTTTTCAGCGGCAGTGACTAGAAGACTTGTCAGGATCGAGGGAAAGATGAACGGATCAAAGTTGAACAGAACAAAGTACAGAAGGATCCTTGATGAAAACCTGCTCAGGACCTCAAACTGGGGCAAAGGTTCCCCTTCCAACAGGACAAGAACCCTAAGCACACATCCAAGTCAATGCAGGAGTGGCTTCGGGACAAGTCTCTGAATGTCCTTGAGTGGCCCAGCCAGAGCCCGGACTTGAACCTGATCAAACATCTCTGGAGAGACCTGAAAATAGCTGTGCAGCGACTCTCCCCATCCAACCTGACAGAGCTTGAGATGATTTGTAGAGAAGAATGGGAGAAACTCCCCAAATACAAGTGTGCCAAGAAGACTCGAGGCTGTAACCGCTGCCAAAGGTGCTTCAGCAAAGTACCAAGTTAAAGGCTCTGAATTTGTAGGTAAATGTAATATTTATTTTTAATAGATTTGCAAAAATTTCTAAGCCTGTTTTCGCTTTGTCGTTATGGGGTATTGTGTGTAGATTGACGAGAAAAGGTTTTTCATATCAATTTTTAGAATACTTTCCGGAATGCGCTGTATCAGGAGTGAACTGTAGGAATGGACTTTATTATTGCGCTGTAGTGACAATGCATGGTTGGCTGACAGTACTGTGTATTTTCAGAGCCCTTCCAAGGGAGGGGAGGCATCAGTGGAAGACTGTAAAGTCTTACCAGCTCCCCCTGTGTCTGAATCCTCTTCCAAGGAAAACATACCAGAGAAGGGTAAGACTCACGCACAGCCCAGTGCTGATCCCTGTGTATATTTCTAGTTAACTTGTTACGTGTGTGTGTGTAATCACAGGTAACAACGTGACAGAGTCACTGGAGGAATCTGCAGCAGCGTACACCAAAGCCACAGCCAAGAAGTGCATCTTGGAGAAGGTAGACGTCAAAACTGGAGAAGAATCAGAAAGTAACGTTTTGCAGGTAGGTGTCTAGTCTCTGGCAGACGATATACGAATACATCAGGGCCCATATTCACATAGCCTCTCAGATTAGGATTGCTGATGTAGGATTAGTTTAAAATATTTAGATTACAAGGACATGGGTGATTCCCCCCCCCCCCCCCGATAAGTAATGTGTGTGTCTCCCCCCTCAGGTCCAGTGCAAGTTGTTTGTGTTTGACAAGACAGCCCAGACGTGGATAGAGCGGGGTCGAGGGCTGCTCAGGCTTAATGACATGGCATCCACAGACGACGGATCACTACAATCACGTCTAGGTAGGTACACACTCACCTGGACACACATTGGCCTGTACACATTTCATTTTGACTGATTGTTTGTCTCAGTAAATAATATACTGAACAAAAATATAAATGCAACATTCAACAATTTCAAAGATTTTACCGAGTTACAGTTCATATAAGGAAACCAGTCAAATGAAATAAATTCATTAGGCTGTAATCTATAGATTTCACATGACTTGGAATACAGAGATGCATATTTTGGTCATATGTACCTTTAAAAAAAAAAATTTAAAAAAAAGTTGGGGCATGGATCAGAGAACCAGTCAGCATTTCCTTCGCATAGAGTTGATGGCTGCTTACCACTTTGCTTTAATGGCTGTGCGAAGTTACTGGATATTGGCGGGAACTGGAACAACGTGTCATACTCATCAATCCAGAGCCATCCAAAACATGCTCAATGGGTGACATGTCTGGTGAGTATGCAGGCCAGGGACAAACTGGGACATTTTCAGCTTCCAGGAATTGTGTACATATCCTTGTGACATGGTGCTGTAAATTAGCATGTTGAAACATGAGGTGATGGCTGCAGATGAATGGCACGACAATGGGCCTCAGGATCTCGTCACGGTATCTCTGTGCCTTTAAATTGCCATCAATAAAATTGTGTTTGTTGTCCGTGGCTTATGCCTGCCTGCCAATACCATAACCCCAACGCCACCATGGGACACTCTGTCCAGGCGACTCCGGGATGCTTGCCTTCTAGTCAGAGTTCATCTGTCCAGTGGCTGTTTTCGTTTGCCCATCTTAATCTTTTCTTTTTATTGGCCAGTCTGAGATATGGCCTTTTCTTTGTAACTCTGCCTAGAAGGCCAGCATCCCGGACTCGACTCTTCACTGTTGACATTGAGACTGGTATTTTGCAGGTACTATTTAATGAAGCTGCCAGTTGAGGACTTGTGAGGCGTCTGTTTCTCAAACTAGACACTAATGTACTTGTCGTCTTGCTCAGTTGTGTACCGGGGCCTCCCACTCTTTCTATTCTGGTTAGAGCCCATTTGCGCTGTTCTGTGAAGAGAGTAATTACACAGCATTTCTTGGCAATTTCTCGCATGGAATAGTCTTCATTTCTCAGAACAAGAATAGACGGACGAGTTTCTTTCAGATGAAAGTTCTTTGTTTCTGGCCATTTTGAGCTTGTAATCGAACCCACAAATACTGATGCTCCGGATACTGAACTTGTCTAAAGAAGGCCCGTTTTATTACTTCTTTAATGAGAACAACAGTTTTCAGCTGTGCCAACATAATTGTAAAAGGGTTTTCTAAATGATCAATTAGCGTTTTAAAATTATCAACTTAGATTAGCTAACACAACGTGCCATTGGAACACAGGAGTGATGGTTTCTGATAATAGGCCTCTGTACGCCTATGTAGATATTCCATTTACAACATTAATAATGTCTATTAACAACAGTATTTCTGATCAATTTCATGTTATTTTAATGGACCAAAAATGTGCTTTTCTTTCAAAAACAAGGACATTTCTAAGTGACCCCAAACTTTATTACGGTAGTCTACCTATTTTTTTTCTGTTTACATTTTTTATCTAACTTACTTGACCCATATACCTCTGTGTGTTCCCCAAGTGATGCGGACCCAGGGCAGCCTTAGATTGATCCTGAACGCCAAACTGTGGCCTCAGATGCAAGTGGACAAGGCCAGCGAAAAGAGTGTCCGTGTCACCGCCATGGACACAGAAGACCAAGGGGTTAAGGTCTTCCTAATATCGGTATGCCATCACCATTGCCCAGCGTTTAGCCTGCTTCACGTTAGTCGTATCACACGCTTTGTGTATTGTTTTTGGGTTTTATCTGGGGTTGGGTGTTGTATTCAGCTCTATAGTTTTTTTTCCCATCTGTCACACCTTTGGGGGGGAACCTAACGAACCAAACGGAAGCCAACAGAACGAAATGGGGAGCGACCTACCTGGATTTGTCCAAAAGACTCTTGATTTCATTACAGAACATTTTCCATTTGGAGTAACCGGTTTCCGTTGCAAAGCTTTTTGCAACTGTTTGCAACTGCTTTCTGCGATCTTGTGTCTAAATTAAAATACCCCTGTGTTTGTACCTGTCCCTATTTAAATAAATTATTTTGAAATGTGGTGTAGTACTCAGTAGAGACACTAGAGGGAGTACAGGGATAAGGAAGTAGACAGGTGCTTGAATTCAACGCCTCATCAGCACAAGTGTTTCTGATAACGTGTCCCCGTGTCCCTGTCATGTCATTGTGGTTCAATTGAGGCAATTTTTTAGGACACAGTGCAGCAGTTGTCTGTCTGTGTTGTTTATCCCTATTATTGTTGTGGTTTTTTTAATGACTTCGCTCTGTCTGTCCTTGCTGTTATTGTCATCATCTCCAGGCTAGTTCTAGGGAGGACACAGGTCAGCTGGCAGCAGCCCTGCACCATCGTATCCTGGCCCTAAAGAGCCGGGTGGACCAGGAGCCCCAGGAGGCCCCGGCTACAGACTGTGCCCCCGAGGCTGACTTGCCCCACTCTGAAGGGGACAGCGATGAGGAAGATCAGGTCAACAATGCTGCAGGTCTGATCAATAACTAGATACATCTCTAGTGGGCTTACTGTGTGTGTCTGTGTGCGCGTGCGTACATCAGTCTCTGGTTTAGACCAGAGATTGACATGTGTGAGTGACTTTGGTGTGTGTCTGTGGCATTCCAGCACTTAGTGTGACTTCAAAGTTCTTCAACTGCCTCTGTGGTATATTGTGAATAATTATTCCCAACTGTGCCCATTTCTCTAGTTGTTGTAGTCTTCTCCCTGCAGTTAGCAGCATGTCTTCATGTATCTTTCCAATCACTATTTATGTACTACTAGTCTTTCTAAATCAAATCAAATCAAATCAAAAATTTGATTTGATTTGATGATTTAGTCTTTCTGTCCATCATACAGTAATACAGGTATTAACATTGTTGTTGCTCTGTCCCGCAGTTAACTCAGAGGGAGGAGAGGCCCAAGCTGCTGGAAGTACATAGCGTTAGTCCCCCTAAAGGATTGCCTGCCAGGATACTGCTACTGCTGTTTTGGCATTTTACTGAGGGCATCCCAACGGACACCCTACCCTGACCAACATGGGTCCTTCAGACCAGTACTTTTGGATACTCAGAAGTCTAGCTCCAGTTTATTTTTTTTCTTTACATTCAATCAACATAAAAACATCTGGAGTTGTATTTTTTTTAAATATTAAAAAAAAAAAAAAAAAAAATTTCTCAGCTGCAAAAATAAATACTTATTTTTGCAGCTGAGACAAAAACTTGGCTGCTCATCATATTGATGAGTGTGGGGGTGTTTTCCTCTCCAACATTTTAAGGTATGGCACATGTTTAAGACTGCAGTTTCTACCTTGGGACTTTTTTACTCACCAGTCCACCACCACACCTCTGGGACCCAACCAACCACCCCAGGCTCCAGAGGAACTCCTGTCTGTCACCGTATACTGACCTGTCTTATGGTCAGTCATTTGACTGGTTTCTACGTCATCCCCATCCATTCAGCTTTTTACATGGGGGCTGATTCCGACCTGAGTTAAGCGGGCGTAAATGGAACGTAATTCTCTTTTTATGCACTTTTCTCTCTGACCTTGAACTTAATCCACTAATAATTCCACCACCTTTACGTGTGAGGAAACCATGAATATGGCAGAAAACTGAAGTATATAAAAATGTCCCACAGTAAAGTTTATGAAATGCTGTGTCGTTATGCAGAATTTAATTTGTACAGCCTTTTAACTTGCAGGGATGGGCACTCTCAAAAGTCTTAATTTTAGGCTACCCCCAACTTTCTATCATGTTAAATATTAGCCACTATCAGTATCGACGGTCAGTAGGCCTAATAACCACACTTATACCATGGCGTTGTTAAGTACTAGTTTCTGAAGGGGATTCTAGAGCGTGCGTTATAGGGAAATAAAGCACTGTAGAATTAAATGGCTATAGTTCATCCTTACATGTTCTGTGTTTGAGCTGCATTGAAAGCAAAAGTCGAATTGAAAACATTGGCATTGTTGAATTAGATTTTCATAATCGCAAGCTAGGTCTGATGGTTTGGTTAGCTAAACTAGCAAGTCTGTTTTGTTATCTAGTAAAGTTCCTAGCTACCTTAGTGGATGTTGAACACATTTCTAGAGGCAAATGTGTTAAATTATTGGCATGGTATAAAAGGGATAATCAACTCGGGGCTCTGCTTTCTCTGGAAAATAATGCAACTCGTGGAAGGTCAGTTCCACTCTAGTGCGTCGTGGGACACACCTTCCACGTCGTTCATTATTTTCCATAGACCGCATAGCCCCTCGTTGATTATCCCTTAAATATTCGTTCTGCCAATTTACTGTTCCCTTTATCATTTCATTTAATTACATTGTTTTATTTACCTTAATTTGCTTCCTCTGTAAATGCAGTCATGGCTATGTGGTTGTTGCTGACGGTCATTAGTAACAGTTGGTAATATATTTTTTAAACGTGTAGGCTAATTAAATCATGGAGTTGAGCGCAAACCAAGCTGTAACAGTTTGAACACGACACAATACTTGGCTGTGTCATCACACAGTTTCATGGTCAGTGCATGCAATAGACGATGGTAGAGTCTACTATTGTACACTATTCTCCCTATTATAATTCAATATACGCTAATCTTCCAACATTGCCATGGGTAATTGAATGTGGCAATTTTCAGAATGAATCAAACCACTTTCTTTCTTTCGTGCATAAAGTCTCGCTAAACCTGTTTTTTTTTATGATTCATAAATACTTTCCTAAACCTGAATAATCGACAAGATCAGAGTATTTTTCAATCTACCGACTGGTGCTGAAACACAGACAGAAATGCATATGTTTAGATTGCTTTCTTTCATTGATCCATAATATTCTGAACTCGTTCTCAATATATTCTAGTGAGTCTGTCATCAAAATTCAAACTAAAAGGTACACCGTATTGGAAGGGATGGCTTAAGATAAATGTTCTGAACCCTATTGGATGAAAAATCTGTTTGCCAGCAAATGTGATTGAATTAAGTTTTTTCAGAGCGTGTTACTCGACTAAGGTAAGTCTGAATACCAAATACTGAGAAGTGTGTAGGAAACGCATATGTTTCTTTAGTCTGAATCTGCCCCATGTTGAATATTTTCCGGACATCATTAAATTTTGGTCATGAATTTCATGCGGCATCTAACAAAAATATGTTTCTAATGGCTAGGGCTGGTTAGCATCCCTCAGACTTCGATAGCAGTTTATTAGTTTTCCTATTGACTTAGTACATAAAGTACTAAAACAAATACATAACTCTTGTATGGGTTAATGCTCCAAGCATAACCAACAATGCGGGCAGTAAGGGGCTTAACCCCCAATATTTTCTGAAGTGTGCACTCATTCACTACCCACAAATCTAAAAGCAATGAATTGGAGGCATGGGTTTCCACCATGTCTGTTCCACCAATTATTTCCTTTCAAATCAGTGAAAGGAAGTGAACAACTACACACTAAAGGATGAAAGAGAATTGAGACTAAGCCAAGCATACACCTGGAAAGTTTATATGGCTGAGTTGACTGTTGTTTTTGTTAGTTTTATGTTTCTCAATAAATTAACCTGACGAATATATACTGAACAAATATTAAAATTCAACATGCAGGAATTTCTAAGATTTTACTGAGTTACATGCAGTTCATATGAGGAAATCTGTCAAATGAAATAAATATATTCGGCCCTGATCTGTGGATTTCACATAACTGGGAATACAGATATGCATCTGTTGGTCAAAGATACTTAAAAAAGAAAATGGCCATCAGGATTTCGTCACTGTATTTTTGTGCATTCAAATGGCTATCGATAAAATGCAGTTGTGTTCGTTGTTCTGCCCATATCATAACCACACCGCCGCCATGGGGCATTGTTCACAACTTGACATCAGCAAACCGCTCGCCCACACAACGTCCACACATGGTCTGCAGTTGTGAGGCCGGTTGGATGTACTGCCAAATTCTCTAAAACAACATTGGAGGCGGCTTTCGGTAGAGAAATTATCATTCAATTCTCTGGCAATAGCTCTGGTGGACATTCCTGCAGTCAACATGCCAATTGCACACTCCCTCAGCTTGAGGCATTGTGGGACAAAACTGCACATTTTAGGGTGGCCTTTTATTGTCACCAGCACAAATTGTACCCGTGTAATGATCATACTGTTTAATCAGCTTCTTGAATCACCTGACATCTGTCAGGTGGATAGATTATCTAGGCAAATGAGAAATGCTCATTAACATGGATGTAATCAAATTTGTGCACAAAATTTGAGAGAAATAAACTTTTTGTGTGTATGGACAATTTCTGGGATAATTTATTTCAGCTCATTAAATATGGGACCAACACTTTACATGTTTCTTTTATATTTTTGTTCAGTATACATTCTGCATGTCAGTGTTTTAATTTCTGACATCTATTGTTATTTAATTTTTTTTAATTTGATATATGAACTTTTTATCAATTTTCATTAGAGATAAATGTTGGAATAAAGATTGATTTTGTGTGATCTTTGTTGTGTGCATTCAAACAATCGTACTAACCTTGTACTGCATGTACATTTGAATATATTATCCTTTAGTAGAACACAATGTTAATCAACTCCTTGCCCTCTTTACAAAATAAAAAATTTCTGACTAACTTTCGTATTTTTCATTATGAAACATTTGACCCTTCATTAAATACTCTTCAATCATTTCTCCCAGATTTAAAATAACAAATAGAGACTGTAGATTACATTTACTGCACTTGCAATGACATTCATTCACAATGGGCAGTGGAAAGGAATCTTGAGAAGTTTCCACTAATTTGACAGAAGTTTGTGTTTTGTTTTCTTCCTTTTGGTGAGATATAATTGGTTCTTAGTACACAGTAAGTAATCTGTTTATAATAAGATTACTAATAAGATGAATGAATAAGAAGAAGAGACTTGCTTGGGCCAAGAAACACGCTCAATGGACATTAGACCGGTGGAAATCTGTCATTTGGTCAGATGAGTCCAAATTTGAGGTTTTTGTTCCAACCACTGTGTCTTTGTGAGACGCAGAGTAGGTGAACGGATGTTCTCTGCATGTGTGGTGATGGTGTGGGGGTGCTTTGCTGGTGACACTGTCAGTGATTTATTTAGAATTCAAGGCACACTTAACCAGCATGGCTACCACAGCATTCTGTAGTGATACGCCATCCCATCTGGTTTGCGCTTAGTGGGACTATAATTTGTTTTTCAACAGGACAATGACCCAAAACATACCTCCAGGCTGTGTAAGGGCTATTTGAC
Source organism: Oncorhynchus mykiss (assembly GCF_013265735.2). Taxonomy (NCBI): domain Eukaryota; kingdom Metazoa; phylum Chordata; class Actinopteri; order Salmoniformes; family Salmonidae; genus Oncorhynchus; species Oncorhynchus mykiss. The sequence continues at coordinate 161,010 of NC_048592.1, forward strand.
CAACGAGAGTGATGGAGTGCTGCATCAGAAGACCTGGCCTCCACAATCACCCGACCTCAACCCAATTGAGATGGTTTGGTATGAGTTGGACCGTAGAGTCAAGGAAAAGCAGCCAACAAGTGCTCGACTGTTGGAGAAGCATTCCTCATTTTATTTTACCTTTATTTAAGGAGGCTAGTCAGTTAAGAACAAATTCTCATTTACAATTATTCTGCAATGTAGAAAATAGTCAAAATAAAAACCCTTGACTGAGTAGGTGTGTACAAACTTTTGACTGGTACTGTAATAATACAAATTGAATGGTTTCCAATCTTCCTATTTAGAATTTCTAAATGGAAAGATTTAGAAATGCCCTCATCCAGATGGTGTGACAAAGCATTTCCCAACAGACCTGCTAACTTTCTTTATTTTTACTTATAAGGTTGGAACCAATATGCATTACCTCCAGCAGGAAGAGAGGCAAGAACCATTTGTCTGCCAGCTCAGGGACAAGCTACACTATTCACTGCCCTGTTCAATGTAATTTCATTGCTATAATTTTTTAAATGTAATGTATTGTTTTAAAAATGTACAAATAAAATGAAATGTATATATAGTGTCATGTTTAATTGTTTTAGCTGTTGGTGATAATTCCCCAAGTGGTAATACATTTGTGTTTACCTCATTAAGTTTTTTGTGTTATGAATGACTAAAGGCGTCAGACTTTATAGTAAGTACAGTATCATATGATAAGACATTTATGTTTGTGTTATAAATGACAACGTTTAGTACATTTTATTTAACTAGGCAAGTCACTTAAGAACAAATTCTTATTTACATTGACGGCCTTCCCGGGGAACAGTGGGTTACCTGCCTTGTTCAGGGGCAAAAGGACAGATTTTTACCTTGTCAGCTCAGGGATTCGATGCAGCAACCTTTCGGTTACTCGCCCAACTCTAACCACTAGGCTACCTGCCGCCCAAAAGGTAGCAGACTTTAAATTAAGTACAGCGTCACGCGATATAGAGTCTATGGACGTGTTATGAATGACTGATGGTGTCTCATTTAAAACTAAGTATTACAGGACACTACATAAAGTTATTAACATTCTGCTGATTTGTGAAGGTTATTTCATGATCCACAGTTTACTGTAGGGTGTGAGATGTATTTAAATGGATTGATGGACCTCCAAAGCTTGTGTTTGTGTGGGTGTGTTTGTCAGAACCAAGATGATTTGGAGTAGTCCAACCTGAGACTACTGCACCAGGCATTCCTCTTCTGTTCCCATGCTGGAGACAAGGGCTTGATTATAACCTGTTATAATGGTGCCAACATTTTGTGGTTGATCTTTCAGCGGGGGAGTGGGTGAATGTGTCAAAGTGCTCTGTTGTCTCCACCAAGTCGGCCTCCAAACAATTTGATTTGCTGGTTTTAGACATTAAGCTTTTAAATACAGTGCCTTGCGAAAGTATTCGGCCCCCTTGAACTTTGCGACCTTTTGCCACATTTCAGGCTTCAAACATAAAGATATAAAACTGTATTTTTTTGTGAAGAATCAACAACAAGTGGGACACAATCATGAAGTGGAACGACATTTATTGGATATTTCAAACTTTTTGAACATATCAAAAACTGAAAAATTGGGCGTGCAAAATTATTCAGCCCCTTTACTTTCAGTGCAGCAAACTCTCTCCAGAAGTTCAGTGAGGATCTCTGAATGATCCAATCTTGACCTAAATGACTAATGATGATAAATACAATCCACCTGTGTGTATGTAACGGATGTGAAACGAGTTAGCGTGGGCGCTAAATAGCGTTTCAATCAGTGACGTCACTTGCTCTGAGACCTTGAAGTAGTAGTTCCCCTTGCTCTGCAAGGGCCGCGGCTTTTGTGGAGCGATGGGTAACGATGCTTCGAGGGTGACTGTTGATGTGTGCAGAAGGTCCCTAGTTCGCGCCCGGGTATGGGCGAGGGGACGGTCTAAAATTATACTGTTGCATTGATGCTGTTGACCCGGATTACTGGTTGCTGCGGAAAAAGGAGGAAGGTCAAAAGGGGGGTGAGTGTAACAGATGTGAAACGGCTAGCTTAGTTAGCGTGGGCGCTAAATAGCGTTTCAATCAGTGACGTCACTTGCTCTGAGACCTTGAAGTAGTAGTTCCCCTTGCTCTGCAAGGGCCGTGGCTTTTGTGGAGCGATGGGTAACGATGCTTCGAGGGTGACTGTTGATGTGTGCAGAAGGTCCCTGGTTCGCGCCCGGGTATGGGCGAGGGGACGGTTTAAATTTGTACTGTTACATTGATGCTGTTGACCCGGATTACTGGTTGCTGCGGAAAAAGGAGGAAGGTCAAAAGGGGGGTGAGTGTAACGGATGTGAAACGGCTAGCTTAGTTAGCGTGGGCGCTAAATAGCGTTTCAATCAGTGACGTCACTTGCTCTGAGACCTTGAAGTAGTAGTTCCCCTTGCTCTGCAAGGGCCGCGGCTTTTGTGGAGCGATGGGTAACGATGCTTCGAGGGTGACTGTTGATGTGTGCAGAAGGTCCCTAGTTCGCGCCCGGGTATGGGCGAGGTGACGGTCTAAATTTGTACTGTTACATGTAATCAAGTCTCCGTATAAATGCACCTGCACTGTGATAGTCTCAGAGGTCCGTTAAAAGCGCAGAGAGCATCATGAAGAACAAGGAACACACCAGGCAGGTCCGAGATACTGTTGTGAAGAAGTTTAAAGCCGGATTTGGATACAAAAAGATTTCCCAAGCTTTAAACATCCCAAGGAGCACTGTGCAAGCGATAATATTGTAACGGAAGGAATATTCAGACCACTTCAAATCTACCAAGACCTGGCCGTCCCTCTAAACTTTCAGCTCATACATGGAGAAGACTGATCAGAGATGCAGCCAAGAGGCCCATGATCACTCTGGATGAACTGCAGAGATCTACAGCTGAGGTGGGAGACTCTGTCCATAGGACAACAATCAGTCGTATATTGCACAAATCTGGCCTTTATGGAAGAGTGGCAAGAAGAAAGCCATTTCTTAAAGATATCCATAAAAAGTGTTGTTTAAAGTTTGCCACAAGCCACCTGGGAGACACACCAAACATGTGGAAGAAGGTGCTCTGGTCAGATGAAACCAAAATTTAACTTTTTGGCAACAATGCAAAACGTTATGTTTGGCGTAAAAGCAACACAGCTGAACACACCATCCCCACTGTCAAACATGGTGGTGGCAGCATCATGGTTTGGGCCTGCTTTTCTTCAGCAGGGACAGGGATGATGGTTAAAATTGATGGGAAGATGGATGGAGCCAAATACAGGACCATTCTGGAAGAAAACCTGATGGAGTCTGCAAAAGACCTGAGACTGGGACGAAGATTTGTCTTCCAACAAGACAATGATCCAAAACATAAAGCAAAATCTACAATGGAATGGTTCAAAAATAAACATATCCAGGTGTTAGAATGGCCAAGTCAAAGTCCAGACCTGAATCCAATCGAGAATCTGTGGAAAGAACTGAAAACTGCTGTTCACAAATGCTCTCCATCCAACCTCATTGAGCTCGAGCTGTTTTGCAAGGAGGAATGGGAAAAAATGTCAGTCTCTCGATGTGCAAAACTGATAGAGACATACCCCAAGCGACTTACAGCTGTAATCACAGCAAAAGGTGGCGCTACAAAGTATTAACTTAAGGGGGCTGAATAATTTTGCACGCCCAATTTTTCAGTTTTTGATTTGTTAAAAAAGTTTGAAATATCCAATAAATGTCGTTCCACTTCATGATTGTGTCCCACTTGTTGTTGATTCTTCACAAAAAAATACAGTTTTATATCTTTATGTTTGAAGCCTGAAATGTGGCAAAAGGTCGCAAAGTTCAAGGGGGCCGAATACTTTCGCAAGGCACTGTATCTCTTTGTTGACTGTTGCTGGGTGTTATTGTCCATCATCAGAAACAGTCTGTACCCTAAACTCAGTCAGAATTTTTCCTGTTGGTTGACCTAAACCGGGACATGCTTAAAAAACCCTTCTGGATATTTCCACCTAAAATGACATACCCAAATCTAACTGCCTGTAGTTCAGGACCTGAAGCAAGGATATGCATATTCTTGATACTATTTCAAAGGAAACACTTTGAAGTTTGTGGAAATGTGAAATGAATGTAGGATAATAACACAAAAAAATAAAAATAAAAAAAATCAAAGATAAAACAAACAATGTAGCTTCCCTACATAAAAGATACTAACATGAGATGAGAACGCTGATCCAATGCCTCACAACACAGATGTGAACTATTTAAGATAAATAGTTAGCAGCAAACACTTATCTAATGTCATAAGTGCACAAACCACACTCAAAGTGAAAAAATATTTACACACTATCGACAATTAGAGTATTTAGAGTCTATGCTAATACATGGTATGACTCAGGTCTATATATATGTCGAAATCAAAGAAAAATATCTCAAATGAATATGCAACCATTTAAACAACTGCATAAGCATGAGAAGCAATAACATATTTTACTTACTGATCTAAAAGTGATCTTACTTATCTAAAAGTATTTTCCTGCCAAAAACATTTATTCCGCACTGGAATCAAAAATGTGCTCTCTCAGAGTCCTCATTCATTTGTTCTGTGTCACTCTCCCAGTCAATTTTTGCAATAATCTCATCCAAATTTTAATACTTGGACATTGATTTAGCTTTTACACTCTGTAGACATGTTTTACTTTTTCAGTTTAGAGAAAGTTTGTAGAAGAGAACGAATCGCTGCGTAACATAAACTACGGTGAGTCCTTTTTGCTTTCCCCTTGAGAATGAACACTGTTGCGCACAGTTATATGGTTGATGGTTGTTTGTCGTACAAAGGGTGTTCACATACTACTGTAAACCCCAGGTCATTGGCTATCTAGCTAGATATGTTTCAAAATGATAGGTGGTCATTGGACCAAGACACTGTCAATCAAGTGAAATTTTGAGTAATGATGGCTGACCTTCATGGGCTAATTGACATGTGTAGAATGTAGAATGAAAAAAACAAGTTTGGTTGCCTTCTAGAGTGTCTAGGATTGCACTGAAACTGAACTTGACCGGGTTAAGCAACATTTTGTGGATTAGATTTCATAAATTGTTTTGTTGCAAGTTGAAAGAGTCGGAATTCATGCAAAACGCTGTATATAACATGGATCATGTTAGGATATAAAACGTTGATTTTATCAAACAAACCTATGCTATATTTTATCTCTTGGACCCTCAGGATGACAAAAGAGCAAGATTACTGAATGTAAGTACATTATTTACCGTCAGAGGTGAATGTATAAAACCAGTTGCCTTGATAAAAGTATTTTGTTGTTGTGCACTATCCTGGTATTTTCTTTCTGTAATAGCTACTGGAAATTGGACAATGCAGTTCGATTAACAATAATTTAAGCTTTCTGGCGATATAAGACAAGATTTAGGGAGTCCCATAGCTTTAGGACTTGGTCAGGTGGTTTAACCTCTACTGAGAGTGATCACTATTTTACAGCCTGTGTTCATAATGGCTGCTCAGTTAATTGACCTGTCCTTAACCTGTTGAACCTATAGGGGCGCTGTCATCTCAGATTTTCAAAATATGCTTTAACCATAGCTACACAAGCATTTTCCAAAAATATTATTTGTGTAAGAGAAATAGCTCCGTTTTGTTCATCACGTTTGGCTAAGAAAAAAAAACGGCAAACTTTTTTCCAAATTAGCTCCATAATATCGACAGAAACATGGCAAGCGTTGTTTAGAATCAATCCTCAAGGTGTTTTTCACAATTCTATTCGATGAAAAATCATTCCTGGCAGTCGGTTTCTCATCAGAGGCAAACGGAAAAATACTGCAGCTGGAGATTACGCAATAATTGCGACGGAGGACACCAAGTGACCACCTGGTAAATGTAGTCTCTTATGGTCAATCTTCCAATGATATGCCTACAAATATGTCACAATGCTGCCGACACCTTGGGGAAAACGTGGAAAAGGTAAGCTGACTCCTAGCTCCTCCACAGCCATATAAGAAGTCATTGCCATGAGGCGGTTTCAAAAAATGCGTCACTTTCTGATTGTATTTTTATCTGGTTTTTTTTTGTGTAACATCAGTTATGTGGCACTCACAGACAATATCTTTGCAGTTTTGGAAACGTCACAGTGTTTTCTTTCCACAGCTGTCAATTATATGCATAGTCAAGCATCTTTTCGTGACAAAATATCTTGTTTAAAACGGGAACGTTTTTCATCCAAAAATTAAAAGAGCGTCCCCTATATCGAAGAAGTTAATGACATGTTCTTGCTAAAAAAACTTTAATGAGCAAGCCTTCCTGCATGACCTGGCCTCTAAATTGGTCTAGAATCAGCTTGATCCCCTCTGTCGAAGACGCTTGAACCTTCTTTTTTGATATGTACAGTGGTATTGCTAACAAACACGCCCCCTTAAAGAAAATTAAAATTAAAAACTGGTTCAGCCCTTGGTTCGACCGTGATCTGCCAGTTAATCCACCTCACAAATTCAATTTGGCAAAAAGCTTGGCACATGCATACTCAGGCTGACTGGCTCTCGTTCAGGCAAATGAGAAATAAGTTCACCCAGGCTATCCGGAAGGCAAAAGTTAGTTACTTTAAGGAGCAGTTCTCTCTCTGTAGGTCTAACCCGAAGAAGTTCTGGAAAACGATGAAAGACCTAGAGAATAAACCCTCCTTCTCACAGCTGCCAATGTCCCATAATGTTGATGATGTGGTTGTTACTAACAAGGAGCTTATGGCTGAGCTCTTTAACCTCTCTGTGCACAGAACCCGTTAGCGGGATTAAATTCAACAACATACGGTGATCGCTACATAAATAGTCATATTAAACATTCATGAAAATACAAGTGTCTCACATGATTCGAAAGCCTAGAATATTGCTAATCCAACTGCGCTGTCAGATTTAAAAAAGGATTTACTGCGAAAGAATACGATGGGATTATCTGAGCACAGAGCCCATAACAAAACTATTTCAACCAGCACAGGCGTAACAAAATCACAAATTAGAATAAAATAAATGGTTTACCTTTGGCGATCTCTGTTGCAATCCCAATGCTCATTGTTACACAATGAATGGTCTTTTGTTTGATAAAATCCATTTTTATAGCCTAACACAAAACATTTTGTGAACCGCTTGTGTCGTGAATTCCGTCTCAATTTTCGACGACACATTCGATGTAAATACACACACTAAACGTGACTTTATCCAGTCATGTTTGGTTTCATTGCAATCAACTGGTTGTTTGTAACACAACCAAACTTGATGGGTCATTTCGCGGGACATATTGACTGAAAGAAACCGATTTGAAGACAAGAAGTAATGACATCATTGTGCACCAATGATATGACCGCTGTTTCGTTGATTGACTGTAATTTAACCCAATGACCCCTGATCGTCTTGAAATCTTGCTTGGTCGATAGCCAATGAGCTGAGGTAAACGGCAATATGTAATGGTTATGTGTTGGAAGACCAACCCATGTAGTAAACTCCGGCGTAAAGAGGGTCATTCGCCATTGAAGATTCATACTGGAAGGAGCCACGCATTTTACGCTCAGCACTATTTTGGTAAAGAACATCTTCAGCTGTTTAAATATCAATCAGTATGGCGACTAAGTCAGGGAAAGCTAAATCTAAGTGTAGATGTACAGATGTACACACAATTTTAGAAGAAATTGATCGGGAAAGTGAGACAGATTGTTGGAGGACGATTCATTTAGCTAGCATAGCTTTGATTCCCAAATGGAGGAATATTTTTTTAACGGAGAGGACATCGTTTTGGACTGGTAAGTTCTTCTCATGCTAATGCCGTTGCTTGAAATTAATAATATAAAATATTATTTGTGATTTTTAAAATATTTAGTAGCAATATATAAAAATGTAATGAAATGTGTAAAGCACACGTTGGCTATACATTGTGGGTGGGGGTATGTTTGTATGTATGTGTATGACCCATAGCCTATGTTTTTATATATGTGTATGACCCATAGCCTATGTGTGTGTATATATACATATTGTGGATTAGAGGGAGCATGGCCGAGATGCGTGTGTCTGCCGCTCCACCCCACCCCACCCCACATGAAATAGCCTATTTGAGGCTGTTGAGGGGAGGGCAGGCCCACAACAATGGCCAAAGTGAAATGGAGACAGTAGATACAGCTGGTCTGTTGTAATATAATAAAGACAGTAGATCTAGCTGGTCTGTCATAATATAAATGAGACAGTAGATCTAGCAGGTCTATAATAACATATTCAACCTTATGTTCCCTGTACTCTATATATATATGTTTATTATACCTGTTGATACAGGGCTCATATGTGAAACTATTCTATCTGAACATTTTCTTTCACAGTGACACTGACTCCGAATGGGAGTGCCAAGGTGTCCATCCCCCACTGAAGCTGTTGTCTCAGCGCTACTGGGGCATGGACCGCAAAAAAATTCCCCATTCCAACTGCAATAAAGGACTACATCAAGAGCATGGGAGGTGTGGATCTGTCAGATGCGCTGATAGGCTATTACAATGTTCTCCATAAGACGATGAAATGGTACAAGACCTTCTTCTATCATGTCATCGACATTGCTGTGGTGAATGCATTCATCCTACACAAGGAAATGGCTAAGAGCTGTGGAAAGCCCCCCATCTCACAGCTAGCCTTCAGAGAGCTGCTCATCAAGGAGCTTGCTGGCTACAGCACCACTGCACCACGTTCTGGCCCCTCTATCTCTGTCCCTTCTGCTCCTGCCACAAGTGGTGTATATCTGCCCAAATGTATTTCTGCAGGCATGGATGTGCCTCAGGGCCAAAAGGGCACAGCATGGAGGCGTCACTGTGTTCTTTGCTAAATTAAGTCCCCCATCACCTGCACCACATGCTTGGCGACCCTCTGCTTTACAGCAGAAAGAGACTGCTATGGCACCTGGCATCAGCAGCACAATATTGTGTGGAGGACTGAGGGTCTTCCAAATATTGAAAGTGTTATTTTGGAAATGTATATATATTTTTTTCATGTTTTTCTCCATTTTTTTTTTTGGGGGGGGGGGGGGGGTGTTAGAATACCATTTTGGTATTTTGTATATAGTTATTCCATTCAAAATGTATAACTTCACCAATTTGGCCACTTGGGTACATTTGGGCTACTTGTGTGGGACACCTGGGGGACGTCATGATAAATGTAATGTAGCTCATTTAGGAAGTTATCATTCTGAAACTTTGCACAAGTACTGTTGCCCTCTTATGTTTTTCACTGAAATTGTCACCATCATGCTATCTGAATGTTTGTTTTGTCTTGTTCATTTTAAAGATGATACAACAATACAAATAAAAAACGTATGGTTTTTTCATTGTATTATCTAAACCAGATCTATTGTGTTGTATTCCTACATTCAATTCCTATTTACACAAACCTCAGAGTGTTTTCTTTCAAATGAAACCAAGAATATGCATATCCTTGGTTCTGGGCCTGAGCTACAGGCAGTTAGATTTGGGTATGTCTTCAGTCGGAAATTGAAAACAGTAGGGGGGTTATTAGTATAAGAGGTTATTAACAGCTAATAAGGTTTAGACACAGCTCAAGAGTCAAACTTGTAGCTATTATCTATCTCATCATCATTACTATCACTCTCATTGTATGTGAAAGTTCTCTGTCCATTACTTTACAACAAAAATGTAAAGATGCCATTAAACTATGCAAATAAGAAGAGGCAGGAGAGAGTGACCTCCTTGTCCTACAGTAAAAGGAGAAATAAAGAGAACATTCAGGCTAATTTCAGCAAACAGACGGTCATTATCAGTGATTGTCTGTAATATAAGCCAACTTCTCTTTAATGGCAAATTGGGTTGGCAGAAACCCAGGCAGATATGGAAACAGACTACCAACATTATCTTAACATACAACTGGTAAACAGTTTTGCGGAGGAAGTACCGCCTCCATCTTGATCTTCATCTTCTGCATCTCATTTTTTATACTTTCAGTTGTATGGTCAGAGGGACTTGATACAAGCACTAACACTCAAACAAAGGCATTCGTCACAACATTATAAGATACTCTACAGAACAATTGTTTAAAAATGTCAATAAACAATGCAAACACACTGACAAACAGATGAGGCAGGACTTGGTTGTCCTAGGGAGGGAGTCTGATCCCCTTGTCCTTAAAGGAGGTTAATGTGAGCCAACAGATGGTTCATTTACAGCAGGGATTCCCAACAACTTGCCCGAGGACTGGCCTGCCCTTTTTATAGTTTATAACCTGGCTGATGCACAGATCTGTGATACACACAAACAGGTCAGATAACCATTCCTTCTTCCACAATATTCAAAATACAAACAAACAAGATGGAATTAACAACACATGTAAAACATGGGTGAGCCGTTGGTCTGTATGGGTCGATCTGTATACACTGACCCAAAGTCAGTAATGTCCAAGCGCAACAGCACTACTAGTGTGCTGAACCGGTCTTTTCCATGAACGGCCTTGCATGCTTACTGCCTGTGTCGTATGTTTTGTATGAATGGGTCTGACACGGGTTAAATCCACTTCAAATATACAGGGTAAAACCCTGGTTATTGGTGCGAAAGGGGTATAAGTATTAATAGAGTATTAGTAAGTATTATAGATGTTTTAGGGGGGTAGATCAGCTATAATATTAAAGATCTAATTGTCTGTATCATTTCCAATCCCCCAATCAGTTTATTTTTGTAAATATATATTTTTACTACACAGTACCAGTTAAAAGTTTGGACACACCTACTCATTCAAGGGTTTTTCATTATTTTTTACTGTTTTTTTACATTGTAGAATAATAGTGAAGACATCAAAACTATTAAATAACAGTAGTAGTAGTAACAGTAGTAACCTCTCTTTGGCTGGAAAAATGGCTGTGTTTTTCTGTGACTTGGCTCTGACCTAACAAAATCGTTTGTGGTGCTTTCGCCGCAAAGCCTATTTGAAATCGGACTCTGTGGTGGGATTAACAAGAAGTGTATCTTTAAAATGGTATGAAATACTTGTATGTTTGAGGAATTTTAATTATGAGATTTCTGTTGTTTGAATCTGGCGCCCTGAACTTTCACTGGCTGCTGTCATATCGATCCCGTTAGTGGGATCTCAGCCCAAAAGAAGTGTTAACAGACCATTCCCACACTCTTGTAGGTGGACATATTGTTTAAAACTCCTATTTTGGCGATTTGGGAGTTTGGCCAATTGAAATCTCTTGTTCACTCTGTGGTCTCTCTCTCTGTATGAACAGGGGAAGAGAGTCTCGGACAGGAATTTACGAACTGAGATAACAGAACCTGGGTGTAGCAGAGAGTGAGAGAGGGGGAAGCCACAATCTACACCCAGAAAGGGCCACTTCATTATACCATGGATGAGAGGATCATCGTCGACCAGGTGGCCGGTTGGTGATGGCCACTTTGCGGGGGAAGAAGTTGTTCAAGAGGGGGTAGAAGGGGTCAGCGATGATCTTTCCTGCATGCTTCCTAGCCTTGGTGTCATGCATGACCTTGATGGAGGGCAGGTGGCAGCCAATGACCCTTTCAGCAGACCGGACAATCTGTTGCGGTGATCAAGCTGATGGTCGTTTAGGATTGAATTACACATAGCATTCAAAAGAGGACTGAGGACAAAAAAATCCATGCATTCACCAAACATTAAACTGAGGAAAACAGATTTGTTTTATAGTGATTGTCTGATTAGGAACTACCATTGTCTATCAATTACAGAATCTGATATTATTTCAATTTGGCATTGTAAGTTTTATTAAATACATTCAGTAATACAGGAGTCAAATCGCAAAAAGTGTCTCATCAGATCAGATGTTATCAGAGCCATCTTTGGAAAGAGCCCAAGTAGGACTTAAATATAAGTGTTAACAGATAATAAACGTATTGTTCACATAAAGCAATGACATAATATCTGTACAAATTAATCTCTGGTCAGCTCCTCACTTCCTCTCTACTTGTATCCTTCTCAAAACCGATTGGAGGAGGTATGAGGCGAGGAACCTTGGTTTGTCTCCTCCAATGGGGCTTTAGAAGGCTTGATGGTCAGTCCTTGCATCCGTAGCTCTGTCAATCAATTGTAGTGTGATTACATTTCTCCAGCGCCATCCCTCAGCTTTTTACCAAAACAGGGGCGGGTAGAACACATTCTTATTGTTTCAAATGCTAAATGCCACTTTAAGAAAAACAGTAGTGATCATACAAGTATATTTAACCGTACAGTACTTTTGATAGTGCTGTGTCATACCTTTAGCTCCCAGGTGCAGCAGTGCTGACACACTAAAGATGAAGTTGCGGTAGATATCTTGACCACCCTGGCTGTTCTCAAGACAGCAGTAGTACTAGATGTGTTCCGAGGCTGTTTGCGGCCACAACACCTGCCTCAGAACCAGTGAAGATCTTACAGTGCTGCATCAGCATAATCTATAGAGAGGGCAGAACTATACAGGTGATTAAATTAGTATCGCTCTGCTCTGCTCGCTTAACCCAGAAGCCAGCCGCACCGATGTGTCAGAGGAAACACCGCACAACTGGCAATCCCGCCAGAGGAGTTGATAGAGCACGATGGGACAAGGACATCCCTTCCAGCCAAACCTGACTCCACCTGGACAAACGTGTTCTCTCTACACACACTGACCTGTCTCCTGAAAACAACTTGAGTGAGAGAGAAAGAGGAAAATAAGAAGTCAGGAGTTCAATTGGAGTTTAACTGTTTTAACATCTTTAATTTTAAGACTGCTGTGGATTTATCAAAAGAGCCAATTATGGATACCCAGCTAACAATTATAGGGAGAACATATTAATATTATACACATGTTACCTGAATAAGCGTTATGTTTGAGACAAATCCAACACAACACATCACTAAATACCACCCTTCATATTTTCAAGGATGGAGGTTGATTGGTGGATGCCATGGTTACCTGCAAGAAGTCCCCAGAATGCTGTGCATAGAGGAGAGCCAATGTAACCTACTTGAAGAGGGAGAGGAGACATCTGTGTGGGGACACGGCATATTTGTGAGTGCAGAAATGTTTGCCTTGACATGTAATAAGTATATCTTCATGGGAACAACAATCTCTACTCTCAAATGTACAGCAGATTTACTGCTTGCGGGAATGCAGTTCTGCTCGCTCAAAGTCACACTAGCAAGTTCTCAAGTTTAATTTGCACTCACCATGCTGGCCTGCCCTCGTGGGACCTGCCCTGTGCTGACTCGACCACATTTCTTCTCTCTCGACTCGTGTTTTACTCGCACAATGATATCCCATCTTGCTCATGTGCGTCATCTCGTGCCCGTTTGACTTTTGAATTGGCTTTGACTCCGTACAGCCTCAGAATTTTTTCCCAGACTTTCCAGACAATCCACACTTTCTTTTACCTGGCCTTTTTCATGTCCAACACATTGTTAAGCAGAAGCATAATGTACAGTGTTGACATATGGTTTATACACAATCTCATCTGACAGCAAACTGCTAATTTGATTCAAAGCATTATTGTGTGTTTAACCATCTGTCAACACTTTGAGATAAATAACAAACTACACTTCCATAATGTATATCTATCCTAAATTTGTCCAAAATGAAAACATTACCACAGCAATACTTTATCGAACACATACATATGTTTTAATTTGTGTTTTATTACCACAGTTATCAGTTTACAGCTAATTGTATGCCAACCAAACATTTAATACACAACTTCTCTAAAGAAACATGACAACATTAAAATAAATGTCACTGTATCGCAAAATATTTCAGAAATGTAAAACAGCAAAGTGTATTGGTAAAAACACTTCATGGATAAACAAACCTGTTTATCTTAGGGCTTGTCCCAAATGGCACCATATTCCATATATATAGTGTACCACTTTTTACTAGAGCTCTAAGGGCCATGGTTTAAAAGTAGTGCACTAAATAGGGAATATGGTTCCATTTGGGATTTGGCAGATATAATGTTATTTTATTATCATCAGGAGAGATGACATTTCTGATGACAAACATGCTTGATAGAAACGAGGAAAATAGGGAAAGACCCCAAACAAGCAATGTATTCAATTAAAAAGTACCCCCTCCCCCCAAAACATTTTTTTTTTTATAAAAGACTAAACCTGGTGTATGATCCACATGCACATAAATAATATGTTCAGTGCAATATACTGTATGAAGAGTTTATTTCCAAAATGCTATATCCACACATTTTTCACATTTGTGTTTTTTTATCAGAAATGATTCCTTATGGATACCTTCATCTGTGTGTAAAATATTACTGTTCTCAGATTATTTGTTCATAGATTTTAGAATTAGAAGCTATATATCCATGATTTAGCTGGAATGGAACATTCATATCCTGCATATTTCTCTGTGATATGTGGTTGTCTCACCTAGCTACTGTATCTTAAGATGATTGTACTTACTGTAAGTCACTCTGGATAAGAACATCTGCTAAATGACTAAAATGTAAGTGATTTACACACAGATTGCATATTACTGTATTGAATTATTATTTGTAAACAAAAAATACTATTTTTTTATTTTTTTTATTTAACCTTTATTTAACCAGGAAGGGCTCATTGAGATTTGAAATCTCTTTTTCAAGAGCGACCTGGCCAAGATAGGCAGCACCAAGTCATTACACAATTACAGACAGACAACATGAAAAACTAAAAGTAATCTAGTAAAAAAAACAGAATTCACAGGAGTCTAACAAAATCATAAAACAGCAAATTAAAAACATTGACAAGTCAAGGAAACAACCTCAATCAACCTTATTTATCTATGATTTAAAAACACCAATCGGTTCTTCCAGTTTAAAATGATTTTGTAAAGGCATTCCAAGTCGATGGCGCAGAGTACATAAAAGCCCTTTTACCAAATTCAGTTCAGACATTTGGAACAGTTAATCCTGCGAACGAAGAGAGTACCCATCCCATTTTTGATCAATAAAAATGCCCTCATAAAATGGTAGTAACCCCAAAAATGGCTTTGTAAATAAACTATACCAGTGACTGAGCCTACGATTAACTAGAGAAGGCCAGACAACACTGGAACATAAAGTGCAATGGTGCGTAAGGGTTTTGCAGGTTAAAATAAATCTCAATGCTCCGATGGCCAACTGATCTCAAACACTGAGCAGAAGCATTCATATATAGAATATTACCATAGTCTAGTACAGGCCTAAATATAGCTGATACTAGCCTCCTTCTGGTTTCAAAAGAAAAACAGGCCTTATTCCTAAAATAATATCCCAACTTCAGCTTCAATTTTGGAAGTTGTTTAATATACAATTTAAAAGAGAGGCTGTCATCAATTAAAATTCCAATATACACTACCATTCAAAAATGTGGTGTCACTTAGAAATGTCCTTGTTTTTGAAAGAAAAGCACATTTTTTTGTCCATTAAAAAAATAATCAAATTGATCAGAAATACAGCGTAGGCATTGTTAATGTTGTCATTGACTGGAAACTCCTGATTTTTAATGGAATATCTACATAGGCGTTCAGAGGTCCATTATCAGCAACCATCACTCCTGTGTTCCAATGGCACATTGGGTTAGTTAATCCAAGTTTATCATTTTAAAAGGCTAATTGATCATTAGAATACCCTTTTGCAATTATCCTGATTAAAGAAGCAATAAAACTGGTCTTCTTTAGACTAGTTGAGTATCTGGAGCTTCAGCATTTGTGGGTTCGATTACAGGCTCAAAATGGCCAGAAGCAAATAATTTTCTTCTGAAACTCATCAGTCTATTCTTGTTCTGAGAAATGAAGGCTATTACATGCGAGAAATTGCCAAGAAACTGAAGATCTTGTACAATGCTGCCCTTTTACAGGCCAGCGCAAACTGGCCCTAACCAGAATAGAAAGTGGAGTTGGAGGCCCCGGTGCACAACTGAGCAAGAGGACAAGTACATTAGAGTGTCTAGTTTGAGAAACAGCCGCCTCATAAGTCCTCAACTGGCAGCTTCATTAACCTCTCTTATCTACCCATCCCGGATCCGGGATCGTGAATACAGACTCAAGCTCATTACCATTACGCAACGTTAACTATTCATGAAAATCGCAAATGAAATGAAATAAATATGCTAGCTCTCAAGCTTAGCCTTTTGTTAACAACACTGTCATCTCAGATTTTCAAAATATGCTTCTCAACCATAGGAACACAATCATTTGTGTAACAGTAGCTAGCTAGCGTAGCATTTAGCGTTAGCATTATCGTTAGCATTTAGCAGGCAACACTTTCACAAAAACCAGAAAAGCATTCAAATAAAATAATTTACCTTTGAAGAACTTCAGATGTTTTCAATGAGGAGACTCTGTTAGATAGCAAATGTTCAGTTTTTCCTGAAAGATTATTTGTTTAGGAGAAATCGCTCCGTTTGGTGCGTCACGTTTGGCTACCAAAAAAAAACGAAAATCCAGTCATCAATTATGCCAAACTTTTTTCCAAATTAACTCCATAATATCGACTGAAACATGGCAAACGTTGTTTAGAACCAATCCTCAAGGTGTTTTTCACATATCTCTTCGATGATATATCCTTTGTGGAAGTGTGCGTTCCGTTCTGAATCCCAGGACAAAATGACCGCAACTGGAGATTACGCACAAATTTAGACAAAGGCCACCGGGCGGACCCCTGGAAAATGTAGTCTCTTATGGCCAATCTTCCAATGATATGCCTACAAATACGTCACAATGCTGCAGACATCTTGAAGAAACCACAGAAAGCACATGGTCGTTCCTGCTGCATTCACAGCCATATAAGGAGACATTTGAAAACAGAGCTTAAGAGATTCTGCTCATTTCCTGTTTGACGTTTCATCTTGGTTTCGACTGTAGAATGAGTTCTGTGGCACTCACAGATAATATCTTTGCAGTTTTGGAAACGTTAGACTGTGTTCTTTCCAAAGCTGTCAATTGCATAGTCGAGCATCTTTTCGTGACAAAATATTGCGCTTAAAACGGGCACGTTTTTTTATCCAATAATGAAATAGCGCCCCTATAGGCTTAACAGGTTAAATAGTCCTCCCAATCGGCTGTTTTCAGCTACAATAGTCATTTACAACATTAACAAAGTCTACACTGTATTTCTGATCAATTTGATGTTATTTTAATGGACCAAAAATTGTTTTTTTCTTTCAAAAACAAGGACCTTTTTAAGTGACCCCAAAGGTTTGAACAATAGTATATGTATATGAGGTTATAGCTTCAATCTCATTGCCCTGACAGGTAGTAATAGGTAAAAGGTTCAGAAGTATATTTCTTGCTTTAGAAAACAGTTTAGTTTTGTCAGCATTGAGGATAAGCTTCAATTAACACAAAGTCTGTTGAACAGTGTAAAAATCAGTTTGCAAGTTCTGGAAAGTTGTGAGAGACTTATGTACAACACATAATAATCAGCATAAAAGTGAAGTTGCTAATTTTTGTCTAAATTATTTATATAAAAAGTTAATAAAAGGGGACCAAGTACAGAGCCCTGGGGCTAACCATTGCAGACAGACAAGTTAACAGAAATAAGCCCATCAACTTGAGTGCACTGAGTGCTGAGACAGATAGTTAGCAAACCATGCAACTGCATGCTCCGAAAGATCTACGTTCGACAATCTCTGCCTCGGTATAGCATGATCAACTGTATCAAAAGCCTTAGAGAGATCAATAAAAAGTTAAACACAGTACTGTTTTTTGTCAAGGGCTTCAGTGATATTATTTAACCTTCATGGCTGCTGTAATTGTGCATAGATACATTTATAAAATAGAGTTAGTATATAAAAGCTAGTTTAGCTGTTTACTAACAAGGGTTTCAAGTATTTTCGCCAGGGGTGACAGCTTTGAGATTGGCCTATAATTATATAAAAGAGTTTGATCTCCCCTTTTTAGAAGTGGTAGGACAAATTCTGATTTCCAGTTTTTTGGAATTTCATTATATTCCAGGGTTAAATTTAACAGATATGTAAGTGGTTCAGAAATCAGCTGCCAGTTTTAAAAAGCAGGGATCAAGAAGATCAGGACCTGCAGGCTTTCTCTGATCTAAGGATTTGAGGTCTTTATGTACCTACTGCACTGAGAATAGCAAAAAGCTAAAGGTTTGACCAGCTCTCACCGTTTCATCCACATAGGTTTGTGCAGAGAAAGAGGATACTAAATCAAACAGCCTACCAGATTACACAAAGTGCTCATTGAAACGATTCAGCATTTCAATTGTCTCAAATACAGCAACAGAGTTCTTCAATACACATGACAGTAATTTATTAACATTACCAGACATACACCTAATAGCCTTCCAAAACTTTTGAGGACCAAGGTGCAGCGCGATGAACGTACATTTTCTTTATTTTAAGCAAAATGACACCAAACAAACCAATAAACACTACAAAAACAAACCATGACGCTCACAAGCAAAGTGCTCTAAACAGAGACAACCTCCCACACACACAAGTGGGAAAAGGGTACCTAAGTATGGTTCCCAATCAGAGACAACGATAGACAGCTGTCCCTGATTGAGAACCATACCCGGCCAAACACAAAGAAATAGAAAACATAGAACACAAAACATAGAATGCCCACCCCAACTCACGCCCTGACCAAACCAAAACAGAGACATAAAAAGGATCTCTAAGGTCAGGGCGTGACAGTCATTCAGGTTATCAGTAGTAACAGACATAAAATATTCAGACTTGGCCTTCTTGAGAAGAGAAGAACACTTGTTTCATAGCTGCCTAAAAAGAGGCCAATCAGCATCAGAACATGATTTCCTTGCTTTAGCCCAGACTAGATTATGTTTGCGAATAATACAAGACAGCTCAGAAGAAAACCATGGATTATTTCGCCCTTTAACTCTGAACCTGCGGAATGGGGCATACTTGTTTACTATTTGGAAAAAAACATAATGAAAGAATATTCAGGCAGTTTTCACATCAGGAATAAGCTCCAGTCAAAATAAAACAAATCATGAAAGAAATCCTGCTCATTAAAACTCTTAAAATTGATCTTACAAATAAAGCACGGGTTTGTCTTATGAACCTTAGTATTTCTAACAGCAACAACAGCACAATGGTAACTTAAATCATTACAGAAAACACCAACCACAGAATATTTATGTGGAACATTTGTCAATATCAAATCAATCAGGGTAGATTTCGGTGGACATTTGAGATTTCGATGGGTGGGTGAGTTAATCAACTGGGTAAGATTCATAGAATTACAATACATTTTAAAATCATCAGACACCGGCTTTAACCAACACCAGTTGAGATCACCAATCAAGATCATTTAACTGTAAATAAGTTTAGACATAAGGTTCATCAGAGAGGAAAATGCATCACAGAGAGCAGAGGGGGGTCTATAACAGCCAATCACAGTTATAGAGAGACCCTTTGAAAACTCAACATTCAAAGCAAGAAATTCCAACTGTTTACAAATAGTTTCAGACTTTGCCACACTTAGTCATTACATATATAGCCACACCCCACCTTTCTTAACTCAATCAGTGTGATATACATTGTAACCATTTATACAAATATCCCTATCAGGAACAGACTTGCTGAACCAGGTTCCAGAAAACACAATTACATCAGCATCATTTGATTTAGCCCAAATCCTATCCCCATCAATTTTAGACAACAATATTAAAATGTTTCATTTAAATGAAAAATACCAAAACCAGTTTGAAACATAAAATCAGAGGGGATTTGGAGACATTGCATATCAGGGCCAGGGTTAGGTTGCACGTTACCTGATATTAACAAAGAAGAATAACTAGGCACCTCTGTTTAATAACCTTTCACGGCTTCTCTTTAGAGACCTACTACAAGTGAATTCTACAAGTGAGATTCCAGACAATACAAAACAGTAATTTTAAACCATTAGACTTTGGTAGTGACACAAGTTCGTACTGTTCACATCATGCCACAAATGCATCGGCATTTGGATGAGTGGACCGAGTAAAAAAGAGCGAGTTCCCGCAGACAAAATGTCAAATGGACGGGAGAGCACATTATCAGATGTACTCACCCAGCGACAATGTTCGTTTTCTCCAGAGTTTAGTAAAGCCAGTGCACAAAGCAATACCACAAAAATGTAAATTTTTTCTGAGAAATTTAAGAAATAGAGACCAAGGAAAGGTAAAGGGAGAAAAGGACTGTGTGTATATATGAGTCTGTATGTGAGTGTGTGCTCGTGTGAGTAGATTGGGTGTGGGGGTCGATTGAGAGAACGGGTTGGGGATTGTTGAGCTGCCGCTGACAGCCAGGTGGAGAGCAAATAGGAGCAGCTTGGACGAGACACTCCGCAGTGGGAAAGCAGAGGATAGAACCCAGGCCAGGCAGAGAGAGGTTTACTTTGGTAAACTTTGAGTAGGGAGGTGCCAATAGCAATAAAAAATTATCCGAGTTGAGGGAGACCTGTGATCTTTACACCAGCAAAACTAATAATTTGCACTACACAACAAGGAAAGTGTAGATTTGCTCCACCATAAATTAATAGGTTATTAGTAGGTTAAAAACTATTAGTCACAGACAAATGACTTGACATGCTGCCATCTTGGATTGGGATCCCGTCACAAAGCAATACTACTGTCACCTAGCAATACTACTTATTTCTCTGAGAGTAAGGTGGATATATAACATTTAGCTAAATAATACGATTAGTTGTCTCTCTGAAATGAAACCATGAAGTGTTAGATTTGAAACAAATCCATTTCTGTCACCCAACGCCACGATTAGATAGTGAAAAAACAAGCCAGTCGCTTTCATAATTTCTTTAAACAATAAAAGCTAATTTACTAACATTTCTGAAAATGGATATACAGTACAACATTTGCAAATTAAACTCTTCATATAAGTCAGGGAATGTGTACAGTACAAGGTAATTGTTACCAGAATGACCAGTATCAAGTAAAGGCCTTTGTCTCCCACTCCTAAAAAATACAAACACACGGTACATTAAATGTAACAATTATATTTAGCAATTTGACTTACATTCCTCCATTTAATTGTCTTGATATGGTTGTCTCAATGGGGCAGAGTGATGTTCAGAATATATTACTCATCAGATTATCAGACCATATTTAGGCCAAAACGTACCTTATTTCTCTGAAACACCTTGCCATGCTCAATAAATAGGGTGGAAGGGGCTCTTTTCAGTGAGTTTTTAGCGGAGGTTGTTCGTCGCATTAGCGGATTGAATAACCCACCCTGTGGAGACAAGGCCATTAAAATGAGCACAGACCTTAGAGTAGACCCCATGCTGTCAGGAGCTCCAATTGATTTACCCAATAAATTACTGGGAGTTTAAATATGGAGTGTGCTTTAGTCAGCACCTCCACATAAAATATATTTTTCTGGGTGTGCGCCAGCTCATGTTTTTTTAAAGGCGCTCCAACTTTATCACAATGTCACAATGACCCTGCCAAGAGTAGATAAAACACAAACTCCAATACAGTGACGTACTGGTAAGGAGAGTTTATAATGTGTCAAGCAACTTTGGTCGGCCCATGATGTTTTGTCCCTGATTTATTAATGAGTCACCTTAGGAATTTGACCAATTCTGTTTGGTCAACCCATGTCACACTATGAATCCATTTGTTTTTTCAGTATAACACACTAGTGGTTGTGTTGAGTATTCAAAACACCAAGTGACAGTATTGTGCCACAAAACATCACTGTAGGCTATCTGAACCCATATTTATAAGGCTTCTCAGGGAAGGAGTGCTGCTCTAAGATCAGTGTTGCATTTTAGAGCATTATGAATATGATTATATGGACATGGGGGACCGGATCCTAGATCAGCACTTCTGCTCTGAAACACTTTATGTATACGGGCCCTGGATATTTTCAGGGATGAGAATTCTATGGGTGGCATAACAGGGTTGTGGGTGGCAGCGTACCTGTGCCCGTTCTGTACAGAAGGCCAGAGACTGCCTGAAAGAGGTGCGTTTGGTTGTCTTCCGTGCAGTGATGAGGTTAATCTTTGATCCAGCTCTTAGATGCAACCACCTCTTCCCGGTCAAGTCCAGTTCCTGAACCCCCAGCTCCACCTCACACAATTTTCTACCTGTTAAAGAGCCGTAAACTGTCACAAATGTGCAGTAAATACTTACATGAAATACGTGTACAAAATAAATTAACACTAAGTAATATTGTAATAGCAATAGCACCAAATTGACATTTAAAGATGGAACTCAACTCTATTCTAAAGACTCAAATGAGTTTTGTTGACAGGAAAACATTCTGCAAAAAGGCAGAGAAAAAATACCAAAACACCAGAAACGACAGCTAACCAGTGCTTTCCAAAATCAGAGCACATAGGCGCATTTCCCTTGTCAGGACTTCCGCCTCACCGGCTTTCTAGTCACCACCGATCCATGTTTCATTTTCATTTGGTTTTGTCTTCATTATACTCACCTGGTTTCCATTCCATAATCAGTGTTCCTTATTTAACCCTCTGGCTTCCCCTGTTGTTTTGTGTGTGATTGTTTTTGTCAAGTGGTTACTTGTACGTGATCTGGATTGTTTATGTTTATTGTTGAATTTGAGTAAATATCGTGGCTTTTACTCATACCGGTGTCCTGCGCCTGACTACGCATTATTCCATTCACCTAGAACATTGACATCCCTCCACAATTTTGAGAAGGAATCCTAGCTCACTGCTTAATGGTGAGTAAAGACCTGGAGGAACCGTGGCCTTACATGCCCTCATGGCCTGCACACTATTTTTTTTAGCTGTGTTCAGTAGCCTGGTCCCAGATGTGTTTGCGCTACCTTGTCACTCATTTTCATGTTTGGCATGATAGCACAAACCGGTCTGGGATCAGACTCTATATTCAGCCCTTAGCGCTTAAATAACCCAAAGCTTGGGGGCATTATATGAAGTAGTCCCAGACGTTTATATTTGATCTAATCTCCTCAAAAACAGTGGGGTAGAGACCAGCGTAAACAGGTTCCCACCACTATAAAGCACTATGCCTTTGTGTCTGTAGTGTTTTACATTGATGCAACAGAATGCAACTTCAACATAAACTATGGGATGATGATGGAAAATTCTGTGCAGAGAATTTGTTATAACATACAATTATGTAGACATTTTTCTAATTCAAGCTAAATGTAAAAGAATTGTTTTACTTCAAAGTCGAATCCGACTCACTGTGGTTGTTAAAGATTTCAGTGTTGCTGTAGTCAACTGAATCCTTGGATGACACCAACTCTCCCCTGGCAACATTTTGGGAATTCTGGAACTGATGAGAGCAAAACAAAGGAAATCTATTGAAATATCACACTGACTTCTTTGTACTGTTTTCTGTTTACAGTTTTTTGCTGTTAATTAAATAAATGTATGTACGCCTCTGACTATCACCTGACTGTGCCCTTATTCAAGCCTGAAGTCAAAGTCTCTGAAGTCAAAGTCTCTCGGAACCCTGGACACACAACGCTGTACAGTGTTTTAGGCAGTGATTCAAACCAACTCATATTAACTACTTTTAAAGGCAATTTTACAGACATTCCTGGAGATTGTATTCACCGTACACGACATGGATGTCAGCTCAAACATGAGTTGCCTTTAGAAGTCCATGTGCATTGGTTTGAATCCCTGTCTTTGTCTCACAGAACCCAAGAAAATAGTAGCAAAGGAGTGAAATCGGAATATCCCTCTATAATATCTCCCTATACAACTAATTTACAGCTCCTGTTTCTCCCCCCCAGAATGGACGTACCATGTGCTCCAGTATGGCTGTGTTGGAGTAGATGGGTTGCGATTTGCCACTTCCACAGAGCTGGTGAAAGGGGTCGTCAATGTACATGTTTGAGGTTGGGAACCTTAGTTCCTTTAAACCACTGATAGTAAGAAAAAAATGTTAATCAAGTATGCATTTATATACATAGTTCAGGGCCTGTGTTCACAACTTGTCTTAGAGTAGGCGTACTGATCTAGGATTTGTATATTAAATCTAGCAAATCTGATTTTAGATCAGCAATCCTACTCAGACACACTTTGTGGATATTGACCCTGTTCTGTAGATTATCATTGTAGATCATCACACTAGAGGTCGTCACGGGTCCGACTGAACAAGAAATACCAGAGACCTGATCCGGGTCCAAAATTTGAACTTTTCCCTCGGGTCTGTGTTGGATCCTGATTGTCATCTGGTCTATGCAACTACGGCTGATAGACCCGAGTGGACCTGAATGGACCCGACCACGGTCTGCATAGCATGCAGCATATTTATTTTACGGTACTAAGGGGAATTTATTGACTTATAGAAGGCCTAGCCAACATATAAAGACCTATTTGTTAACCAGAAGAGCAACTTGGTCGATAAACTTTTTTTTGTTCACTCGGGTCCAATCGGGTCTGGTCTAGACCCGGACCCATAAGGGTATGGGTCAGGTCTAGGTCTGGTTATTGTCGGGTCCATCCCTGTTCAGGTCGGATTATTCTCAGTCCATTCAGGTCTGGGTCACCCTTTAATAAAAAACATTGTATCCGTTTGGGTCCAGGCCAACTTTTTGGACCCGAGAAGATAAATCAAGACATAGTAAAGGATCTAGTGACCACTGTGAAAATGTATTACCTCAGTGTTCCAGCAGGCTTTGAGGTGATGTCATGGTGAGAGTCAGCCTGACCGTGACTTACACTCCCATCCTGCAGGAGCTGCACCCACTGTTCTTTCTCATCTGCACAGCTGGCCTGGAACAGAGACATGGATGAACAGAGCAAGGGAGGGTTGTGTGAGAGAGTGATAAAGAGAACGAGGAAGACAGAGAGGGAAGAAGGAGAGGTTCAACAACACTCCATGCACTGTTCCAGGAATAATTTGGTCCTATTTTATCCTGCACAGCTAATTTTTGGGGTTTTTGAATTATTTTATATAAGGAAATAGCTGGGTTGCGTTTGGTAGTGATCATGTACATAAGTTTCTCTTTAAAAAAAAATGTAAGAGTGTGAAATGACTGTCCAGAATGATCAAATTGAACCACAATGATAAGTGACTCAGTGATCCAATGAACTCTGGCCCCCTTTACAACACCAAAAGCCCTGGATGAATATCCAACCTTTTCAACATATTTTTTACCAGGGAGAAGGGTGAAGTTCCCCCTAGATGCTGATCTTGGGTCAGTTTTGCATTCCCCCCAATAATTAAGATTGGGGGAGGGGAAGCTGATCCTAGATATGTACCTAAGGGGAACTTCACCCCAGAGCTCTTACCTCCAGTACTGCCACCTGGTCTCCGTGTTGGACCACAGTGATGCGGTAGGCCTGAGGCATGTCGGGGTCTGGTCGAACCTGGCAGCCTCTCAATGGCACCATATACTGGGGGCTCTTTTCACAGCCCCTGTCTCGGTACATCTTCAGGACCCCGCCCTCAACCTGACACCACAGGCTCTGCCACTGGCAGTTCATCAGCACATTTAGAAACCCTGCAGCCCAAACAGGAAACAGGGTCAAAGGGCACGAGAGCCTTAGGGTAGATGAGATAGGAGTTAGTGCAAGACCAGGCTGTGGTTATGATTAGGGCTGTTCGGGTGACCGTAATACCACCATATCGGCGGTCACGAGTCATGAAGACAGTCAAATTCCACGTGACCGTTTAGTCACGGTAATTAGGCTTCTCCAAGCTCTGATGCTGCTGATGCTCATTGGTAGCCTAACAAACTTGCTAACTGCCAAGTGCTCCGCTCTCTATTGTCCCTCTAATCACTCCAACATCAATACAAACGTAATCAAAAATCAAATCAAACACTTCATGAGAGCACATGAGCTCATGTTGCACAACTTTGCTATAGGCTGTGCAATTGCGTGAGAAAACAGTGATGGCCTCTATTAAAAATGGTATAATCCCATCAACTTTCTGTAGGCTAGGCCTACTATATTTATTTCTCAACTTTCCTAATATTAAGCACATTGCTTCTCTTTAAAGCAGGCGTATAGCCTACCTGGCTGGCATGAAAATGAACCACAGGAAAAGTGTCCTTGATTCGCTATATAATTGCATAGATGAAATGTATTTTTTTCCGCTGCCCCTATTTCGAGACAGGTGCATAATCATGCTCCATTCTAAATCAAACCAAATGTCACACATATATTATTTAGTATATGTAAAGACAAGATTAAATCAGGAATAATCTGATGGGTGACAATGTTAGCCTATCACTTGTGAATTATATATTATCACTTGTGAATGATGCCCAGTTTAATGCAAACAGCGCATACTTTTGTGACTTTTTAAAATCATAGTCATACACCTCATGTAGCCTAGACCATAGGCCTATATGTTTTTATAAGAGTTGTATCACAACTAAAGCACATTCATCTGCTTTACAACAGGTGTAGAGCCTAACTCGCATATATATGCAGCTTGTGAGTTTCAAGCTTGGGGTAGAACATTTTCACCATAACAATACACCTCTTTAATAAAAGCATTACATGCATAATCGCATTTGTGGTCACTTTTGAGAATGGTGTTTTCCGGCTAATGGAACGTTCACGCTTATAGCCTACTGCTGTGTGTGCATTACTGCGCATTTAATGTGAAGAAATAGCCGAATAGTTTATAAATAATTTAAGCTAAACGTTCTTATCTGTTGCGTCAGGCTCATTGCTTGTCAGATTTTGAAATGATGCTTTACAGCGAAAGCAATCCAAGCGTTTGTGTAAGTTTATCGATCGCACCATAAACATTAAGTACACTTAGCATCAGGTAGCTCGGT
Organism: Oncorhynchus mykiss; assembly: GCF_013265735.2. Taxonomy (NCBI): domain Eukaryota; kingdom Metazoa; phylum Chordata; class Actinopteri; order Salmoniformes; family Salmonidae; genus Oncorhynchus; species Oncorhynchus mykiss. Next base: position 187,735 of record NC_048592.1, read on the forward strand.
CATGAAAATCTGAAAAGCAATCAAATTAATTCTTTACCTTTGATGATCTTCGGATGATTTCACTCACAAGACTCCCAGTTACACAACAAATGTTCCGTTTGTTCCATAAAGATGATTTTTATATCCAAAATACCTGTTTGTTTGTCGCTTTATGTTCAGAAATCCACAGGAAAGAGCGGTCACGACAACGCAGACGAAAATTCCAAATAGTTTCCATTATGTCCACAGAAACATGTCAAACGTTTTTTATAATCAATCCTCAGGTTTAACAATATATATATAATCGATAATATATCAACCGCAAATGTCTTTTACAGTAGGAGAGGGGAAAACAATGGCTGTCCAAATTCTGTTGCGCAATCAAAACTCATGTGACCACTTGACGCAATGTTATTTTTCAAAATAAAAGCCTGAAACTATGTCTGAAGACTGTTGACACCTTGAGGACGCGATGGGAAAAGGAATCTGGTTCATATCTCTTTAAATCGAGCAAAGGGAGGCTATGGAACATGGAGTTTTCAAAATAGAGGCCACTTCCTGTTTTGATTTTCCTCAGGGTTTTTCGCCAGCAATATCAGTTCTGTTATACTCATAGACAATATTTTGACAGTTTTGGAAACTTTAGTGTTTTCTATCCAATAATATATGCATATATTAGCAACTGAGACTGAGGAGCTGGCCGTTTACAATGGGCACCTTTTCATCCAAGCTACTCAATACTGCCCCTGCAGCCATATGAAGTTAATCTGCTAAATTGTAATTACTTCACTACTATGGCCTATTTATTGCCTACCTCCTCACGCCCTTTGCACACACTGTATATAGACTTTCTTTTTTTCTATAGTGTTATTGACTTTACGCTTGTTTATTCCATGTGTAACTATGTGTTGTTGTTTGTGTCGTACTGCTTTGCTTTATCTTGGCAAGGTCGCAGTTGTAAATGAGAACTTGTTCTCAACTAGCTTACCTGGTTAAATAAAGGTGAAATAAAATAAATAAAATAGAAACTGCCTGTTACTCAGGCCCAGAAGCCAGGATATGCATATAATTGGTAGCAGTGGATATAAAACACTTTGACGTTTCTAAAACTGTTAAAATAATGTCTGAGACTATAAAATAATTGATATGGCAGGCGGAAGAATATTATTTTGCTTTTGAGCTCCCAGGCTCTTATTATGTAAACCTATTATTTCTATGCATGTCCGTCACCCAGATTGCAATTCCTATGGCTCCCACTAGATGTCAACAGTCTTTATTCAAGGTTTCAGGCTTCTTTTTTGAAAAACAAACGTATTTGGTGCGTTTGTTAGGTTACCACCTGAAGCAAATCGGTCTTTCGGCTCGAGAAGGAGAGGACGCGGGCTTATGAATTTGCCTTTCATATTGAACATACTACTTTCTGTGTGAAATAGAGGGGGTGGGGGATTGATGTGGGGGTTTAAAACACCTCACCTCGATCGTTAATTCTAATGCAGCAGATGATTCCTTTCTGGTCTTTAGTATGGGTGAATGGAATGTCTTTTTGTTACAGAAGAGTGTGCCTCCCAAAACTTCAACATCAAACAATGAACGTGGGACAATATATTTCAACATCCGAATGTTGGGAATGATGAGAGATGGAATATATAAAATGATTGTCTATTTTGTGATGTCATTAAAAATTGTATAAAGAAATTAGAACAAAACATTGTAACTTGAGGAGCTTTTACACGGTGTATATCAGGTTTACATCCATTACGTGTTGTAGAAAATATCAATGATGAAGATAATGTTTTTGTGATGATAGGACTGTGATTTTAGTTCTCTAATGAGATCATAGTAATTAGAATACTTTGCCTCGTAACTAGCCACAACCCAGGGAGCACAGAGAGCGTGTCAGCATGACAAAAATGCCCCCTTTTAACCCGGGTGTAAAAAAGATTGAGTTAAGAATTAACATACCAGACTAAAAGGACCACAAGCTACGGCTTGGTCTATATTAGTCATGACCCTGGAAGAAGACAAAGGAACCTCTAACAATCAATGCTGCAGTTGAGTAGCTGTTCTAAGTACTTTATCTAAGCAAGTGAATTTAAGTAGTTTATTCTCTTCAATTCATCGTCGGCTACACTGCTCTCATCATCACTCTGGGGATCATCGACATGGCTGATTAGCTGTCCTCAGAAGACCTCTCTTCCAGAACCAGTGCAAGTAAACAGGCAACTAAGAAGAAGGACATTGTGACCTCTTGTGGAAAATCAGAGACTTACACCTGAGAACAAAGGGGAAGGTTATCCGAAGAAGAAGGCCCAATCGAACACTTCTCACAAAGTGGAACCCTTTCCACAAAGGTCTGGGCCCAACAGAGATACCAGATGAAGACCTTCAACACGTAAATACATGCATTACTTTTTACCCCAAAAAGTGGCAGTTTGGGGAAAGGTATTAGGGTTACTGTGAGCGTCGTTCCCAAATGTATCCAAGTGTTGCCTCTATTTCTCTCTCACTTTCTCTCTCTTTAACTTCTTGGTGATAGGGGGCAATATTTTCACATCCAGATGAAATGTATGCCCAAATTCAACTACCTGCTACTCATCCCCAGAAGATAAGATATGCATATTATTAGTAGATTTGGATAGAGAACACTCTGCATTTTCTAAAACTGTTTGAATCATGTCTGTGAGTATAACAGAACTTATTTAGCAGGCAAAACCCAGAGGACAAACCATTCAGATTTTTGTTTTGAGGTCACTCTCTTTTCAATGGTTTTTCATTGGGAATCCAGATTTCTAAGGGGCCTTCTTGCAGTTCCTACCGCTTCCACTGGATGTCAACAGTCTTTAGAAATTGGTTGAGGTTTTTCCTTTGAGAAATGAAGAAATAGCCCTGTTCAGAACGAGGATAACTTGTAATGTACTGTTTGTTAGAGGCGCGTGACCAGAAAGCATGCTACAGTTTGTTTTCCTCCTGTATTGAACACAGATCATCACGTCTTCAATTTGATCTATTATTTACAATAAAAAAATACCTAAAGTTGTATTACAAAAGTAGTTTGAAATGTTTTGGCAAAGTTTATAGGTAACTTTTGAGATATTTTGTAATCACGTTGCGCAAGTTGGAACCAGTGTTTTTCTGGATCAAACGCTCCAAATAAATGGACATTTTGGATATATGTCGACAGAATTAATCGAACAAAAGGACCATTTGTGATGTTTATGGGACATATTGGAGTGCCAACAGAAGAAGCTCGTCATAGGTAAGGCATGAATTCAATTTTTATTTCTACGTTTTGTGTCGTGCCTGCAGGGTTGAAATATGCTTTTCTCTCTTTGTTTACGGAGGTGCTATCCTCAGATAATAGCATCGTTTGCTTTCGGCAAAAAGCGTTTTTGAAATCTGACATGTTGGCTGGATTTACAACAAGTGTAGCTTTAATTTGGCATCTTACATATGTGACTTCATGAAAGTTTGATTTTATAGTAATTTATTTGAATTTGGCACTCTGCATTTTCACTGGCTTTTGGCCAGTTGGGATGCTAGTCCACATATCCCAGAGAGGTTAACATCTTGTGTAACAAGTGTAATATTATGCTGTCCGCTAGGGACCTGTTGTCGCCATATTAAGTTTTAAATCAATAACCTATATGTGTGTGTATCCTGTGTTATCATTTAGTTTGTTAGTAATCATATCAATTTGTGTGGTATGGAATGATTAGTAAGACTCGAGTTTATGCAGATTCATGAAGTCTGTGATGTTCAGAATGAGACTGATATGAGGAAATGATTAATTAGTGACTGTTATCAATACATATATTCTTAAGTTAAATCGGGTGACAGTATCTCGGTAAAAAAACTTGTCCCGTGGTGCCCCAAATTCCTAAAGAGTTAATTGTTACATGATTAATTAATTCAGTAACAATTAAACATAGTAGGTCATTATTCAATAAATAACATTCATTAATGAGAGTCACGCTACAACACTAATTACACAATCAGGGCTACAAAGAAGCTGTCTGAAAGCCGTCTGAAATGGGACCCTGGTCCCTATATACAGTGCCTTGCGAAAGTATTCGGCCCCCTTGAACTTTGCGACCTTTTGCCAGATTTCAGGCTTCAAACATAAAGATATAAAACTGTATTTTTTTGTGAAGAATCAGCAACAAGTGGGACACAATCGTGAAGTGGAACGACATTTATTGGATATTTCAAACTTTTTTAACAAATCAAAAACTGAAAAATTGGGCGTGCAAAATTGTTCAGCCCCCTTAAGTTAATACTTTGTAGCGCCACCTTTTGCTGCGATTACAGCTGTAAGTCGCTTGGGGTATGTCTCTATCAGTTTTGCACATCGAGAGACTGACATTTTTTCCCATTCCTCCTTGCAAAACAGCTCGAGCTCAGTGAGGTTGGATGGAGAGCATTTGTGAACAGCAGTTTTCAGTTCTTTCCACAGATTCTCGATTGGATTCAGGTCTGGACTTTGACTTGGCCATTCTAACACCTGGATATGTTTATTTTTGAACCATTCCATTGTAGATTTTGCTTTATGTTTTGGATCATTGTCTTGTTGGAAGACAAATCTCCGTCCCAGTCTAAGGTCTTTTGCAGACTCCATCAGGTTTTCTTCCAGAATGGTCCTGTATTTGGCTCCATCCATCTTCCCATCAATTTTAACCATCTTCCCTGTCCCTGCTGAAGAAAAGCAGGACCAAACCATGATGCTGCCACCACCATGTTTGACAGTGGGCATGGTGTGTTCAGAGTGATCAGCTGTGTTGCTTTTACGCCAAACATAACGTTTTGCATTGTTGCCAAAGAGTTCAATTTTGGTTTCATCTGACCAGAGCACCTTCTTCCACATGTTTGGTGTGTCTCCCAGGTGGCTTGTGGCAAACTTTAAACGACACTTTTTATGGATATCTTTAAGAAATGGCTTTCTTCTTGCCACTCTTCCATAAAGGCCAGATTTGTGCTATATACGACTGATTGTTGTCCTATGGACAGAGTCTCCCACAGCTGTAGATCTCTGCAGTTCATCCAGAGTGATCATGGGCCTCTTGGCTGCATCTCTGATCAGTCTTCTCCTTGTATGAGCTGAAAGTTTAGAGGGACGGCCAGGTCTTGGTAGATTTGCAGTGGTCTGATACTCCTTCCATTTCAATATTATCGCTTGCACAGTGCTCCTTGGGATGTTTAAAGCTTGGGAAATCTTTTTGTATCCAAATCCGGCTTTAAACTTCTTCACAACAGTATCTCGGACCTGCCTGGTGTGTTCCTTGTTCTTCATGATGCTCTCTGCGCTTTTAACGGACCTCTGAGACTATCACAGTGCAGGTGCATTTATACGGAGACTTGATTACACACAGGTGGATTGTATTTATCATCATTAGTCAATTAGGTCAACATTGGATCATTCAGATATCCTCACTGAACTTCTGGAGAGAGTTTGCTGCACTGAAAGTAAAGGGGCTGAATAATTTTGCACGCCCAATTTTTCAGTTTTTGATTTGTTAAAAAAGTTTGAAATATCCAATAAATGTCATTCCACTTCATGATTGTTTCCCACTTGTTGTTGATTCTTCACAAAAAAATACAGTTTTATATCTTTATGTTTGAAGCCTGAAATGTGGCAAAAGGTCGCAAAGTTCAAGGGGGCCGAATACTTTCGCAAGGCACTGTATACAGTCCCTGGTCCCTATATATACAGTGTAGCCCTATGGGGCCTGGTCAAAAGTATGCTACTTTGGACATTCATGTCTCTCTCCAGACTCTAATGGTGACAAATCAATTCCCCAGGAATCTCCTGTTCATAATGAGCCAGTATTACACCAACAACGTGCCTGTTTTTACTTAAAGGTAGACTTCTATTAACAATCAAACGAGGCAAACAATACCACACTGTCTTCACAGAGTCCTCAGTGATGCAATCAGTCCCTACGGACCAATTTAAGACGGAACTACAGTTGAAGTCGGAAGTTTACATACACCTTAGCCAAATACATTTAAACTCAGTTTTTCACAATTCCTGACATTTAATCAGAGTAAAAACTATCTGTCTAAGAGCAGTTAGGATCACCACTTTCTTTTAAGAACGTGAGATGTCAGAATAATAGGAGAGAAAATTATTTCAGCTTTTATTTTTTCATCCCATTCCCAGTGGGTCAGAAGTTTACATACACTCAATTAGTATTTGGTAGCACTGCCTTTAAATTGTTTAACTTGGATCAAACTTTTCGGGTAGCCTTCCACAAGTTTCCCACAATAAGTTGGGTGAATTTTGTCCCTTCCTCCTGACAGAGCTGGTGTAACTGAGTCAGGTTTGTAGGCCTCCTTGCTTGCACACGCTTTTTCAGTTTTTCTGCCCACAAAATGTATGTGGGATTGAGGTCAGGGCTTTGTGATGGCCAATCCAATACCTTGAATTTGTTGTCCTTAAGCCATTTTGCAACAACTTTGGAAGTATCCTTGGGGTCATTGTCCATTTGGAAGACCCATTTGCAACCAAGCTTTAATTTCCTGACTGATGTCTTGAGATGTTGCTTCAATATATCCACATAATTTCCCGTCCTCATGATGCCATCTATTTTGTGAAGTGCACCAGTCCCTCCTGCAGCAAAACACCCCCATAACATGATGGTGTTCGACGGCTGGTAAGCCTCCCCCTTTTTCCTCCAAACACAACGGCATTACTCCAAAAAGTATCATCTTGTGCATCTCGTCCCCATGTGCAGTTGCAAACCGTAGTCTGGCTTTTTTCTGCCGGTTTTGGAGCAGTGGCTTCTTCCTTGCTGAGCGGCCTTTCAGGTTATGTTGACATAGGACTCGTTTTACTGTGGATATAAATATGTTTGTTCCGCCAGCATCTTCACAAGTTCCTTTGCTATTGTTCTGGGATTGATTTGCACTTTTCACACCAAAGTACGTTCATCTCTAGGAGACAAAAGGCGTATCCATCCAGAACAGTATGATGGCTGCATGGTTCCATGGTGTTTATACTTGCGTACTATTGTTTGTACAGATGAACATGGTACCTTCAGGCATTTGGAAATTGCTCCCAAGGATGAACCAGACTGGTGGACATCTTACAATTTTTTCTGAGGTCTTGGCTAATTTCTTTTGATTTTCCCATGATGTCAAGCAAAGAGGGACTGAGTTTGAAGGTAGGCCTTGAAATACATTCATAGGTACACCTCCAATTGACTCAAATGATGTCAATTAGCCTATCAGAAGCTTCTAAAGCCATTACATAATGTTCTGGAATTGTCCAAGCTGTTTAAAGGCACAGTCAACTTAGTGTATGTAAACTTCTGACCCACTGGAATTGTGATACAGTGAATAATAAGTGAAATAATCTGTCTGTAAACAATTGTTGTAAAAATTAGTTGTGTCATGCACGAAGTAGATGTCCTAACCGACTTGCCAAAACTATAGTTTGTTAACAAGAAATGTGTGGAGTGGTTGAAAAACTAGTTTTAATGACTCCAACCTAAGTGAATGTAAACTGCCGACCAACTGTATATTTAGCCTCTGAAACAGAGGTTGCTCCAGTCCTGTTCCGACCTGATGCATTTGTTTAGGTTGACAAAACACGGGAATAGGCTGAGAGGGACAGAATTATTGCCTGCTCGTGCTTACCTTTATCCTTCATTTCCCCACTGCTGAGAGCAGAGGGCAGCTTGGACAGTTTCTCTTCATCAGAGTCGGAAGTGTGTATGACTGTGTTTGACTGTGAGGAAAACAACACATGAAAGTGCTGCATTTAGATAAAATCTGAGCTACCTAATTCATTCAAGTCGAGAGGAAGTTAATTGAATGTGAACTAAGGTCAGGAGTATTTTTAATTCTTGTTGTGGCAGATTACTTACCCTGCAAGAGTCTAGTCTGTCACACTTGAGTAACGATGAGGAACTCTGGGACTCTGGCTCATAGTAGGAGGTTCCACTCACCTCCTCAATGATCTAGGTGCCAGCCAAACATCAAGTACGAATTCATAACAGAACACACACAAAATCTTTAGGGGCAGAATTTTCTGGGGAGATTCTTCACTGATCTTGATTTTATGTCAAGGACCAGGCTTAATATGTGTCCAGGAATCTGCCTTAATGCTGACACTTATCCAGCCATGCCCTATATCTCCCAAGTTCCAAATACTGTCATAACTATCAAATTGTCCCAGTCTGAAAATAACCTGATAATACAGCAATTAATTTCAGATAGGCTAGACAGGCCTGTTCGGACAATCATGGGCTTACCCATCCAAAAAGCCATTTCCTTTGACTCCTCCCTTTGCTCTACATTGCTGGCTACTTCTTCTGTAGGTGTCACTCCGGCTTCTAGGTCACCAGGCTGCTTGTTATGGCACACACCTGTCACCATCGTTACTCGCACCTGCACCTGCACATCCTCAGACTCACCTGGACTCCATCACCTCCCTGATTACCTTCCCTATATCTGTCACTCCCTTCAGTTCTTTCCTCAGTTGTTATTGACACTGTTTTCATGTCAGTGCGTTGTTTGTGTTACGTGTTTCATTTATTTATCAAAACACTAACTCCCTAAACTTGCTTCCCGACTCTCAGCGCACTCGTTACAGAATAACACCACACCTAAGGGAATCATCAGGGAGTGTTTTTTTTGTTTTTTTGTGTCAGGTGGAATGACGTCGGTTCCGGGAGCGTTTACAGGTTTTCATGCCTCAGCCAGATTGCCAGGTTCCCCTGCCTCAGACGGTCTGTCAGGTTCCCATGTTCCAGCCAGCGACAGGTTCCCGCACATCAGCGGAGGTGCCCGGTCTGCTCCTGATCCCCGGGATCATCCCCGAGATCGTCCTGCGGACAGGAGTCAATACGTGCCGGGGATGGGGTACCGTCCGGTATGCTCTCTCTCCGGCGCTCTAGGTCGCCATGCTCCTGCGTCTCCGCCGGATTGACAGGTTTCCTGTCAGCTCCTGATCCCAGGGATCGTCTCTTTGGTCGGCATCCTGTGGCTGGGGCCGCGCGTCGGGGAGGGGGTACTGTCACGTGTGCTCCCTCTCCAGCCTCCAGGTCACCAGGCTGCTTGTTAAGGCGCACACCTGTCACCATGCGCGCACTTGCGCATCCTCAGACTCACCTGGACTCCATCACCTACCTGATTACCTTCCCTATATCTGTCACTCTCGTTGGCTCTTTCCTCAGGTGTTATTGACTCGGTTTTCATGTAGGTGCGTTGTTTGTGTTATGTGTTTCATTTATTTATTAAAACACTCACTCCCTGAACTTGCTTCCCAACTCTCAGCACACTCGTTACAGTAGGCCTATTACAAAAAATGTTTTATCTTTCTTCCTGTTTCTCACTCTGTGGGACTATGTTGTAATGATAAACACAACCAAACCTTCCTCCATTCCTCTGCCTGCTGGCAGCTCTGGAAACCAATCACCACCATGTCAAAGCCAGCCACCACCTTAAGCTCGTGCTGCATCTTCTTGTTATGCTTGTACTTGTACACCACTTGGCAGCCCTGCAGGTTCAACTCCAGCAGAGGGTAGAGGTCCTTGGCACATTTGTAGCACTGTTATTCAAAATAGGAAAATCACATCTGAGTTTGCTTGTTGCAGGTGCGTGGGAATAATTTGACCTTAAAAGAAAGGCAAAACCCACTAACTGCTCTTGCCAATATGACTTTGTCTATCATTTGTAGATCTAGAAGCTACATGAAACAGGCAAATAAGATTAACCATTTCTGGGCTATTTAGAGGTTAATGCTCGAAACATGTTCACCGACACCCAACAGGTGACTTCACCGTGTATTCTGTCCTTAGGGATGTGCTTACCAAGAGCAGATTGTTGCGAACGAGAAAGAGCTGTTTGGTCCATTGGCCCAGCCATTTCTTCCTCCACAGGTAGCCACAGATGCGTGACTCGGGAGTGGGCCGCAGACAGGGCTGGGAGGCACTCCTTTGGATGTAGGGGGCCCGGTCTTTCACAAACTCCTCATCTTCCTCCCCGTATGACTCGTAGTGACTGCTGTCTGAGTCACCTTTGTCTGGAGGACATGCACGCATGAACACACACACACACACACACACACACACACACACACACACACAGGGGATGCATTTCTGTATTATTTTTGATACTACTGTAAAAAGTGAGACATGCAGGGTTTTTAAAATACATAGTATAAAACTGTGGAAGTTCAAAGGTTTGAGGATGAAATATAGCACAATTATAAACTGGGTGGTTCGAGCACTGAATGACGATTGGCTGACAGCCGTGGTATATCAGGGGTATGACAAAACCTTTGTTTTTACTACTCTAATTACGTTGATAACCAGTTTATAATAGCAATAAGGCACATTGGGGGTTTGTGGTATGTGGCCAATATACCACGACTAAGGGCTGTATCCAGGCACTCCGCCCTTAGCCGTGGTATATTGGCCATATAAATATCACACGACTGGAATTTTCAAGTAAATTATTTGACTGTTGAAACAGCACAAAGTCACATGTATCCCATTGTGAAAGTAACTCAAGTTGCTGGCAATGGCTCTTGACAGAGAGAGAAAGACAGTGGGAGAAAGAGAGGGCAGGAGAGACTGATGTATTTAATGACTTGTTGAGCATACCTGTGGGGGGATTGACTGAAACAAAGGGCTCAGCCTCCTCGTAGCAGTCCTCATCTAAACCTTTTGGCGGATGAAGGGGTACAGCCGGCCCCTGGCTCTGAGGGGGAACACAGGAAGTGGTCATGAGAGGGGGTATTCAAGTTTCAAGTTTTATTATCAAATGCAAAAGTACAGTTAAATATCTTTCATGCAAGTTATTTCCCAACACTGCAGTAATCAATATAAGTAGTACTATAAAGGTAGGTAGAACAAAAACACCTGAGAAAAAGAAATAAGAAGAACCAGAGAAAGTAAGCAAGCTACTGTATATACACGGTCACTCCCAATGCCATATTTACATGTGTAGGATACACGCCTAGAAAAAAGGTGCTAAGTAGAACCATGGGGCAGCAGGGTAGCCTAGTGGTTAGAGTGTTGGACTAGTAACCGAAAGGTTGCAAGTTCAAATCCCAGAGCTGACAAGGTACAAATCTGTCGTTCTGCCCCTGAACAGGCCGTTAACCCACTGTTCCTAGGCCGTCATTGAAAATAAGAATTTGTTCTTACAGTTTTTTTCGATTGCTAAACGACAGTGGACACAACTGGAGTCACATGTGCAAAACTCTAACTACAGTCTGCACAGCAGCAGTTCATGTGGACCAAACTCTAGTTCGTTTTTCATTGCTTGAACACAGTTTTCAAAACTCTACCCACTTATCCCATGACTTTAACCACAACCTGCACAACACTGTGGATTTACAGCACTTTGTTCAAATGCTAACACACTGCTGTCAAAACTGTGAACCACACATTCAAAACGGAATAGATTTCAGCCTTGTGCCTTTCAGCCTTGTGCCTTTCACTGCTGATTGCAATTTCAGCTGAAAGGCTAAGCAGGTGTCTTGTTTTAGACTTGTTAGTGAACACACACACATATTACAGTATATATAGGTAGAGCTCAGAAAGACTCATTTTGGAAATGGAACAAGGAAGATGGGTTCGTGGAGGGAGAAGGGTGGCAGGGAGAGGGCGGATGCGTGGAGAAAGACAAAGAAGACAAAGAGCTGTTATTTCAGATGAAATAAGGGCTACACTTATAGACCATGTCGTGAACCATAGTCTCTCATTGAGAGAGGCAGGGTTGAGGGTGCAACCCAATCTGCAAAGATCCACAGTGGCATCTGTAATGCGAATTTTCCATCATGCAAACAGGTGAGAGTTACATCCTTACAGTAAATGAAAACATCACAGGAATCTATTTTGTATTGCAATTATAGAATATTTACACAGATGTATATTACAGTAAGTTTGACTGTAAAATATATTTTTACAACAGGACCCAAAGGCTGCCCCCAACAGGGGGAAGAGGAAAAATATTTTCAGATGCGCAGGAAAATGCTATTGTTGACATGGTTGTTGTCAACAATGCAATAAAACTGTGGGAGATTCAAGATAGAGTGCTGGCTGATAATGATATATTTGAAAATGTTAATTCTGTCAGCACAACAACTATTGCTCGAGTCCTAAAGAAACACCAAGTTACAATGAAACAGTTATACACTGTACCGTTTGAGAGAAACAGTGAACGGGTAAAAGAGCAAAGATACCAATATGTCCAGGTAAGACGTCTGAGGTTGCGTACACAGCTATACAAAATATTTACAGTAAAAAAAAACACTAGCATTTCTACAGTAAAACTGTGCACTTACTGTTTTTCAGAGAGTAATGGAGGTGGAAGCACTGGAAAGACCACATTCATTTGTATTTATCGATGAAGCTGGATTTAACCTTGCCAAAACACGGTGCAGAGGAAGGAATGTTATAGGTCAAAGGGCCACTGTGGAGGTTCCAGGCCAAAGGGGAAATATCACCATGTGTGCTGCAATGGCCAATGATGGTTTGCTTCTCAACACACCACTCATTGGCCCATACAACACAGAAAGGCTTATAGCTTTCCTAGAACAGCTCTATGCTCAGCTAGTGCCAGCAGAACAGGGGGAGCCAGTAAAAAAAACCCAAGTTTTTGTCATAGTTTGCGATAACGTTGCTTTTCACCACTCTGCAGCTGTCACAGATTGGTTTGCAGCACATCACAGATTTATGGTTTTGTACCTGCCTGCATATACACCCTTCCTCAACCCAATAGAGGAGTTTTTCTCTGCCTGGAGGTGGAAAGTGTTTGGTCACCACCCACATGACCAAATGTCTCTTTTGGAAGCCATGCGTGCCGGATGTGAGGACACGAGTCCAGAGGACTGCCAGGGATGGATAAGGCACTCCAGAAGGTTCTTCCCCAGGTGCATGGCAAGAGAAAACATTAGATTTTTTTTCTCATTACTGTAATTCCGTAAATTACTACAGACTATTGAAGCAAACTGCTAATTTTCATTTACCTTAAAGAATTGTTATGTTCTAAAAATTTTAATAAATCTTGTGAAAGAATGTCACTCTTTTCTTTTAAGAAAATATTACTTTGTATGAAGTCACTGAAATTGTTCAAACTGTAAAGATGAAAAGTTTGTATTTTCTGTATTGGTGTTTGATGCTAGTGTTTTTACTCTCAGTGTGTTCTGAGTGACAGTGTGTGTTATCTCAGTGAGGGTTGTGCATAGTGTTTGGCTGCACTGAGCGTGTTTTGAGCCATGTGTTAAGAGTTGTGTTGCTTGGAATAAGTTTTGCAGGTGATGTGAACTGTTTAGCTCAGGTGACTGTTGGTAGTGCAGACTGTAGTTAGAGTTTTGCACATGTGACTCCAGTTGTGCCCACTGTCGTTTATCAATCGAAAAAAACTAACTGACTTGCCTAGTTAAATAAAGGTAAGACAAATAAATACAAGTTCTTCAGGTTTTCTCCATAGGGGAACCTTTGATGGTGCTGTGTAGAGGGTTCTATGTCAGGATCTTCAAAGAACCCTGTGCATATGGTTCTTACCAGAACCCTCTATGAAGGGTTTTGCCTACCAATAACCATTTTATTATCTAAAGGTTTTTCCTAGAACCGCCTTATGTTATTATTTATAACAAAACAAATATCGCAAGGCCTTTCTTTGAGGGTCTAGTTATACCCTAACACAGTGGTGTAAGAAATATCCTGGTTTACAGGTAACATCAGACTTGCAAATCACATTATGCTGGCTTGCAAAGTGATGTGTAAATCCTATTGGAATTCCACCAGAGTTAGGATATCCAACAAGTGGAATTGTCAATCACCCCGGCAACCTGCATTCAGAATGACTGAATACTGAGACTACCTCAGTCATCTAAACTGGAACAATCATCTCAGTATGCAATAAATCCAATCGATTGGATTAGTTTGGGAAAACGGTCTGTTATTTATCTTCATGAGACATGACCCAATCTATTTCTACGCCCAAATGACACCCTACTCCGTATATATTGCACTCCTTTTGACAAGGGTCCATGCTCAAAGGTAGTGCACTATGTAGTGCCATTTGAGACATAACCCAGATATATCTGTGCTTCAATGCTTTTGCCAACTAACGGAATACATACGGAATACATACGTATGTTTCTTGCTTCACATAATTGCTTCTACTGTTTGGAACATCACCCAAACAGGTGAATGGTAACATTCATCTGCACAATACAACCATTATGGCAAGCAACATCTACTTTTAAAGGTTGAAAGCAATGAGCCAACATGTAAATACGGGGTTCAAAATCCAGTGCAAACTACAAACATTTTTACTGGAAGAGGACATTTTTTAAGCATTCAGAGGTCAGGCAGTGCAACAGCAAAAATGAGAAAAATGCCCAGACTGTTTGAATGTAGTGCATAAATAATGTAAATCCTTCTCATAGGTCAGTCATTTGTATTGTACCCCAGGGAACTAAACCAAAACCACACACTTGAAGGAGATGAGAGCACAGTAGCTGAGAGACCACACTGGTGGCTGAACTGAGTTGATATGTTCTGGTCCAGGGTCTGTTTATGTAATCATGTAAACTCCTCATTTTAATTTTTTTTATTCAACTAGGCAAGTCAGTTAAGAACAAATTCTTATTTACAATGACGGCCTACCACGGCCAGAGAGAGAGAGAGAGAGAGAGAGAGAGAGAGAGAGAGAGAGAGAGAGCGAGAGAGAGAGAGAGAGAGAGAGAGAGAGAGAGAGAGAGAGAGAGAGAGAGAGAGAGAGAGAGAGAGAGAGAGAGAGAGAGAGAGAGAGAGAGAGAGAGAGAGAGAGAGAGAGAGAGAGAGAGAGAGAGAGAGAGAGTGAGAGAGAGAGAGAGAGAGAGAGAGAGAGAGAGAGAGAGAGAGAGAGAGAGAGAGAGAGAGAGAGAGAGAGAGAGAGAGGCTTGTAAACACTGCATATTCTTTACACTTTATTGGGAGAAGCTAGCTCCTTTATCATAGTGAGTGGTCACCATCACCGTGCCACAGCCTTTGTTTTGCGCAATTAGTGGTAAAGTGGAGAGTGATTGCAGCTGTGTAAGCCCAGTGCCCAGTCCCCACAGCCACTGACAATTAGAACAGGGACAACACAGAGACACCCCCTCTTCACTGACTGTGGCTCAGTCAGTCTGCCCTACTGTGCGTGTATTTCACCAACAAAGTCGACTTTTTACTCTCTCTCACTATAGTTGCATCTGAAATGGCATCCTATTCCCTATATAGTGCACTACTTCTGACTAGGAATACGGTGCCATTTTGGACTCAGACCAGTCTCCATTTAGACACACAGAATTGCAATGGCCTTACAAACATCTGAGCTGACTTTACTTCCACAATGTAGATCTTTGGTAATGCTATCTTAATGAGACTAGACATACAGTACTTCCATTCTTGTCACAGCATGTATTACTTGAGTCAGCTGAAAAAACTCTAAATCTCCCAGTCAATCCTGATCCAGTTTTGCGCATCAATCGTTGAGTCCATCCTCACCGCCTCCATCACCGTCTGGTTTGGATCTGCGTCTGCAACGCATTGTACAGTCTGCAGAGAGGTCCTGCACGATTTCAGGGCAAGGAAGCGAGTAGGAAAGATCATCCCGACCCCTCCCATCTCAGTCACCCCCTCCTCTAAAAATTCCCCTCTGACAGGTGGTTCAGGTCACTCATGACCAAAACCTCCCTCCACCTGAAAAGTTTCTTCACCCATGACCATGACACCAACTGACCATCTGGCCCACAGAGACTAAAGGACTATGCACTCTATGCTGCACACTGCATCAGGCATCTCTGAACTGTACACAAAATAACTGCACTATACTGTATTGCACTCTGTCCATCTCTTTGCATTTAGATATATTCATACTGATACTGTAAATGTGTAAATACACTGTATATCAACCGTATACCCACTGTACATTGGTATAGCTGCTCATTCTCTTGTACTGTAGCTTTATGTTCACTTTACCTAGTTGTACGTGTATATAATGTATGTAAACTTAGTTTTAACTTCATTGTATGTCTCTAAATGTTGTCTATCACTGGCAGCACCATATCACAGAGTACAATTCTGAGTATGTGTAAATGTTCTTGGCTAATAAAGGTCATTTAGATTCATAGTAGTACTACGGCACTGGATGAGAGTCTTGAGTGAGTCTTGAGTATCAGACGGTAAACAGAGCAGCCTCCTATGTGGTCTTCAAAAGTGCTCCTTCTCTTGGGGTTCTGGACCTACTTATTGTGTGTGTGTATGTGAGCATACCTGCATGAGTGTGTGTATGAATGTGTATGTAGCCTGCCATTTAAGTGTGTGTGTGTGTGTGTGTGTGTGTGTGTGTGTGTGTGTGTGTGTGTGTGTGTGTGTGTGTGTGTGTGTGTGTGTGTGTGTGTGTGTGTGTGTGTGTGTGTGTGTGCCCACAGAACGGAAGGCTGCCACTGAGCTCATGGTCTCTAGGGAGTTTTGACTCTGGCCATTGGACTTCCTCCTCCTGTGTGGGTGTTCTATCACTCCATCACATAGACAGATGTAATTGTGGCATTAACATCCACTTCCTCTACCTTGGCTCCATCTCCACCAATGTCATCAGAGGAGGAGATGGCCTCTCGCATAAACAGAGCATTTCCTCTCTTGCTGAAACTGACCCTCTTTTTCCCCTCAACCGTTCATTCCCACTTTGATTCTCAGCATAAACCCTGATTACGAATCCCCATGCTGGGATTCTCTCTGGCCCTGACAAAAGCCTTGAGGAGGATGGAATAACAGAGTTCCATGCAGCAGAGAAGAGGCTTAGTTTACAGTGGTTGCAGTTGATCATCTATGAAGATGAATAGTTAGGCTACCCCCCTTTATGTTGTTTATTTTGGGTCTCTCCCACTGGCCATTTGAAAAGGCCCGTGTTCGAGGCAGGAGAGTGCCCTCTGACCTCTTGCACTCCTCAACACTTGGCGAGACATGTGGTTAGACCTCCACAAACCTCAGCAGGGCCTCTCATTAGCGGCCCACATCACAGACCCCCTGCCCTCCTCCCCCTCGCTGCCCCAATGGCCCTCAGGTGCTGCACGGCCCAGCGCTTTTCCTTGTCATTATAGTCACATGCTCTGGCGAAGGACCTGAAAATAAATGCTGTCACTGAATCTTCACCTCCTTGCTGTAACTTTCTCTCCCAGTCATCTGAAGAGGAGCACTGGCCACTTACTCTGTAGCCCACCAGAATGTACTCCCAACCTTCCAAAATGTCTGCTGCATCACATAATTAAAACAGGTTGGGTAACAAGTGCTGCAGATATTTTTTGTGACACAATAACAAAGTCGGCTCTGAATTTAGAAAGCAAACCTATTCTTACATCACTCAGATATGTTTCCCTTTTAGTTGGAACATTTTATAATGCAGGCCAAATTAGTCCTGTGAATGTTCACCTCACATTATTGTGTGATAAAAGCACACTAACTTGGACTTGAGGCTGCTATTTTAAACATCTCAGGACTCCAACAACAATACATCCCTTTTCACAATTAAGTCCCAACACTGTTGAACATTTTGCTTACAGTACTACTGTCAATGGACACAACCCAAATGTAAGATATTCAATTGATTTCATAGGCACTGGGAACAAAGATCACGAAACCAAAGATACACATCATCAGCTATAATGAATCACATATACCCAAAACATCCCGACAAAGACTAGTTAGCTTATTAAGCCACCAACCTTTGTAATCCCAGACACCCTGCGCATCTGTCCACAAGAGTTTACAAACTCATGACAATTCTTATTGAATTTGATGCAGCTGAGTAGAAACTTAACACTAAATTGGTGAATTTAGTGGAAACTTGCCCATTTATGACAAGCATGGCAACAAGTATTTTTTGCAGTAGCTCTATAATTACAGACTGCAATTACCACCAGTTATGTTGTTATTACAGTGTAACTATGAGTTACTACAATTAACTACAATACTTCTTATCGTGTAATTACACATGTAATTACACTGTAATAAGAACCCCTAAAAATAAAGTGTTACCCAAATAGGTTAAGAATTTAATCTATGGGGTTTAACATTGTTCAATACAGGGTGTAAGTGGAGGAATGCACAACAAATGACCTGAACTAAAGTTATCAACAACTATGGCAAGTGTTGTGATAAGCACTAACCCCTTTCCGTAGCCATTCGGGGGATGCAGAGGACGAGGGTTCCTTGGCTGAGTCCGGGTCTGGTCCTGACTGGAAAAGGCCATCTGGCGGTAAAGGTCACAGCTAGGTTACAGGTTAAATGTCAGAGGTTACAGGAAAAAACACCTGTATAACCTCCACCTCAATACATTAGTGACAAAATCAAATGTACATGATACTGATGAGAGAAATGCAGTCATGTACCTGTGCCTGACAGCTGGGTTTCCCTGAGATCATTGTTTGGGGCCCCTGATGGACAGCTCATGAACATGTACTCAGCATCCTCAACTGGAACACAAGAACACAGACAAACAAAATGTCTCAATGAATTCCCTATCTCTGTTCAAACACCTGTATAACCACATCACAATTTTGCTCTTTTATGTATGTAGACGGGGGGCCCGGGGTCTTCCCTCTGGAATTGTTTTGATAGATTTAAATTTCATTTCCTGCAATTCTGCACAGTTTGACATGACTTATTATGCCTCTTTTGAAGGGTATTTTGAAAACACAATATAAAGTAGAAGGATAGGTGGAAGGATAAGATGTCACCATCATTAAGCCCCTATGGTCGATATCCCTGCACCCGTGGAAATATAATGAGAATAATAAAAGAAATCTCCATAAAATTTGCTCAGTTTTTTGCTTTGGATGCGTCTCAATCCAACACATCCGCCTATGTGACACTTCCACATAGGCGGTGAAAGGTGACAGAGAGGTGTTTGTCAGAAAGGTGTTGGTCAGACCATGAGACATTCCGAAAATCGGTCTTGTCACAAAATCGTCTGTAGCATCCGAACTGTTTGGCCTACAAACTATTAAGGGACATCAACCCTTTATGGAAGATGAAACTCTCACAAACACGATGGTGTTCTTTCTCTAAGATCCCACAATTGTCTTGGGACTTGTCTTAAGTCGGTCTAGCCAATCTGCCAACTTATGTTTGTAGCATCCTAACAGTTTGGGCTACACTCTATGCACAAAACACACAATACACCCCTCTATGTAAAGGTGAGACTATCACAAACACATACATATTGGTTTATTTGCTCTAGGATGCCAACAGGTCTCACAAGACTTGTGTCTGTTATTCCATTTGTTTGAATGGGCTAATAGCAGTCATTTGTTTAAATATATTTTTAAGAAACTTCGACAATTCAAAATTAAGTAGCTAAATGATCCTTGGTATGACCTTCTTAAAACAATTCCATATAGCTTAGTAGTACCCTCCCCCAGCCCCGGCTTAGACTGTTCCAAGGCAAATATTAAGTATACACAAACGATGAAGACTGAGTTGTGTTATAGTGATGCCGACATGCGTATGTATTTATTATTATTAAGAAGACTATATATACACTACCAGTCTAAAGTTTTCGAACACCTACTCATTCAAGGGGTTTTGTTAATTTCTACTATTTTCTACATTGTAACATAGTAGTGAAGAAATCAAAACTATGAAATAACACATATGGAATCATGTAGGAACCAAAAAAGTGTAAAACAAATCAAAATATATTTTATATTTGAGATTCTTCAAATATCCACCCTTTGCCTTGGTGACAGCTTTGCACACTCTTGGCAATCTCTCAACCAGCTTCATGAGGTAGTCACCTGGAATGCATTTAAATTAACAGGTGTGCCTTCTTAAAAGTTAATTTGTGTAATTTATTTCCTTCTTAATGTGTTTGAGCCAATCAGTTGTGTTGTGACAAGGTAGGGGTGGTATGGACCAAGTCCATATTATTATGGCAAGAACAGCTCAAATAAGCAAAGAGAAATGACAGTCAATAATTACTTTAAGACAGGAAGGTCAGTAAATATGAAACATTTCAAGAACTTTGAAAGTTTCTTCAAGTGCAGTCGCATAAACCATCAAGCACTATGATGAAACTGGCTCTCACGAGTACCGCCACAGGAAAGGAAGAACCAGAGTTACCTCTGCTGCAGAGGAAAGTTCATTATAGTTACCACCCTCAGAAATTGCAGCCCAAATAAATGCTTCACAGAGTTCAAGTAACAGACACATCTCAACATCAACTGTTCAGAGGAGTGAATCAGGCCTTCATGGTCGAATTTCTGCAAAGAAACCACTACTAAAGGACACCAATAATAAGAAGAGACTTGCTTGGCCCAAGAAACATGAGCAATGGACATTAAACCAGTCACGTTCTGACCTTTATTTCCTTTGTTTTGTCGTTATTTAGTATGGTCAGGGCGTGAGGTTGGGGTGGGCAGACTACGTTTGTTTTTCTATGATTTTGGGATTTCTATGTTTCGGCCAAGTATGGTTCTCAATCAGAGACAGGTGTCATTAGTTGTCTCTGATTGAGAATCATACTTAGGTAGCCTGGGTTTCACTGTTTGTTTGTGGGTGATTGTCCATGTTAGTTGCTTGTGTCAGCACAGTTCTCATTATAGCTTCACGGTCGTTATTCGTTTATTGTTTTGTATAGTTTGTATTCAGTGTTCAGTGCTTTCTTTAATTAAAAAATCATCATGAACACATACCACGCTGCATTTTGGTCCGTTCCTTACGACGATCGAGACAAAACCGGTAGATCTGTCCTTTGTTCTGATGAGTCCAAGTTTGAGATTTTTGGTTCCAACCACCGTGTCTTTGTGAGACCCTGATTAGGTGAACAGATGATATCTGCATGTGTGGTTCCCACCGTGAAGCATGGAGGAGGAGGTGTGATGGTGTGGGGTGCTTTGCTAGTCAAGGCAGACTTAACCAGCATGGCTACCAATGCATTCTGCAGCGATACGCCATCCCCTCTGGTTTGCGCTTAGCAGGACTATCATTTGTTTTTCAACAGGACAATGACCTAACACTCTTCCAGGCTGTGTAAGGGCTATTTGACCAAGTAGGAGAGTGCTGCATCATATGAGCTGCCCTCCACAATCACCCGACATAGTCCCAATTGAGATGGTTTTGGATGAGTTGGACTGCAGAGTGAAGGAAAGCAGCCAACAAGTGCTCAGCATATGTAGGAACTCCTTCAAGACTGTTGGAAAAGCATTCCAGGTGAAGCTGGTTGAGAGAATGCCAAGAGTGTGCAAAGTTGCCA
Organism: Oncorhynchus mykiss; assembly: GCF_013265735.2. Taxonomy (NCBI): domain Eukaryota; kingdom Metazoa; phylum Chordata; class Actinopteri; order Salmoniformes; family Salmonidae; genus Oncorhynchus; species Oncorhynchus mykiss. The sequence continues at coordinate 208,948 of NC_048592.1, forward strand.
TCATCATGGCTACTTTGAAGAATCTAAAATCTAAAATATATTTTGATCTGTTTCACATTTTTTTAGTTACTGCATGATTCCAAATGTGCTATCTCATAGTTTTTATATCTTCGCTATTATTTTACAATGTAGAAAATAGTAAAAATAATGAAAAACCCTTGAATGAGTAGGTGTGTCCAAACTTTTGTCTGGTACTGTAAATGAGCTCTCCACAAAGGATTTCAATAGAAAACTAGTAAAAATAGACAAGATATGAGAACTTTTTTCCACTTTATCTGGGAGGCTAAACCACGATAAAGAATGCATATCTATCAGGTTTGAAGGTAAGACCCAGATACAGACTGTGTTGAAGTAACAATGTTTAATTACAGCAACAGGGACAGGCAAACGGCAGGTCAAGGCAGGCAGGGGTTGATAATCCAGAGTAGTGTGACAAAGTAACAGAACTGCAGGCAGGCTCAGGGGCAGGCAGAGTGGTTAGGCAGGCGAGCTCAGAGACTGGACAGGCAAGGGTCAAAACCAGGAGGGCGAGAAAAGAGTGACTAGGGAAAAGCAGGAGCTGAGACAAAACCGTTGGTTGACTTGACAAACAAGAGAAACTGGCAACAGATAACCAGAGAACACAGGTATAAATACACAGGGGATAATGGGGAAGATGGGCGACACCTGCAGGGGGGTGGAGACATTCACAAAGATAGGTGAAACAGATCAGGGCGTGACACCTATCTATATAATCAATATGAACTGGGTGGGTTGAGATTATTAAATATAAAAGCATTAAACCTCTGTCTTAAAGCTTCACTTATACAAAAGTTTTACTTGAACCTTAAATGTTAAAACTTGAACCTCATTGTTAAAACTTTTACTTTTTATGCCTTCGTGCAGATTGCCATGTCTCATTTTTGATTAATTGAAAATGAAACCTTTTTCAAAGTTTCTACATCTTTTCAAACGAGCGGAGCTGAGCAGAGCTGGTTACAATTTCAATTTCATTCCTCTGAAAAGATAGAACAAATATTACGAAATTTGACAAATATTGTGGCTGAACACAAATGTGCTGCTTGATAAAATACCTGTTTTTATGGAAAATATGTTTCAAAATGGTATTTTGTTTTTAAATTATATTTTAAATTGGAATTGGTAGAGTAAAGTCTTCAGAATTCTATGGGAAAGTCTGCTCAATCCAATATTACAACCAATTGATTACAGCATTACCCCAAAAATGGAGGAGGCAGGTGGCAGCAGGAGGAGGTCTGTCTGCCCAATATAAGGATCAAAACTGGTGGAGGAATAAAAATATCATAAATAGGAACGCTTCATTTGAGGACCAGGATGTTGACAGGTGTGCCATACAGATTGCAAAATAGTTGTGAGAGCTTGTTGATGTACCGATTTCATGGTACATGGTTGTATGAGTTGATATATAAAACGACGGAAGATTCAAGACTTTGTGCTTTTCAACTATAATTATTGTACAGAATTCTTGCCACCAACAAAATGTTGAATATTTCGGACATACAATCATCGCAAATGTCATGACATGATTATCATTAATCTGATGACTGTTATTTATCCAATCAAACAAACTATGTTTATTGTTATCTAATTATCCAATCAACTAATTAGGAATTTGGGGCACCATAGAAAAAGTTGTTTAACGAGTTACCATTTCAGAACTAACTCTGAGAAAATATATAGACAATCTCAATCTGAACGTCGTAGACCTCTTGATATCTGCAAGAACCCTAACCTTATTGATGAATAAGCAATACACAAATTTGCTTAAATCTTTATTTACTAACTAACTAAATAATAACACATAATACATAAACACACTTACATGAGATAAAAGTCCCTAGTGGTCTGACATGATGTGACGTCTTGTTACACAATGGGAAGAGGGTGGGGAAAGATAAAGAGAGGGAGAGACAAAGAAAGTCAACTTATTGTACATATATTTGGAAGCTACGCTCATGGAAATATTGATACGCAGCACCCTAACCACTGCTCATTCGGGTTAGAAATGCAATATATATTTATCAAATCAAACTGTATTGGTCACATGCACATGGTTAGCAGATATTAATGTGCAGAAATATTTAACAAGTAATCTAACAATTCCACAACAACTACCTAATGCACACAAATACGGTATATACATCTGGGATGAGTATTGCAAGATATGTAAACATCATTATTAAAGTGGCATTAATAAAGTGACTAGTGATCCATTTGTTAGAGTGGCCAATGATTTCAAGTCTATATGTAGGAAGCAGCCTCTGTCTTAGTGATGGCTGTTTAACAGTCTGATGGCCTTGCGATAGGAGCTATTTTTCAGTCTCTAGGTCCCAGCTTTGATGCACCTGTACTGACCTCGCCTTCTGGACGGTTGCGGGGTGAACAGGCAGTGTCTCGGGTGATTGTTGTCCTTGATGATCTTTTTGGTCTTCCTGTGACATCAGGTGCTGTATGTGTCCTGGAGGGCCGGTAGTTTGCCCTCTGTGATGCATTGTGCAGACCACACCACCCTCTGGAGATCCCTGCATTCGTGGGCGGTGCAGTTGCCATACCAGGCTGTGATACAGCCCAACAGGATGCTCTCAATTGTGCATTTATAGAAGTTTGTGAGGGTTTTAGGTGACAAGTCACCTGAAGTTGAAGAAGCGATGTTGCACCTTCTTCACCACACCGTCTGTGACCATTTCAGTTTGTCCGTGATGTGTACGCCGAGGAACTTGAAACTTTCCACCTTCTCCACTGCTGTCCCATCGATGTGGATAGGGCTGTGCTCCCTCTGCTGTTTCTTGAAGTCCACGATCATCTCCTTTGTTTTATTGATATTGAGCGAGAGGTTGTTTTCCTGACACCACACTCAGAGTGCCCTCACCTTCTCCCTATAGACTGTCTCGTCGTTGGTGATCAAGCCTACCTGTAACGGTTTTCTTTAGGCGAAGTAGAGTCGGACCAAAATGCAGCGTGGTTGTTATTCATGTTTTTTTAATGAAGGAAAACTATACATGAATAAACTACAAAACAATGAAATATGAAAACCTAAACAGTCCTATCTGGTGCAAACACAGAGACAGGAACAATCACCCACAAACACACAGTGAAACCCAGGCTACCTAAATATGGTTCCCAATCAGAGACAATGACTAACACCTGCCTCTGATTGAGAACCATATCAGGCCAGACATAGAAATAGACAAACCAGACACACAACATAGAATGCCCACCCAGCTCACGTCCTGACCAACACTAAAACAAGGAAAACACACACGAACGATGGTCAGAACGTGAGAGTACCCCCCCTCCAAGGTGCGGACTCCGAACGCACAACCTAAACCTATAGGGGAGGGTGTGGGTGGGCATCTGTCCGCGGTGGCGGCTCTGGCGCTGGACGTGGACCCCACTCCATAATTGTCTTAGTCCACCTCCTTAGCGTCCCTAGATAGGCGACCCTCGCCGCCGACCTTGGCCTAGTAGTCCTCACCAAGGGCCCCACTGGACTGAGGGGCAGCTCGGGACTGAGGTAGCTCGGGACTGAGGGGTAGCTCGGGACTGAGGGGTAGCTTGGGACTGAGGGGTAGCTCGGGACTGAGAGGAAGCTCAGCACTGAGAGGAAGCTCAGCACTGAGAGGAAGCTCAGCACTGAGAGGCAGACTGGCAGCTCCTTGCAGACTGGCAGTTCTATGCAGACTGGCAGTTCTGAACAGGCGGGAGACTCCGGCAGTGCTGTAGAGGCGGAAGGCTCTGGCAGCGCTAAACAGGCAGGAGACTCCGACAGCGCTGGAGAGGAGGAAGGCTCTGACTGCGCTGAACAGGCGGGAAACTCTGGCAGAGCTGTAGAGGAGGAAGGCTCTGGCAGCGCTAGATAGGCGGGAGACTCCGGCAGCGCTGGAGAGGAGGAAGGCTCTGGCAGCGCTGGACAGGCGAGGCGCACTGTAGGCCTGATGCGCGGGCTGGCACTGGTGGTACTGGGCCAAGAACACGCACAGGAAGCCTGGTGCGGGGAGCTGCCACCGGAGGGCTGGTGCGTGGAGGTGGTACTGGATAGACCGGATCGTGCCGGCGCACTGGAGCTCTTGAGCACCGAGCCTGCACAACCTTACCTGGTTGAATGCTCTCGGTCGCCCTGCCAGTGCGGCGAGGTGGAATAGCCCGCACTGGGCTATGCAGGCGAACCGGAGACACCGAGCGCAAGGCTGGTGCCATGTAAGCCGGCCCAAGGAGACGCACTGGAGACCAGATGCATAGAGCCGGCTTCATGGCACTTGGCTCGATGCTCACTCTAGCCCGGCCGATACGCGGAGCTGGAATGTACCGCACCGGGCTATGCACCCGCACTGGAGACACCGTGCGCACCACAGCATAACACGGTGCCTGCCCGGTCTCTCTAGCCCCCCGGTAAGCACAGGGAGTTTGCGCAGGTCTCCTACCTGGCGTAGCCATACTCCCTGTGAGCCCCCCCCCCCAATACATTTTTGGGGCTGACTCCCGGGCTTCCTTGCCAACCGTGTTCCCTCGTATCGCCGGCTCCTCTCTCCGGCTGCCTCTGCTCTCCTAAGTGCCTCCACCTGTTCCCATGGGAGGCGATCTCTTCCAGCCAGTATCTCCTCCCAAGTGTAACAACCCTTGCCGTCCAAAACGTTCTCCCATGTCCATTCCTCTTTAAGCTGCTCCTGCTGCCTTTCACCACGCCGCTTGGTTCTGTTGTGGTGGGTGATTCTGTAACGGTTTTCTTTAGGCGAAGTAGAGTCGGACCAAAATGCAGCGTGGTTGTTATTCATGGTTTTTTAATGAAGGAAAACTATACATGAATAAACTACAAAACAATGAAATGTGAAAACCTAAACAGTCCTACCTGGTGCAAACACAGAGACAGGAACAATCACCCACAAACACACAGTGAAACCCAGGCTACCTAAATATGGTTCCCAATCAGAGACAATGACTAACACCTGCCTCTGATTGAGAACCATATCAGGCTAGACATAGAAATAGACAAACCAGACACACAACATAGAATGCCCACCCAGCTCACGTCCTGACCAACACTAAAACAAGGAAAACACACACGAACGATGGTCAGAACGTAACACTACCACTGTTGTGTCATCTGCAAACTTGATGATCGAATTCAAGGCGTGCATGGCCATGCAGTCATGGGTGAACAGGGAGTACAGGAGGGGACTGAGCACGTACTCTTGTGTGGCCCCAAGTGTTGAGTATCAGTGAAGTGGAGATGTTGTTTCCTACCTTCAACATCTCGGGGCAGCCCTTCAGGAAGTCCAGGACTCAATCACACAAGGCAGGGTTGAGACCCAGGGCCTCAAACTTAATGATGAGCTTGGAGGGTACTATGGTGTTGAATGCTGAACTGTAGTCAATGAACAGCATTCTTACATTCCTCTTGTTTTCCTCTTGTCCAGATCGGATAGGGCAATGTGATGGCGATTGCATAATCTGTGGACCTATTGGGGCGGTATGAAAATTGTAGTGGGTCTAGGGTGACAGGTAAGGTGGAGGTGATATGATCCTTGACTAGTCTCTAAAAGCAGTTCATGATGACAGACATGAGTGCTATGGGGTGATAGTCATTCAGTTCAGTTACCTTTGCCTTCTTGGGTACAGGAACAATGGTGGCCATCTTGAAGCATGTGGGCACAGCAAACTGGGATTGTTAGAGATTGAATATTTTCATAAACACACCAGCCAACTGGTCTGCGCATGCTCTGAGGATGTGGCTAGGGATGCAGTCTGGGCCGGCAGCCTTGCGAAGGTTAACACGTTTACATGCCTTATTCACTTCGACCATGGAGAAGGAGCGGGGGGGGGCATAGTCCTTGGTAGCAGTCTGCATCGTTGGCAGTGTATTATCCTCAAAGTGGACAAAGAAGTTGTTTAGTTTGTCTGGAAGAAAGACGTGGTGTCCATGACGTGGCTGGTTTTCTTTTTGTAGTCCATGATTGCCTGTAGACCCTTCCACATTCCTCTTATTCTCACATTCCTCTTATTCTCTCACATGTCTGAGCGGTTGAATTGCAACTCTACTTATGCTGACATTTCGCTTGTTCGATTGCAGTGCGGAGGGAATAACTACACTGTTTGTATTCAGCCATATTCCCGGTTATGTTTCCGTGGTTAGATGCAGTGCGCTATCAGTTTTGCACAAATGCCGCCATCTATCCACTTTTTCTGGTTAGGGTAGGTTTTAATAGTTACAGTGGGAACAACATCTCCTATGCACTTACAGTGCCTTGCGAAAGTATTCGGCCCCCTTGAACTTTGCGACCTTTTGCCACATTTCAGGCTTCAAACATAAAGATATAAAACTGTATTTTTTTGTGAAGAATCAACAACAAGTGGGACACAATCATGAAGTGGAACGACATTTATTGGATATTTCAAACTTTTTTAACAAATCAAAAACTGGGGCGTGCAAAATTATTCAGCCCCCTTAAGTTAATACTTTGTAGCGCCACCTTTTGCTGCGATTACAGCTGTAAGTCGCTTGGGGTATGTCTCTATCAGTTTTGCACATCGAGAGACTGACATTTTTTCCCATTCCTCCTTGCAAAACAGCTCGAGCTCAGTGAGGTTGGATGGAGAGCATTTGTGAACTGCAGTTTTCAGTTCTTTCCACAGATTCTCGATTGGATTCAGGTCTGGACTTTGACTTGGCCATTCTAACACCTGGATATGTTTATTTTTGAACCATTCCATTGTAGATTTTGCTTTATGTTTTGGATCATTGTCTTGTTGGAAGACAAATCTCCGTCCCAGTCTCAGGTCTTTTGCAGACTCCATCAGGTTTTCTTCCAGAATGGTCCTGTATTTGGCTCCATCCATCTTCCCATCAATTTTAACCATCTTCCCTGTCCTTACTGAAGAAAAGCAGGCCCAAACCATGATGCTGCCACCACCATGTTTGACAGTGGGGATGGTGTGTTCAGCTGTGTTGCTTTTACGGCAAACATAACGTTTTGCATTGTTGCCAAAAAGTTCAATTTTGGTTTCATCTGACCAGAGCACCTTCTTCCACATGTTTGGTGTGTCTCCCAGGTGGCTTGTGGCAAACTTTAAACGACACTTTTTATGGATATCTTTAAGAAATGGCTTTCTTCTTGCCACTCTTCCATAAAGGCCAGATTTGTGCACTATACGACTGATTGTTGTCCTATGGACAGAGTCTCCCACCTCAGCTGTAGATCTCTGCAGTTCATCCAGAGTGATCATGGGCCTCTTGGCTTCATCTCTGATCAGTCTTCTCCTTGTTTGAGCTGAAAGTTTAGAGGGACGGCCAGGTCTTGGTAGATTTGCAGTGTAGCGAAAAAGCATTTCGCTACACTCGCATTAACATCTGCTAACCATGTGTATGTGACAAATAAAATTTGATTTGATTTGATTTGATTTGATTTTGGTCTGATACTCCTTCCATTTCAATATTATCGCTTGCACAGTGCTCCTTGGGATGTTTAAAGCTTGGGAAATCTTTTTGTATCCAAATCCGTCTTTAAACTTCTTCACAACAGTATCTCGGACCTGCCTGGTGTGTTCCTTGTTCTTCATGATGCTCTCTGCGCTTTTAACGGACCTCTGAGACTATCACAGTGCAGGTGCATTTGTACGGAGAGTTGATTACACACTGGTGGAGTGTATTTATCATCATTATTCATTTAGGTCAACATTGGATCATTCAGAGATCCCAATTTTTCAGTTTTTGATTTGTTAAAAAAGCTTGAAATATCCAATAAATGTCGTTCCACTTCATGATTGTGTCCCACTTGTTGTTGATTCTTCACAAAAAAATACAGTTTTATGTCTTTATGTTTGAAGCCTGAAATGTGGCAAAAGGTCGCAAAGTTCAAGGGGGCCGAATACTTTCGCAAGGCACTGTACTTATAAACTCACTAACTGAATTATCATATAAATCTATATTTTCCTCTGAGGCTACCCGGAACATGCCCCAGTCTGCGTGATCAAAACAATCCAGCGTTGATTCCAATTGGTCAGACCAGAGTTGAATGGTCCTAGTCACAGGTACCTCCTGTTTGAGTTTCTGCCTATAGGAGAAGAGAAGCAAAATGGAGTCGTGGTCCGATTTGCCGAATGGAGGACAGGGGACGGCCTTGTATACATCGTGGAAGTTAGAGTAGCAGTGCTCTAGAGTTCTGCCAGCCCGCGTACTACAATCGATATGCTGATAGAATTGAGGTAGCCTTGTTCTCAGATTTTCTTTGTTAAAATCCCCATCTACAATAAATGCCGCCTCCAGATATATGGTTTCCAGTTAACATAAAGTCCAGTGGAGTTCCTTGAGACCTCTCTTGGTTTTGGCTTGGTGTGGGATATATATACACAGCAGTGAGAATAACTGACGAAAATTCTCTTGCAGATAATATGGACGGCATTTGATTGGAAGGAATTCCAGGTCCGGTGAACAAAAGGACTTGAGTTCCTGTATGTGGTTACAATTGCACCATGAGTCATTAATCATGAAACAAACACCCCCGCCTTTATTCTTCCCTGAGAGATGTTTATTCCTGTTGGCAAGACGCATAAAGAATCCCGGTGGCGGTATCGACTCTGACAGCATGTCCTCAGAGAGCCATGTTTCCGTGAAACAGAGTATGTTACAATCCCGGATGCCTCTCTGGAAAGAAACCTTAGCCTTATTGTCTCTACCTTGTTATCTAGAGACTGGACATTAGCGAGTAAAATACTCTGAAGCTGTAGATGGTGTGCGCGCCTCCGAAGTCTGACCAGAGGGCGGCTCGGTCTACCTCTCCTGTGGCGACGTTGTTTTGGGTCAGCCTCTGGAAACAGTTTGAGTGCCTCGGGTAGTTCGAAGAAAGGATCCGCTTTGGGAAAGTCTTATTTCTGGTCGTAGTGCGTAATTTGACATCGCTCTGATATCTAATAGTTCTTCCCGGCTGTGTGTAATAACATTTCAGATTTTCTGGGCTAACAGTGTAAGAAATAATACATAAACAAAATACTGCATAGTTTCCTAAGGACTAGAAGCGAGGCGACCCTCTCTAGCGACGCCATCTTGCTAACGCGTAGCTGTCCTTGATCGTCGTCTATGTCTGTTGAACTCGATGGATCCATCTATGGGTAGTGGCTCGATGTAAGGCTCTGGTTGTCCACCATAGGTCACAATGTACTTCTTTGTTAGTGGGTTGGTTGTTGGAATAGATACATCACCAATGGTTGTCTAAGAGGGATCTTTCTTTCCCCTCATGTCTTTGGTCAAATTCTAGGACCACTTTTACATGCACAGCTGCAGACTGTGAATGTTTCGGGTCTCCTAGGTAAGGTTATCTTCTCGTGTAGAGGTTGAGAGCTTCAGAGTTTCTAACAATTTCAACGTGTGGACCACGGTCTCAAGTCTTTTGGTCTCGTAGTGGTCTCAATGATTCATTATTCAGGGTTCTGCTCCCAACCACTTTACACGCCAGCAGTAACCTGGCAATGTACAGGTCTCACCATTTTCAGCTTTGTAGCCACCTTTCAGGTCTGGTAGTTTTATCCATTTGTAACGTTTAGCTCATGCTATGCACGTCGGCTGGTCTGTAGAATTTTTCCGTCAAGCTGGTGTAATGTAAATTTTGTTACCGAGTCCTTTTAAGCACTCTGGGCAACACAATGTCTGTGCTCACCTGGACATGGTTACTAACTAACTGGGCACACTTATATGAAAAGCAATTATCTAATTTAGAAGGCTAAAATCACATTGCCATCTTCACCAAAGTATTTTCATATTTAATTATACATTTTATACAACATTTAGATGTAAACTTGATACATAGGCTGCTTACACTTTCAGAGTTACGGTTACTTGGATATACCATCTTCTTGTGACTCTCAAACCCGGATCCGGGAGCGTAATCATAGCCTCAAACGAATTAGCATAACGCAGTGGACATAAATCTTCCTAGAAAATCTTCCTATTCATGAAAATCACAAATGAAATATATTGAGACACAGCTTAGCCTTTTGTTAATCACACTGTCATCTCAGATTTTCTAAATATGCTTTACAGCCAACGCTAGACAAGCATTTGTGTAAGTTTATCATGGCATAATGCTATGCTAGTCTCTGCTAGCAGCAGGCAACATTTTCACGAAAATAAGAAAAGCAATCCAATTAAATAATTTACCTTTGAAGAACTTCAGATGTTTTCACTCAGGAGACTCCCAGTTAGATAGCAAATGTTCCTTTTTTCCAAAAATATTATTTTTGTTGGCGAAATAGCTCCCGTTTGTTCTTCACGTTTGGCTGAAAAATGGACCGGAAAATGCGGTCACTACAACGCCAAACTTTTTTTCCAAATTAGCTCCATAATATCGACAGAAACATGGCAAACGTTGTTTAGAATCAATCCTCAAGGTGTTTTTCACATATCTATTCGATAATATATCCGTCGGGACAATTGGTTTCTCATTAGAAGCGATTGGAATAATGTCTACCTCAGTACTCTACGCAAGATTTTCTGCGGGAGCGATCATGTGACCACTTGCTCAATGTGGTCCCTTACGGCTATTCTTCAACATAAATGCGTAAAAAGACGTCACAATGCTGTAGACACATTGGGGAATGCGTAGAAAGCGTAAATTCATTCGTAGCCCATTCACAGCCATATAAGGAGTCATTGGCATGAAGCGCTTTAAAAAAATGCGGCACTTCCTGATTGGATTTTTATCTGGGTTTCGCCTGTAACATCAGTTCTGTTGCACTCACAGACAATATCTTTGTAGTTTTGGAAACGTCAGAGTGTTTTCTATCCAAAGCTGTCAATTATACAATTATATGCATAGTCGAGCATCTTGTCGTGACAAAATATCCCGTTTAAAACGGGAACATTTTTTATCCAAAAATGAAAATACTGCCCCTAGAGTCGCAACAGGTTAATGACATCACAAAATAATAAATATGACATCATTATTCTTTAGATCCCCATGGACCATTCTTAATATTCCTATCTCATGAATATTGTTCCAACCTTCATTCTTTGGCCGTTAGAGTTTTTGGCTGCAAAGGTCTTAAGTAGACAAAGGGATTCCTTTCCCAATACTGCAGGGCAAGAAAGAGATTTATGACCCAGTGTTAAGGTGTCAAGACAGGAACAGCCCCCTGCTCCTCTTCTGTTGGAGAGAGGAGGTCTGGCAATCTCTTCAAACATTTGCCTAGCTGATGGGTCTTTTGATCCACTGTCAGGAGAGTCATGACACAGCTCTGCACATTTTGTTGTGAGCATACAGAATCAATAGACCAATTGTTTTGGTATTGCCCTCAGGTAGTATGTTTCTGGTCTCAGGTTCAGGAATGGCTGAAAAAGCATAACATTAATCTAAAATTTACCCTAGAAATAGCATTGTTCAGCGATCTAGAGAGACCTGGTAAGTCAATTACTAATACTCTTAGTAAAATTATTTATATTCAACTCGCAATCTGTGGATTCTATTCGATTAGATAGATTCAAAATGTTTGTTAAACATCACAGCATAGTTGAAAGATATATGGGGCGAAGAAACCCGAAGAATGTGGCCAGCAGAGATACAGTAGATGGGATGGGCTGAGATAAACTGAGGGTGGGGATGTGGAAATGGAGACAAGAGGGAGTGGAGTTGCTGGGCGGGGGATAGAATGACGGTCAAAGATAAAGGTAAAAAAATGAACTAATTTGGATGATTGAGCAGCAGCTCTGAGGGAAACGTGGTCTTGGAGGGCTAGTGGCCTGGCAGTTGGGAGCTTGGGCCAGTGACGGATAAGTCATTGGTTCGGGTCTCCATTTTTGACCTTGTGGGAGATTTGTCGAAGTGCCCTTTAGCAGGGCATTCACCCTGGTTGCTTCTGTGTGTCGCTCTGCATGGGTGTCATTTAAATGTTGAACGGCTTCACTACAAGTAGATTGTGTTTAAATGTACAAAAAAAAGCTTTAAAAAAAAGGGCCAGAATTCACTAACGCTCTTGTGGCTGAATGGAAGCAAGTCCTCACAGCAATGTTTCAACATCTAGTGGAAAGCCTTCCCAGAAGAGTGGAGGCTGTTATAGCAGCAAAGGGGGTACCAACTCCATATTAAACCCATGATTTTGGAATGAGATGTTCAATGAGCAAGTGTCCACATACTATATACATATATATATAGAGTGTGAACCTACCATGGACAAAGACTGACACTTGTGTTTTTGAATGTTTTTGTTCCAATGACAGAAACACAGACAACGACGGAGTACTGTTTTGGTGTGTTCGTTTCAGGTTGCCAGGGGTCCCATGTCAGCTCCAGTGGCAGCACCATTTTCATCTTGTTAAACTCGATGGAGCAGCCCAAACAATTATTACAGCCAACACAATCTAAACCAGATAAACAGCTCTCTGACCAAATGAGAATGGGGGGGGGGGGGGGGGGGGGGGGAAATCCTATTTCCCCCTGTAGCTCTTCTCATGCTATTCTTCACATTTTGCTATGAGGATGATATAACATTTTGCAGTATTAATGCAAATATCCTGCTATTCTACACATTTTGCCATGAGCCTGAGAGAAAATGTTTGTTTTAAAGCTAATTTCCTGCAATTCCACATCTTTTGCCAAGTTTGCTGGAGAGGCATTGTCACGTGTGCTCTCAGCCTCTAGGTCATCACGCTGCTCGTTAGGGCGCACACCTGTCACCAGCGTTACGCGCATAATGACACTCACCTGGACTCCATCACTTCTCTGATTTACCTACCCTTTATATGTCACTCCCTTTGGATTCTTCCCCAGTCGTCATTGTTGCTGTTTCATGTCGGTGCGCTGTTTGTGTTCCTGTTTTGTTAATTTATTTTTTAAATCTATTTACTCCCTGAACTTGCTTCCCGAATCTCTGCGTACATCATTACAGGCATTTTTGATGGCCAATCCTCTTCATTGGGAAATGTGCCGAAGTAAGTAAGTAACAACAGTGACCTACCAGGGGTGTTTTTCAGCTTTGACAGCAGTTCTGAGATGGACATCTTCTGGGCTTGAGCGATATAGCTGAGGTTCTCACTGTCCAGCACCACCAGGAATGAATGCATGGCTGTAATCAGCCGGTTCAGCACTGTTGACACAACATTCATTACTCATTAGTAAGCATTTTGCAACAACAAGCATATTTTTTTTTAGATTCAAGTAGATCTATGGACTTATTTTTTAATGGCTAGCTCAGAATATGAGCTTCCCAAAAGTTGTTTATATATACTGAATAAAAATACAAAACATGCAACAATTTCAAAGATTCTGCTGAGTTGCAGTTCATATGTGACTGCCTGGCTCAAATCGGTCTTATGTAGCAACATTTTAAATTATGTTTTTTACATTGGATAAAAGTAGAGACTCAAAGCTAGAAAATGTTATATCACACACTACAGTTGAGGAACAATGGGAAAGTAATTATGATTTGAAAGCTGATTAACTTGGAAACTTACTTTTGATAAAATGGCCTTTGAATGTTTTGGTACTACTACTGGAGAGCCCTTCTTTGTCTACACCCATTCAGGATCTTTCACACCCTCTTAAGCTATATCCCCACCCATCTCTTTATGGGTTGATCCGAGCATTCCGTACTAACATCAGTTAAGCACCCAAGCTAACTTGCTAGCTACATCCGGACACAAATGAGAGAACAGCTCACTGAACATTACTTGCCCACGCAGAGCTGGTTAGGCTGTTATGTTATCTCTGACGCTGTACGTTAAATTGTGACGTGTCATGAGGTAACGTCATGCAACTCATTATGTGTCATTCAGATTCTCTCCACCAGGTTTAGCACTTCTCTCACAAATTAAAAATAAGAAAGGGATAGGGACAGGGTAAGGGGGATACCTATAGTCAATTGTACAATTGAATGCATTCATTTTTTGCGTCATCACCGCAAGCCATCATGCCTCTCAAAAGCCGTGACAGCCGCTGTTTACTTCTGAAGATAACTTTAGCGCCACCCTAAAAACCTAATTCAAATTCGACACACACCGTCAAATAGGTATGGAATGACACATTATATAAACACTGTAGTGTTTTATTTACATTTTAGAGGCAATAAGTTGGACAGGTCGGGTGAAAAAAGCCGTTTCCCCACACAGCATATCTCTCCCTTTCACTATCACGCAGTAGGTTTCGCTTCCCCACACTCAATTTTTAAAAAGACCCAACGGAGCCTTCTTCATTACCTTCTTAAATCATGCAGAGACAAGCAGCATGCAGGTCTCATCATTGATTTTGCTGGAAATGGGAGAAAGTGCTTTATAATTGTATTCATATTACAGTTGACCTGGCCGCTAAAATAAGGTCAATTGTATGGAACAGTGTGAAGTACAAAACTTCTGTAGCTACCGTTAGCTACTTACAGTTAGAATTGAGAAAACACCCCACCATTTTACTTGCCAAAGCAGAGCTGGTTAGGCTGTTTTCATGTTATCAAGAGTGTTGGTGAATGTAACTGTGCTGATGGCAACAATAAGCTACAACTAGCCAAGTAAATGGCTCTGAGATACGAATAATAAGATCATACACATAACGTTAGCTAGTGAGCCAGCAGTACACTTTAACTTGAAATGAAACCACTTTCTGTCAAAATTAGAAATGTGTAATACCCGTATACATCATGGACGGATGCCATGGTTTCCCTTAGTTTGAAGATGTAATTCGGAGACACGTCCATCCTAGTCCATAATTAGGGCTCCCGAGTGGGGCAGCGGTCTAAGGCACTGCATCTCATTGCAATATGTGTCACTGCAGTCTCTGGTTCTAGGGTGACACACAATTGGCCCAGTGTTGGCTGGGGTAGGCCGTCATTGTCAATAAGAATTTGTTCTTAACTGACTTGCCTAGTTAAATAAAAAATACAAAAAAGCTATCATACTCAAATTCCACTGATTTCAAAACTCGGTCCTCCAGAAAGTGGAGAGAAACACTTATGCCGTTTTACTCCACGACACCTTTCGATATCCTTTCAAAAAAAGCTGCATTAGACATGATTACTAGACATAGTGACCAGCTCAAATAGACAGAAGTGTGCTATATGGCAGACCAATCCAAACTCATCTCCAGCCCACTCATTTTCTCAGCCAATCATGGCTAGAGGGAAGGTTGCTGGCTTTTTCTGTTGATCGTAATTTAACGATTTTATTCGTATTTACAGATGGCATACACGTTTGTTATGAAGGCACATGAAATTCACATGTTCGAGAAAACATTTCTGCCCCTCAAAAAAATTTATTTAAAAAAGTTTATGTTCAAAAGGCTCTTCTGTGAAATGGTGACCCTAGTTTCCTGAAACGTATCACATATAAGGAAATCAGTCAATTGAAAAAAAATCATTGGATTTCACGACTGGTAATACACATCTGTGGTATTGCGTTGTGTGACAAAACTGCACATTTTAGACTGGTCTTTTATTGTCCCCAGCACAAAGTGCACCTGTGTAATGATCATGCTGTTTAATCGGCTTCTTGATATGTCACACCTTTCAAGTGGATGGATTATCTTGGAAAATGAGAAATGCTCACTAACTGGGATGCAAACAAATTTGTGGACAAAATTAGAGATAAACACAGTTTTTGTGCTTATGTAAAATTTCTGTAATCTTTTATTTCAGCTCATGAAACATGGGACCAACACTACATGCTGCATTTAAATTTTTTGTTCAGATCAGTCTTTTCGGGAGCCCAGATAATTTATTTATAAATTCCATAATTGGCTGGATTGGTAGTTGCATTTCCCAAGGGATCCGTAGTGCAACATAGCTGACGTAAGTTGTAACTAGAAAAAAGTAGTTGCCTGGTAAATTAAAACTAGCCTTTTTTGTTGGTTAGTCCCTGCCCATTTCGGCCGTATGCTTTTTTTTGGTTCCAAGTGTTCTACACCCCTGGACGTCAACAAGGACTAGAACCTTCTAAACCTTCTGAAAGCCAGGGCCGTATTCATAAAGCCTCAGAGTAGCAGTGCTGATCTAGGATCAGGTCTTTCCTGTCCATATAATCTTATTTATTATGATCAATCAAAAAGGAAAAAGTGGTCCTAGATCAGCTCTCTGTTTTATGAATATGGATCCTGGAAAACCAAAATCCATATGAACAGAGAATTTTTTTTCTCATATCCTCGCTTCTGTTACGTCAAGGTCAAAGCTTGTGAATGTGTCTACACAGAAAGTGGTTTGATTTGAAGAGTTGTTTTGGCATTCCACTGAATTTCATGTTCCCTCCTAATTTGCTAAACATCCTTTACTAGAGAAGGAATGACTCCCTTAATGAGGTTAGTGCAGATTCAAGATTCCAAATAGAGAAGCAAAGCTTAACCAATTAACCTCTTATGACATTCAACAAAATACCTTTCAGTACAGACAGTAGACTACATTGAAAATGCTTTTTAGTCAAGGACTAGGCTTATTCTGTGACTGGGGAAACTGACCCTCATAGTATAGGCATACCGTATGTGGCCAAACACAAATAGACTCAATAAGATGTCAATATAAGAGCTATGTGAATATGCGATAATCATGTATGTGTGATGATTACTTTTTTTATGTGTAGAAGAGCGTAAAAGGGAATAGATCAGTGCTACTGTTCTAGCCCCACAGTGAGGGCCCAGTTCTGCAGCCTGCAGTAGTCCCATTATCTCTACTTGTTACCAAAAAGAGAAAATGATGGGAGGGACTCGGGGCCTTTCTACTCTGTAATGCCACTGCAACATTGACCACATAAAACATGTGATGTCCTCAATGGTCTCTAAATGGCGCCATGAAAATAACTCTTTAGTGCCTGGGCGGCATTGAGGACTTGTCTTGAATGAAGCCCTCTCACTCACGAGCTCAGTTGTTTTTTATTAATTCATCACTCCAGTCAGGTACACAGAGAAACATAGTGGGAATTACATAGAGACCAAAGACATGCAGGGCAATCAGCATTTCCCCCCTGTTTACTCACTCGCTCACTCTCTTCACCTCTTCTATGTGCTTGTCTTCTTTTAGGAATAAATTATTTACAATGATGCTTCACTTCATGTCTCCCAACTTTGCCAGCAGCCCTTTAGTCAAAAAACATTGTTATTGAAAGAATATACCTGCATAATATAGTAATAGTCTTTAATTAAAAGGAGACAAATTGACCCTTCAATGTGGTATTACTACTAACCCTTTGAGATAAAGGACTTCTATTGTTACCTCACTTGTTTGAACTGCACATAGCAACCTTCAGACTCGACAGATTTGACAAGAAAGCGCTAAAGCCTAGTCACTAAACAAATACTGTCTGTTAAACTGATGGCAATGTTAAGCTGTGATGGCAAACAAAGAATGTTCAAAGTAGGTGACCATTAGTTTCTAACCAAACAGAGAGACCATTGACAGATACAGTGCCTTGCGAAAGTATTCGGCCCCCTTGAACTTTGCGACCTTTTGCCACATTTCAGGCTTCAAACATAAAGATATAAAACTGTATTTTTTTGTGAAGAATCAACAACAAGTGGGACACAATCATGAAGTGGAACGACATTTATTGGATATTTCAAACTTTTTCAACAAATCAAAAACTGAAAAATTGGGCGTGCAAAGTTATTCAGCCCCCTTCAGTTAATACTTTGTAGCGCCACCTTTTGCTGCGATTACAGCTGTAAGTCGCTTGGGTTATGTCTCTATCAGTTTTGCACATTGAGAGACTGATATTTCTTCCCATTCCTCCTTGCAAAACAGCTCGAGCTCAGTGCGGTTGGATGGAGAGCATTTGTGAACAGCAGTTTTCAGTTCTTTCCACAGATTCTCGATTGGATTCAGGTCTGGACTTTGACTTGGCCATTCTAACACCTGGATATGTTTATTTTTGAACCATTCCATTGTAGATTTTGCTTTATGTTTTGGATCATTGTCTTGTTGGAAGACAAATCTCCGTCCCAGTCTCAGGTCTTTTGCAGACTCCATCAGGTTTTCTTCCAGAATGGTCCTGTATTTGGCTCCATCCATCTTCCCATCAATTTTAACCATCTTCCCTGTCCCTGCTGAAGAAAAGCAGGCCCAAACCATGATGCTGCCACCACCATGTTTGACAGTGGGGATGGTGTGTTCAGCTGTGTTGCTTTTACGCCAAACATAACGTTTTGCATTGTTGCCAAAAAGTTCAATTTTGGTTTCATCTGACCAGAGCACCTTCTTCCACATGTTTGGTGTGTCTCCCAGGTGGCTTGTGGCAAACTTTAAACAACACTTTTTATGGATATCTTTAAGAAATGGCTTTCTTCTTGCCACTCTTCCATAAAGGCCAGATTTGTGCAATATACGACTGATTGTTGTCCTATGGACAGAGTCTCCCACCTCAGCTGTAGATCTCTGCAGTTCATCCAGAGTGATCATGGGCCTCTTGGCTGCATCTCTGATCAGTATTCTCCTTGTATGAGCTGAAAGTTTAGAGGGACGGCCAGGTCTTGGTAGATTTGCAGTGGTCTGATACTCCTTCCATTTCAATATTATCGCTTGCACAGTGCTCCTTGGGATGTTTAAAGCTTGGGAAATCTTTTTGTATCCAAATCCGGCTTTAAACTTCTTCACAACAGTATCTCGGACCTGCCTGGTGTGTTCCTTGTTCTTCATGATGCTCTCTGCGCTTTTAACGGACCTCTGAGACTATCACAGTGCAGGTGCATTTATACGGAGACTTGATTACACACAGGTGGATTGTATTTATCATCATTAGTCATTTAGGTCAACATTGGATCATTCAGAGATCCTCACTGAACTTCTGGAGAGAGTTTGCTGCACTGAAAGTAAAGGGGCTGAATAATTTTGCACGCCCAATTTTTCAGTTTTTGATTTGTTAAAAAAGTTTGAAATATCCAATAAATGTCGTTCCACTTCATGATTGTGTCCCACTTCTTGTTGATTCTTCTCAAAAAAATACAGTTTTATATCTTTATGTTTGAAGCCTGAAATGTGGCAAAAGGTCGCAAAGTTCAAGGGGGCCGAATACTTTCGCCAGGCACTGTATGTTAAATCAGATGTGCTAAATCAGTGGACTCATTATACAGAAGTAAAGTTTTTCAAGAGGGAGCTTTTCAACTATTTATTAGCAAAACTAAATTTGCTTAAACCAGTAGCATTTTCCACATTTCAAAAATGCCTGAGACACCCACTCCAAAATGTGAAGGAAGTGGCTAAAGCTATGGTAGGGTACTGAACATGTTGTTGATGTAAAGCTATCAAAAGACTTAACTGGTGACAAGAGTTCCTGATCTGTTGTGCCTAGTATGTAAATGGCTCTCCTCTGTGTTGGGGTTGTGTGTGCTCTTGAAGGAAAGTCTGTTGTGGAGAGGCTTGTTTTCCTTTTTATCCAGTGGTGACCAAGTAAGTCAGTCAGTCAGTCAGTCAGTCTGTCAGTCGTGGAGAGGCTTGTTTTCCTTTTTATCCAGTGGTGACCAGATAATGGCAGCAATGAGATGGAAGAAGGAAAGTGTGGAAGAAAAATCTGCTCTAATAGCATTGGGTGAGTGGTGAAAGAGAGGCAGGCCATGTGCCTGGTCGGTATGTAATATTATCCATGGTGTCATTTTATTTCCAATCACGTTTTGGAGCATTGGAAGCTAAAGAAAAGGACTATTAAAACAAATTGCTTTAATACTTCTCAGGAACTCGCTGAGAAGTGAAATGGGACAGACTTTAACCTTAAAATCTCTGTAGATTTCATAGTGGTGGGAAAAAAGAGGAGGGTATTATTTCCTACTGATTTTCTTCCGCTATTAAATAGGCTACATTGCATGATAAAAGCCACAAAGTCATAAAGCCTCACGGAAAAAACACATCGATTCAGGGGAACTTGCAGGAGGTCTTTCTTTTTTACTTCCATGGTGTCAATAAAACTTCCTGCATTAGCCAGTGAGTAAAGTGGCACTAAATTGATAGAAGACAAAATAGATAGATTGATGGACTGATAGATTATTAACTGATGGCCTAGTAAAACAGGCCCAGTGCTGCGCACTGATGTTGAACAAGAAGAAAGGAGCTCTATCACATTACTATTTGCAACATTTTGTAGCTTTGCAGTTGTACCGTTCGCGCACAACCGAAAATGCACAACCTGGAAAATATTTCAACATTTATCTAATATCTGATATAAGTGATATGTCAATAATACATAATAGGCTAATACATTATATCCCAATTAGTTAGCCTAATTGATTAATTAACACAAAATATTATACATTTATTTAAAGCCTAAACATCATGTAAGGCAGGCTAGATGTTAGTAAAAATGGATAAAACTTGTAGAGAATTTACTAGAAAGTTTAAGTCACATAAAATTAATTATGACGTGAGACTAGGCTTGGAGCCTAGTGATCTTACAAAAAAATCGGAGCAGCAAATGACCATGTCTAGATATTGCTGAAACATTATTTTGCTTGAAAGTAGTCTTGCCTTGCTATCCCACTGATGTTCCTTCAGCTTACCTTTTTGTTTGTCCATCCCTAGCAATGCTCAAAGCGTCACTGAGAAGTTTATTTATTTTCCTAATGTTATATAGTTGTCCAATATGAGCTGCAGTTCTTCTCTCTGATGACAACAATCTCAGCTTGAGGTTCTGTAGGTTGAGGTGGTGAGAGTAGTCTAGTCAACATTCAACTCAACTCGTTGTCCAGTACGGACCATAAGAAAACTCACTCCCCTTTGCACAATTTCAAAAATAAACATAAAGCGACCCCTAGGGACGGGGGCCACTGGTGGGGAAGTGGTGTTTGTGGTGTGTGGTAGTAAGTAAAGACCAGACAGAAAAACTTTTGCTCTATAGATATAGCCTACACAAATATAGAAGATGCATTTTCCTCAAACAAAAATATTTAGTAATACTTTATTTGGATAGTCCATCTATAGATGCTCTACATACTATCTACACAGTATCATTAACATTTCAACTATTTACTAACCCTACCCTAACCATTACCCTAACCCTTATTCTAAACCTAACCCAAACCCTAACTTAACCTCAACAAGCAGTCGCTTATCAGCAGATAGTTTGTTATTGGCATGACCATTTGTAGAGCATCTACAGATGGACTATCCAGACTATCCACACAACATTTTTTCTTGAGACTTGTCGAAGTTTGGTAGCCAAGGTGTACACATCGGTGATTGGTCAACAATAGGGCTTCCTCAATTAAGTGTTTGTTGTTATTTAATTACAGATGACTAGTTTTCATGGAGTTTTTCATTTGAGAAATACTACACCAAACATCTTAGTAAGATGTAAAATTGAGCGACTTCAGAATGTATTACTGATTTCTTGAGTTCTCTTAGATTAATTCTGACTATTTTGAGGAAGTGTACTTGTTGCTATGGTGTCTTAATTGTATTTATTTATTGACCCTTTTTTCATCTATCCATTGACCCTTACTAGTGTCTCAGTTTATGCCTCTGAAAAAATATCACCACAGTGTGATGCTGCCACCACCATGCTTCACCGTAGGGATGGTGCCAGTTTTCCTCTAGATGTGACACTTAGCATTCAGGCCAAAGAGTTCAATCTTGGTTTCCTCAGACCAGAGAATATTGTTTCAGTTGGTCTGAGAGTTCTTTAGGTGCTTTTTGGCAAACTCCAAGAGGGTTGTCATGTGCCTTTTCCTGAGGAGTGGCTTCCATCTGGCCACTACCATTAAGGGGATCCCGAGTGAGATAAACCGGGGCCTCCCACTCCTCTTTCTATTCTGGTTAGAGCCAGTTTGCGCTGTTCTGTGAAGGCAGTAATAAACAGCGTTGTACGAGATCTTCTTGGCAATTTCTCGCATGGAATAGCCTTCATTTATCAGAACAAGAATAGACTGATGAGTTTCAAAAGAAAATGCTTTGTTTCTGCCAATTTTTGGCCTGTAATCGAACCAGCAAAATGCTGATGCTCCAGATACTCAACTAGTCTAAAGAAGGCCAGTTTTATTGCTTCTTTAATCATCAGAACAGTTTTCAGCTGTGCTAACATAATTGTAAAAGGTTTTTTTAATGATCAATTAGCCTTTTAAAAGGATAAACTTGGATTAGCTAACACAATGTGCCATTGAAACACAGGAGTGATGGTTGCTGATAATCGGCTGTTTGCCCATGTAGATATTCCATTAAAAATTAGCCGTTCCTAGCTACAATAGTCATTTACAACATTAACAATGTCTACACTGTATTTCTGATCAATTTGATGTTATTTTAATTAACAAAATATGTGCTTTTCTTTCAAAAACAAGAACATTTCTTAGTGACCCCAAACTTTTGAACAGTGGTGTATGTATGTCTGAGTCGTGTGTATAGGTGGCAGGGAAGTCAGGCACAGGAGAATCATGGTGTTATTTAATACCAATAAATGAAACATACTTCAAACACTAAATGTAACAATAAACAAAGTGGGTACGAGGACACGTCGCGCACCATTACAAAACAACTCTGAATAACAAGCAATCTCTGACAAAGACATGAGGGGAAACAGAGGGTTAAATGCACAACAGGTAATGAATGGGATTGAAACAAGGTGTGTAGGAAGACAAGACGAAACCAATGGAAAATGAAAAAAAAACTGGGTTCTGTCCTCCACCGGAACCCAGTATCTCTCCTCCCGACCGTACCCCTCCCAGTCCACAAGGTACTGAAGGCCCCTCGCCCGACGTCTCGAATCTTAGATGGATCGAACGGAGTAACATCCCGCACTTCAGCCACCTGGAGCGGGCCAGCCACCACCGGCATGAGGAGAGACACATGGAACGAGGGGTTAATCAGTAGGGTAGCTGTAACCTATAACATGCCTCGTTCACTCTCCTCAGGACTTTAAACGGCCCCACAAACCGTGGACCCAGCTTCCGGCAGGGCAGGCGGATGGTCAGGTTTCGGGTTGAGAGTCAGGCCCTGTCCCCTGGTGCGAACACCGGGGCCTCTCTGCGGTGACGGTCTGCGCCAAACTTTCTGCCGCAGTATGGCGCGCTGAAGGTGGACGTGGACAGCCTCCCAGGTTTCCTCCGCGCACCGGAACCAATTGTCCACCAGAACCGGCTGATACCCTAATACACATTGAAAGGGAGAAAGGTTAGTGGAGGAGTGGCGTAGCGAGTTCTGGGCCATCTCTGCCCAGGGCATGAACTTAGCCCACTCCTCCGGCCGGTCCTGGCAATAAGATCGCAGAAACCTACCCACATCCTGGTTAACCCTCTCCACCTGCCCATAACTCTCGGGGTGAAAACCTGAGGTAAGGCTGACCGAGACCCCCAGACGTTCCATGAACGCCTTCCAGACCCTTGATGTGAACTGGGGACCCCGATCAGACACTATATCCTCAGGCACCCCATAATGCCGGAAAATGTGTGTAAACAGGGCCTCCGCAGTTTGTAAGGCCATGGGGAGACCGGGCAAAGGGAGGAGACGACAGGACTTAGAAAAACTATCCACAACGACCAGGATCGGGGTGTTACCCTGTGAAGGTGGAAGATCAGTTAAAAAATCCACCGACGGGGCCGTTGTGGAACGAGTAAGGGTTGTAACTTACCTCTGGGCAGGTGTCTAGGAGCCTTGCACTGGGCGCACACTGAGCAGGAGGAAACATAAATCCTCACATCCTTAGCTAAAGTGGGCCACCAGTACCTCCCATCAAGACAGCGCACCGTCCGACCTATCCCAGGATGACCAGAGGAGGGTGACGTGTGGGCCCAATAGATCAGTCGGTCGCGGACAACAGACGCCCAGCTGGACATTGAGGGGGAGAGGGCTCTGTACGTGACGCCTATTTAATGTCCGCGTCCAACTCCCACACTACCAGCACCACCAAGCAAGAAGCTGGGAGTATGGGAGTGGGATCCATGGACCACTCTGTGTCATACAGCCGGGACAGTGAGTCTGCCTTAACGTTCTGGGAGCCTGGTCTGTAAGAGAGGGTAAACACAAAACGAGTGAAAAACATGGCCCAACTTGCCTGACGAGGATTCAGTCTCCTCGCCTCCCGGATGTACTCCAGATTGCGATGGTCAGTCCAGATGAGAAAAGGGTGTTTAGCCACCTCAAGCCAATGTCTCCATGCCTTCAAAGCTTTTACGACAGCCAACAGCTCCCGGTCTCCCACATCATAGTTTCGCTGCGCCGGGCTGAGCTTCTTCGAAAAGAAGGCACAGGGGGCGGAGCCTCAGTGGCGTACCCGAGCGCTGAGAGAGCACTGCTCCTATCCCAGCTTTGGATGCGTCCACCTCCACTATGAATGGAAAAGAGGGATCCGGATGTGCCAACACAGGAACCAAGGTAAACAGAGCCTTCAGGTGCCTAAAAGCCCTGTTCGCCTCAGCCGAACACTGCAAGCGCACCTGGCCCCCCTTTAGCAGTGAGGTAATGGGAGCAGCAACCTGACCAAAACCCCGGATAAACCTCCGGTAGTAGTTGGCAAACCCTAAGAATCGCTGCACCTCCATTAACTTGGTGGGAGTCGGCCAATTACACACGGCTGCAATATGGTCGCTCTCCATCTCCACTCCTGACGTGGAAATCAAATGCCCTAGGAAGGAGATGGATTGTTGGAAGAACAAGCATTTCTCAGCTATGACATATAGATCATGCTCCAACAGGCGACCAAGCACTTTGCGCACCAGGGACACATGCTCGGCGCGTGTAGCGGAGTATATCAGGATATCATCGATATACACCACTACACCCTGCCCATGCAGGTCTCTGAAAATCTTGTCTACAAATGTTTGGAAGACTGATGGAGTATTCAACAACCCATATGGCATGACGAGGTACTCATAATGACCTGAGGTAGTGCTAAATGCCGTCTTCCACTCGTCTCCCTTCCGAATACTGAGATCCAGTTTAGTGAAGAAGCGCGCCCCGTGCATTGACTCAATCGCTGTAGCGATAAGAGGTAGCGGGTAACTATACAGTGGGGCAAAAAAGTATTTAGTCAGCCACCAATTGTGCAAGTTCTCCCACTTAAAAAGATGAGAGAGGCCTGTAATTTTCATCATAGGTACACTTCAACAGACAAAATGAGAAAAAAAATCCAGAAAATAACATTGAAGGATTTTTTATTAATTTATTTGCAAAATAAGTATTTGGTCACCTAAAAACAAACAAGATATCTGGCTCTGACAGACCTGTAACCTCTTCTTTAAGAGGCTCCTCTTGTAACGGTTCTCTTGTTGTGAAGTAGAGGCGGACCAAAACGCAGCGTGGTGGTTATTCATTGTATTTTAATGAAGACACTATACATGAATAAACTAACGAAAACAAGAAACGTGAGAACTCAAAACAGCCCTATCTGGTGCAAACACAAAGACAGGAACAATCACCCACAAACACACAGTGAAACCCAGGCTACCTAAGTATGATTCTCAATCAGAGACAACTAATGACACCTGCCTCTGATTGAGAACCATACTAGGCCGAAACATAGAAATACCCAAATCATAGAAAAACAAACATAGACTGCCCACCCAACTCACGCCCTGACCATACTAAATAAATACGAAATAAAGGTCAGAACGTGACACCTCTGTCCTCCACTCGTTACCTGTATTAATGGCAACTGTTTTGAACTTGTTATCAGTATAAAAGACACCTGTCCACAACCTCAAACACTCACACTCCAAACTCCACTATGGCCAAGACCAAAGAGCTGTCCAAGGACACCAGAAACACAATTGTAGACCTGCACCAGGCTGGGAAGACTGAATCTGCAATAGGTAAGCAGCTTGGTTTGAAGAAATCAACTGTGGGAGCAATTATTAGGGAATGGAAGACATAAGACCACTGATAATCTCCCTCGATCTGGGGCTCCACGCAAGATCTCACCCCGTGGGGTCAAAATGATCACAAGGACGGTGAGCAAAAATCCCAGAACCACACGGGGGGACCTAGTGAATGACCTGCAGAGAGCTGGGACCAAAGTAACAAAGCCTACCATCAGTAACACACTACGTCGCCAGGGACTCAAATCCTGCAGTGCCAGACGTGTCCCCCTGCTTAAGCCAGTACATGTCCAGGCCCGTCTGAAGTTTGCTAGAGAGCATTTGGATGATCCAGAAGAAGATTGGGAGAATGTCATATGGTCAGATGAAACCAAAATAGTACTTTTTGGTAAAAACTCAACTCGTGTTTGGAGGACAAAGAATGCTGAGTTGCATCCAAAGAACCATACCTACTGTGAAGCATGGGGTTGGAAACCTCATGCTTTGGGGCTGTTTTTCTGCAAAGGGACCAGGACGACTGATCCGTGTAAAGGAAAGAATGAATGGGGCCATGTATCGTGAGATTTTGAGTGAAAACCTCCTTCCATCAGCAAGGGCATTGAAGATAAAACGTGGCTGGGTCTTTCAGCATGACAATGATCCCAAACACACCGCCCGGGCAACGAAGGAGTGGCTTCGTAAGAAGCATTTCAAGGTCCTGGAGTGGCCTAGCCAGTCTCCAGATCTCAACCCCATAGAAAATCTTTGGAGGGAGTTGAAATTCTGTGTTGCCCAGCAACAGCCCCAAAATATCACTGCTCTAGAGGAGATCTGCATGGGGGAATGGGTCAAAATACCAGCAACAGTGTGTGAAAACGTTTGACCTCTGTCATTGCCAACAAAGGGTATATAACAAAGTATTGAGATAAACTTTTGTTATTGACCAAATACTTATTTTCCACCATAATTTGCAAATAAATTCATTAAAAATGCTACAATGTGTTTTTCTGGATTTTTTTGTTTCTCATTTTGTCTGTCATAGTTGAAGTGTACCTATGATGAAAATGTACAGGCCTCTCTCATCTTTTTAAGTGGGAGAACGTGCACAATTGGTGGCTGACTAAATACATTTTTGCCCCACTGTATCTCACCGTAATTTGATTGAGACCTCGATAATCAATGCACGGATGCAAACCTCCACCCTTCTTCTTCACAAAAACGAAACTCGAGGAGACGGGTGAAATGGAGGGCTGAATGTACCCCTGACGCAGGGATTCGGAGACATATGTCTCCATAGCTACCGTCTCCGCTTGCGACAGGGGATACACGTGACTCCTGGGAAATGCAGCGTCTACCAGGAGATCTATCGCACAATCTCCTCGTCGATGGGATGGTAATTGAGTCCCTTCTTTTTACAGGAGGCGAGAGCCAAATCGGCATATTCTGGGGGAATGCTCACAGTGGAGACCTGGTCTGGACTTTCCACCATAGTAGCACCAACGGAAACCCCTAAAAAACTACCTGAGCACTCTAGCGACCACCCCGTGAGAGCCCTCTGTGGTCAAGAAACAGTGGGGTTATGACAAGCTAACCAGGGTAGGCCTAGCACCACAGAATACGCAGGAGAATCAATAAGGAAAATACTAATATTTTCCTTGTGACCCCCCCTGCGTTACCATACACAAAAGAGCTGTGGCCTCCCTGATAAACCCTGACCCTAATGGTCGACTATCTATCTAAGGCATGAACGGGGAAAGACATATCCACAGGAACAATGGGGATCCCTAAACTATGAGCTAAACTTTTATTAATGAAATTCCCAGCCGCGCCTGAATCTACTAGTGCTTTATACTGGGAACGCGGGGAATATTCAGGAAAAGTAACAGAGACAAACATATGTGCTCAGAGGGCTCTGGATGATAATGGTGCCTACTCACCTGGGGTGATGCCAGAGTGCCCTGCCTGCTGCCTTGATTCCGAGAGGAACCAACCTGGCACCGACCAGCAGTGTGACCTCTGCGACCACATATGGTGCTCGAGCGGGAACCGCCTCCGGTCTCCCTGCGCACCATCCCTCCCAACTCCATGGGTACCAGAGAGAGGGTGCGGGAGGATGGAACAACCAGACCCCGATCTAGAGTAGCCAGCATGTTGTCCAGCCTGATGGACATGTCCACCAGCTGGTCGAAGGTGAGGGTGGTGTCTCTACAGGCCAGCTCCCGACAGACGTCCTCGTGTAGACTACAGCAGTAATGGTCGATCAGGGCCCTGTCTCTCCATCCAGCGCTGGCAGCCAGGGTTCTAAACTCCAGAGCAAACTCCTGTGTGCTCCTCATCTCCTGCCTCAGATGGTAGAGGCGCTCACCAGCCGCTCTGCCTTCGGGTGGGTGGTCGAATACTGTCCTGAAATGGTGGGGGAACTCCTCAAAATGGTCCAACGCCGCATCGTCTTCTCCACACACAGCGCTGTCCCACTCCAGGGCTTTCCCGGTGAGGACGTAACTCTTCTCACGGTCTGATGGAGCTGGGTGGACCGTGGCCAGATACAAGCTTAGTTTGAGGAGAAAACCCTGGCAGCCGGCAGTATTTCCGTCGTACTCCTTAGGCAGGGATAAATGGATCCTGCTGGGTTCAGTTGGGGAAAAGGCGCTCAGATGAGCCCCCGGTTGTGCTGGTGGAGGCGCTGGAAAAACTCCCTTTCTCTTCCAGCGGTCTATATTCTGGACAACGCGATCCATGGCGGCGCTCAGATTGTCAATCATCTCCGTGTGTTCCTCCACCTCTATGGCCAGGGTACCTTCTCCTGCTGACTTCATTTCTTGGTCAGAGATTCTGTTACAGTCGTTTGTATAGGTGGCAGGGAAGTCAGGCACAGGAGAATCAAACTGAGTATAATGGAGTTATTTAATTTCAATAAACGAAACATACTCCAAACACTAAATGTAACAATAAACAATGTGGGTACGAGGACACGTCGCGCACCAATACAAAACAATACAACACTGAATAACAAACAATCTCTGACAAAGACATGAGGGGAAACAGAGGGTTAAATACACAACAGGTGATGAATGGGATTTGAAACCAGGTGTGTAGGAAGACAAGACAAAACCAATGGAAAATTAAAAATGGATCAATGATGGCTAGAAGACCGGTGACGTCGACCGCCGAGCACCGCCCGAGGTTTCTCATTTCTCTTTGCTTATTTGAGTTGTTCTTGCTATAATATGAACTTCGCCTTTTACCAAATAGGGCTATCTTCTGTATACCACCCCTACTTTGTCACAACACAACTGATTGACTAAAATGCATTAAGAAGGAAAGAAATTCCATAAGTTCACAGTTAACAATGCACACATTGAAATGCATTCTTGGTGACTACCACATGAAGCTGGTTTAGAAAATGCCAAGAGTGTGCAAAGCTGTTGTCAAGGCAAATGGTGGCTACTTTGAAGAATATAAAATACATTTAGATGTAACACTTTTCTGGTTACTACATTATTCCATATGTGTTATTTCATAGTTCTGATGTAGTCACAATTATTTTACAATGTAGAAAATAGTATAATAAAGAAAAACCCTTGAATGATTAGGTGTGTCCAGACTTTTGACTGGTAGTGTGTATGTCCTTTATGACACAATAAATGATAACAATATGTGTTAAAACCTCTCTGGGATATGTGGGACGGTAACGTCCCACTTCGCCAACAGCCAGTGAAATTGCATGGCGCCAAATTCAAAACAGAAATCCCATAATTAAAATTCCTCAAACATACAAGTATTTTACACAATTTTAAAGATACACTTCTTGTAAATCCAGCCACAGTGTCCGATTTCAAATAGGCTTTACGGCGAAAGCACACCCAACGATTATGTTAGGTCAGCACCTAGTCACAGAAAACCATACAGCCATTTTCCAGCCAAGGAGAGGGCTCACAAAAATCAGATATAGCGATTAAATTAATCACTACCCTTTGATCTTCATCAGATGGCACTCACAGGACATCATGTTACACAATAAATGTGTGTTTTGTTCGATAAAGTTAATCTATATGTCCAAAAACCTCATTTGAAATTGGTGTGTTATGATCAGAAATGCATCGTCTCATGCAAACATCTGGTGAAAGTGCAGAGAGCCACATCAAATGACAGAAATACTCATAATAAACATTGATAAAAGATACAAGTGTTATCCTTTCTAGCGGAACCCCTCAACAACATTCCTCTGAAAAGGCAGCGAGCGATATTCAAAAATAATTTTTTGAAATATAGAACTTTCACACATTAACAAGTCCAATATAGCAAATGAAAGATAAACATCTTGTTAATTTACCCATCGTGTCCAATTTCAAAAATGCATATGATATGATTATTTTGGATCACCGCCAAGTCGAAAAAACACATTTCTCCAGCCAAAGATAGGAGTCACAAAAAGAGGAAATATATATAAAACGAATCACTAACCTTTGATGATCTTCATCAGATGACACTCATAGGACATCATGTTACACAATACATGTATGTTTTGTTCGATAATGTGCATATTTATATCCAAAAATCTCAGTTTCCATTGGCGTGTTACGTGCAGTAATGTTTTGATTCCAAAACATCCAGTGATTTTGCAGAAATACTCATAATAAACATTGATAAAAGATACTAGTGTTATTCACAGAATTAAAGATAGACTTCTCCTTAATGCAACCGCTGTGTCAGATTTCAAAATATTCTTTACGGAAAAAGCATAATCTGAGAACGGCGCTCAGAGCCCAAAACAGCCAGGGGAATGTCCGCCATTTTGGAGTCAACAAAGTTAGAAACAACACCATAAATATTCACTTAACTTTGATGATCTTCATCAGAAGGCACTCCCAGGAATCCCAGTTCGACAATAAATGACTGATTTGTTCCATAAAGTTCCATCATTTTTGTACAAAAACCCACTTGTTGTTAGCGTGGTCAGCCCAGTAATCCATCTTCATGAGGGGTGAGCATTTCATCCAGACAAACTCAAAAAGTTCCCTTACAATCCTTTACAAACATGTCAAACGATGTATGGAATCAATCGTTAGGATGTTTTTAACGTGTTCAGGTTAGGGGGCGGTATTTCCCCTTTGGATGAATTGCGTGCCCATAGTAAACTGCATAAAAATCTGTCCTAAATTGCTAATATATGCATGTTATTATTATTATTGGATAGAAAACACTCTGAAGCTTCTAAAACCGTTTGAATTAGGTGTGAGTATAACAGAACTCACAGGGCAGGCAATCTTCCAAACTAGTTTTGGAATCCTGTGAAAGTTGGGGCAACTTTGATGTCATCGCTCCCTCCCTTCCCAACCAGTTATGGATCTGGAAACACTTCCTATGTCTTCCACTAGATATCCTCATTCA
Source organism: Oncorhynchus mykiss (assembly GCF_013265735.2). NCBI lineage: Eukaryota > Metazoa > Chordata > Actinopteri > Salmoniformes > Salmonidae > Oncorhynchus > Oncorhynchus mykiss. The sequence continues at coordinate 240,018 of NC_048592.1, forward strand.
GTAGAGCGTTTAATTGTGCATAATGCTGTGAACTTTGACCCAATGGGGTGAAAAACTGTAGGTGTCGCGAGGATTTTCGTGTGCGTGAAGGCGCGCTTTGGACAGAGAGCTTCCTTTGTTCCAGTCAGCCCAGATGAACTACGATTGTCCGGTTGGAATGCCATTCGTTTTGTACGTTTATAACATCCTGAAGCTTGATTCTGCACTTAGTTTGACCAGTTTCGTCGACCTGTAATATTATTCTGGACCAGAAGTCATTTTTTGGGCATTTGAGCTGAAAGTGGTAGCATGTGCTACTACATGGACACTAGAATTGAACATTATGAAACAAAACAATGTATTGGGTAAGTATGACTCCTTCCACTACATTCTGATCGAAGACCATCAAAGGTAAGGGAATATTTATGTTGTAATTTTGTATTTCTGTTGACTCCAACATAGCGGAGAAATATTGTTACGTCTGAGCGCCGTCTCAGATTATTGCATAGTAAACTAATTCCGTAACGTAAAAAAATGTGACACAGCGGTTGCATTAAGAACAAGTGCATCTTTCTAACTATATGTATCTTTAGTCAAAGTTTATGATGAGTATTTCTGTTATCTGGCGTAGCTTTCTATAATTTCTCCGGACATTTTGGAGAATTTTCTGAACATGGCGTCAATGTAAACCGAGATTTATGGATATAAAATGCATATTATCGAACAAAACATAAATGTACTGTGTAACATGTCATATTACTGTCATCTGATAAAGATTTTCAAAAGGTTAGTGAATGATTTTTCTTTTAATTCTGCTTTTGTCATTTTATCTTTTGTTGGACAAAATGGCTACGTTTTTTCTTTGTTTTGGTGGTGGTCTAACATAAATATATGCTGTGTTTTCGCTGTAAAACATTAAAAGAATCTGACACGCTGGGTAGATGAACAAGGTGTTTATCTTTCATTTGAGGTATTGGACTTGTTAATGTGTGGAGGTTAAATATTTCTAAGAATATTTTTGCATTCCCTGCGCCACTGTTTGAGTTGAACGGGGGGGGGGGGGGGGGGGGGGGGTGTATTTCCCGCTTGGGAATCCATGGCGTCAACAGGTTTAACATAAAACATTAAAAATGTTCCAACCGGAGAATTCCTTTGCTTCAGAAAAGCACTGGAACGAGAGATAACTCTGTCGGGAGCGCGCATCATGAGACCAAGGCTCTCTGCCAGACCACCGACTCAAAGAGGTCTCATGAGCCCGTCCTTTATAGTAGAATCCTCGTTCAAGTTTCAAAAGACGGTTGACATCTAGTGGAAGCCGTAGGAAGTGCAACCTCATCCATATCTCAATGTGTATTCGGTAGCCCAAGCTTTGAACAACTACAAACCTCAGATGTTCCACTTCCTGGTTGGATGTTTCTCAGGTTTTCGCATGCCATATTAGTTCTGTTATACTCACAGACATCATTCAAACAGTTTTAGAAACTTGAGTGTTGTTTTATCCAATACTAATAATAATATGCATATGTAAGCATCTGGGACAGAGTAGGAGGCAGTGCACTCTGGGCACGCTATTCATCCAAAAGTGAAAATGCTGCCCCCTATCGCAAGTTCCGTTACAGTCCTTTATAAACATGTCAAATGATGTATTGAATCAATCTTTAGGATTTTTTTATCATAAATCTTCAATAATGTTCCAACTGGAGAATTCCTTTGTCTTGAAAAATGCAATGGAACGCAGCTACCTCTCAGAGGCGCATGCGTGATCAGCTCATGGCCTCAGTCAGACTTCTGGTGTAAACAGCTCTCATTCTCTCCTCCTTCACAGTAGAAGCCTCAAATATGACCCCAGACACTGTACAGTCGATAGGCAATAACTACAAACCTGAGATTTCCCACTTCCTGGTTGGATCTTTTCTCGGGTTTTTGCCTGTTTTTGACTGTTATACTCACAGACATTATTCAAACCGTTTTAGAAACTTCAGAATGTTTTCTATCCAAATCTACATATATGCATATTCTAGCTTTTGGGCCTGAGTAGCAGGCAGTTTACTCTGGGCACCTTATTATCTAAGCTACTCAATACTGCCCCCCAGTCCCAAAGAAGTTGTTTAACATATATGTTATGGGAGCAGGTAGTGCTTTACCTTAAGTGTATATAAATATCTAACTAAATATTAATGCATGTATTTACAACATAAGTTACATTTAGTTAATATGTAAATACCATATAGTTACACTTTAATAAGGGTTTAGCGCTTTAGGTTGTTACATAAGTGGAACAAGGATATATAATTACAAGATGTCTTGTTCCAAATGTAACTAACATGTTCTATAATTACTCTTTTGCAGTCCACTGTATAGCCCCATATTAACAATGCATCCTATTATGTAACCTTGTCCTATTATGTAACCTATTATGTAACATGTAACTACATAAGTCACTACCACCAAAATAAGCTAGGCTAGGACTCCGTCAGCTTTTGTAACAATACATACCCTATAATTAACTACAGCCTCAGTTATCTTATTTCATTATTATTTGGCTTGAAGGATGTATTGAATTAAATGTAAGAGCAATGTATTTACAATGGGGCGGCGGGGCGGCAGGGTGGCCTAGTGGTTAGAGCGTTGGACTAATAACCGGAAGGTTGCGAGTTCAAACCCCCGAGCTGACAAATCTGTTCAGTTCATTGAAAATAAGAATTTGTTCTTAACTGACTTGCCTGGTTAAATAAAGTTAAATAAAAAAATAAAATAAAATAAACAATGGATATGCATGTAACTATAATGTACATGGCTTCAAAGGTGTGTGAAATGTTATTAAAAAGAATATCATATAATGTATAATGTTAATGAGCAAGCAGCTTCAAGTAAAGTGAAACACATTAGGGTAAACTTTTTTATTGCAATCATTGGGGGAAATACACTTCAATGTAGATTAGCTGATGTTATAGCACCTATAAGTGTAATTACAATGAACTTTCAATGCTACTTCACAGGATGTATCAAAATGTCGTTATAAAGAAAAGTATTGTAACTGAAATGTTTCTACACAGGAACAAGCAACTTAATGTAAAGTGAAACACATCATTAATTACTAATGTAGTTACTATGTTACAATGATGGCAGACACCCAATACAGTGCTTGTAATTGTGATCAATGGGAATCCATCTCAATCGAGGAAAAACTGTTACAGCACATTTAATCGTAATTACTATGTACCTTCAATATTATTAAATATTTTGCAGGGTATATCAAACGTTTTGTTTTTACAATGTCGTTATAAAGAAAAGTATTGTAAATACAATGTTTCTACGCATGAACAAGCAACTTAATGTAAAGTGAAACATTTTATTTACTAATGCAATTAATATGTAGTTACTGTGTTACAACCTATTTTTGATAGTAGTAGTTGAAGTTTCTTGAGGGTGTGGTTTATAGTCTGTTGATTGGACAGTGATATGTTTGGAAGCAATGGAATCCAGAGTCTTCCGTTTCATGTGAAACCCTGTCAAAAGAATGAAACACATTCCTTTGCTGTAGGATCGTAGTTCCAAAGGTATCGTATTGGTTGATATAAATGAAAAGTTGAGATTCTGTTGTTTTCAGCAAAATAGAGCTTGCAGGGGTTGCTTGCATTTAAAGGGTCAGTATTGACCTTTTTAAATTGATGTGGCAAAGCACCCAGCACCGGGTACTCCCGGTTCCATTTCCTCTACAGGGTGCATGCTAAGAGTACTTCTTTATTATTTTCTTTACCCAAACCAGTACATCCACTCAATTAAATTAAATGCTTCTTTAAAATTTTCCGATTGCTCCTTAGCTTCCAGACCTGCCCCTTTTTTGTCTGCCACGGTCTTTCAATTTGTGACATCCTGTGTGAGGCTCCACAAAGTTGTTTGTGGTTGACTGTCTGGAGATTGTAACCCAGCCTATTCAGAGACCTGTATTACGCTCTCCAGCAGTCACTCAGAATGGTGTAACTTCGTCGCACATGTCGTCTGATGATGGGGATTAAGGCTTCCTGTGAACGGTTTCCACCATTTTAACTGGGTGCCGTCTGTTGTTTGACCCTCATCATCCCAAACACACAACCCTGCCTTCTCCACATTGGCCCCATCTTTCCACGATTGTGCCGAAAGATAGAAACAAGTGCATATCATTATTTTTGTGATAGGGAGTTGGCCGGTTAGTCACGCCTTGGAATGGTGGGGAATCAGCAAATCCATGGGAACTAGCATAATGTCACTTATGACACAAGCTAATCGATGGGTGAAGCTGTATAATGTTGAAAGACCCAAAACATGATCCTAGGAAACATCACTGCTGATGTGTCCAAGAGCACAGAGATTAATTTATCAAATAATTCAGTATATTAAATGGGCAAGACCTCTTTTTTTTCAGTATATCTACTGAGGAGTACTTTGATTACCATAAGTGAAATATATCAACAAATTATCTCTCAGTTCCCAAGCCCAGATAATGAATGTTACTTCCTCAAAATGGATAATGCTATACCTTTCACTTGTGCGAGGACTTAGATTTATCTATCTACTTGTCCTTGCTGGACCGGTTCCATTTCACGTCTATACTGTCCGATCCATGTGCGCTGTTGGCCAGAGAACTGATCTCTCTGCCTGTCTGCCTCCCTGCCTGCTTGCTCCTCGCCTACCCTGGTCTATCTCTCCCATTCTGGACAGGTGCCCTCACCACTCTCTCTCTCCCTGGAGCTTTGCTCGCCTACATCCTAGCATACATCGGTGCTTCTGGTTGGACTATTTGAATAGTGACTTTTAGGGCAATAAACAAACATGATGCTGTTGTTCCTTTTGCTGGTGTCTACCCTGGGCTTTTACAATGTTGGCGATACTTTTAGAGCCCGATGCACTGTGAATGAGGAAATATGTATTATTGTTTCTCCTTCGAGTATTGTGAGAAACCCCTCGCTTGCTCCGGAAATGCAGATGAGAACTATGCACATTTCTCCCAAACAATATGGGAGAAATTGGACTCCTGTGCTTTCATGTCAGGACTGTTCTCTTGGTATTTAACTATGTCTCTGGACTTTACATATCTCCTGAAATATGTGGCGTTAAAGACTCTGTTGACTATGGATTCTCATTCAAGTGCTGTCTGTAACTCCAAATGTTGTAACCCTCGATCTAGACTTGCCATTATCTTGCTGCTTCTTTTGTCTGGAAATGTGCAGTCTAACCCAGGTCCTGACATTCTTACCCCTGCCAAATTAAGTAGTCAGAATGGCCTGAAGTTTTTGCATATGAATGTAAGAAGTCTTGATTTGTGAATAAAAATATAAAAACTGCCGACCCTGATGTATTTATGCTTTCTGAAACCTGTCTCAAAAAAATCTATTACAGACAGAAATATTGGCATAAATGGTTACAATGTTTTTCATACAGATCATAAATCTAAGGGTGGTGGGGTTGCTGTATACGTGAAAGAAAAGTTCTCGGTGGTCGTTCTGACTTCTGTTACTAAACCTAAGCAATTTGAATATCTGTCTGAACCTAAACCTTGGCTCATCTTTAAATATTGTTGTATCTTGTTGTTATAGACCTCCATCTGCTACTGTTGGCTCTCTGGATTGTATTTTCGAATTGTTATCACAGAATGTCAATTCTGAGTTTGTCCTGATGGGCAAGACCTATATCAACCTTCTGAATCAGGACTGGTTAACATCTAGCTCTGATCAACTCAAAATTCTATGCAATACCTATAATCTCACTCAGATTGTCAACAGTGTAACTAGGTCGAATATAAAATATCCTCTGAAATCCTCTATGATTGATTAGATCTTAACCAATACTCATTGTTTTAATGCTTCTGGTATTTTTGCAAATGACATAAGTGATCACACTACCTGAAATCTACTTCATATAATTTAAATAATCCATCCAAATTTTAACAAGTAGTGAAAGGTTTGGAGTGCAAAAAAGATACACAGCTTCCCAAACAATTGGTAGACACACATACTGTAACTGAGAGAACCTCCATTCTGAAAGCTTTGAATCAGCATATTTTTAGATGCAGGCAGTTTATTTGAAAAGATCAAAGGTATAATTGAGCCCCTTATGAATTTACCTGATACCCCTGTGCACTCCTTCACCAGGTTCTCCTTTTCATCATTCTCTGTTTCGGAAATGTGTAAAGCCCTGAAAGAAATTGATGGGAAAAAAATCCCCTGGCCCTGATGAACTAGACCCCTGCTTCCTACACCTAGCTGCAGACATCATTGCTCCCTCATTAACATGTATTTTTAACCTCACGCTTGATGTTAAGGAAATTCCCAAGTTATGGAAATCTGCTTTTGTACTGCCACTCCTGAAAGGTAGAGATCCTTCGCTACTTGACAACTATCGACCCATATAAAAATTGTCAGTACTGTCAAAGGTGCTGGAGTTCTTAGTTAGTAGGCAGCTAAAGGCCTACTTCCAAGAAAACAACATCTTAAATGGAATGCAATCAGGTTTTAGGTCTGGACACAGCACTTTTTCAGCAACATTGAAGGTTTTAAATTACATCCACTGTGCTCTTGATAATGTCTTTATTGATTTGTCGAAGGCTGTTGACACCGTGGACCATGCTGTATTAGTACAAAGGTTTAAATGTTGTGGAATTACTGGTCATGCTCTAGATTGGTTTATAAATTACTTATAAAATCGTACACAATGTGTAATGGCGAATGGATGTAAATCTGAGTCCATAGAGGTGCAGGGTTCTATTTTGGGTCCACTGTTGTTCATTTTGTATAACAACAACATTGGGGATCTTATTGAAACAGCAGATGTTCATTTTTATGCAGATGATACTGTTATTTATTCAAGTGGTAATAGTTTATCTTTAGCTTTTGAAAATGCCCAGAGCATTTAACATCATACAACAGAATCTGTATGATTTAAAGCTGTTTCTAAATTCAGGTAAAACATAATGCATGATATTATCAATGCCAGGCATAATTATGTCATTGCTACATTGACTGGTCATACTATAGAGCAAGTTAAAGTGTACAAATATTTGGGTGTGTGGGTTGATGATAAGCTGAGCTTCACTGTGCATGTAGAGAACTTGTTAAGGAAGCTCAAGCTGAGAATAGGTTTTTATTACTGGCAAAGGCTTGTTTTTCTTTGGAAGCCAGGACGGAGCCGGTACGATGTACATTACTGGTGGTTTTAGATTTTAGTGATGATATATATATGCAGGCTACCCTGAGAGCACTTGAGTAAGTGTATCAGCCCTTACAAATCAAAAACGTCTAACACATAATTGTGATCTCTACAGCTCTGTTGGCTGGTCGTCATTGACCTTGCGTAGGCTTAAACACTGGTATACACTGATTTACAAGGCCATATTGGGTAACATGCCATTTTATCTCTGTTCTTGTTTAGTCAGGTCGGTAAATAAATATCAGTTATGGTCCCATTGTCACGTTCTGACCTCTATTTCTGTTGTTTTGTATTTATTTAGTATGGTCAGGGCGTGAGTTGGGTGGGCAGTCTATGTTTGTTTTTCTATGTTTTGGGGCATTTCTATGTTTTCGGCCTAGTATGGTTCTCAATCAGAGGCAGGTGTCATTAGTTGTCTCTGATTGAGAATCATACTTAGGTAGCCTGGGTTTCACTGTGTGTTGGTGGGTGATTGTTCCTGTCACTGTGTTTGGTGTCACAGGATAGGACTGTTTTGCGTTTTCACATTTCTTGTTTTTGTTAGTTTGTTCATGTGTAGTGATTTATTAAAACATGAATAACCACCACGCTGCGCTTTGGTCCGCTTCTCTTCCTCCTACAGACGAACGCCCTTACAGAATCACCCACCACAACAGGACCAAGCAGCGTGTCAACAGGCAGGAGCAGCAGGAGAAGCAGCAGCGGCTGCAGGAGATACGTAGTAAGGAATTCTGGACATGGGAGGAAATCCTCGACGGGAGAGGACCCTGGGCTAAGCCAGGAGAATATTGCCGCCCCAAGGCCGAGCTGGAGGCAGCAAAAGCAGAGAGGCGGCATTCTGAGAAGCAAGCACGGCGGCGCGGACGGAAGCCCGAGAGTCACCCCCAAAAATTTCTTGGGGGGGGGCACAGGGGGAGTGTGGCAGAGTCAGGAGTCAGACCTGAGCCAACTCCCCCCGTTTATCGTGAGGAGCCAAGGAGGAGCTCAGAACCAGAGCTGGTGTTGGAGGTGAGCGAAGCAGAGACTGTGAAGGAGTTAATGGGGAAATTGGAGGAGAGTGATATGAGGGACTTGCTGGTTTGGTGCATGAGGCACGACATTCGCCCGACGGAGCGTGTCAGGGATTTAATGGCACCGGGGTCAGCTCTCCATACTCATCCTGAGGTGCGTGCGAGGGGTCTGGTGAAGACTGTGCCAGCCTCACGCACCAGGCCTCCTGTGCATCTCCCTAGCCTTGCACGTCCTGTGCCATCTCAGCACTACAGTGCTCCTAGCAGTGCTAACTGTGGCGGGCGTGGTGCTGGTCAGGCACCGTGTTATGCAGTTGTGCGCACGGTGTCCCCAGTACGCGTGCTTAGCCCGGTGCGCTACATCCCAGCTCCCCACATCTGCCGGGCTAGGGTGAGGATCCAGCCAGGGCGGTTGGTGCCAGCCCTGCTCTCAAGATCTCCAGTACGCCTTCACGGTCCGGTCTATCCGTCACCACCTCCACGCACCAGCCCTCCGGTGGCAGCCCCCCGTACCAGGCTGTCTCTCCGGCCCATCCTTACAGGGGCTTCCTCCTGTCCGGCGCCTCTGCCGGAGTCTCCCGCCTGTCCGGCGCCTCTGCCTGGAGTCTCCCGCCTGTCCGGCGCCTCTGCCGGAGTCTCCCGCCTGTCCGGCGCCGCTGCCGGAGTCTCCCGCCTCTCCGGCGCTACCAGGGCTTTCCTCTTCTCCAGCATTGCCGGAGCTTCCCGCCTGTCCGGCGCCTCTGCCGGAGCCTCCCGCCTGTCCGGCGCCGCTGCCGGAGCCTCCCGCCTGTCCGGCGCCGCTGCCGGAGCCTCCCGCCTGTCCGGCGCCTCTGCCGGAGCCTCCCGCCTGTCCGGCGCCGCTGCCGGAGTCTCCCGCCTCTCCGGCGCTACCAGGGCCTTCCTCTTCTCCAGCGTTGCCGGAGCTTCCCGTCTGCCCAGCGCCAGCTGAGCTTCCCGTCTGCCCAGCGCCAGCTGAGCTTCCCGTCTGCCCAGCGCCAGCTGAGCTTCCCGTCTGCCCAGCACCAGCTGAGCCTCCCGTCTGCCCAGCGCCGCCAACGCCGCCCGTCTGCCCAGTGCCGCCAACGCCGCCCGTCTGCCCAGCGCCGCCAGCGCCGTCCGTCTGCCCAGCGCCGCCAGCGCCGTCCGTCTGCCCAGCGCCGCCAGCGCCGTCCGTCTGCCCAGCGCCGCCAGCGCCGTCCGTCTGCCCAGCGCCGCCAGCGCCGTCCGTCTGCCCAGCGCCGCCAGCGCCGTCCGTCTGCCCAGCGCCGCCAGCGCCGTCCGTCTGCCCAGCGCCGCCAGCGCCGCCCGTCTGCCCAGCGCCGCCAGTGCCGCCCGTCTGCCAGGAGCCGCCAGTGCCGCCCGTCTGCCAGGAGCCGCCAGTGCCGCCCTTCAGCCAGGGGCCGCCAGTGCCGCCAGTCAGCCAGGGGCCGCCAGTGCCGCCAGTCAGCCAGGGGCCGCCAGTGCCGCCAGTCAGCCAGGGGCCGCCAGTGCCGCCAGTCAGCCAGGGGCCGCCAGTCAGCCAGGGGCCGCCAGTGCCGCCAGTCAGCCAGGGGCCGCCAGTGCCGCCAGTCAGCCAGGGGCCGCCAGTGCCGCCAGTCAGCCAGGGGCCGCCAGTGCCGCCAGTCAGCCAGGGGCCGCCAGTGCCGCCAGTCAGCCAGGGGCCGCCAGTGCCGCCAGTAAGCCAGGGGCCGCCAGTAAGCCAGGGGCCGCCAGTGCCGCCAGTCAGCCAGGGGCCGCCAGTAAGCCAGGGGCCGCCAGTGCCGTCAGTCAGCCAGGGGCCGCCCGAGCAGCTGCCCCTCTGTCCCGAGCTGCTGCCGCCCCTCTGTCCCGAGCTGCTATCGCCCCTCTGTCCCGAGCTGCTATCGCCCCTCTGTCCCGAGCTGCTATCGCCCCTCTGTCCCGAGCAGCTGCCCCTCTGTCCCGAGCAGTTGTCCCTCTGTCCCGAGCAGCTGCTTCACCTCTGTCCCGAGCTGCCCCTCTGTCCAGTGGGGTCATTGAGAGGGGTGGCCATGGTGAGTAAGCCAGGGAGGCGGACAATAAGGCGGACTAAGACAATGGTGAAGTGGGGTCCGCGTCCCGCGCCAGAGCCGCCACCGCGGACAGACGCCCACCCAGACCCTCCCCTATAGGTCAAGGTTTTGCGGCCGGAGTCCGCACCTTTGGGGGGGGGGTACTGTCACGTTCTGACCTCTATTTCTGTTGTTTTGTATTTATTTAGTATGGTCAGGGCGTGAGTTGGGTGGGCAGTCTGTTTGTTTTTCTATGTTTTGGAGCATTTCTATGTTTTCGGCCTAGTATGGTTCTCAATCAGAGGCAGGTGTCATTAGTTGTCTCTGATTGAGAATCATACTTAGGTAGCCTGGGTTTCACTGTGTGTTGGTGGGTGATTGTTCCTGTCACTGTGTTTGGTGTCACAGGATAGGACTGTTTTGCGTTTTCACATTTCTTGTTTTTGTTAGTTTGTTCATGTGTAGTGATTTATTAAAACATGAATAACCACCACGCTGCGCTTTGGTCCGCTTCTCTTCCTCCTACAGACGAACGCCCTTACACCCATTCTCATTTGCTTCTAACAATACCAGAAATTAGAACAGGTCATGGTAGAAATAGTTTTAGTTACTTAGCCCCGTGGTCCTGGAATTCTCTCCTGAACATTTTAAAGTTTGATGATCTACTTTTGTTGGTGGAGTTTAAACACTTGATCGATGTATACATCATAGAAGAGTGTAATTGTCGTTAGGACAACTGTTTTTAGTCAATACTTTCATGTTTTTAACGTAATTTGTAATTGTTGTACTCTATGTGTGTTTATAGTTTTGTTTAATGCTTTGTTAATTGTTGTCTTAGTGTATGGGTTTCTAAACTTGACCCAATTTAGAAACCCTTCCTCCTCTTGAACCTCCTCGGGGCTTTGTTGCAGACCTTCAATTATAAGAGGTAAGATAAATGTTATTTGCATGTATTTGTGAAGACTTGAGTGTCCCAGGGAAGCATAACCATCAACTACTATAGAAGGGGCACCGAAATCAAATCTCACTTAGGGTCCAAAATCATCTTGAGCTGACTGTGCTCCTGTCTTTGTGGAAATGAACTTTAATGGAAGTTGTCACAAAATAACTGAGTTTGTCCGTTGTTGCTATCTGCACTGTAATGCACTGTAAACATTTTTATATTTGATAAAACATTCAGCCTATATTCAGTCAGCAAAACGGGCTTTAAAAAATTCTAACAAATTGAGTAATCAAAGTAATTACTGACAGATTGATTATCAAAATAGTTGTTAGTTGCAGCTCTAAATACAGTCCTAAAACACATTTTTAAACAGCTTTTACTTAATTTGCCTGAATAGTGTAGGCTGGCAAGAATAATAAATTAGGGCAGCAGCTGTTGTGCAAGCTTCCCCAGTCATGTCATTACTGCCCTTCCCAGCCTGCCACCGTGACAAGTAACCTAAATACCTGTGGGAAACACTTGTCAAGGTGGGTGGCAGAGAAAGCTAAATGTTTTGAAATGTAAATAATGCATGAAATATCCCAAAAGCCTGATTATGTCAGTTTCACCTGTCTTTGTGCTTGCCTCCACCCCGCTCCAGGTGTCGCCCATCTTCCCCATTATCCCTTGTACCTGTGTTCTCTGGTTGTCTGTTGCCAGTCGTCTTGTCAAGCCTGCCAGCGTTTTTTTCCATATTCCTGTTTCTTGTTAGTTCCTGTTTTATAGTTATCCCGGTTTTGACAATTCTGCCTGCAATGAGCCTGCCTGCCGTTCTGTACCTCTTGACACTGCCCCGGATTACTGACCCCTGCTTGCCCTGACCCTGAGCATGCCTGCTGTTCTGTACCTTACAGACTCTGCCCTGGATTACTGACCTCTGCCTGCCTTTGACCTGTCATTTGCCTGCCCCCTGTTCCCTAAATAAACATTTGATATTTCAAACTGTCTGCATTTGGGTCTTATCCTGACGTCTGATAGATTATTAAAAACACAATTTTGCATACAGTTTAAGTGAGCAAAAATATCCTCAGAGTGAATATAGGTAAACAACTGATGCCCCCTCGTTTCAACAAATCTTGCAAGGAAACATGCACATTTAACTCAGACACAGATGCGTGTTTTAGAGACTGGCACAAAGTAATAAATGAAATGGAATGTAGGCTAAGTAATTCTATTACATTCAATTATATTCTATGATTTTCAATTAACTTTTTCAGTAGCAGTAGTAATACGTCCACCTTGTTGGAAATAGGAGAACAAAAGCTTTCCAGACAGACATGAAACATATTGAGTGGTATTCTGCAGGCCAAAGGTAGATCAGAAGGGTATGCGTCTCCTAAGCTCTTCACTCGCTCTACATGGGCATGCAGTCCTGAGTTGGAATGCAGCCTGGACACAGGAGCCCTTGCAGAAAGACTAGAAATCAAATTTATTGAGCAGCACAGGACACTGGCCTCTGGAAAGCTTAGTTTATTCTCTTCAATGCATGTTCATAGCAACATAAAAAAAATCGTGTTCCGGCTGGTGAAATAATATATGTGTCAATGTACACTGCCAGGCTGACATTGACCAGTGGAGGCTGGTGGGAGGAGCTATAGGAGGACGGCTCATTGTAATGGCTGGAATCGATTACATAGAACAGTATCAAACATGTTTGACTCCATTCAAATATTCCATTCCAGACATTACAATGAGCCCGTCCTCCCATAGCTCCTCCCACCAGTCTCCACTGGTCAATGTCGGCCAGGCAGTGTACATGCGTAGAACCTTCAAGACTAGCTAACTAGGCTACATATCAGCTCAAGATTAAGGTTAGATTGACCGTACGCTTACCTATTTAAACATTTCTTACATTACAGTACCCTTCATTTCAAAATTTCCCAAAGTTCTCTAGGCCAATCAATACCAGTAAAATTAACTTTCCATGTGTATCCATCTTTGCACGCATGCCAGATAATTTTCTGTTTGTGGCCACAGATAGAACAACTCACAGATTTCTTGAGCAGGCCTTTCTTCTGGAGGTATTTGATAAACTTATTTTCAGGTTTTCTGTTGATTTTTGCCGACAAAATATCACTTAGCCATGTTCAATTCAAAATCATTAAAAACAATATTGGATTTGGGAGTGTACTTTAGAGTTAAAATTTGTATACAGCTGGAAATTGTAGAAATTGTTGTGAAATACCCACGTGCAAGAAATTTTTGTAACGTTACTCAGCAACAACAAAAAAGGCTGTTCACTTGTTCTCATGTTGTTGAACGACATCGAGGACAAAAGCGCAGTGACAGTCAATGAACAGTGAGCCATCGTATTCATGCATGAAAAAACTAATAATGAAAGGAAAGCATTGCAAGTTTGAATTTTGTAAAGTTAGTGTAGGAAAGGTGGGAAAATGATTGACTCTATAGCGACCCCTATCTTCCATATCTTTAGAGGAAAGTCTTTGTCCACAGGTCTGGGGGGAAGCCAAAGTAATTCCACTAACCTAGAGTGGTCAAGCGGCCTTTACAGGTTGAAAGCAGATCTTTCATGTACTCAAAGTGTTCTACTTCAGTTAGAGTGAGGTATAGTTGTCTGTCAGTCATGGGTCTGTGTGCGGGAACATTCATGTCAACATTTAATGTGGTGTACACCCCAGGCCTTTATTAACACCACTGCGCATTTTTATTAACACCAGTGGTAAACAATCCATCCATGATTTCTTGGTGGAGTGGCATGCCTTAGCTAACCGTTGTTTAATGGATTGGTTAGCTCTCTTGGTAGATGGACACAAACTTCTGGTCCACTCCCATCATTATGGCTACCTGCTTCACTACATCACCAGTGAAGTGGGTACCATTGTGATAAAATAATGTATATGTGAAAGATAATGATAAAATAATTCCACTCTGAAACCTTATAACTTATAACTTGATTAGAATCATAAAATTATAATCTGATGATGTGTGTAGTTTTAGTCAGAATGTATAGTGGAAAAACAGACTCTCTGAGCAAGGCGTAGCTTAGGATTTGAACTTGTGTGTGCCTAGTAAAATACCGAAGAACAATTAAAACTGTGTGGAACGACCTGGCTAGGCCTCTGAGAGACTTGGGAGAGGGCAGAGAGTACTTCTCAAGGTCTCCCTAATCTCGGGGGAATGAAACTGTTGGCTGGTGGTGAGAACTGTGGAGAAGGATAAAACTCACCTACTGTTTATGTGTATATATGTGCGTAGGATACCTACTGTTTGTGTGAATGTGCGCAGTATGTGCGCAGCTATAAAATTGATGTTTTTGTATTCTTGACTTTAGAACGTTCTCTGAATAAACAGTACTATCTTTTTGCATAAGCTGAGTCTTTGACTAATTATTACTAAACCTGTGGTCTTACAGATCTCAGGGATTGGTCAGAGTTATGGATTGATTGTTATTATCATTGAAATTGAAAATTCTCTTGACACATTGTCTGCAGATAAAACCTCAGGAACACCAAATCTAGGTATTATCTCCCTCACTAGTAGCTTTGCTACTGTCTTAGCATCACAGTGTGTGTTGGGAAATGCCTCCACCCACCTGGTGAACCTGTCAATAAGGACTAAACAGTACATTTTCCTTTCTTTTCTTTCTGCAAGATCTATAAAATCCATGGCAAGTTGGACAAATTGTCCTCTTGGCGTAGGGAAATGACCTGGTTTCAGAGGTGTTCCATTGGCAATGTTAAATTGCATGCACGTAGCACATCGAAACAGAAACATGCTGCCACCATGACAATCTCTGTCTGCAATTGCATTTTATTACTAAAGAGTTTTATACCAAGGTTCCTGTGTCTGTGTCATCTATCTGGAAGAATGATTTTTGAAGGAAACTTACATCACCCCATGCAAAGGACCACCCAACACTTTTGTAGAGATGAGCACTCAACATGTACTGCACTGACATAAATGACTGATGATTGGTTGAAAGAAATTGATAATAAGAAGATTGTGGGAGCTGTACTGTTAGATTTCAGTGCAGCATTTGATATTGTTGACCATAACCTGTTGTTGAAAAAACGTATTGTGGATTCAGAGTCATCTATCTAATATAAGGGTTTTGTTTAATAGATGCTTCTCTAATGTCAAACATGTAAAGTGTGTTGTACAGCAGGGCAGCTCTCTAGGCCCTGTACTCTTCTCTATTTTTACCAATGTCCTGCCACTGGCACAATAAAGCATGTGTGTCCATGTATGCTGATGATTCAATCATAGACGCATCAGCAACCACAGCTAATGAAGTCACTGAAACCCTTAACCTGTTGATGCCAGGCAGATTTACGCCCCCTTTGGAGAAATTGGGTACCCCTAGTAAACTGAAAAAAAAAAATATTAAAAATTGCTAATATATGCATATAATAATTATTATTGGATAGAAAACACTCTAAAGCTTCTAAAACCGTTGGAATTATGTCTGTAAGTATAGCAGAACTCACAGGGCATGCATTCTTCCAAACTAGTTTTTGTGGCCATGAAAGTTGGAGCAACTTTGACGTCATGCCCCCACCCTTCCCGACCACTTATGGATCTGGGGACACTTTCCATCTCTTCCACTAGATGTCCTCTTTCTTTGGAGCGTTCAATCGTTCAAATCGCGCGAGAATTGGCCCTATAGGAGTGGTTGGAGTAAGTGTCGCGATAAAAAAACCTGTGCGTCAGGGCGCGAATTGGTCACAGCCATTCCTTTGTTCCAGCACTCCTGGGAAGAGCAAACGATGCCCGGTTGAATTGAAGTTTGTTTTGCACGTCTAAAACATCATAAAGCTTGCTTCTGCACTTAGTTTGACCTGTTTAGTCGACATATAATGTGTAATTTTGAAGTTTTGATGCGCAACTTATCCGGACCGGAGGACGTTTTGGGTGCATTTCAGCTGATGTTATTAGCAGTAGCTAATACAAAGACGCAAGACTTGAAACCAAACGATGTATTGGGTAAGTATGAACCCTTCCAGAACATTCTGAACGAAGACCATCGAAGGTAAGGGAATATTTATGCTTAAATCTGTGTTTCTGTTGACTCCAACATTACGTGGAAATGTAGCTTGGAACTGAGCGCTGCCTCAGCATATGAAATAGTGTGCGATTTCTGTAACGTTAAAAATAAATCTAACACAGCGGTTGCATAAAGAAGCAGTGTATCTTTCTAACTATATGTAGAACATGTATATTTAGCCAAAGTTTATGATGTCTATTTACGTTATCTTGCCGAGCTACCTAGGTTTCCTGCGGGCATTTTTGAGTAATTTCTGAACATGAGTACACTGTAAATGGACATTTATGGATATATATGGCATATTATTGAAAAAAAAAAAATGTACTGTGTAACATGTCCTATCACTGTCATCTGATGAAGATTTTCAAAAGGTTAGTGAGCGATTTATTTTTTAATCCTGCTTTTATAATTTTATATTTTCTGGGACAAAATGGCTGCCGCTTGTCTTTGTTTCGGTGGTGGTCTAATATAAATGTGTGGTGTGTTTTCGCCGTAAAACATTTTAAAAATCTGACATGCTGGGTAGATGAACAAGGTGTTTATCTTTCATTTGAGCTATTGGACTTAATAATGTGTGGAGGTTAAATATTTTTAAGAATATTTTTGCGTTCCATGCGCCACCGTTTGAGCTGAACGGGGGGGAGGGTGTTCCTCCAGAGGAACTCCTGGCATCAACAGATTGAGTAATCAAAGTAATTACTGACAGATTGATTATCAAAATAGTTGTTAGTTGCAGCTCTAAATACAGTCCTAAAACACATTTTTAAACAGCTTTTACTTAATTTGCCTGAATAGTGTAGGCTGGCAAGAATAATAAATTAGGGCAGCAGCTGTTGTGCAAGCTTCCCCAGTCATGTCATTACTGCCCTTCCCAGCCTGCCACCGTGACAAGTAACCTAAATACCTGTGGGAAACACTTGTCAAGGTGGGTGGCAGAGCAAGCTAAATGTTTTGAAATGTAAATAATGCATGAAATATCCCAAAAGCCTGATTATGTCAGTTTCACCTGTCTTTGTGCTTGCCTCCACCCCGCTCCAGGTGTCGCCCATCTTCCCCATTATCCCTTGTACCTGTGTTCTCTGGTTGTCTGTTGCCAGTCGTCTTGTCAAGCCTGCCAGCGTTTTTTTCCATATTCCTGTTTCTTGTTAGTTCCTGTTTTATAGTTATCCCGGTTTTGACAATTCTGCCTGCAATGAGCCTGCCTGCCGTTCTGTACCTCTTGACACTGCCCCGGATTACTGACCCCTGCTTGCCCTGACCCTGAGCATGCCTGCTGTTCTGTACCTTACAGACTCTGCCCTGGATTACTGACCTCTGCCTGCCTTTGACCTGTCATTTGCCTGCCCCCTGTTCCCTAAATAAACATTTGATATTTCAAACTGTCTGCATTTGGGTCTTATCCTGACGTCTGATAGATTATTAAAAACACAATTTTGCATACAGTTTAAGTGAGCAAAAATATCCTCAGAGTGAATATAGGTAAACAACTGATGCCCCCTCGTTTCAACAAATCTTGCAAGGAAACATGCACATTTAACTCAGACACAGATGCGTGTTTTAGAGACTGGCACAAAGTAATAAATGAAATGGAATGTAGGCTAAGTAATTCTATTACATTCAATTATATTCTATGATTTTCAATTAACTTTTTCAGTAGCAGTAGTAATACGTCCACCTTGTTGGAAATAGGAGAACAAAAGCTTTCCAGACAGACATGAAACATATTGAGTGGTATTCTGCAGGCCAAAGGTAGATCAGAAGGGTATGCGTCTCCTAAGCTCTTCACTCGCTCTACATGGGCATGCAGTCCTGAGTTGGAATGCAGCCTGGACACAGGAGCCCTTGCAGAAAGACTAGAAATCAAATTTATTGAGCAGCACAGGACACTGGCCTCTGGAAAGCTTAGTTTATTCTCTTCAATGCATGTTCATAGCAACATAAAAAAAATCGTGTTCCGGCTGGTGAAATAATATATGTGTCAATGTACACTGCCAGGCTGACATTGACCAGTGGAGGCTGGTGGGAGGAGCTATAGGAGGACGGCTCATTGTAATGGCTGGAATCGATTACATAGAACAGTATCAAACATGTTTGACTCCATTCAAATATTCCATTCCAGACATTACAATGAGCCCGTCCTCCCATAGCTCCTCCCACCAGTCTCCACTGGTCAATGTCGGCCAGGCAGTGTACATGCGTAGAACCTTCAAGACTAGCTAACTAGGCTACATATCAGCTCAAGATTAAGGTTAGATTGACCGTACGCTTACCTATTTAAACATTTCTTACATTACAGTACCCTTCATTTCAAACTTTCCCAAAGTTCTCTAGGCCAATCAATACCAGTAAAATTAACTTTCCATGTGTATCCATCTTTGCACGCATGCCAGATAATTTTCTGTTTGTGGCCACAGATAGAACAACTCACAGATTTCTTGAGCAGGCCTTTCTTCTGGAGGTATTTGATAAACTTATTTTCAGGTTTTCTGTTGATTTTTGCCGACAAAATATCACTTAGCCATGTTCAATTCAAAATCATTAAAAACAATATTGGATTTGGGAGTGTACTTTAGAGTTAAAATTTGTATACAGCTGGAAATTGTAGAAATTGTTGTGAAATACCCACGTGCAAGAAATTTTTGTAACGTTACTCAGCAACAACAAAAAAGGCTGTTCACTTGTTCTCATGTTGTTGAACGACATCGAGGACAAAAGCGCAGTGACAGTCAATGAACAGTGAGCCATCGTATTCATGCATGAAAAAACTAATAATGAAAGGAAAGCATTGCAAGTTTGAATTTTGTAAAGTTAGTGTAGGAAAGGTGGGAAAATGATTGACTCTATAGCGACCCCTATCTTCCATATCTTTAGAGGAAAGTCTTTGTCCACAGGTCTGGGGGGAAGCCAAAGTAATTCCACTAACCTAGAGTGGTCAAGCGGCCTTTACAGGTTGAAAGCAGATCTTTCATGTACTCAAAGTGTTCTACTTCAGTTAGAGTGAGGTATAGTTGTCTGTCAGTCATGGGTCTGTGTGCGGGAACATTCATGTCAACATTTAATGTGGTGTACACCCCAGGCCTTTATTAACACCACTGCGCATTTTTATTAACACCAGTGGTAAACAATCCATCCATGATTTCTTGGTGGAGTGGCATGCCTTAGCTAACCGTTGTTTAATGGATTGGTTAGCTCTCTTGGTAGATGGACACAAACTTCTGGTCCACTCCCATCATTATGGCTACCTGCTTCACTACATCACCAGTGAAGTGGGTACCATTGTGATAAAATAATGTATATGTGAAAGATAATGATAAAATAATTCCACTCTGAAACCTTATAACTTATAACTTGATTAGAATCATAAAATTATAATCTGATGATGTGTGTAGTTTTAGTCAGAATGTATAGTGGAAAAACAGACTCTCTGAGCAAGGCGTAGCTTAGGATTTGAACTTGTGTGTGCCTAGTAAAATACCGAAGAACAATTAAAACTGTGTGGAACGACCTGGCTAGGCCTCTGAGAGACTTGGGAGAGGGCAGAGAGTACTTCTCAAGGTCTCCCTAATCTCGGGGGAATGAAACTGTTGGCTGGTGGTGAGAACTGTGGAGAAGGATAAAACTCACCTACTGTTTATGTGTATATATGTGCGTAGGATACCTACTGTTTGTGTGAATGTGCGCAGTATGTGCGCAGCTATAAAATTGATGTTTTTGTATTCTTGACTTTAGAACGTTCTCTGAATAAACAGTACTATCTTTTTGCATAAGCTGAGTCTTTGACTAATTATTACTAAACCTGTGGTCTTACAGATCTCAGGGATTGGTCAGAGTTATGGATTGATTGTTATTATCATTGAAATTGAAAATTCTCTTGACACATTGTCTGCAGATAAAACCTCAGGAACACCAAATCTAGGTATTATCTCCCTCACTAGTAGCTTTGCTACTGTCTTAGCATCACAGTGTGTGTTGGGAAATGCCTCCACCCACCTGGTGAACCTGTCAATAAGGACTAAACAGTACATTTTCCTTTCTTTTCTTTCTGCAAGATCTATAAAATCCATGGCAAGTTGGACAAATTGTCCTCTTGGCGTAGGGAAATGACCTGGTTTCAGAGGTGTTCCATTGGCAATGTTAAATTGCATGCACGTAGCACATCGAAACAGAAACATGCTGCCACCATGACAATCTCTGTCTGCAATTGCATTTTATTACTAAAGAGTTTTATACCAAGGTTCCTGTGTCTGTGTCATCTATCTGGAAGAATGATTTTTGAAGGAAACTTACATCACCCCATGCAAAGGACCACCCAACACTTTTGTAGAGATGAGCACTCAACATGTACTGCACTGACATAAATGACTGATGATTGGTTGAAAGAAATTGATAATAAGAAGATTGTGGGAGCTGTACTGTTAGATTTCAGTGCAGCATTTGATATTGTTGACCATAACCTGTTGTTGAAAAAACGTATTGTGGATTCAGAGTCATCTATCTAATATAAGGGTTTTGTTTAATAGATGCTTCTCTAATGTCAAACATGTAAAGTGTGTTGTACAGCAGGGCAGCTCTCTAGGCCCTGTACTCTTCTCTATTTTTACCAATGTCCTGCCACTGGCACAATAAAGCATGTGTGTCCATGTATGCTGATGATTCAATCATAGACGCATCAGCAACCACAGCTAATGAAGTCACTGAAACCCTTAACCTGTTGATGCCAGGCAGATTTACGCCCCCTTTGGAGAAATTGGGTACCCCTAGTAAACTGAAAAAAAAAAATATTAAAAATTGCTAATATATGCATATAATAATTATTATTGGATAGAAAACACTCTAAAGCTTCTAAAACCGTTGGAATTATGTCTGTAAGTATAGCAGAACTCACAGGGCATGCATTCTTCCAAACTAGTTTTTGTGGCCATGAAAGTTGGAGCAACTTTGACGTCATGCCCCCACCCTTCCCGACCACTTATGGATCTGGGGACACTTTCCATCTCTTCCACTAGATGTCCTCTTTCTTTGGAGCGTTCAATCGTTCAAATCGCGCGAGAATTGGCCCTATAGGAGTGGTTGGAGTAAGTGTCGCGATAAAAAAACCTGTGCGTCAGGGCGCGAATTGGTCACAGCCATTCCTTTGTTCCAGCACTCCTGGGAAGAGCAAACGATGCCCGGTTGAATTGAAGTTTGTTTTGCACGTCTAAAACATCATAAAGCTTGCTTCTGCACTTGGTTTGACCTGTTTAGTCGACATATAATGTGTAATTTTGAAGTTTTGATGCGCAACTTATCCGGACCGGAGGACGTTTTGGGTGCATTTCAGCTGATGTTATTAGCAGTAGCTAATACAAAGACGCAAGACTTGAAACCAAACGATGTATTGGGTAAGTATGAACCCTTCCAGAACATTCTGAACGAAGACCATCGAAGGTAAGGGAATATTTATGCTTAAATCTGTGTTTCTGTTGACTCCAACATTACGTGGAAATGTAGCTTGGAACTGAGCGCTGCCTCAGCATATGAAATAGTGTGCGATTTCTGTAACGTTAAAAATAAATCTAACACAGCGGTTGCATAAAGAAGCAGTGTATCTTTCTAACTATATGTAGAACATGTATATTTAGCCAAAGTTTATGATGTCTATTTACGTTATCTTGCCGAGCTACCTAGGTTTCCTGCGGGCATTTTTGAGTAATTTCTGAACATGAGTACACTGTAAATGGACATTTATGGATATATATGGCATATTATTGAAAAAAAAAAAATGTACTGTGTAACATGTCCTATCACTGTCATCTGATGAAGATTTTCAAAAGGTTAGTGAGCGATTTATTTTTTAATCCTGCTTTTATAATTTTATATTTTCTGGGACAAAATGGCTGCCGCTTGTCTTTGTTTCGGTGGTGGTCTAATATAAATGTGTGGTGTGTTTTCGCCGTAAAACATTTTAAAAATCTGACATGCTGGGTAGATGAACAAGGTGTTTATCTTTCATTTGAGCTATTGGACTTAATAATGTGTGGAGGTTAAATATTTTTAAGAATATTTTTGTGTTCCATGCGCCACCGTTTGAGCTGAACGGGGGGGAGGGTGTTCCTCCAGAGGAACTCCTGGCATCAACAGGTTGAAGCTAGGGGGCACTATTTTTATGTTTGGAAAAATAACATTCCCAAAGTAAACTGCCTATTTCTCAGGACCAGATGCTAGAATATGCATATAATTGACAGGTTAGGATAGAAAACACTCTAAAGTTTCAAAAACTGTCAAAATATTGTCTGTGAGTATAACAGAACTGATATTGCAGGCGAAACCCTGAGAAAAATCAAACCAGGAAGTGGCTTCTATTTTGAAAACTCCATGTTCCATAGCCTCCCATTGCTCCATTTTTAAAGGGATATCAACCAGATTCCTTTTCCTATCGCTTCCTCAAGGTGTCAACAGTCTTCAGACATAGTTTCAGGCTTTTATTTTGAAAAAGGAGTCAGAACGATAACATTGCGTCAAGTGGTCACATGAGTTTTGCTCGCGCAACAGAATTTGGACAGCCATTGTTTTCCCCTCTCCTACTGTGAAAGACATTTGTGGTTGATATGTTATCGATTACATATTTTAAAAACAACCTGAGGTTTGATTATAAAAAACGTTTGACATGTTTCTATGGACATTACGGATATTATTTGGAATTTGTCTGCGTTGTCGTGACCGCTCTTTCCTGTGGATTTCTGAACATAATGCGCCAAACAAACGGAAGTATTTTGGATATAAAAATAATCTTTATGGAACAAAAGCAACATTTGTTGTGTAACTGGGAGTCTCGTGAGGGAAAACATCTGAAGATCATCAAAGGTAAACGATTAATTTGATTGTTTTTCTGATTTTCGTGACCAAGCTACCTGATGCTAAGTGTACTTAATGTTTTGACATGCGATCGATAAACTTACACAAACGCTTGGATTGCTTTGTTTCGCATATTTTCAAAATCTGAGACAACAGGTGGATTAACAAAAGGCTAAACTGTGTTTTGCAATATTGCACTTGTGATTTCATGAATATGAATATTTTTTGTAATATTATTTAACTGGGGCACTATGCTATTCAGCGGTTGCTGATTACAATTATCCCGCTTAAGGTATGGGTAGCGTCAAGAAGTTAACAAAGAGTTGCATTCTGTTTTGGAATGGGTGGCCAGTAATAAACTGGTCCTGAACATCTCTAAAACTAAGAGCATTGTATTTGGTACAAATCATTCATAAACCTCAGCTGAATCTGGTAATGAATGGTGTGGCTGTTGAGGAGAATAAAATACTTGGTGTTACCTTAGATTGTAAACTGTCATGGTCAAAATAACAATGGTTGTAAAGATGGGTAGAGGTCTGTCTGTATTAAAGAGATGCTCTGTTTTTTTGACACCACACTCCAAAAAGCAAGCCCTGCAGGGTCTAGTTTTGTCTTATCTTGATTATTGTCCAGTCGTGTGGTTGAGTGCTGCAAGAAAAAATCAAGTTAACCTGTCTAGGACACAGGTTCGCTAATGGAACCCTCCCCCCAACATTCAGCTGAAAAGGCAGCACAGGAAATGTAAAAATATTTTTTGGAAATATTTAATTTTCACACATTAAAACTTTTTACGGATAGGCGGGACAGTCGCGTCCCACTTGGGCAAAAAACAGGGAAAATGCAGCGCAGCAAATTTTTTTAAATGATATAAAAATCAAACTTTCATTAAATCACACATGTAAGATACTCAATTAAAGCTACACTCGTTGTGAATCCAGCCAACATGTCAGATTTTAAAAAGGCTTTTCTGCGAAAGCATAAGAAGCTATTATCTGATGATAGCACAACCAGTAAACAAAGAGGGTAGCATATTTCAACCCTGCAGGCGCTACACAAAACACAGAAATAAAATATAAAACATGCATTACCTTTGACGAGCTTCTTTTGTTGGCTCTCCAATATGTCCCATAAACATCACAATTGTTCCTTTTGTTCGATTAATTCTGTCCATATATATCCAAATGTCAATTTATAAAGCTTGTTTGATCCAGAAAAAAACTGCTTCCAAAAAACGCAACGTCACTACAAAATATTTCAAAAGTTGCCTATAAACATTGCCAAAATATTTCAAACTACTTTTGTAATATAATTTCAGGTATTTTTAAACGTTAATAATCAATAAAATTGTAGACGGGTCTATCTGTGTTCAATACAGGAAGACAACAAATCAACGCTACTTTTCACGTCTTGCGCAACTCTCAACAGTGTTACCCAGTTCCTAGTTGGCCTACTTCTTCATTGCACAAATGAATAACCTCAACCAAATTCCAAAGACTGGTGACATTACATCATAAATATTCCCTTACCTTTGATGATCTTTCATCAGAATGCAGTGCAAAGAATCCTAGTTTGTTCCATAATGTCCATTACTAGTGTCCAATTAGCAACTTTTGCTAGCACGTTTAATTCACATGTCCAAAAGCTGACGCTGGTCTAGGCGAACTTGGACGAAAACTTCAAAAAGTTATATTCCAGGTCGAATAAACTGGTCAAACTAAGTAGAGAATCAATCTTCAGGATGTTATTATCATATATATCAATAACGTTCCAATAGCATTCGTTTTGTCTACAGAGTAATGGAACGCAAGGCGATATAATGACTACTGAGCGTAACCAGGAACTGGCATTCTGCCAGACCAGTGACTCAAAGAGCTGCCATCCGGTCCCACATCACATTAGAGGCTTCATTCCACATTCTACTAACATCTAGTGGAAGGCGTAGGAAGTGCGAACAGATCCATATCTTATTTGGATGTGAATAGGCGATGAGTTGAAAATCAACCAGCCCCAGAATTTCCACTTCCTGTTTGGAAGTTTTCCTGCCCTATGAGTTCTGTTATACTCACAGACATAATTCAAACAGTTTAAGAAACTTCAGAGTGTTTTCTATCCAATAGTAATAATAATATGCATATATTAGCATCTGGGACAGAGTAGGAGGCAGTTCACTATGGGCACGCAATTCATACAAAGTGAAAATGCTGCCCCCTATCCCTAAATGTTTAAGCTGCAGCTGGCTCAGAACAGAGCGGCACATCTTGCTCTTTATTGTAATCAGAGGGCTGATATAAATACTATGCATGCTACTTGTGCGTTGTCCCATGGGTCTCCTGGTCGCCACAGAGCCTGGACTCGAACCAGAATGTTCGAGTCCATTTAGTCCAGTTAGCACTGCGCTGCAGTGCCTTAGACCACTGCGCCACTCGGGAGGCCCCGGGAAGTTACTCTCTAACGGGATGCAGACAACCCCTGTTGGACAGATGGCCTGTATTAGTAGGCCTACACGTGAGGCTTGACGTTAGCCTACTCTCCATCCGGCTGTGACTGAGCTCTCCTAGATAGCCACGGCTGCATGAATCCTAGACTGTACATAAGGTTAGGTATGAATATATGCGCAGCCAGACAGGTGATGAGGTGACAGGGCCAGAACTGTCCAGAGAAGTTAGCTACTCACTTTCAAGAAGATTGTTACTGAACTCTGCTAGCCAGATGGCTGAGACTGGGTCAGTAGTCAGTCAGTACATAGATGTGATAGAACCCATACTGGGAAATGTGATGGAACCCATACTGTAGTAGAAGCTTAGTGGCAATCCTGGATATCTCAACAGAGACATAATCTCAAAGCCAGTCATACACCAAATCATCCAGTAAGTGCAGTAGGTTTATACAGGAGCAGACACGCAGGCCAGGCAATATTCATCATCAGTAATCAAGGGTCGACACAGAAATAGAAACACAGACTTAATGAATGATTAAGAGAGTGGGGTAAATCAGAGTGGAGTTTAGAAATTTAAATTGAATGGATTTAGAATATGGGGGATTTGAGGTAAGGATATCTTAACTTAAATCTTCTACTATAACAAATATAGTGTTTTAGAATTACAACGTTTTATATCATGGGAAGGAAAACCCCTCAAATTATTTATTGAGTTATTTGCAAATGCAGAATTCTTTATTTTCTCTAACACTGACATTACATTAACATGCACAGTATAACTTCGATGTCTGAAAACCATGAAACATTCTGGTACAGCTCACATTACAGATTCCCCTTACAATTCAAACGCTGCATTGAGAAAGGCCTTCCAGTTGAGGATTCAGGCATATATAATGGGAAATATAATTTGAGACGCACATCATGCAATGCCTTGTGTACAGTGCCTTGCGAAAGTATTCGGCCCCCTTGAACTTTGCGACCTTTTGCCACATTTCAGGATTCAAACATAAAGATATAAAACTGTATTTTTTTGTGAATAATCAACAACAAGTGGGACACAATCATGAAGTGGAACGACATTTATTGGATATTTCAAACTTTTTTAACAAATCAAAAACTGAAAAATTGGGCGTGCAAAATTATTCAGCCTCCTTAAGTTAATACTTTGTAGCGCCACCTTTTGCTGCGATTACAGCTGTAAGTCGCTTGGGGTATGTCTCTATCAGTTTTGCACATCGAGAGACTGAAATGTTTTCCCATTCCTCCTTGCAAAACAGCTCGAGCTCAGTGAGGTTGGATGGAGAGCATTTGTGAACAGCAGTTTTCAGTTCTTTCCACAGATTCTCGATTGGATTCAGGTCTGCACTTTGACTTGGCCATTCTAACACCTGGATATGTTTATTTTTGAACCATTCCATTGTAGATTTTGCTTTATGTTTTGGATCATTGTCTTGTTGGAAGACAAATCTTCGTCGCAGTCTCAAATCTTTTGTAGACTCCATCAGGTTTTCTTCCAGAATGGTCCTGTATTTGGCTCCATCCATCTTCCCATCAATTTTAACCATCTTCCCTGTCCCTGCTGAAGAAAAGCAGGCCCAAACCATGATGCTGCCACCACCATGTTTGACAGTGGGGATGGTGTGTTCAGCTGTGTTGCTTTTACGCCAAACATAACGTTTTGCATTGTTGCCAAAAAGTTCAATTTTGGTTTCATCTGACCAGAGCACCTTCTTCCACATGTTTGGTGTGTCTCCCAGGTGGCTTGTGGCAAACTTTAAACAACACTTTTTATGGATATCTTTAAGAAATGGCTTTCTTCTTGCCACTCTTCTATAAAGGCCAGATTTGTGCAATACACGACTGATTGTTGTCCTATGGACAGAGTCTCCCACCTCAGCTGTAGAGCTCTGCAGTTCATCCAGAGTGAACATGGGCCTCTTGGCTGCATCTCTGATCAGTCTTCTCCTTGTACGAGCTGAAAGTTTAGAGGGACGGCCAGGTCTTGGTAGATTTGCAGTGGTCTGATACTCCTTCCATTTCAATATTATCGCTTGCACAGTGCTCCTTGGGATGTTTAAAGCTTGGGAAATATTTTTGTATCCAAATCCGGCTTTAAACTTCTTCTCAACAGTATCTCGGACCTGCCTGGTGTGTTCCTTGTTCTTCATGATGCTCTCTGCACTTTTAACTGACCTCTGAGACTATCACAGTGCAGGTGCATTTATACGGAGACTTGATTACACACAGGTGGATTGTATTTATCATCATTAGTCATTTAGGTCAACATTGGATCATTCAGAGATCCTCACTGAGAGTTTGCTGCACTGAAAGTAAAGGGGCTGAATAATTTTGCACGCCCAATTTTTCAGTTTTTGATTTGTTAAAAAAGTTTGAAATATCCAATAAATGTCGTTCCACTTCATGATTGTGTCCCACTTGTTGTTAAATCTTCACAAAAAAATACAGTTTTATATCTTTATGTTTGAAGCCTGAAATGTGGCAAAAGGTCGCAAAGTTCAAGGGGGCCGAATACTTTCGCAAGGCACTGTATCTTTCAATCTTAGTAAATTGTGTACAACTTGAGGACAATAGTAAAGGCACTGTTAATATTGTAAATCATTGCTCATTATCTTTTTTGCTTTGTATTCAAGAGAAATAGCTTTTGTTCACAGTACATGTAAGCTAATCTTTAATTTAAAATCATAAATAAATAGTCCCAGGTCCAGTGGTACTGATGTTGCCATGTTCCATTTATGCTATTTTTTCCTTTGATAATTTCATACAACTATTGGGATTAGGGTAAAAAATGTATCATAATTTTGATTAGACATTAAACTGCATTATTCACTCCAACCTGATGAAGGGAGGTTCAATAAATACTCTAGCTGGGTGTTGTCCTAATCAGGGTGTCTGATCAGTGGTTAGGTGTGACCCCAGTCACCTGATGTTGATCCAATGATGTAGGTGAGACAGGAGAGGATCAAGACAACACATCCAGCACATCAAATACTAATTATTACCTTATCAATATAGGCTTACTGGATTAACATTGAGATAGCAAATAAGAGCATTAACAACATACACAAATGTTGTTTGTACTTATGTATTATCATGGACTTTATTTTAGAAGTGTGCTTCAAATTAAGATACAAATGGACCTAGGCAAACTCATGAGCATTACTATGGAGTTCTAGAATGTTTTACTTGATTCCAAAATAGCCAAACTTGTCTTTCACATTTTGGAATGTCTGGGCATGAATCAAATAATTTTCTGAAATAGATTACGGTTCAACCTTGTTCTAACAATACATGTTTGGCGAAATCATATCGGTTTTTCTACATCTAAAACTTTCCCTCCCTCTTGCTCTGAGAGAAAGCAAGAGTGAAATAAGAGAGAGCAGCATGGGGACATGGAAGGCTGGCCTGAGAGTCAAACCCATGGGACGACCCTGACCATTTGGCTTGATGTTGAATAAACACAAATGTGTCTCCCCCCTCTAAAAACAGGCTCTGCTCTGCCCCATGCTGATCCTGTTTATGTGTTTTAGCCAGGATTCTGTTTTAAGTCCAGGTGCTAAACACCTTCCCTCTGAGATAAGAGATGATTAATGCCTTTGAATGAGCAACGGTTTAATGGCTCAAAGCTTAATTAAGCTGTGGATGGACACACTCACCAATGGGATCCGACAGCATATAAGGGCCAGCCCAGCCAGCCAGCTGAGGTGAAAAGAAAACTCCATACTTTGGATATCATCCCTTTGATGTGAATGATGACCCCCGCCTTTTAGGCCCCATCCCTGTCCCCTACCACCATGGAAATTTGATTAGTTTGCCCTTTTTAATTCCACACCACTCGCAGAGAGGGTCCTTGGGCTGGTGGTGACAATTGTGACCAAAGCCTGATCCCATATAAATATCAGAGGGTGTGGAGACCAACAGGTCATTCGGTCAGGAACTAGCTATCAGGGAAGCTGTGCTTTGAGGAGGAACCATAAGGGAGCATAAGGAGTATTTACCATGGATATACTGCTGCCCTATCTACTGCTCATTCTGTGGGCTCTCAACGTAGCCTGTAAGTACTGTTGTTTGTTTGTCTTTCTCTATTTGACCATAAAGCTCAATGATGTACAGTGATGATACCTACTGATGGACTTCAATCAACATAAAGACTTTATAATCAATTTTGATACACAGTAGAACCCAGGCACTGGTACAGAGTGTGAACAGAACAGCCATGTGACCTACTGATGTGTACCTGTGTCTGATACTGGCTGTTTGATTTAAACTGTTTGGTTTTCAGAACCTTGTTGTGTGATATGCTATATTATATATAGCTATTATGCTATACGTGAGAATATTGTATGTCACTTTATTATTAGGTAGTGTCCTGGAACTGGCCATGACCACTAAGGTCTGGGCCTGCATGTAGGAGTGCTGATCTGGGATCCGTTTTGTCTTTCAAATTATAATTAATTGAAAGGGAGGATCTGATCCTAGAGCAGCACTCCTACTCTGAGATATTATACTTGACCAAGGAATCAGAGCCCTGACAGCTCAGGAATGCTGATGTCACCTTGGACTGCTATACAAGGTGTTGATGTGTCTGTGTTTATCTTATCCAGCAGCTTCCTTGTTGAACAAACATGTGGAGCACAGGAACCCGTTTGCACTGAGAGCCTGCTGCAAGAGACAGAGCCACTTTGTTTACATCGGCCAAGGTAAATCAATGGTAAAGCACCATAAAAGGGCAGCACTGTCTCATTCCCCATACATGACTTCTAAAGTGGTACTATCAAAGTCTAGTCCCATACTGAAGCCAACTCTTCCCAAGGGACTAGGCTACTACAATACAAAGTCTTCCAAAAACCCTTGACTAAAAATTCCCTTATTTTATCATAGACTTATCTCCCCCTATTCAACAATATTTGTCAGCAGAATTATGTGGTTTGATAAATGCAAACAACACGATATCTTCATGTAAATTTGTGTAAGATACATGCTTCCATAGAGACGTTTAGGAGCTTACAGAATTTGGGGTGAGAGAAATTGGGGGGCTTAGCAATGATTGTTGTTATCATGGATTGTTTACCTTCTGTCCTCAGACATCTCTGGTAGTCCTGTGAGTGTGGATGTGGGGATGTGCAGGACCCATTGTGGGGGAGAACAAAGCAGGACATCACATGAGGCTGGACTACAGCAGGGCTATTCCAAACATTCCTCCATGTTGGAATACCTCAGGAGCAAAAAAGTAAGTGAGCAGTTCCTCAAATGACCAAAAGAGAGCACAACAACTTCAGGATTGTAAAGAGTTTAGGAATTTTAAGGAATTAAATCAGGCCTCCTTATTTGAGAATTTGATCAATAAAATACAACCATTCGATGAAGACAAAACTAACTTTTTCTTAGTTAAATATGGTTACTATATTGTTGCATTATTAGGGACATTATTATCTCAACATTAGGGTGGTGAGATCCAAGATAAGAACACCATTACAACTTAATAGGCATATAGTCTTGACTAAAAACATCTCTTGACAAGTTTTCTATTTTCCCCTTTATAAAAGGTAAGGGTCCGCAAACCTACCACTCCAATCAGTGCCAAGGGTTCTGGTCAGGTTACGTCCTGTGGGGTGAACCATAACTGTGAGCCGACCGGGGTGAGGGTGGACCAGATGCTGCTGTTCAAGGGTCCCCGGGAGGTGGAGGTCATAGAGGAATGCCACTGTGAAAACAAACTGACCCAATGTGTCCGGGTTCCGGCGCTCAAAACCTACTTCTTTAAGACCCCATACGAGACTGTCATCGATGTGGGAAGCTGTTCGGGTTCGAAAGGTTCTCCAGGTGTGTAGGCTTGTTATCTTTCTGAATGACTACAAAAACAGCCAACATTTTGAGAAGGGTCTGACCACGTCCAGGGAAGAAGTGCCTTCTCTTTCTGTTGTTTCCCGGCTACTTCCTCGGTCTACATTGTAGCATTGTAGCTAAACCTAACCCTGATCCTAACCTTAACCTAATTCACCCAACCTGTTATGTTAGTTCTCCTAACCTGCTTTGCTAATTATCCTAACCTTATACATGAATTATCCTAACCTGCTAATTATCCTTACCTGGAAAGCTAATTATCCTTACCTGGAAAGTTAATTATCCTAACCTGACAAAGAGGGGGCTTGGTTTCCCTGGGCTGTTCTTCCCTGAGCGGTTCTTCCCTGGGCGGTTCTTCCCTGGGCGGTTCTCCCCTGGGCGGTTCTTCCCTGGAGTTTCCAGGATGCGGGCCGCAGTCAGCCCTTATTGAAACTTTATGGTCGCAAAAACGTAATGCGTAAAAAAACAGGTATGGGAGATAATGTACAATGTGCATAAAAGTGTTGCTCGCATAGGGGTTAGGATTGAGCCCAGAAGGAGTAGATTATTATTTGTTGGCTCCCACAACCACTGATACATACATGTCCTTGTGTTCTTAAAATTCAAACCTTATTTGTCATTGCTGTAATACATGGTATAACATTTTTCATAGCACTCATTGCTGTACCAACAATTTGCACACACAAATAAGTTCCTAATGGTAAAGTTCTACTAATAATTCAGTGGTAGCATAATTACAAAGTCCATATCACAGGACACATGGAAGACAATAGCATTTGAATAAGAAATATCAGACTGAAACAGTTAATGGACACAGAGCTCATGAAAACAGACAATCATCATGGTTCATGATCATGTTCAGAATCTAAGTAACTCTAATAATATTGAATAACTATTTCCTTCTCAGATGGGTTCTCCTGCGTGCCCACTAAATTTGACTCGGCCTTGGTGAAGACCCCTAACAAGGTAGACCTGGTCCAGACAGTGGAGGTCTGTGAGCTGAGTAAGAGCTGCTATAGAGTTCCCTACATGGAGTACTACTATGAAATAGCCTATGATGCTAACGGAGTCAAAGAGGAGAAACTCAAGGTGAGCTCATGTTCCGGTATCCTGTCTTTTTATTAGCAACGCCCTGCCCTGTCAATATGCCAACGTTACCTGTACTACACTCTAGCAATGTATCATTTTCTTTTTCATAAAAAAATAGCAAAAAGAAAAGCTTGCAGTAACACCTATGCTTTTTTTACTTGTCTTTTGGTCTCATTCTTTATAGAAACTATTTTGCCACTCTTCTTTTTTTAATAATGAACTTTAAAGCTATGCACAGACTACCTAAGATGAACCCTTATCTGATCTTATTCATTTATCAGCTAGGCAGCTTCACACCAATCAGATGTTTGATCAGAGAGCAAAGGAAGTTAGTGATTCCATCTGAGTGTCAGACACACTAACAAGTCACCTCCATTTGTCAGATAGATCTGTAAATAAAAGGTTATTGGCCCACGTTAATAAGTTTCCCCCGCACATCCAATCCACTCCCCACTGGTTGGCACCGCACAGACAGACACAGCAGGTGTGAAATGCTGTACACGTCTGTGACTGCCCAAAAAAGTGATGTCTGTCTCTTTGGCTGAGAGATAAAGAGATGGCGTCTCTTCAATGGGTTCAGCTCCAAAATTTTTAAAAGTTTAACTGGATGGATGCTATAGTATGCACAGTAGCCTTTTATGGGGGACAATCCAAACAAAACACTTACAGTGCCTTCAGAAATTATTCACAGCCCTTGACTGACATTTTATTGGGTTACAGTCTGAATTTTAAATGGATTAAATGTAGATCATTTTTTTGTCACTACACACAATACCACAATGTCAAAGTGGAATTATGTTTCTGAAAATGTTTACTAGTGAATTACAAATGAAAAGCTGAAATGTCTTGGGTCAATAAGTATTTAACCCTTTTGTTATTGTAAGCCTAAACAAGTTCAGGAGTAAAAATGTTCTTAACAAGTCACATAATAAGTTGTATGGACTCAGTCTGTGTGTAATAATAGTGTTAACATGATTTTTGAATGACTACCTCATCTCTGTACCCCACACTTACAATTATCTATAAGGTCCCTCAGTCGAGCAGTGCATTTCAAACACAGATTCAACCACAAAGACCAGGGAGGTTTTCACAAAGAAGGACACCTATTGGTAGGTGGGTAAAAATATGTAAAAAGCAGACAATGAATATACATTTGATCATGGTGAAGTTATTAATTACACTTTGGATGGTGTATCAATACACCCAGTCACTACAAAAATACAGTCATCCTTCCTAACTCAGTTGCCGGAGAGGAAGGATAATGCTCAGGGATTTCACCATGAGGCCAATGGTGACTTTAAAAGTTACTGTGATAGGAGAAGACTGAGTATGGATAAACAACATCGTAGTTACTCCACAATACTAACCTAACTGACAGAGTGAAAAGAAGGAAGCCTGTACAGAATAATACATATTTCAAAACATGCAATAAGTTTGCAATAAAGGCACTAAAGTAAAACTGCAAAAAAAGAAATGAACTTTATGTTCTGAATACAAAGCGTTATGTTTGGGGCAAATCCAATGCAACACATCACTGAGTACAACTCTTCATATTTTCAATCATGGTGGTGGCTGCATCATGTTATGGGTATGCTTGTCATCTAGGCAAAATCCTATAGGAAAACCTGGTTCAGTTAGCTTTGCAACATATAATGGGAGACAAATTCACCTTTCAGCAGGACCATAACCTAAAGCACAAGGCCAAATAAACACTGGAGTTGCTTACCAAGACAGAATTGAATGTTCCTGAAAGACGACATTAAATATTCCTTAGTGGGCTAGTTACAGTTTTGGCTTAAATCGGATTTTAATTCTATGGCAAGACTTGAAAATGACTGTCTAACAATGATCAACAACCATCTTGACAGAGCTTGAGAATTTTGAAAAGAATAATGTGCAAATATTCTACAATCCAGGTGTGCAAAGCTCTTAGAGACTTTCCCAGAAAGATTCACTGCTGTAATCGCTGGCGAAGGTGATTCTAACACGTATTGACTCAGGGGGTTGAATACTTATCTAATCAAGATATATTAGTGTTTATTTTTTACAGATGTTAGATTTTTCCTACACTTTGACAATAGAGTATTTTGTGTAGATCGTTGACAAAAAAATGACAATTAAATCTATTTTAATCCCACTTTGTAACACAACAAAATGTGGAAAAGTCAAAGGGGTGTAAATACTTTCTGAAGGCACATGCATATATAAGAGCAAACAAAAAATACATAGGGTTCACGTGTGTACAAGGGGGTTCAACATTTTCAAGTCTTGCCATAGATTTTAAAACTGATTTAAGACAAAACTGTAACTAGGCCATGAAGGAACATTCCATTTTAGGCCTCCCGAGTGGCACAGCGGTCTAAGGCACTGCATTGCAGCGTTACTACAGACCCTGGTTTGTTCCCAGGCTGTGTCACAACTGGCCATGATCAGGAGTCCCATAGGGCGGCGCACAATTGGCCCAGCGTTGTCCGGGTCAGGGGAGGGTTTGTCCAGAGGGTAAGACATCATTGTAAATAAGAATTTGATCTTAACTGACTTGCCTAGTTAAATAAAGGTTAAATAAAAAAAATATTTAAAAAACCTCAACCTGCAGCATCTTCTTGCTTAAGTAAATAGTTTTTATTACTATTGTTTAAGACTTTATTTTAAGTATTTAAAAAAAGTGCAATATTGTTTGTTGACAAAGATAGAGATGGCAAAATATAGTTATTTAACTAATCTAGGTCTGTTAAATTGAGCCTATAGGCCAGGAGTATTCAAATCTTGCGCTACGAGGTCTGGACTACTGCTGGTTTTCTGTTCTACCTGATAATGAATTGCACCTACCTGGGGTCCCAGGTCTAAATAAGTCTCTGATTAGAGGGGAAAAGAGGGGAAAAATGAAAAAATGCAGTGGAACTGGCTTCAAGGTCCAGATTTGAATTTGAGGGCAATAGACCGTCTGCTACCCCCTCTCACAAAAGGTGTGAGGAGTGCAAACACAAATGGTCTTTGCAGGTGTTGAATCAAAGCATTTAACACAGATCCCCCCCCCCCCCATCCCCCCTCCCTGCTGGTGGGTTGGCCTGGCTGTTTTTTTCAGCCTGTGGTGATTTGATTGCTGATGGCATTGTCTCTGTATTGCTAATGTTCCAACAGGAAATAGACGTGGGCAGATGTTTAGGAGGCTGCACCACAGGAAACCGCTGTCTTCTCAGGTAAGCTGAACACATGCAGCTGCTCCCTCCCTTCCGGAAGCACTCCGGCCCTCCTCTCTTCTCCTCCTCCATCATTCTACCACCCCTATCCTAACAATTGCCTGCTAGCTTATAGCTCTAACACTCTGTAATACCCATAAAGAGTAGCTGTTGTGGTTTAAATACGGCTTGTTTGGTTTGGTTTCTGATTTACACTCCCTCCCAATTGTCCTCAATGTATTTTCCATTTTCAAGTTTGATTTGTGATTTCGGTGTATATTTTAGGGATAAGTCTATATTTTAACATTTGAAAGTGTGTCTACCAGATAAAGAGATAGGACTTCAGTATTTGGAGTGCTTTGTTATGACAAATGTTGTCTTACAACTTCTGTTTTCTCTCTCTGTATTGCAGGAGCAACTCTGATTCCGAAGTGTGCTATCTGTGGGCAGAGAGACCCACCAACTCTTGTGTCCCTCGGGGCTACGACAGCCACATGTCCCTCAACCAGCATGGCCAGATCCATACAGTTCTCTCCATCTCCTCTTGTTTCTGTCAGTCCTGAACCAGTCCTCAGTATGATGCCCTCTAGTGGAGCAGAAACACACTGATATCCCTTGAGAACAAGAAGCTTCTGCCCTGTCAGGTCCAGAAACAACCCCTATAGCCTCTAACCCTTAGCAAGTAATGTAGATCTCAAATACTTTGATAGGTAAATGCATGATTGTAATGTAACTTGCCAATCCACTTGTCTATCCAAATGCAGCATTGAAGTGCCACAAAGTGCCCAAGGATTAGGGGCTAGGGATTATTTTTGTGTGGGGTCTTCAAATCTTCCTTGTTTTAGACTGTAATCCTATACCATTAATTTCTCCACAGTGTAGAGCTAATGATCTCTTTGCAAAGAATTGCTAAAGATATTCTTGTATTGTATGTAATATATGTATAAAATAATTTTCTAAATAAAATGTATTCCAAAACTATTCATCAACTGGCTATCAGCCATCAAATTATTGAGTGAACCTCAAACTGGCCCATATTCTCCCATAACAGAACCAGTCAACATCGGGACACACCTACTCATTCAAGGGTTTTTCTTTATTTTTACTATTTTGTACATTGTAGAATAATAGTGAAGACATCAAAACCATGAAATAACACATGGAATCATGGAGTAAAAAGTGTTAAATCAAAATATATGTTATATTTGAGATTCTTCAAAGTAGTCACCCATTGCCTTGGTGACGGCTTTGCACACTCTTGGCATTCTCTAAACCAGATTCATAAAGTAGTCACCTGGAATGCATTTCAATTAACAAGTGTGCCTTGTTAAAAGTTAATTTGTGTAATTTATTTCCTTCTAAATGTGTTTGAGCCAATCAGTTGTGTTGTGACAAAGTAGGGATGGTATACTGAAGATAACCCTATTTGGTAAAAGACCAAGTCCATTTTATGGCAAGAACAGCTCAAACAAGCAAAGAAAAATGACAGTCCATCAAATGAAGGTCAGTCAATGTGGAAAAATTCCAAGAACTTTTAACGTTTCTTCAAGTGCAGTTGCAAAAACAATCAAGCGCTATGATGAAACTGGCTCTCACAAGGCCCGCCACAGGAAAGGAAGACCCAGAGTTACCTCTGCTGCAGATGATAAGTTCATTAAAGTCACCAGCTTCAGAAATTTCAGCCCAAATAAATGCATCACAGAGTTCAAGTAACAGACACATCTCAACATCAACTGTTCAGGGGAGACTTCGTGAATCAGGCCTTCATGGTCAAATTGCTGCAAAGAAACCACTACTAAATGACACCAATAATAAGAAGAGACTTGCTTTGGCCAAGAAACACAGGCTGTGTAAGGGCTATTTGACCAAGAAGGAGACTGATTGAGTGCTGCATCAGATGAACTGGCCTCTACAATCACGCGACTTCAACCCAATTGAGATGGTTTGGGATGAGTTGGACCGCAGGGTGAAGGAAAAGCAGCCAACAAGTGCTCAGCATATGTGGGAACTCCTTCAAGACTGTTGGAAAAGCATTCCATGTGAAGCTGGTTGAGAGAATGCCAAGAGTGTGCAAAGCTTTCATCAAG
Organism: Oncorhynchus mykiss; assembly: GCF_013265735.2. Lineage (NCBI taxonomy): Eukaryota > Metazoa > Chordata > Actinopteri > Salmoniformes > Salmonidae > Oncorhynchus > Oncorhynchus mykiss. The sequence continues at coordinate 277,676 of NC_048592.1, forward strand.
GCAAAGGGTGGCTACGTTTTTTGCCATAGATATAAAAGCAGATTTATGTCAAAAATGTAACTAGCCCACTAAGGAACATTGAATTTAAGGCCTTGTCACACTGGTATAAAGGATTTGGCGACATGTGCAGGAATACACAATATGGGGTTTTTAATACACCAAAAACAAACACATACACAAAACGCTGAGCTGTACCCAAAGAAAAGAGTGAGGCTAAACCTCGTTGAACGACACAGAACGATACCCATAACACACAATATATAAAACACGCAGCATAACAGCTGCACCAACGCATAAGTACTCACACCACCAACAGACATGGAAACAATAACCGACAAAGACAGAGGGCACATATTTAACATACTAATCAGGGGAAATGGGAACCAGGTGAGTGTAATCAGACAAGACAGTTCAAGGTTGATGATAATAAATCCTGTTCAGTGAACCCTAAAATGCGGTGAAGTAGATCTCCAGAATTTGTGAACAGAATGAGCAGCAGTACCAGGGGGATCCGTCACAGGCCTCCCGAGTGACACAGCGGTCCAAGGCACTGCATTTTTAAAACTATTTGCTACCTACCACCCAAGTGGTGACTGCCATTTTAAAAAGTATTAATTTTACAGGACTTTTCTCAATTTGCTAAAAACATGTGTGTAATGACAAAAGGAACCAAAGGGCATACCACCGGTAGTGCTTAATACTCACTATAAAACTTTTTCTAACCAGTAATAATGATAACTACAACATATAATGTAAATAATAAATTGATAATAAAAATCAATCTAGTGCCTAGTTCTGTTGCTAAAAATAGCCCATGTTTAAGAAGATCTAGAGACTGCTAAAATAGTCGAAAAAAACGATTCGATCGAGTCGATTCGATTGCCACACACAATTGGCAATCAAAAAAGTGGATTAAGATATTTTACAAGAGTGTTCTAGTCTGGATATAAATACTTAATTGCTTACTGGAACTAAAAAAGACAACTGTAATGCATCCTGTAAAATCCCTTAATTCCACGAGGGCGCACAAGCCTGAATTTATCCACACTAATGAATGTTGAATTTGCATATTTAGAGATGGGTTCAATTATGAGTTTAGCGAGGTCAAAATAGTTGGTGTTGTGTTTGATCAGCTGCCAAGACATAATTAAAATGTAAATGAAGTGTACATCCCCAAATGGGTGGCCTCCTTATGTTTATACAAGTAGGCTAATTGTTGTTCCCCGTAAGACGTTATCCCCATTTGTCTAAATGAATGGATTAATTTTGTGGCGGTTAACCTCTTCCTCAGCTATGCTGTCTACAGAAAGGTTTAATCATTTTCTGGACATTTTACATTTAATGTTTTCATTTGACTCAAATTACCATAAAAACATTTTTTTCTCATCAGACATTGAGAGGAACATTTGAATGAAATCTACATTCGGGTTCACACCTTGTTAAATTAGCCTTCCTTTACAATCGTTGATTGTTGATTGACATTTGCGACTAAATAGCATCATTTGTTTATGGTTGTTGTCCGAGGGTTTAAGGACACTATAGCCAATGCTGGAGCATTTGATAAAAACCTGGGGCATCCAAAGCTCTCCAGTCACTTGGACTTCAACTGCTGGAGGACAAGAAACTGATGCCTCAAGGACCCACAACAATAATAATGCACCACCACAGATGTTACCTGTTGCCATGATCATTGCCATGTTAGTGGGCTTGGCTACTGCAAAACCATCACTAAATTTGGAAAATCACTTTTCCATGGAGAACAATTCTGAAGAAGTGCGTTCAGCTGCTATCAAGAGGCTCCTGGAGGTTTTTGGTATGGAGGACCCTCCTCTCCTCAAGGGCGATAAGCAGCCACCTCAGTACATGATCAACCTGTACAACACAGTCAGAGATGTGGACGACTTTACCAAGGACCCCTACCTTCTGGGGGGAATACAGTTCGCAGTTTCTTTAACAAACGTACGATTTTAACCTTGTTAATACAGAGGCGATAGATCGTCTCTGTTATACCTACCTGCCGCTATGTATGATTCACTTTATACAATGGTTGAAATTATGTGTCTTTTATGCAGAAATTGCACACAGAAATGATGCACGGGTAGTAGGCCCAAAGTTTATCTATCATCAGGAAACTTTTGTTGCGTTCTCATCGTGACAATACGTATCCTTCTCCCATACAGTGCCCAATGAACAAGTGGAGTTCCTGTTCAATGTATACACAGTGGCCAGGAGTGAGAAGGTTTTAACTGATGAGTTACATCTCTTCAAACTGCAGCCCCAGGCCTCCAACAGACATCACTTCTGTCAGGTAAGTTACTAAATTGTTTCCCTTAGGCAGACATGCACTGTCCTTCAACTCCTTAGACTGCACAGACTCAACTGTTCCTTATCTTCCCAGAAGTATTAGCTAAGTGAATCCATTTACAGGTCAGTGTCTACCAGCTCATAGATTGCAGCAAAATGAACATAACGAAGGGTAAGAAGCTGTCCACTCCACTGGCTGGGAGGTGTTTACCATTACACAAGCTGCAATTCATTCATTCATTCACTTACTCACTCACTCACTCACTCACTCACTCACTCACTCACTTTGAGTTAGGTTTTTAGGCTATTTAAGGGCACTAGGCCCGCTGGGTATTTGTGCGGGCTTGTTTCCTGTTATCGATGTATGAGTGTTTGGGACGGGTTGTTTTCATGCGCCCTGGTGTTTTCACAGTCTATGGAATAAAATATACACGTACTGAATTACCTGCTCTCTGCGCTTGACTCCTCCACTCGCCATCATTAGAAAGTTGTAACAATAATAACCACGCTTGGAGGACCAAAGGGTTGTGAATGTTTGATAAGGGCATTATTGAAGAGTCCAGCCAGCCTACAGTGCCTTCAGAAAGTATTCACACCCCTTGCCTTTTTCCACATTTTGTTGTGCTACTGCCTGTATTTAAAATGGAGTAAATTGAGATTGTGTTTCACTGGCCTACACACAATGTCAAAGTTTTTAAAAAGTATGAAAAAAATGAAAATAAGTTATTGCGTCAATAAGTATTCAACCCCTTTGTTATGTCAAGCCTAAATAAAAAAAAGTGTTTTACAAGTCACACAATAAGTTGCTTGAACTCAATAAGAGTGTTTAACATGATTTTTTAAATGACCTAATCTCTGTACCTCACATATACTGTACAAATATCTCCAAGGTCCCACATTCAAGCAGTGAATTTCAACCACAAAGACCAGGGAGGTTTTTCAACTCCTCGCAAAGAAGGGCACCCATTGGTAGGTGGCAAAAAAAAAATCAAAAGCAAACATTGAATATCCCTTTAAACAGGGTGGTTATCAATTACACTTTGTATGGTGTCTCAATACACCCAATCACTATAAAAGACACAAGCGTCCTTCCTAACTCAGTTGCCGGAGAAGAAGAAAAACGCTCAGGGATTTCATCATGAGGCCAATTGTGACTTTCAAAGCAAATCAAATCAAATTGAATTTGTCAAATGCGCCGAATACAAAAGGTCTACTTACAAGCCCTTAACCAACAAAGCTGTTAAGAAAATACCTATAAAAAAACAATTATAATAATAAGAAACATTGCGAAAAAATAACAGAATGAAAATGTTATAAAAAATAAGAAATAAAATAAGTAAGAGACAAGAATAACAAATGATTAACTTCTGAACCACCCAAACCGGATCCGGGATAATTGTCATCAGCAACGCCGAATAGCATAGCGCCACAGTCAAATAATATTACTAGAAGATATTCATATTCATTAAATCACAAGTGCAATATTGCAAAACATACAGTAGCTTAGCCTTTTGTTAATCCACCTGTTATCTCAGATTTTGAAATTATGCTTTACAGCGAAAGCAGTACAGACGTTTGTGTAAGTTTATCGATCGCTCGACAAAACAATAAGTACACTTAGCATTAGGTAACTTGGTCACGAAAATCAGAAAAGCTACCAAATTAATCATTTACCTTTGATGATCTTCGGATGTTTTCACTCAAGAGACTCCCAGTTAAACAACAAATTTTCCTTTTGTTCCATAAAGATATTTTTTTATATCCAAATAACTCCGTTAGTTTGGTGCGTTATGCCCAGGAATCCAACGGAAATAGTGGTCACGACAACGCAGACAAAAATTCCAAATTATATCCATAATGTCCACAGAAACATGTCAAACATTTTTTATAATCAATCCTCAGGGTGTTTTTCAAATGTCTATTCGATAATATATCAACCGGGACAGTTGGCTTTTCACTAGGACCGGGAGTAACAAGGCCGCCTTTCTCTTTTGTGCACAATTCACTCTGAGAGCCCCCACCTATCCACTTACGCAATGTGGTCGTTCACGCTCATTCTTCAAAATAAAAGCCTGAAACTATGTCTGAAGACTGTTGACACCTTGAGGAAGCGATAGGAAAAGGAATCTGGTTGATATCCCTTTAAATGGAGCAATGGGAAGCTATGGAACATGGAGTTTTCAAAATAGAAGCCACTTCCTGGTTTGATTTTTCTCAGGTTTCGCCTGCAATATCAGTTCTGTTATACTCACAGACAATATTTTGACAGTTTTGGAAACTTTAGAGTGTTTTCTATCCCAATCTGTCAATTATATGGGGCGGCAGGGTAGCCTAGTGGTTAGAGCGTTGGACTAGTAACCGGAAGGTTGCAAGTTCAAACCCCTGAGCTGACAAGGGGGTTCTGTCGTTCTGCCCATGAACAGGCAGTTAACCCATCATTGAAAATAAGAATTTGACTCGCCTAGTAAAATAAATAAAAAATATGCACATTCTAGCATTAGGTCCTGAGAAATAGGCCATTTACTTTGGGAACATTATTTTTCCAAACATAAAAATAGTGCCCCCTTTTTTCAAGAGGTTAAAGAACAGCTGTAAATAACAATAGCGGGGCTATCTATAGGGGGTACCGGTACAGAGTCAACGTGCAAGGGCACAGGTGTTGAGATAATTGAGGTAATATGTACATGTAGGTAGAGTTATTAAAGTTTAAAACAGTTACAGAGTTTAATGGCTGTGATAAGAGAAAACGGAGGATGGATTAGCAACATTGTAGTTACTCCACAATACTAACCTAATTGACAGAGGAAAAAGAAGAAAGCCTGTACAGAATAAAAATATACAAAAACATGCATCCCGTTTGAACAAGGGACTAAAGTAATACTGCAAAAATGTGGCAAAACATTTAGGTTTTTGTCCTGAATAAAAAAGTGATATGTTTGGGGCAAATTCAATAGAACACATTACTGAGTACCACTCTCCATATTTTCAAGCAGAATGTCTCCACGAGACATATTGGTATGCTTGCAATTGTTAAGGACTGGGGAGTTTCAGTATAAAAATAAAACGGAATGGAGCTAAGCACAGGAAACTTGGTTCAGTCTGCTTCCACCAGACACTGGGAGATTAATTCACAGTTCAGCAAGACAATAAAAATCTATGGCAGGACCTGAAATGGTTGTCTAGCAATGATTTGACAGAGCTTGAATAGAGCTTTGAAAATAATAAATGGGCAAATGTTCCACAATCCAGGTGTGGAACGTGCTTAGAGACTCACAGCTGTAATCACTACCAAAGGTGCTTCTTCAAGGTATTGACCCAGGGATGTGAATACTTATATAAATTAGATTCTTCTGTATTTCATTTTCAAGAAATTAGCAAAATTGTCTTTTCCACTTTGTCATTATGTGGTATTGTGTGTAGATTGGTGAGAAAACATATATTTAGTACGTTTTGAATTCAGGCTGTAACACAAAACATGTGGAATAAGTCAAGGGGTATGAATACAAACACACTGTGTATACACACAGAGGAAGACCTTCCTACTATTGAGTGGCACCCCCTTTTGCCTTCAGACAAGCCTCAATTCGTCAGGGAAAGGACTTTACAAGTTGTCGAAAGCACTCTACAGGGATGCTGGCCCAAGTTGACTCCAATGCTTCCCACAGTGTCAATTTGGCTGTAGTGAATCTCTACTCCGAATAGCTTGTATCATCTCATCCCACAGATGCTCAATTGGATTGAGATCTGATGACTGAGCAGGCCACTGCAGGAAGCTGAATTCACTCATGTTCGTGGAACCTTTCCTGGACAATCCTAGCCTTGTGGCATGGGGCATTATGGGACAATGATGTTCAGATATCCTGCGACATTCAAACGTTTCCCCACTTTTATTAAGGGGCCCAATCTGTGCCATGAAAACACACCCCACACCACCACTAGCAGCCTTTTCTCCATACCCTAGTCCTCCTATCAGCGTGAAACAGCAGGAACCGGGATTCATCATAGCAGGCAATGTTTTTCCAAATCTCCAGTGTCCAGCGTTTTCGTTCCTTAGCCCACTGCAAGTACAGTTTCTTGTTTTTTGCGGAAAGAGGTAGAACTCTAAAGTTGTCAGCTGCCGTACCCCATTCGTGTCAAGGTAAGACGAGTTGTGCCTTCTTTTATGGGTCTTTGGGCACCAATGTTGTACTGGACTGTCAGACAAACTGTAGCCCGTCTGTTGCTCTGCACAAAGTGTCAGCCTCTTTTATCAATTACCCACTTTCAACTACTGGCCAGCTGTTTTTTGTGTGTTTTTTTAACCTTTATTTAACTAGGCAAGTCAGTTAAGAAAAAATTATTATCTTCAATGCGGCCTAGGAACAAAGGTAAAACTGCCTGTTCAGGGGCAGAATGACAGATTTGTACCTTGTCAGCTCGGAGATTTGAACTTGCAACCTTTCGGTTACTAGTCCAACACTAACCACTAAGCTACCCTGGCCAGCTGTTGGCTGGATGTCCTTTGGGTGGTGGACTATTCTTGATAGACACGGGAAACTGTTGAGCGTGAAAAACCCAGCAGCGTTGCAGTTCGTCACACAATCAAACTGGTGCGCTTGGCACCTACTACCATACCCCGTTCATAGGCACTTCACTCTTTTGTCTTGCCCATTCACCCTCTGAATGGCACGCGTACAGAATTCATGTCTCAATTGTCTCAAGGCTTAAAAATCCTTCTTTAACATGTCTCCTCCCATTCATCTACATTGATTTACATGGATTTAACAGGTGACATCAATAAGGGATCATATCTTTCACCTATTCAGTCTATGTTCTGGAAAGAACATTCCTAATGTTTAGTACACTCAGTGTACATGTAGTCTGGCTGTACAAAAAAGGCCTTGTATGGTTTGTGGAACCATGCAGGTTAATTAACCAGCGATGACAGATCAAATGTTTCACCGCACCGGGTCAATTAACATGGAAATGTAGGAAAGCTCCATTCAGAAAGGCTTAGTTACTGGACGAAAAGAAAGTAAACACGTCTGAACAGGCCTTTTCTCTCAATAGATATGAGGTCTGTTGGTAGTTAAGGAACATGGAAATATGATACAGTAAACAACCTAGTCATCATACATAGTCATCAGTCATACATCATATAGAAGTATAATACAATGACAATAAAGGCCACGACATCAAACTAGGACTTAGTGCATACATATTGGCTAAGTGAAAGCAGACAAAGTCCTTGAGACTAGTAGACTACCTAGCTTACTCTGTTCTTCCTGCTCTCCTCTCAGACTTCAACAATAACTTCCTGTAGTGGCCTTTGTTGACCTGGAGAAGACCCTAAACAAGCTGAAGCGGAACAAGCAGATGGAGGAAAAGGGGCAGATGGTGTGTGAGAAGGTGATCAACAAGGCTGACCTGGACAACGATGGAAGGCTTTCGGGAGGACTTCCAGCACCAGTCTGCACACCAGACCTGGTGTGCAGACTGCAAACATAGTTCGAGCCAGTGGCAACCCATCATTCAAAAAGTTGCCTGTTTTGCATGTTATTTTGGCATTAATACGTGTCACATATCAGTTTGCAAAAAATGAGAAAAAAAATCTATAAATCATTGAGTTAATAAACATGGTCTCTTTTTTCGCTTTCTTGAGTAAAGGAACTCCGAAATGCAGCCAAGCTCAGTGATCTCTGGTGGTGGTGCAGCCGGTGGAAAATACAGAGAGTAGGGGTTGTTAATGTCTTCTAGTTGCGCCGTGATTGGCTCAGTGTTCTGTCACTCATGCGGACATTACATCACCGCAAAATCTACGGGGAGAGCTCGTAAATTCAAGCCCCTTGGGTGCTGCCATAGAGTTAGAAGCGTTGATCCACAAAGGAACAAGGTCATTGGCCACAGGTAAAATTACTCCAAACCTTTATCTTACGGTTCTGACCTGGTGTACAGGGAGAATAATTTAAGAACTGCCCATGTTTTGAATTCTGTCGCTGTACATTTCAAAAGTGCTGAACAAATAGCTACATATACCAAGATGGCATAGCAGTCAGACGTCCTTTGTCCTCGTCTTGTCGTGTCCCGTGCATATATATATATTTACATCTTTCTTCGCATATCTTTTATATATTTTATTTTCCAAAAACTCAACTTCAAAACATTCTCCTGCAACCCGCCTCACCAATGGAAAAAAAAGTATTATTTACCTCAAATCTGAAATCCACAATAGAAGCTAAGCAGAAGTTAGCCAGAAGCTAAGCAGAAGCTAACCAGAAGCAGGCCAGAAGCTAACCAGAAGCTAGTCAGTAGCTAACCAGAAGCTAACCAGAAGCTAACCAGTTTACTGGCTAACGTTAGTATTCAGCTAACCACGGTTTGTGGTAATAAGCTATCCTTTAGCTTGAAAAGCTATCACCAGATTTGTACTACATGACTCAGACCAGAACATACCAGACCTATTTTTCTCTCCATATCCCCTGATTTCAACCGCAAGCTCTGGACATTTATACCTGGATCTCGCAGCTAGCTAGCTGCTATCCGTGTGACTATTGGCTTACGTCGATTTCGGTGCAAACATCGATTATTCCGAAGCTAGCCACCTGAAGAGTTCCATCAGCAAGATTGAGCTTAGCCCTGATGTGGAAACTGCCTGGAAATTATTTCATGTTGGTTTTTCCCAAATAGTAAACAAATATGCCCCATTCCACAGGTTCAGGGTTAAAGGGCGGGATAATCCATGGTTTTCTTCTGAGCTGTCTTGTATTGTTCACGACCGTAATCTAGCCTGGGCTAAAGCAAGGAAATCATGTTCTTATGCTGATTGGCTTATTTTTAGGCAGTTACGAAACAAGTGTTATTTTCTTCTCAGGAAGGCCAAGTCTGAATATTTTATGTCTGTTACCTGAATGATCCTAGAAAGTTTTGGAAGGCTATTAGTCTATGTCTGGTAACAGTAATGTTAATGATTTACCGTCATGTGTTTTGAAGGACTCTGTTGCTGTATATGACAAAACTGAAATGCTGAATTGTTTCAATGAGCACATTGTATCATCTGGTAGGCTGTTTGATTCAGTGTCCTCTGTCTCTGTACAACCCTGTGTGGATGAACCAGTGAGAGCTGGTCAAACGTTTAGCTTTTTGCCATTCTCAGTGCAGGTGGTATATAAAGCCCTGAAATCCTTAGATCAGAGAAAGCCTGCAGGTCCTGATCTTTTGGATTCCTGCTTTTTAAATCTGGCAACTGATTTCATAGCTGAACCACTTTACATCTCTGTTCAATCTAACCCTGGAATATAATGAAATTCCAAAGATCTGGAAATCAGCATTTGTCCTACCACTTTCAAAAGGGGGAGATCCAACTATTTTTAATAATTATAGGCCAATCTCAAAGCTGTCACCCCTGGTGAAAATACTTGAAACCCTTGTAAGTGAACAGCTAAAATAGTTTTTATTTACTAACTCCATTTAACAATGTACCAATCGGGCTTCAGGAAGAAGCATAGCACAATTACAGCAGCCATAAAGATTTTAAATGATATCACTGAAGCCATTGACAAAAAACAGCACTGTGTCTCACTTTTTATTGATCTCTCTAAGGCTTTTGATACAGTTGATCATGCTATACTAATGCAGAGATTGTCGAGTGTAGGTCTTTCGGAGCATGCTGTTGCATGGTTTGCTAACTATCTGTCTGATAGAACTCAGTGCACTCAATTTGATGGGCTTGTGTCTGTTAAATTGTCTGTCTTGAATGGTGTGCCCCAAGGCTCTGTACTTGGTCCTCTCTTATTCACTATTTATATAAATGATTTAGACAAAAATGTCAAATGCACAACTTCATTTGTATGCTGATGATACTGTTATTTACTGTTGTGCCTCGTCTCTTACAAAAGCTTTCCAGAACATGCAAACTGCTTTTTATACTGTTCAACATACCTTGTGTTAATTGAAGCTTATCCTCAATACTGACAAATCTAAACTAATGGTGTTTTCTAATGCAAGAAATAGACCTCTGAACCTTTCACATATTACTATCTGTCAGGGCAAGGTGATTGAGGTTGTATCTTGGAATTTTAATTGATCATGGCCTCTCTTTTAATTTGCATATTCAACAAATTGAAGCTGAAATTGAGATTGTATTTTAGGAATAAGGCCCGTTTTTCTTTTGAAGCCAGGAGGCTAGTATCAGCTACATTTATGCCTTTACTAGACTATGGGGATATTTTAAATATGAATGCTTCTGCTCAGTGTTTGAGATCAATTGACACTCTTTAAAATAAATCTCAACGTGCCATGGTAAACTACAAAACCCTTACACACCACTGCACTTTGTATACCAGGGTTGGCTGGCCTTCTCTAGTCACTCGTATGCTCAGTGACTGGTATACTTTTATTTACAAAGCCATTTTGGGTTTACTACCTTTTTATTTGGGCATTTTTATTGTTCAGAAATGTGGTGGGTACTCTCTTTGTTCGCTGGACTTTATCCTGCTAACTGTTCCAAATGTCCGGACTGAATTTGGTAAAAGGGCTTTTATGTACTCTGCGCCATCGTCTTGGAACACCTTACAAAATACTTTTAAACTGGAAGAACTTGTCCCGATTGGTGTTTTTAAATCACTGATGAAGGATTTTGAGGCTGAATCCCTGACCTGTGAATGTTTTTAATTTGCTGTTTTTTTTAGTTTGTTATACTCTTGTGAATTCAATGGTTTTTACTAGATTACTTGTAGTTTTTCATGTTATCTGTCTGTAATTTTTTTGTAATGACTTGGTGCTGCCTATCATGGCCAAGCCGCTCTTGAAAAATAGATTTTAATCTCAATGAGCCCTTCCTGGTTAAATAAAGGTTAAATAAATAAAATAAATAAAAAAAACTTCTGACTTCAACTAACATTGGATGGTCAATTATCATGGTCAAGTCATTTTCACAAAATTTGTGAAAATGGAGAGGGCTATGTTTGATATAAAAATATATATAAAAATCAACTGTACTTGTTGTTCAGGTGTAATGAGTATGATGGGAGACAGAGTGCTGGTTTCAAGCACAGGGTGCAGCAGGTGTTTATTTAGTAAAGGACCACAGGAAGAGGCAGGTGGCAGGGTACAGGGACAGGCAGAAGGTCATACACAGGGAATCCAAAAAGGTAACAGTACAGGCAGGGAAAAAGGCTAATAACGTAGTCGGGGAGATCAGGCAAGAAGTTGATGTCAGGAAATGTGATAGGCAAAAGTACAGGCAGGGAATAGTCCAAAAACTATGATACACGGGAGGACTAATATGGAAATAAACAAAGCTCCAACTAGAATGTGTACAAATACAAACAATACCTCAATGATAGGGTGCAATGACCTGAACTGAATAGTGTGTGTCAATGACATACAGGTGTGTGAACAGGTGATTAGAATTCAGGTGATTGGGATCTGGAGAGTGATCTGTGTTCAGGGGATCTATGTGTTTGAGAGTGTGAGATGGAAAGTGAGCTGCGTTCAGGGGATCTATGTGTTTGACAGTGTGAGTTGGAAACAGATGTTACATCAGGCTCTGGTTTTGTCCCATTTTGATTACTGCCTGGTGATATGGTCAAGTGCAGCAAAGAAAGACCTAGCAAAGCTGAAGCTGTCTCAAAACAGAGCAGCACGCCTTGCCCTTAACGGCACACACAGAACTAACATCAACAACATGCATACCAGTCCTTCCCGGTTTAGGGTTGACGGGAGATTAACTGCTTCTTTTCTAGTTATGAGAATTTTTACTCGAATGAAAATTTCAGATTGTCTGGATAATCAACCCAGCAAGCATAGTGGATCTGGGCAGGATCCATCTGAGAGTCAGGGCACTCGGCTGAGAGTCAGACTCGGCCACGTCATGTGGCCAGAGTCTGGCCTCCTTCACAGTATTACTCACGGCTAGGATGTGGGGATTGAGTTCGGGCCGATTCCGATGTGAGTTATCTGGCCCAAATGTATTACTTGGGGCTCGGGCTGATTCTGGTGAGAGCTATCTGGCCCAAATGTATTACTTGAGGCTTGGCCTACCGAATACACAGTGTCTATGGAGTCAAATTGCACTTCCTATGGCTTCCACTAGATGTCAACCGTCTTTAGAAACTTGTTTGAGGATTCTACTATAGAGGGGCTCATGAGACCTGTTTGAGTCAGTGGTCGGCAGAGTGCCTTGGTCTCATGACGAGCGGTCATTAGAGAGTTAGCTCTCGTTCCAGTGCTTTTCTTCAAATATAGGAATTCTCCGGCTGGAACCTTATTGATGATTTATGTTTAAAACATCCTAAAGATTGATTCCATACATCGTTTGACTTGTTTCTATGACCTGTAATGGAACTTTGAGTTTTTGTCTGGACGAAGTGCTCGCACCTCATGAAGATGGATTACTGGGTTGAACACGCTAACAACAAGTGGCTATTTGGACATAAATTGAGTTTATGGAACAAATCAGTCATTTATTGTCAAACTCGGATTCCTGGGAGTGCCTTCTGATGAAGATCAAAGGTAAGTGAATATTTAGTGTTATTTCTAACTTCTGTTGACTCCATCATGGCGGATATTTCTTTGGCTGGATTGGGCTCTGAGCGCCGTTCTCAGATTATGCTTTTTCCATAAAGTTTTTTTAAATCTGACACAGGAGAAGTCTATCTTTAATTCTGTGAATAACACTTGTATCTTTTATCAATGTTTATTATGAGTATTTCTGCAAAATCACCGGATGTTTTGGTATCAAAACATTACTGCACGTAATGCACCAATGTAAACTGAGATTTTTGGCTATAAATATGCACATTATCGAACAAAACATACATGTATTGTGTAACATGATGACCTATGAGTGTCATCTGATGAAGATCATCAAAGGTTAGTGATTAATTTTATCTATATTTCTGCTTTTTGTGACTCCTATTTGGCTGTGTTTTTTTTACTTGGCGGTGATCTAATATAATCATATGTTGTGCTTTCGCTGTAAAGCATTTTTGAAATCGGACATGATGGGTAGATTAACAAGAAGTGTATCTTCCATTTGCTGTATTGGACTTGTTAATGTGTGAAAGTTACATATTTCAAAAAAATATTTTTGAATTTCGCACGCTGCCTTTTCAGCTGAATGTTGTCAAGGGGTTCCGTTAGCGGAACGTCTGCCCTAGAAAGGTTATTTTCCAAGAAGATCTCATGGTCTCACTTCGTCCATAAATGGCGCATGGGTTTCAAGTTTGGGAAAGCTAACTTTCACCATAAAAATTCACCTTTATAATAAAGCATTACATCTGTTGAACTCCGACCAGTGACCTTTAAGAAACCAATCAGATTCTTTCTGCCCTTAGAACAAAGTTGACTACACTTTATTTCAATCTTATTCCCCGCCTAACCTCGGTCCCACTTCCCATCCCCACAAGCTCAGTAGGACTGTCTACTGTTGAGAATCCTTTCACAATAGAGATTTGGTCTAGATAGATGGATATAACATTTATTTAAAAACAGTGTACAATAAATATGTAGTTAAATAAAAACAAAATAGAGATAAAACAGACTGTGTTTATCTCTTTGCCCTTCACCCTCAGAACAGCAGGGTCAGGGTTCAAGGAGATTAATGGTCAGCCTCGGTGCACACACACACACATCAAGTGATTGTACATCAGGAGACAACTTCCGACAAGATTCTTCCATAGACTCTGAAATAAAAAGGTATCCAAAGTGCAGTCAGACTGTTCCGAATTCTAATTCACATAGAGAGATCGTACTTAGATATACTGAATCTCTCAGAGGAGTCCATGACCACACTACAGGAATAGGAACAGTATGTCAGAATCCCCACATACCTCAGTAGGCAAATACATGTATTAACAACACCTTTGACTCTCAAAGCTGGGGTGGAGCATGCACCCTGCTTCGCAGTATTTGAGGCGTCACTACAGACCTGGGTTCAATCCCAGGGCGTGTCACAGCCGGCCGTGACCAGGAGACCCATGAGGCAGCGCACAATTGGCCCAGTGTTGTCCGGGTTAAGAGAGGGCTGGCTGGCCGGGAATTCCTTGTACCATTGCGCTCTAGCTACTCCTTGTGGCGGACCAGGCGCCTGACTTCGGTAGCCAGCTGGATGGTGTTTCCTCCGACACATTGGTGCGGCTGGCTTCCGGGTTAAGCAAGCAGTATGTCAAGAAGCTGTGCAACTTGGCAGGGTCGTGTTTAGGAGGACGCATAGCTCTCACCCTTCGCCTCTCCCGAGTCTGTAGGGGAGTTGCAGCAATTAGTCTTCTCCAACTACCAGTTGGATATCACACAATTGGGGAGAAAAAGGGGTAAAAGAAAAAAAACTGACTTGTTGTTAAGTTTGATGTTTTGAGACACGTACCTATGGGTTTTGACAGATAGCCTTTTACTGTGTGTGTGTGTGTGTTCTAGAAATTAGAGAGGCCCATGCTTATTTTCCCCTCATGCTTTTCTATTATTTTCCCGCCACGTTTTCTAGGAAGGTAGTCAGTTGAGTTGTCAGTGAGTTGTCAGTGATCTTGTTTTGGTTACAATATCAAACATAGACAGCTATTAGAATGTCAGACAGTGTCATACAGGTATCATGTAATGTTTCACAGTGTCCAGAAGGAATCTCATATGGTGTTGTATGTGGAACACATAGGACTGACCATCCATAATATCAAACTTTACAATGTCAGTTTACATTTACTTGGTTTACAAATATTGGAGTAAAACAAGCTTATTTTACAATGCAACTTTATTAATCCATTAGGGGCAATTTGTTCAGAGCTGACAAGGTGCTTCAGACAAGACAAACAGAGAGTATAAAAATAAATATAAAACACTTAAGGCACCTTGTCAGCCCTGAACAAATTGCCCCCAATGGATTGATAAAGTTGTATTGTAAAATATAAGCTTGTTCAACTCCAATGTTTGTAAACAAAGTAAATATGCAAAAGTTCATAGTAGCAACAGTTCTTAATTAATGGCAGGGCTAAAATATCTGTAGAATATCCCTAGGTCTTCCTCAATGGTCCTGTTAACCAGCCGGATGGCCTTGGGCACAACGGAGGCCCTGCACCCATTGGTGGGACTCTTGAGACAGCGCAGGTGGCGTCCAAGGGGGAGCAGTTGAAACAGTGGATTAAGGACATGGGTGCAGTCCCCCAGGATGTCATAGGCCTTCCCCCTGGCCTGCTTCTCAAAGAATGAGGCATGACTTCTGAGAGGCACCCTTAGAGCAAGTATTTATAATGACTTATCTGCTTCCTATTCTTGACAGAGAGGGATGTGAACCAGCATACAAAAGAGTAACACAGAATGCTCTCGATGAAATAACTGAATGGTTTTGATTATTGATTTGTGGGCACTGAATGAGTTCAATTTCCTGAGGAAGTATTGTCTCTGGTGGGCTTTTTTGATGACGGCGTCTGTTTTCAGGGTATTATCAGACATGGTACCAAGAAATGTATATTGGTCCACAATATCCACACCCTCACCATGGATGATCACGGGGTCCTGGAGGGCTTCCTCCTGACGTCGACAACCATTTCCTCTGTCTTGGAGACATTCAACTCCAGCAGCGCACTATCACACCAGTCAATGATGTCTTGGAGGGCTCAGCCATAGACCTGCTCAGACCTTGAGAGGAGAGAGAGGAGGACTGTGTCATCTGCGAACTTCACAAGATGGCAGTTGGAGTGGGCACTCTGACAGTTATTGGTGTTGAGAATAAAAAGGATTGTTGAGAGTGTGCACCCTTGTTGTGAACCTGTGCAAGTGAGTTGGGTGTCTGACATGGCACCATCAGCATAGACTCTGTGGCCTGTCAGTAAAAAAAATCCATAATCCACAAAATTAAGCTGTAGTCGAGATTGAACTCAAGTTCTGGCGAAGATGGTGGTGTTCAATGCAGACAAAAAAATCCATAAATAGAAGCCTCCCCGAATGCCCTGTCAGCCTCAGGGGTCCAGCAAAAACGTTTCTGGGATTTGCGGATTAGGGCCTTGAGAGGCGCTGCCACCACATGACTAAATACTCATAGTGGCCCCTCAGGGTGTTAAAGGTAGTCTTCCATTCATCTCCCTCCCTGATTCTCACCAGATTGTAAGTGTTGCGGAGGTCCAGTTTGGTGAAGAATTGGCGGCGGACATCAGGGATAAAATTGTAGACCTGCACAAGGCTGGGATGGGCTACAGGACAATAGGCAAGCAGCTTGGTGAGAAGCTGTAGTACAGAACTCATTGAGAAGTCAGCAATTGGTCTGGCCCCTTGGTGGAGGTTGAACTGTCGGCTTGACGCTTCTCGTCCGCCGACTGGGTGGTTGAAGACTCGTTGCAGCTCGGCAGTAAAGGCTAATATGAAGCTGTGGGATGGTGGCTGCTGTTGCCACACCACTGTTGCATAAGCCAGGGCCTTGTCCGAGAGTAGAAAGATGATGTAGGCGATCATAACCCGGTCTGTGTGGAAGGAGAAAGACTATAGCTCGAACACCAAAGAGCACTGAGTGAGCAACCAAACTCGTGGGAAGTGACAAAGAGCTCTTATAGGACCAGGGCACAAATAATAATATAAAATGATCAATAATTTTGCTCTTTATTTCACCATCTACGTATATACAGTGGGGAGAACAAGTATTTGATAACCTGCAAAATGGGCAGTGTTTCCTAGATTCTGAATTGTAATCCTGTTCAGCCCTCTGTAATCAATGCAGGGGCGCAGACCTCCATCATTCTTTCCCACGAAGAAGCAGCCTGCACCAGCTGGGAATGTAGAGGAGCGAATAAAACCTGTCTCCAGCGACTCCCGGATGTATTTGTCCATGACAGCTGCTTCAGGGGTCGAGAGGGAGTACAGCCGGCCCCGGGGAGGGGTGAAGCCAGGTAAGAGTTCTATGGTGCAGTTGTATGGATGATGAGGAGGGAGGGTGGAGGATTGTGTCTTACTGAAAGCTTCCCGGAGGTCAAAGTAATCGGGAGGGAGAGTAGAAAAGTCTTGGTCTTCAATGGATGCCGGGGAAAATAGCAAGGCTTTTGGTGGGAGTCTTAGGCATTTAGCCTGGCAGTTCTTTCTCCAATCTAGTAAGTGTCCATTGGACCAGGAGAATAGTGGGTTGTGTAGCACTAGCCAGGGGTACCCTAGGATAAGGGGGTTCTCGGGAGCAGTGATCAAAAGAAAACTAAGAATCTCTGAGTGGTTCACCCCAACCTGCAGTGGAATGTGCTTGGTCTGTTATTCCAGCTGGCCGGAGCCAATGGGGTGTCCATTGAGGGCTTGAATCTGCAGAGAGATGGGACATTTCACACAGGGGATTTAAAATTCTCTGGTGAAGTCTTGGTCTATGAAATTATCCACGGCCCCAGAGTCCACAAAGGCTTAAATGTGGTGCTGATGGTTGCCCCAATGGGGGGTTGCGGGTAGTGTCAGATGGTGACCGGGTAACTGGGGTGTAACTGCACAGCTCGTCAGAGTCTCCCCTCATCCTCGTGAGCCCTGGCGTTTCCTGTCAACTCTGGGCATCTAGAACGGAGATGGCCGAGAACCTTCGCAATAGAGGCAGGCTCCATCGCGCATGTGCCTGTCATATGCCTGGTCACCGCTTTTCACTTAGACAGTGGAAAGCGGTGACCAGTGCCTCAGTATTCGACCCACTCTAAGGCGCCAAGAGTACAGAACTCATTGAGAAGTCAGCAATTGGTCTGGCCCCTTGGTGGAGGTTGAACTGTCGGCTTGACACTTCTCGTCCGCCGACTGGGTGGTTGAAGACTCATTGCAGCTCGGCAGTAAAGGCTAATATGAAGCTGTGGGATGGTGGCTGCTGTTGCCACACCACTGTTGCACAAGCCAGGGCCTTGTCCGAGAGTAGAAAGATGATGTAGGCGATCATAACCCGGTCTGTGTGGAATGAGAAAGACTATAGCTCGAACACCAGAGAGCACTGAGTGAGCAACCCAACTCGTGGGAAGTGACAAAGAGCTCTTATAGGACCAGGGCACAAATAATAATATAAAATGATCAATCATTTTGCTCTTTATTTCACCATCTACGTATATACAGTGGGGAGAACAAGTATTTGATAACCTGCAAAATAGGCAATTTTTCCTACTTACAAAGCATGTAGAGGTCTGTCATTTTTTATCATAGGTACACTTCAACTGTGAGAGACGGAATCTACAACAAAAATCCAGAATCATATTGTAGGATTTTTAAGTAATTAATTAGCATTTTATTGCATGACATAAGTATTTGATACATCAGAAAAGCAGAACTTAATATTTGGTACAGAAACCTTTGTTTGCAATTACAGAGATCATACGTTTCCTGTAGTTCTTGACCAGGTTTGCACACACTGCAGCAGGGATTTTGGCCCACTCCTGCATATAGTGTCACGAATCCCGTTTCCTGAGTCTGTTTTTTGCCTGTGTTCTGTCCTGGAGTGTTTTTTTCGGCATCCTGGAACGCACCCTGTCTGGTTGCCGGGCAATGTAGCCAGTTGGGAGTTCTGATTACCCGCACCTGTATCCCATCAGCTATCTGCACACCTGGTCCTGATCATCATCTCTCCTCTTCATAAGCCCGGACCTGACATCCATTCCCTGCCGGATCGTTAGCCATGAACATTACTCACCCGGATCATTTACCCCATTCCCGCCTGGTCGTCGGAGGATTCCGCTTCCCCATTGGATCCACCTATTTACTCCCTTCAACTCACCACCGCTGCCCGCTACGCCACCTGGATATATCTACCCATTCACATTCACTTGTAAATAAATACTCACTTTCTTCCTACTCTCCTTGTCCTGGTCTGCTTCTGGGTTCGATTTTGAAGAAACGTGACAGAACGATCCGGCCAAGGATGAACCCAGCGGACCTGGATTCCGTTTGCCATGCCATTACCCAGCAGGGGAAGACATTGGGACAACACAAGACGGCGCTACAGGAGATAGCGGTTGCAATCCAGAACTTATCTGCTAGCTTGACACAAATCCAGGATCAGCTCAGTTTGCTGGCGATTCATTCACCACCTGTTTCACCCATCTCACCTGCTGGCTTTTGTTATTGAACTGCTGCGTGGAAGAGCTCTGGAATGGGCTTCAGCCGTTTGGGAATGACAGGAGACCTGCATGGCTTCATACCAGGAATTCACGGGAGAGATGAGAAGGCTTTTTGACCATCCAGTCCGAGGTAAGGACGCAGCTAAACGTTTGTTCACTCTTCGCCAAGGAGCTCGCAGTGTGGCAGACTTTATGATCGAGTTCAGGACATTGTCTGTGGAGAGTGGTTGGAATGAGGAGTCACTACAAGCGGCTTTTTACCAGGGGTTGTCGGAGCAACTCAAGGACGAGCTGATATCCTATCCAGAGCCTAGTGACCTAGACAGCTTGGTCACTTTATCTATTCGGGTAGATAATAGAGTCCGAGAGAGAAGGAGGGAGAAGCAGTGGGGCCCATCCAATCAATCAGCAACTCGGTTACCATTCGGTTCAAGAAGTAAACCAGAACGTATTGATCGTTATTCCCCACATGGGATTAGTGGAGGGGTCTTGCCACCAGATCCTGAACCAATGCAAGTGGGGCGACATGGGCTAACTAAGGAGGAGCGCCAACGTAGACGTGAGACCAACAGCTGTCTCTACTGTGGTAGCTCAGGACATTACATCTCCGCTTGTCCACAGCGCTCGTTAAACTGCCCGGCTCGCTAGTTTTGGGAGGAATTTTAGCGAGCCAGTTTCAACCTCTCAAGAATCCTGTCAGACCCCGTTTTCCTGCGACCCTTATGAATAAGGATCAGAGCTTAGAGATGAACGCTTTTATCGATTCAGGTGCCGATGGCAGCTTTATTGATGCCGACTTGATGGAACAGCTGGGGCTTTCCAAGGAGCAATTGCCGGAAGCCATTGAAGCAACCACTCTGAACGGCAATAGTCTGGCACGGATCACTATGAGGACTGAACCGGTTAAGATGTTGTTGTCGGGGAATCATTCAGAGTTTATCTCCTTCTTCATTCTGTCCTCGCCCCATGTTCCTCTGGTTCTTGGTTACCCCTGGCTGAAGGAACACAATCCCTCGTTTGACTGGGTGACGGGTAAGGTAACTAGTTGGAGCATTGAATGTCATGCTAACTGTCTTAGGACTGCCTGTTCTCCTGCCGTTTCCAGTCAGGTCAGTGACTCTACTCCTCCTGATTTGTCCCTGGTTCCAGAAACATATCACGAGTTGGGTGAAGTATTCAGTAACAGAAGGCTCAGTCCCTTCCTCCCCACCGACCTTATGACTGTGCGATTAATCTGTTTCCTGGAGCCGCCTTTCCCAAGGGACGGTTATACAGTATCTCTCGACCTGAACGTGAGGCCTTGGAGACCTACATCAAGGAGTCTCTAGCTGCAAGTCTCATTCGGCCCTCGTCATCATCTCTGGGAGCAGGATTTTTTTTTGTGAGCAAGAAGGATGGCTCTCTTCGACCGTGTATTGATTATCGGGGTTTGAATGATATTACGGTCAAGAACGTATCCCCTGCCCTTGATGAGCTCGGCTTTCGATTCTTTACAGGGTGCTACGGTTTTTACGAAGCTTTATTTACGTAATGCTTATCATTTGGTTCGGATCAAAGAGGGGGACGAGTGGTTGACTGGGTTCAATACTCCGATGGGACATTTCGAGTACCAGGTGATGCCGTTTGGACTGACCAACGCTCCTGCTGTGTTCCAAAGTATGGTGAATGACGTTCTGAGAGATATGATTGGTATTTTTGTGTTCGTTTACCTGGATGATATCCTCATCTTCTCGAAGGAGCTTTCTAGCCACGTTCAGCATGTCAAGCAGGTCCTGCAGCGGTTATTGGAGTACCGTCTGTTCGTGAAGGCTGAGAAGTGCGATTTTCACACATACATTAAGGGAACATTTCGGCATTTCGTGTATGATCAGTGAGAAAGTCCATATTGCACATGTACGGTCCCTTACCAGACGTCCGAAATCGTTTGTAAAATTTGCGGTCGGCGTCGGGCCGTGCGGTAGGGCCGGACCTACCGGGAAGTCATCGAATGAACTTTGTCGGACGTTCGGTTTCCGTTAAATAAAATAAACAAGTTTTGGACCGTTTTTCCGCCGTCCCGGAAATTCCCACCAGATGGCATACGGAATCGTATGGCAATTTGGCAAAACATTCACGACGGGGCCTTATCTCAAAAACGGAAAATATTTCGAAGCCGAAACTTGGTGAGCGTAGGTTTGGCGTAATGGGCAGTTGGCCCCGAACGGGATGGCGTCTAGGCCTCGACGGTTTTTGAGTTACGGCCATTTTTCTGGGATTAAAGGCTTAAAATGGAAATAGATAAATTATTTTTCCACTTCAGGTCAAAGCCAAGGAGCCTCCGTTATCAATAAAAAAAGAACCAGCCATTTATCTATCGTCATTTAAGAGAAACGGAACAATGACAAATTGGTGATGGTCACAAATTGGTGATGGTCACTTTTTTTTTTCAACAGTTACAGATCCAGTTGCAGGGTGTTCGTACAAATCTTTTTAAAGTGTGCTGCGGAGCTCTGCGACATTTCTGTGATTTTCTATGATTTTCTGAAATAACACAATAACTCAGTTCTTAACGTAAAGACTTAAAACTCAGGATTATGTAAAGGCATACCCCAATCAGGATATGAGTTTATTTATAGCTTCCTGTGCCAACCAGAAGTGCCTTAAATGGTGTCATAGTGGCTGTTTCCAAGGGTTAAAAAGGTCAGATCTTTTCAAAACTTCATATGTGTGATTAGGCAACCCCCATAAACTGTAAGTCAGTCATTTCTCCCAACAGATGTCAAAGAAAAGCTCTCACACACAAACACACACAGCAAGGATGGAGTGACAAAGTGCGGTGCTTAAAGACACAGAGAGCAGGCAATGCAATGCAATCCATAATCCCTAGGCCGTGCCGAGTTCAACGAGATATCCCGCTTGACCGTAGCTCGCTCGGTCTAGGCGCAGCGATCATTAGAAAAGTAGGCCCAAAATGAAGCCTGCCCCACAATGTCATTTGCTTTTGAGTGACAGTGAGAGAACCGTTAGGGTGAGAAGAAAAATTCCACCACATGAATGTTCCTAAGGTCCTCCCGATCTGAACAAGCCTAACCTTGACCGTGTGGCATTAACCCTTCACAGTAAAACAGGGTTTTTTGATCTCACAGATTACAGTGACATCTCTCCCCATAGGAATACATAGCCTGCACCACAAAATTCAACCTGAAGCCTATATGGGTTATGAATGCCGTATGAACCTGTCTTCGGTACCAGTCCATCAGGCCACTATGAGGTCTACCTGTGTCGAATCTAAGCTTCCTGGACCAACCGGAAGTGGTTAAAATCACCCTAAAAGTGTATATCCATACCCTGCCTGCAGTTTGACAGACATAGTGCATTCAGGCCTGTGTAAATCAGTCAATTCTTAACGTAAAGACTTAAAACTCAGGATTCTGTAAAAGCATACCCTAATGAGGATATGTGGTGACTTATAGCTTCCTGTGCCCACCGGAAGTGCCATAATTGGTGTCTCAGGGGCTGTTTCGAAGGGTTAAAAAAGTCTGATCTTTCCAAAACTTCATATATGTGATTAGACAAAAATTCAAAAGGAAAAAAAAATCATACTAAAACACAACTTGGAAGGAGGGACGTATTGGGGTGCGTAGAGACAGATAGTGGCTGCAGTAGTTAGCTTTGTTGGAGCTAAAAAATAACCTTCAGACCTAGAGTTCCGAAACTTTAGAAACCTGTTCTAGACCTCCCGTCGATGGTGCGTGGTGAGTTACGTGGCTCTAGAAGGTTCTCGGACCGAGAAACAGCCTCGTACATTTTCAATAACTTCAATTCATTTTTGCATCACGAAAATGACGACATTTAGAAATGTCCCAGAGTCGCAAGACTAGGTGCATTGCGAACGTCTCGGCCCATATAGACAGACCCCAACGTTTCTGTCCGATAGCTCATTCAAGGACCCCGTAGCAAGTCATGGAAAATAGTGGATTTTCAGCACCAATTAGGGTTTTTCTCGGACACCAAATGACCTATCGAGCCAAAACTTGGGATTCGGGGTCGCCTCAGCTAGGCCAACACATAACATAAGAAATGGACCCGCAGCTAGAACGTAACTACGTGTTTTATGGTTTTTTTATGGTTTGAACCGAAGGCGTTGTGAATTTTGGGCCAGCTCTGAAGTATGTAATAGTTGGCTACTAAACGAGTTGGAAAAAGAGGGTTTGGTGTCAGTTTGTATCAGTTTGGTGGTCAGAATGATATCTAATTGACTGATTGACTGATTCCAAATGGACTTTTGTCCACTTGACTCTTGTACATTTGCAATATGATTCTATAGTGAAAAAACATCACCAAAAGCGACATTCTGAAATCAACCCAAATGAGCGATTGAGATGACCCAGAATCACTGCAAAGCCATCCCGAGTTCATCGGGCCAGTCAATTTCACATTCCTGCAGGATTTTTATAGCATGACAAATTCGTGATGGTACCTGCCCATTAAAACATATTGCAAATGCACAGTGACTTTGAAAATGTAAGGAAACATAAACAAAAAAACATCAAAAAAAAATTTGGGTAACCAGTTGCATATTTTAGATCACAAGATGACAAAGGTATAGTTTGAGCAAAGTAAAGCTTGAATTTTGAGCATGACAAATTTGTGATGGTACCTGCCCATTAAAACATATTGCAAATGCACAGTGACTTTGAAAAAGTAAGGAAACAAAAACAAAAAAACATCAAAAAAAGTAAAGTTTGAATTTTGAGCATGACAAATTCGTGATGGTACCTGCCCATTAAAACATATTGCAAATGCACAGTGACTTTGAAAAAGTAAGGAAACATAAACAAAAAAACATAACAATTTTTTGGGTAACCAGTTGCATATTTTAGATCACAAGATGACAAAGGTATAGTTTAAGCAAAGTAAAGTTTGAATTTTGAGCATGACAAATTCGTGATGGTACCTGCCCATTAAAACATATTGCAAATGCACAGTGACTTTGAAAAAGTAAGGAAACATAAACAAAAAAACATCCCAAAAAATGTTTTGGGGGTTACCAGTTGCATATTTTAGATCACCAGGTGCACATTTCAGGTCACCAGTTGCACATTTCAGATCACCAGGTGCACATTTCAGATCACCAGGTGCACGGAGGAAAATATTTACTTTTGACTTTGACTTTTGACTTCCTATGACATCATATTGCAAATGGAGAAAACATATGCCTTATGCACAAGCAAAACAAAAATAAATATGATAATACAAGTTGACAAAGGTATAGTTTGAGCAAAGTAAAGTTTGAATTTTGAGCATGACAAATTCGTGATGGTACCTGCCCATTAAAACATATTGCAAATGCACAGTGACTTTGAAAAAGTAAGGAAACATAAACAAAAAAAATCAAAACATTTTTGTTGCACATTTTAGATCACCAGTTGCACGGAGGAAAATCGTTACTTTTGACTTTTGACTTTTGACTTCCTATGACATCATATTGCAAATGGAGAAAACATATGCCTTATGCACAAGTAAAAAAATAATAATAATATGATAATAAAGTATGACTAAAGTATGTTGATAAAGTTCTTATACATGTGTAATTGACACAAAAATCGAAAGAATTTTGAAAAAAGGTCCAGAAAGCACTTTTTTAATAAGGATGTGTGAAGTTTTTTACCAAATTTTGACATTTTTGACTTTTGACTTCCTATGAAATCATATTCCAAATGGAGAAAACATATGCCTTATGCACAAGTAAAAAAATATATATATATATATGATAATAAAGTATGACTAAAGTATGTTGATGAAGTTCTTATACATGTGTAATTGACAAAAAAATCGAAAGAATTTCGAAAAAAGGTCCAGAAAGCACTTTTTTAAGGGGTGATAAGTTTTTTTTTTTTATTCTTTTTTCAAAATTTTGCTTTTGGATGTTGACTTGGGTTCCATTTGCAATATGAAAAGCCCCGGTGGAACGCACCGGAATTTTGAAGTGTTACAATTGGCAATTGCCATATGGCATTTGCAATATACTTTGCATGAATCAACGCCAAATTGGGTGGTATTGGCCATCGTGTATATGGTTTGTCCAATGCCAATATTTTGCCATTAATTTTTGTCCAAATCAGGGGGGTATTCCCTTACTCAGGTACATCATCTCCAGGGGAGAGATCAAGATGGACCAAGAGAAGGTTCGGGCGGTTCGGGATTGGGTCCAGCCCGGTACGAGATTGCAGCTCCAGAGATTCCTGGGGTTTGCAAATTTTTATCGGAGGTTTATCCGTGATTACAGTCGGGTGGCCGCCCCTTTAACTGTACTGACGTCTTGCACCAGAAAGTTCTGTTGGTCTCCTGAGGCAGACCGAGCATTGCTAGATTTGAAGAGCCGATTCACCAACGCCCCGATTCTCTCTCAACCTGACACTTCCCGTCAGTTCGTTGTGGAGGTGGATGCGTCTGATGTGGGGGTGGGCGCCATCCTGTCCCAGCGTAGCTCCACTGACAGTAAACTCCATCCCTGCGCCTTCTACTCTTGTCGTCTTTCTCCAGCTGAAAGAAACTACGATGTGGGTAACCGGGAGCTTCTCGCTGTGAAGCTTGCCTTGGAGGAGTGGCGTCACTGGTTGGAGGGAGTGGAGCAACCGTTTGTGGTCTGGACTGACCACAAGAATCTGGCTTACGTGCAATCGGCTAAACGTCTCAACTCCCATCAGGCCCGGTGGGCTTTGTTTTTTGGACGCTTCAATTTTTCCCTGACGTTCCGACCTGGGTCGAAGAACGGGAAGGCGGACGCCCTGTCCCGGATGTTCTCCAAGACGGAGGAGAGTGGGGCCAAGACTGAGACAATTCTTCCCCAGAACGTTGTCGTGGGAGCCGTTACATGGAGGATTGAGGAGGAGGTGATGGCGACTCTTCGGGCACAAGCCCGGGCCCGATAACGGTCCACCCGGTCGGTTGTTCGTGCCTGAGTCGGTTCGTTCTGCTGTCCTTCAGTGGTCCCACGCCAGCAAGATAGCTTGTCACCCTGGTGTTGCTCGGACTATGGCGTTACTGCGCAGACGATTTTGGTGGCCTGCCATGGGAGAAGATACCCGGAGGTTTGTTGCTGCTTGTCCTGTTTGTGCGCAGAATAAGAGTACCAATCGGGCCAGCTCTGGGCGTCTTCACCCCCTACCTATTCCCCGGCGACCTTGGTCGCATCTGGCCCTGGATTTTGTCACGGGGTTGCCCTCTTCTGTTGGTAACACGGTTATTCTGACCATTGTGGATAGATTCAGCAAGTTTGCCCACTTTGTTCCCCTCTCCAAGCTGCCTTCTGCCACTGAGACGTCCGAGATCCTGGTTAGGGAGGTGTTCAGGGTCCACGGGTTGCCCTGTGACATTGTTTCTGACCGTGGTCCTCAGTTTACCTCTGCTGTCTGGAAATCCTTCTGTTTGGCCATTGGAGCTACAGTCAGTCTCACATCTGGATTTCACCCACAATCTAATGGTCAGGCGGAGAGAGCCAACCAGAAGATGGAGTCCACGCTGCGCTGTCTTGTTT
Organism: Oncorhynchus mykiss; assembly: GCF_013265735.2. Classification (NCBI taxonomy): domain Eukaryota; kingdom Metazoa; phylum Chordata; class Actinopteri; order Salmoniformes; family Salmonidae; genus Oncorhynchus; species Oncorhynchus mykiss. Next base: position 304,517 of record NC_048592.1, read on the forward strand.
CCTCTGATCCCACCTCTTGATCCCACCGCACCTGGCATCGGGCCAGGAAGGCCCTCCTTAAGGTTTCTGACCGGTATCAGATCCAGGCGAATCGTTGCCGTATTCCTGCCCCCGCTTATACCGTTGGAGATAGGTTTTGGTTGGCTACACGGGATCTTTCTCTACGGACTGAGTCGAGGAAACTGTCACCGAAGTTCAACTCCTGAGGAGTTGGATTTCTCGGCGTCAGATCCTTGACGATGACCTGCTTCGTGACTTTTACCGCCTACACCCTGGCGCTCCGGGTAGTCCGCCCGGTGGCGTTCGTCGGAGGGGGGGGTACTGTCACGAATCCCGTTTCCTGAGTCTGTTTTTTGCCTGTGTTCTGTCCTGGAGTGTTTTTTTCGGCGTCCTGGAACGCACCCTGTCTGGTTGCCGGGCAATGTAGCCAGTTGGGAGTTCTGATTACCCGCACCTGTATCCCATCAGCTATCTGCACACCTGGTCCTGATCATCATCTCTCCTCTTCATAAGCCCGGACCTGACATCCATTCCCTGCCGGATCGTTAGCCATGAACATTACTCACCCGGATCATTTACCCCATTCCCGCCTGGTCGTCGGAGGATTCCGCTTCCCCATTGGATCCACCTATTTGCTCCCTTCAACTCACCACCGCTGCCCGCTACGCCACCTGGATATATCTACCCATTCCAATTCACTTGTAAATAAATACACACTTTCTTCCTACTCTCCTTGTCCTGGTCTGCTTCTGGGTTCGATTTTGAAGAAACGTGACATATAGACCTTCTCCAGATCCTTGAGGTTTCAGGGCTGTCGCTGGGCAATATGGACTTTCAGCTCCCTCCAAAGATTTTCTATTGGGTTCAGGTCTGGAGACTGGCTAGGCCACTCCAGGACCTTGAGATGCTTCTTACCGAGCCACTCCTTAGTTGCCCTGGCTGTGTGTTTCGGATCGTTGTCATGCTGGAAGACCCAGCCACGACCCATCTATAAATGCTCTTAATGAGGGAAGGAGGTTGTTGGCCAAGATCTAGCGATACGTGGCCCCATCCATCCTCCCCTCAATACGGTGCAGTCGTCCTGTCCCCTTTGAAGAAAAGCATCCCCAAAGAATAATGTTTCCACCTCCATGCTTCACGGTTGGGATGGTGTTCTTGGGGTTGTACTCATCCTTCTTCTTCCTCCAAACACGGCGAGTGGATTTTAGACCAAAAAGCTCTATTTTTGTCTCATCAGACCACATGACCTTCTCCCATTCCTCCTCTGGATCATCCAGATGGTCATTGGCAAACTTCAGATGGGACTGGACATGCGCTGGCTTGAGCAAGGGGACCTTGCGTGCGCTGCAGGATTTGAATCCATGACGGCGTAGTGTGTTACTAAAGGTTTTCTTTGAGACTGTGGTCCCAGCTCTCTTCAGGGCATTGATCAGGTCCTGCCGTGTAGTTCTGGGCTGATCCCTCACCTTCCTTATGATCATTGATGCCACACGAGGTGAGATCTTGTATGGAGCCCCAGACCGAGGGTGATTGACCGTCATCTTGAACTTCTTCCATTTTCTAATAATTGCGCCAACAGTTGTTGCCTTCTCACCAAGCTGCTTGCCTATTGTCCTGTAGCCCATCCCAGCCTTGTGCAGGTCTACAATTTTATCCCTGATGTCCTTACACAGCTCTCTAGTCTTGGCCATTGTGGAGAGGTTGGAGTCTGTTTGATTGAGTGTGTGGACAGGTGTCTTTTATACAGGTAACGAGTTCAAACAGGTGCAGTTAATACAGGTAATGAGTGGAGAACAGGAGGGCTTCTTAAAGAAAAACGAACAGGTCTGTGAGAGCCGGAATTCTTACTGGTTCGTAGGTGATCAAATACTTATGTCATGCAATAAAATGCAAATTAATTACTTAAAAATCATTAAATGTGATTTTCTGGATTTTGTTGCAATTTCGATGAGGCTGTCTTGTTCAGATATCGGTAAGTGGTCTGGAGGCAGGGCATGAAAGTGATAACGAATCCAGTCATTTGTGTCGTCCGTTTCGGGAAAGTACCTGTGTAATCGCGCACCCAGCTCACTCAGGTGCATCGCTATATCACATTTGGCATTGTCCGTAAGCTTGAGTTCATTTGCACACTAAAAAATCATACAATGATGGAAAGACCTGTGTGTTTCCCTTGTTAATGCAGACAGAAAAGATCTCCAACTTCTTAATCATAGCCTCAATTTTGTCCCGCACATCCTAGATTCAGATCATTCAGGCGAGAAAAAACCTCTCCCAGATTGGCCAGTCGTGTGAGAAACTTGTCATTATGCAAGTGAAAATTATGGACAGTAAAGAAAACTTTAAGCTTGTCTCTCAATTTTAAAAAAAGTTGTCAATACTTTGCCCCATGATAACCAGCGCAGTTCTGTATGTTGTTAAAGCATTACATGGTCGCTGCCCATATCATTGCATAATGCAGAAAATACACAAGAGTTCAGGGGCCTTGCTTTAACAAAGTTAACCATTTTGTCAGTAGTGTCTAAAATGTATTTCAAGCTGTCAGGCATTCCCTTGGCAGCAAGAGCTTTTCGGTGGATGCTGCAGTGTACCCAAGTGGAGTCGGGAGCAACTGCTTGCACCCACATTACCACTCCACTATGTGTCCCTGTCATGGCTTTTGCGTCATCAGTACAGAAACCAGCACATCTTGACCACCAAAGTCCATTCGATGTCACAAAGCTTTCCAGTACTTTAAGAATATCCGCTCATGTTGTCCTGGTTTCCAGTGGTTTGCAGAAGAGGATGTCTTCCTTAAAATACGACCCTCAGCTGTCCCATAGTAATGAAAGTGTCGGGACGAGACAGGTAGGCAGCATTTCTCAAGTCAGTCGTGTACCAGCTAGTTTGAAAAAAGGTCAAATGAAAAGGCTAGTATGCAGTCTTTCCTGCTTCAGTATGAAGTGATTGTGTTAGCTGTGTTGTTGGCTAGCTCCTCTGAACAACAGTATGCTGATGAGAGAACACATTTTCTATACCAGGCAAACTTGTGCATCATTAGCTCATTGTTATGGATGTATCTAAAAAAATGTCACCAGAAAACAGCCTAAACAAATGAGATAAGAACATTGCCAGCCAGTATGGCAATGGAACATTTAGAATGAACAACTGGGTCTCTGGCAACCGAATCGATAGAACGAATGACCAGCTGGCTTGGGTAGCAACCCTAGATTTGTGTCGGGACTATATCTTGTGGAAGGGTGAAATAGCATGAATACATTTATTCATGCTCGGCCTTGGGCTCGGGCTATACTCGGCCTTGTCTCAGGATGGTAAGTTGGTGGTTGAAGATATCCCTCTAGTGGTGTGGGGGCTGTGCTTTGGCAAAGTGGGTGGGGTTATATCCTTCCTGTTTGGCCCTGTCCGGGGGTATCATCAGGGGGCTAGGGTCAGTTTGTTATATCTGGAGTACTTCTCCTGTCTTTTTTTTAACCTTTATTTAACTAGGCAAGTAATTTAAGAACAAATTATTATTTTCAATGATGGCCTTGGAACAGTGGGTTAACTGCCTGTTCAGGGGCAGAATGACAGATTTGTACTTTGTCAGCTTGGGGGTTTGAACTTGCAACCTTCTGGTTACTAGTCCAACACTCTAACCACTAGCTACCCTGCCGCCCCACCGTCTTATCTGGTGTCGTGTGTGAATTTAAGTATGCTCTCTCTAATTCTCTCTTTCTTTCTCTCTCTCGGAGGACCTGAGCCCTAGGACCATGCCTCAGGACTACCTGGCATGATGACTCCTTGCTGTCCCCAGTCCACCTGGCCGTGCTGCTGCTCCAGTTTCAACTGTTCTGCCTGCGGCTATGGAATACTGACCTGTCCACCGGACGTGCGACCTGTCCCAGACCTATTATTTGACCATGCTGGTCATTTATGAACATTTGAACATCTTGGCCATGTTCTGTTATAATCTCCACCCGGCACAGCCAGAAGAGGTCTGGCCACCCCTCATAGCCTGGTTCCTCTCTAGGTTTCTTCCTAGGTTTTGGCCTTTCTAGGGAGTATTTCCAAGCCAACGTGCTTCTACACCTGCATTGCTTGCTGTTTGGGGTTTTAGGCTGGGTTTCTGTACAGCACTTTGAGATGTCAGCTGATGTACGAAGGGCTATATATATAAATTTGATTTGATTTGGACCCTTTCTTTCAAAAAAAATCTGCAAATATTGTTGAAAACCCTATTACTAGCCTCTTTTGTGTCGTTTGAGATTCCAAAAGTTTGGAAAGCAGCTGTGGTCATCCCCCTCTTCAAAGGGGGGGACACTCTTGACCCAAACTGCTACAGACCTATATCTATCCTACCCTGCCTTTCTAAGGTCTTCGAAAGCACATTCAACAAACAGATATCCGACCATTTCGAATCCCAGGCCTTTCTGAAGATACAGTGCCTTGCAATCTGGTTTCAAAGCTGGTCATGGGTGCACCTCAGCCACACTCAAGGTCCTAAATGATATCTTAACTGCCATCGATAAGAAACAATACTGTGCAGCCGTATTCATTGACCTGGCCAAGGCTTTTGACCATGTCAAACACCGCATCCTCATCGGCAGACTCGATAGCCTTGGTTTCTCAAATGATTGCCACGCCTGTTTCACCAACTACTTCTCTGATAGAGTTCAGTGTGTCAAATCGGAGGGCCTGTTGTCCGGGCCTTTGGCAGTCTCTATGTGGGTGCCACAGGGTTCAAATCTTGGACCGACTCGCTTCTCTGTATACAGCAATGATGTCGCTCTTGCTGCTGGTGAGTCTCTGATCCACCTCTACGCAGACGACACCATTCTGTATACTTCTGGCCCTTCTTTGGACACTGTTTTAACAAACCTCCAGACGAGCTTCAATGCCATAGAACTCTCCTTCCGTGGCCTCCAACTGCTCTTAAATACAAGTAAAACTAAATGCATGCTCTTCAACCGATCGCTGCCTGCACCTGCCAACCTGTCCAACATCACTACTCTGCACGGCTCTGACTTAGAATACGTGGACAACTACAAATACTTAGGTGTCTGGTTAGACTGTAAACTCTCCTTCCAGACCCACATCAAACATCTCCAATCCAAAGTTAAATCTAGAATTGGCTTCCTATTTCGCAACAAAGCATTCTTCACTCATGCTGCCAAACATACCCTCGTAAAACTGACCATCCTACCAATCCTCGACTTTGGCGATGTCGTTTACAAAATAGCCTACAATACCCTACTCAATTAATTGGATGCAGTCTATCACAGTGCCATCCGTTTTGTCACCAAAGCCCCATATACTACCCACCATTGCGACCTATACGCTCTCGTTGGCTGGCCCTCGCTTCATACTTGTCACCAAACTCACTGGCTCCATGTCATCTTCAAGACCCTGCTAGGTAAAGTCCCCCTTATCTCAGCTCGCTGGTCACCATAGCATCACCCACCTGTAGCACGCGCTCCAGCAGGTATATCTCTCTGGTCATCCCCAAAACCAATTATCTCTTTGGCCGCCTCTCCTTCCAGTTCTCTGCTGCCAATGACTGGAAGGAACTAAAAAAATCTCTGAAACTGGAAACACTTATCTCACACACTAGCTTTAAGCACCAGCTGCCAGAGCAGCTCACATATTACTGCATCTGTACATAGCCCACCTATAATTTAGCCCAAACAACTACCTCTTTCCCTACTGAATTTATTTTATTTATTTAGCTCCTTTGCACCCCATTATTTTTATTTCTACTTTGCACATTCTTCCACTGCAAATCTACCATTCCATTGTTTTACTTTGCTATATTGTATTTACTTTGCCACCATGGCCTTTTTCTGCCTTTACCTCCCTTATCTCACATCGTATATAGACTTGTTTCTACTGTATTATTGATTGTATGTTTGTTTACTCCATGTGTAACTCTGTGTCGTTGTATGTGTCGAACTGCTTTGCTTTATCTTGGCCAGGTCGCAATTGTAAATGAGAACTTGGTCTCAACTTGCCTACCTGGTTAAATAAAGGTGAAATCAAATAAAAATAAATATATTACCCACCACTGCGACCTGTACGCTCTCGTTGACTGACCCTTGCTTCATACTCGTCGCCAAACCCACTGGCTCCAGGTTATCTACAATACCCTGCTAGGTAAAGTCCCCCTTATCTCAGTTTGCTGGTCACCATAACAGCACCCACCTGTAGCATGCGCTCCAGCAGGTATGTCTCTCTGGTCACCCCCAAAACCAATTCTTCCTTTGGCCGCCTCTCCTTCCAGTTCTCTGCTGCCAGTGATTTGAAAGAGCTACAAAAATCTCTGAAACTGGAAACACTTATCTCCCTCACTAGCATTAAGCACAAGCTGTCAGAGCAGCTCACAGATTACTGCACCTGTACATAACCCATCTGTAATTTAGGTCAAACAACTACAGTGCCTTGCGAAAGTATTCGGCCCCCTTGAACTTTGCGACCTTTTGCCACATTTCAGGCTTCAAACATAAAGATATAAAACTGTATTTTTTTGTGAAGAATCAACAACAAGTGGGACACAATCATGAAGTGGAACGACATTTATTGGATATTTCAAACTTTTTTAACAAATCAAAAACTGAAAAATTGGGCGTGCAAAATTATTCAGCCCCCTTTTACTTTCAGTGCAGCAAACTCTCTCCAGAAGTTCAGTGAGGATCTCGGAATGATCCAATGTTGACCTAAATGACCAATGATGATAAATACAATCCACCTGTGTGTAATCAAGTCTCTGTATAAATGCACCTGCACTGTGATAGTCTCAGAGGTCTTTTAAAAGCGCAGAGAGCATCATGAAGAACAAGGAACACACCAGGCAGGTCCGAGATACTGTTGTGAAGAAGTTTAAAGCCGGATTTGGATACAAAAATATTTCCCAAGCTTTAAACATCCCAAGGAGCACTGTGCAAGCGATAATATTGAAATGGAAGGAGTATCAGACCACTGCAAATCTACCAAGACCTGGCCGTCCCTCTAACTCTATGTTGTTGTGTGTCGAACTGCTTTGCTTTATCTTGGCCAAGTCATAAATGTAAATGAGAACTTTTTTTCTCAACTTGCCTACCTGGTAAAATATTTAAAAAACAAAAAGATCACTTAATTGATTCCAACTTTGTGTGAACTGGGCACTTAGCACCTTTATTTATATCTAGAACCTAAAAAGGTTATTCAGCTGTCCCCATAGGAGAACCCTTTAAAAACTATTTTTGGTTCCAGGTAGAACCCTTTTCGTTTCCATGTAGAACCCTTTCCACAGAGGGTTCTATAAAGAACCCAACAGGGTTCTACCTGGAACCAAAATGGGTTCTCCTACGGGAACAGCTAAATAACTATTTTGGAACCTTTTATTCTTCGAGTGCAGCATAGTCAGTCAAGTAAACAATGGCTCATCTGCATGACATGTAAGTGGACTATGGGCCATCAAGTAATAGCATAACACATGTAACACTGGTTACAGCACAACACCACATCCTATGTACAATTGAAATAGAACGTTTACATACACTTTGGAGTCATTAACTTGTTTTTCAAGCACTCCACAAATGTCTTGTTAACAAGCTATAGTTTTGGCAAGTCTGTCATTTTTCCACAATTGTTTACAGACAGATTATTTCACTTATAATTCACTGTATCACAATGCCAGTGGGTCCGAAGTTTGGTTGAAAAACTTGTTCTAATGACTCTAACCTAAGTGTATGTAAACTTCCAACTTCAAGTCTAAGTATCAAAAGTAAAAGATGGTATAAAATTACTGTAAGACAAAAAACACCACCTCATTTCTTATGAGATTTTAGGATGATTGAGAAAATGGTGACATTTTTCTCTTGTGGCCTAAACTCCAAAGCTCAGGCCACTCTGCAAAATATGTGTTTTGATTTAAATTAAACACAGGTAGGCTATGATACATTTTGTTAACACCATCTGTTCTAAAATTCAATCACTGCACATCATTCAAAACACTTTAGGCTATTTTGAAACAACACCATAACTCAAGAAGATGTAAATGCATATCCCTATGAAAATGATTGAGATGAAATGGTTGGTATGCTGATGCTGCATGGACATTTCACCAGTAAAACTTGAAGAATTATCCTTCAGGATAAACAGTGAGAAATGTGAAGGGAGGGTGAACACAAAAATAAGTTTAAGAAACATATGCGCAGAACACGACTTGGATTTTCAGCTTTGAGGAAACAAAGCAGATCTGCGGGAGCAGAAACAGCAGGAGTGGTAGAGATACTCTCAATGATAGGCTATGAAAAGCCAACTGACATTTACTCCTGAGGTGCTGATGTCACATTCTGACCTTAGATCCTGTTTTGTCTTAGTATGGTCAGGGCGTGAGTTGGGTGGGTTGTCGATGTTAGTTTGTCTATGATTTTCTATTTCTGTGTTTGGCCTGGTATGGTTCTCAATCAGAGGCAGCTGTCAATCATTGTCCCTGATTGAGAACCATATTTAGGTAGCCTGTTTTCCATTGTGTTTTGTGGGTGGTTATTTTCTGTTTAGTGTTGTGTTGCACCTTACAGGACTGGTCGTTGGTTGTTTATTGTTTTGTTTTCAGTGTTCATTAAAATATTTAAAATATGAACCCTTACCACGCTGCACCTTGGTCCTCCTCTCCTTCCCCAGACGGCAAGCGTTACAGAACCATCCACCAAAAAAGGACCAAGCAGCGTGGTATCGGGCAGCAGTGATCTCAGGACTCCTGGACATGGGAGGAAGTTTTGGACGGCAAGGGTTGTTACACATGGGAGGAGATCCTGGCTGGAAGGGATCGCTTCCCATGGGAACAGGTGGAGGCAGCGAGGAGAGCGGAGGCAGCATTTAAGGGGAGCCAGCGCTTCGAGGGAACACGGCTGGCAAGGAAGCCCGAGAGGCATTTCTTGGGAGGGGGCACACGGGGATTGTGTGACTAAGTCAGGTAGGAGACCTGAGCCAACTCACCGTGCTTACTGGAGAGCGAGAGGGACCGGGCAGGCACCGTGTTATACTGTGAGGCGCACGGTGTCCCCGGTGCGTGTGCATAGCCCGGTGCGGTACATTGCAGCGCCTCGTACCGGCCGGGCTAGAGTGGGCATCGAGCCAGGTGCCATGAAGCTGGCTCAGTGCATCTGGTCTCCAGTGTGTCTCCTCGGGCCGGTGTACATGTCACCAGCCTTATGCATAGTGTCACCGGTTCGCCAGCACAGCCCAGTGGGGGCTATTCCACCTCACCGCACTGGCCTGGCTACGGGGAGCCAGGTATTCAACCAGGTAAGGTTGGGCAGGCTCGTGCTCAAGAGCTCCAGTGCTCCTTCACGGTCCGGTCTATCCGGTGCCACCTCCACGCACCAGCCCTGCGGGGGCACCAGGCTGTCTCTCCGTCTTCTCCCTACAGGTGCTCCCGCCTGTCCAGCGCTGCCAGAGTCTCCCGTCTGTCCTGAGCTGCCAGAGTCTCCCGTCTGTCCTGAGCTGCCAGAGTCTCCCGTCTGTCCTGAGCTGCCAGAGCCGCCAGTCTGTCCTGAGCTGCCAGAGCCGCCAGTCTGTCCTGAGCCGCCAGAGCCGCCAGTCTGTCCTGAGCCATCAGTCAGCCAGGAGCTGCCAGAGCCGTCAGTCAGCCAGGAGCTGCCAGAGCCGTCTGTCATGCCGGCGATGCCGGAATCGCCCTTCACTCCGAGCTGCTCCAAAACTGCCATAAAAAAGCCAGACTACGGTTTGCAACTGCACATGGGGACAAAAATCGTACTTTTGGAGAAATGTCCTCTGGTCTGATGAAACAAAAAATAGAACTGTTTGGCCATAATGACCATCGTTATGTTTGCAGGAGAAAGGGGAAGGCTTGCAAGCCGAAGAACACAATCCCAACCGTGAAGCACAGGGGTTGGCAGCATGTTTTGGGGGTGCTTTCCTGCAGGAGGGACTGATGCACTTCACAAAATAGATGTCATCATGAGGACGGAAAATTGTATAGATATCCTAATTAAAGTCCTAATTTACACTCCTATTTTTTTTTTATGTGGGCCCATCCCGATGCATTCATATTCTGTGTGAAAGATATGAAGCAACATCTCAAGACATCAGTTAAAGCTTGGGTGCAAATGGGTCTTCCAAATGGACATTGACCTCAAGCATACTTCCAAAGTTGTGTGGCAAAATGGCTGAAGGACAGCAAAGTCAAGGTATTGGAGTGGCCATCAAAAAGCCCTAGATTGCTACCGGAGCGCCAAGTCTAGGACCAAGAGGCTCCTCACCAGCTTCTACCCCCAAGCCATAAGACTGCTGAACAATTAATGATATCTCCACCGGATAATTTACATTTACCCCCCCTTTTGTACACTGCTGCTACTCACTATTTATTATCTATGCATAGTCACTTCATCCCCATCTACACGTACAAATTACCTCAACTAACCTGTACCCCCGCACACTGACTCAGTACCGGTTCCCCCTGTATATAACCTCATTATTGTTATTCTTCTTTTGCTACTTTTTTATTGTTACTTTTTATTTTTGTCTACTTGGTAAATATTTTCTTAACTCTTCTTGAACTGCACTGTTGACTAAGGGCTTGAAAGTAAGCATTTCACAATAAAGTCTACACTTGTTGTATTTGGCGCATGTGACAAATACAATTTGATTTGAATATAATCCCATCCGGATGCGTTTTTAATCCGTGTGATTCAAGAGAGTGTTAGAGAGAGGGTGAGGTAATTATAATTTTAGTGTCAGTCAGTCTCCAAGTAAAGTCCTAATTTACACTCCTATTTTCTTTGAATGTGGGCCCATCCCGATGCATTCATATTCTGTGTGATCTAAATGTGTTTCAAACCTTGTGTCCACATTTTGGGCTTATATTTCAAGCAATGTTCCTCTGTTATTGAAAGATGCTAGCATGCAGTGCACAATAACAGTAGACTGCTAATTGTGACTGTAAATTTGGAGTCAAAATAGCACTGAGGCCTCGTTGTCACGGCTGGCTGAAGGACTGGACCAAGGTGCAGCATGGTAAGCGTACATTCTCTCTTTATTGAAAATGACGCCGACAAAACAAAGACCAAAACCAAACCGTGGCGCTTTGGGCTATGTGTCCTGAACAAAGACAAAGTGAACTTCCCACAAAACAGGTGGGGGAAAAGGGTACCTAAGTATGGTTCTCAATCAGAGACAACGATAGACAGCTGTCCCTGATTGAGAACCATACAAAGCAAAGACATACAAAACATAGAAAAAAGGACATAGAATGCCCACCCTAGTCACACCCTGGCCTAACCAAAATAGAGAATAAAAAGCCTCTCTATGGCCAGGGCATGACACTCGTTTTAACAAACCAAACACAATGGTAGATCTAAGTGCTGGCTATTGGTTCGTGGGGGCGTCAGAAATATTTTTGCTATTTTCAATGCTCTTATTATGAGCGCAATATCTGGCGGTGGATTGAAAGGGCTGGGTCTTGATGAATAAACAAGTTGGTGTGACAAAGACTTGGCAACTCCCCAGTCAATCAAGGTGTTCCTTGACTTAAAACTATATATTTGTCTCAAGTTATTGTCAATTATCTCCCCAAGGAGAAGTGGGGAGAAAATCCTCTAGAAAGGATTGGAAAACATCTGGAGCATTTTTCAACCCATACGAGGTACTCATAATGGCTAGATGTGGTACTAAACGCAGTCCACCACTCATCTCCCTCACGGATTCATAAGTTGTACGCTCTCCTGAGATCCAGTTTTGTGAATAAGCGTGTTCCGTGGAATGACTCCACCGCCATGGCGATGAGAGGTAGCGGGTAACTGAACCCCACTGTGATGGACTTTAGACCTCTATAGTCAATGCACGGACGCAGACCTCCCTCCTTCTTCACAAAAAAGAAACTTGAGCAGGCAGATGACGTGGAGGGACGAATGTACCCCTGTCCCAGAGATTTGGTGACATATGTCTCCATAGCCACCATCTTCTCCTCTGACAGGGGATACAAGTGACTTCTGGGAAGTGCAGCGTTCACCTGGAGGTTTATCGCACAATCCCCTTGTGGAGACTTGGTCTGGACTCTCCACCATCGTCGCACCGATAGAACTCCCACACACCTACCTGAGCACTCCTCTGACCACCCCTTAAGAGCCCCCTGTTTCCACAACATTTTAGGATTGTTATAAGCCAACCAGGGAATCCCCAGCACCACTGGAAATGCAGGAGAATCAATGAGGAAGAGACTAATCCACTCCTCATGACCCCCTGCTTCACCATGTCCAGTGGAACCGTGGCCTCCCTAATCAGCCCTGACCCTAATGGTCGACTATCTAGGGCATGCACGGGGAAGGGTTTCTCCATCTGAACCAAGGGAATCCCTAACTTAAGCGTGAACCTGTGGTCCATAAAACTCCCCCCTGCGCCTGAAACGACTAGTGCCTTATGTTGGGAATGAGGGGAAAACTCAGAAAAGGAAATCAACACATACATATGACCAACAGGGGGCTCTGGGTGAGCAAGGTGCTGACTCACCTGAGGTGTTCGAGCAGTGCTCTGCCTCTCCTCTTGACTCCCAGACGAGCTCCTCCAGCACCGGTCAGCAGTGTGTCCTCTCCGACCACAACTGATCCAGGAGGAGGCTCCTCCTCCGGTCACCCTAGCTGCAGCACCCCCTAACTCCATGTGTGTCGGAGCAGGAGCGCTGGGGGGTGGAATGAACAGGACCTGATCTGGACGCCCGCGAGCAGCCAGCAAGTTGTCCAGCCTGATGGACATGTTGATTAGTTGGTCCAGAGTGAGGGTGGTGTCTCAACAGGCTAGCTCCCTGCAGACGTCTTCCCGCAGGCTACACCTATAATGGTCCATCAGGGACCTGTCATTCCACCCCCGCTGGCGGAAAGGGTCCGGAACTCCAGCGCGAAATCCTGTTTGTTCCTCGTCTCCTGCCTTAGATGAAACAGCCATTCACCCGCCGCTCTGCCCTCCGGTGGGTCATCGAACACAGCCCGGAAGCGGCGGGTGAACTCTGGGTAATGGTCCCCTCGCCGAGTCTGGACCCTCCCAGACCGCGTTGGCCCATTCCACGGCTTTACTTGAAAGGCAGGAGACGAGTACGTTGACACTCTCCTCTCCCGAGGGATTCGGGTGAACGGTCGCCAGGTAAAGCTCCAGCTGGAGCATGAACCCCTTGCACCCGGCAGCCGTCCCATCGTACTCCCTCGGGAGTGCGAGGCGAATCCCGCTGGGGCCGGACGCCGCCGGAGAAGGTGGTGGTGCAGGCTGGAGAGTGGCCAAAGACGGGGAAGGGAGGCCGCTCCTCTCCTATCGCTCCATTCTTGCCATCACCTGATCCGTGACCGTCCCCAAACGGTGTAGCACAGCTGAATGCTGGAGAACACGCTCCTCCATGGACGGGGAGGGAGCGTCCGCTTCTGCTGACTCCATGATTTATTGGTGCGGGATTCTGTCAATTATCTCCCGAAGGAGAAGTGGGTGTGGAGTCAGGCGCAGGAGAAAGTAAATTTGGAAAAAAAGGGCGTTTCATTATACAAGTCCAAAGAACAGGAACAGGACTACAACAGTAGTCTCAAAACAACCGGACACCGTCCAGAAAAAACACCTGTTCAACAGAACACAAGAAAACGCAACCCAAACAAAATGACAGCTAACGTAACAATCCCGCACGAAACCCAGAGGGTATGGCGAGATTAAAATACCCCCCTAATTACCCTAAATCGAACACAGGTGAAACACAATACAGACATAAACAAAGGAAAAAGGATCGGTGGCAGCTAGTAGACCAGCGACTACGACCGCCTAGCGCCACCCGAACAGGGAGAGGAGCCACCTTCGGTGGAAGTCGTGACAGTTATTGATGGTCTTTGCGTTGTCATCCAATTCAGCTGGAGGCACGGAATATTCTGGTCTGTCCATTGAGGATTAATACTACAGTTTATTAAATAGCATAGGCTCAGTAGCATGGGTAAAATCACTGGGGAAGCCAAGAAAAGAAAAGCCATTTTACAGCCTTCAGTATCTGTTGGGATAACATCGTTAAATCACCTATGCTTAGTCTAATCCAGTGACAGCTAAAAGATATCAAAAAGATATCAAAAACAATTTATGCTAAATATGATGTGACTATCCATGGTTCTGATTTAACTGTGTGTGTGTGTGTGTCTGTGCGCAAGTAGAAAAAACATCTTGAATCACCATACTTGTAGAGAAATGCCAATGCCATCCTCCTCTCTTTCATGTTGATGAAACGCTCTTTGACTGTCATACAGTACACACATTTAGTTTTAATTGTCCTAGGCTACCTGGCTAAAATTCTTGCTCGCTAGCCTAACTTCCTTTCATGGGCAACAATGAGCCAGCTAGTTAACATTAGCCTACTATATCTAGGTAAATATTGAGCTTCCGCTCTCTTAGTTCAGGGGCACAATGTATGAATTTATGGTTGGATCAGAATCGTACCCCGGTACACATTTATAAAATGCATGGTAGTATACAGTAAATGGAAGTAGTTTAGTGCCTAATAAGAGGTTACATGCACTACTGGTCAAAAGTTTTAGAACACCTACTCATTCAAAGGTTTTTCTTTATTTTTACTCTTTTCTATATTGTACAATAATATTGAAGGCATCAAAACTATGATTTAACACATATGGAAACATGTAGTAACCAAAAAAGTGTTAAACAAATCAAAATACATTTTATATTTGAGATTCTTCAAATAGCCACCCTTTGCCTTGATGACAGCTTTGCACACTCTTGGTATTCTCTCAACTAGCTTCATGAGGTAGTCACATGGAATGCATTTCAATTACCAGGTGTGCGATCTTAAAAGTTCATTTGTGCATTTTCTTTCCTTCTTAATGTGTTTGAGCCAATCAGTTGTGTTGTGACAAGGTAGGGGGTATACAGAAGATAGCCCTATTTGGTAAAAGACCAAGTCCATATTATGTCAAGAACAGCACAAATAAGCAAAGAGAAATGACAGCCCATCATTACTTTAAGACATGAAGGTCAGTCAATACTGAACTTTTTAGGAGAACGAACGTAAAGGTAATGGCGGACTGAACGAAGTTATGTAGAGCATCTCTTGATAAAACGTAATATTCAATATTGGCAAGTAAGACTAAAATATTAGCACTACATAATCTGGTGGGTGGTAACCTTCAATCTGGATAATAACACAAAACAAATCTTAAGACTAGAGACATTTATCGACAAATATTACGAAAACAAGCAAAACCCAAACATGACGGAGAGTAAGACGATTTCAAAACGGAAACGTGACTCTTCTACAGACACAGACGATTTTATATTTTCACCACCGGGAATGGTAAAGGTCGAAACCGATCTGTTAAAATCAATAAATGACAAACTGGGTATACTTGAATTAGTTAGTAAGGATATAAAAGAGTTGAAGGCAAGCCTCGAGATGAGTGATGAAAAAGCTGCGACATTGGAGAAGGAAACACACAAGCTAAAAGGGACAGTCAATAAGATTGAAACTGAAATGAATTAAATTAAAAAGGAGAACACCGTTCTGAGGGAAGCCTTACTGGACATACAAACTAGATCAATGAGAGAGAATCTGGTACATACAGGTATCCAGGAGAAAGAAGGGGAAGTTCCTGAATCTGTGGATAGAGAGTTCCTCCTTACAGCGCTTCAGGTCCCACGCGAAGCTATCGACAAAATCCAACTTGAACGTGTACACCGCTTCGGACAGAGAGGCCAAAGGTATGAGCACCCAATCATGGCCAAATTTGCTTCATTTAAAGATAAAATAATGGTTAAAAGCCTGGGAAAAAGACTTGCTGGGACCAAAATTGGCATGAATGATCAGTTTCCGAAGGAAATTGCAGAACGGCGCAAAGTTCTGTATCCAATTTTCAAAGAAAATAGATTAAAAGCGAAACGAGTAGCTCTCGTCGTTGATAAACTATATAGTGATAACCAGTTGTTCAGAGACTCAAAGACTACTCCATGGTTATTTTAAAAATTGCAAAGTTCTCATAGATGAGGAAAATAAATACAATTCTAGCCCGGTTATGGATTGTAAACAGTACAATAAAAAATATAGCTTTTCTATATATCTTCACATATAACTAATTGAACACAAGCACTAATTCAACATTGTGAAGATAAAAACTAAGTAAACAGAAAGCACAGTATGTGTGCATGGTGTGGTGTATGTTTATTTTTATTTGTTAGGTTTTGAAAGTTGAGTGAGTGAGTAATGAAATGGTTGCAAATCCCAGAGCCAATGTATTGCTGTGGGCCGGGGTATGAGAGGGCTTTCAATGTTGTTCAGATGATGGATATACTTTTATAATGAATTATATGTCTTATTTACTTTTTGTCCTATCATGGTGGAACAGTTTTAAAATAGATTATACATTTGATTTGTTATTGTCCTATCATGGGGAACTACATTTATTTATGATCCTATTTTAATGGTATGGTCCATGAACCCTATACCCTAGACACCCACCTGAATGACCCAGATACTAAGGAGAAGTCCCTAACTGTTTTATGTGCATGCTGTAAGCGGTCTGTATGCAGCCAAATGATGGTCAGGGACCAAGAGCAGCGCTGCCCCCTCAAGATTCTGAGCCTGCTTGGCAGGGTTGGTCCTGCAAAGCCAAATCCCCCTAAAGGGAGAGCATACTACACAAGGAAATTCTCAAAGCTGCTAATAAGAACCTTGATGACCTTGTACCTAGCCGGTGGGGATTCCAATGGGGTGCCCCCACCCAGGCAGTGGCAGTGCTGGCAACTCTAGCTGCAGTAACCCATGGGGAGGGGGTCACACTTGGACATTCAGAGAGGGGGTATATTATTGTGACCCTAGTGGCACAGAATCAAGTCGGACTGCATGGGATGATTGGGAATATGGTCAATATGGGTAACCGTATTGTGGGTGTTTCAGGGAAAAGGTGTACATTTGACCTCTATCATCATGACAATGGTAAATAAAATCTCTACATTTTTGCCTATTTTTTGTGCGGTGTTGCAGGCCTTCTCGTGCAGCTGTAAATCAAGACCTTTCTTGAGTTGGACTCTGGGGTGGTGCAATTGTTGAGTAAGTGAGCTTATGGTTGTGTGGGGGTATGGGTTGAGTGTGTGAGGGTGTAAGTGTGTATCCCACAACTGTTGCGAAGGAGTAAAAGATGTTAGGGACAATAGAGGATGATCCACAGCTACAGTGGATCATCCTCTATCCTCTCTAAAAATATGAGAGAGGCCTGTAATTTTCATCATAGGTACACTTCAACTATGACAGACAAAATGAGAAAGAAAAATCCAGAAAATCACATTGTAGGATTTTTAATGAATTTATTTGCAAATTATGGTGGAAAAATAAGTATTTGGTCACCTACAAACAAGCAAGATTTCTGGCTCTCACAGACCTGTAACTACTTCTTTAAGAGGCTCCTCTGTCCTCCACTCGCTACCTGTATTAATGGCACCTGTTTGAACTTGTTATCAGTATAAAAGACACCTGTCCACAACCTCAAACAGTCACACTACAAACTCCACTATGGCCAAGACCAAAGAGCTGTCAAAGGACACCAGAAACAAAATTGTAGACCTGCACCAGGCTGGGAAGACTGAATCTGCAATAGGTAAGCAGCTTGGTTTGAAGAAATCAACTGTGGGAGCAATTATTAGGAAATGGAAGACATACAGGACCACTGATAATCTCCCTCGATCTGGGGCTCCACGCAAGATCTCACCCTGTGTGGTCAAAATGATCACAAGGACAGTGAGCAAAAATCCCAGAACCACACCTATTCACCTAGTGAATGACCTGCAGAGAGTTGGGACCAAAGTAACAAAGCCTACCATCAGTAACACACTACGCCGCCAGGGACTCAAATCCTGCAGTGCCAGACATGTCCCCTTGCTTAAACCAGTGCATGTCCAGGCCCGTCTGAAGTTTGCTAGAGAGCATTTGGATGATCCCAGAAGAAGATTGGGAGAATGTCATATGATCAGATGAAACCAAAATATAACTTTTTAGTAAAAACTCAACTCGTCGTGTTTGGAGGACAAAGAATGCTGAGTTGCATCCAAAGAACACCATACCTACTGTGAAGCATGAGGGTGGAAACATCATGCTTTGGGGTTTTTCTGCAAAGGGACCAGGACGACTGATCCGTGTAAAGGAAAGAATGAATCGGGCCATGTATCGTGAGATTTTGAGTGAAAACCTCCTTCCATCAGCAAGGGCATTGAAGATGAAACGTGGCTGGGTTTTTCAGCATGACAATGATCCCAAACACACGGCCCAGGCAATGAAGGAGTGGCTTCGTAAGAAGCATTTCAAGGTCCTGGAGTGGCCTAGCCAGTCTCCAGATCTCAACCCCATAGAAAATCTTTGGAGGGAGTTGAAAGTCCGTGTTGCCCAGCAACAGCCCCAAAACATCATTGCTCTAGAGGAGATCTGCATGGAGGAATGGGCCAAAATACCAGAAACAGTGTGTGAAAACCTTGTGCAGACTTACAGAAAACGTTTGACCTCTGTCATTGCCAACAAAGGGTATATAACAAAGTATTGAGATAAACTTTTGTTATTGACCAAATACTTATTTTCCACCATAATTCTCATTTGTCTGTCATAGTTGAAGTGTACCTATGATGAAAGTTACAGGCCTCTCATCTTTTTAAGTGGGAGAACAATTGGTCGCTGACTAAATACTTTTTTGCCCCACTGTATATATACTACCAATCGACGTGAGGGCGATGGAAATGCATTTGGCAGTTAATCTACTTCAATTCGGTAAATGGCGCTGTGTGCTCTTTTCAAAGGATGGATCCCAGTCGGTTATGGGTTATGGGATACAGGGGGTCGAGGGTGGTCTGCCGCGCATTGGGATGACAACCCAACTCGGGCTTTTAGCGGGTGGAATAGTAGGGCCCAATTGGAGGTTTACTTAGTAGAAATGCAAAGATCATGGTACAGCTATTTAGACACTCAATCATCATGTTACTTTTTAATGGCACATTTACAAACATATATTTTGATAAAAAATAATTGAAAGTTGTGTCTCCTTATGATATGTGGTGAAATAAGTATAACCAGTTACATTTGTAATGGCCTAGCAGATAATAAGAAAATACTAACAGTATTTACCTGGCTAAAAGAGAAGGAACATAATATCTATTGTTTACAGGAAACCCATTCAACAGTTTTAGATGGCGTTTTGTGGAAAAAGAACTGGGGGGGGGGGCAAAGAAATTCAAAAGGGGTGATGGTTTTAATTAACAATAATTTTGATCCAAATGTGCAAATTGTCCAAACAGATCCTAGGTAGATGGATTATTTTAAATATGTTATTGGACAATAAACAGATATGGCTTATTAACCTATAGGATCCGAATAATGATGATCCAAGCTTCTTTGAAAATATATATAAGAATTTATCAACTCTACATGCAGCACTAGACTATATTATTATGGTGAGAGATTTTAATACGGTCTTAAATACCTCTATGGACCGGAAAGGAAATCACACTACATACTATCACCCTCAGGCACTTAAGGAAATCATGAATGTCATGGATATATTGGAATTAGTGGATATATGGAGACTTAAATACCCTGACCTAGTGAGATATACATGGCGGAGGCTTAATCAAGCTAGTCGCCTTGACTACTTTCTTATACCATTCTCTCTGGCACCAAAAGTTATTAAAAAAAGTGTTGATAGGGGACAGAATGCGGTCGGGTCATCACATAATTGGCATATATATTACTCTTACAGAATTTCCACGTGGGCGAGGATATTGGAAATGTAATCAGTCTACTAGATGATAAATTGTTTAGAACTAGGACAGAAGAATTTATAACTGACTTTTTCAAGACATAACATACAGTGCCTTGCGAAAGTATTCGGCCCCCTTGAACTTTGCGACCTTTTACCACATTTCAGGCTTCAAACATAAAGATATAAAACTGTATTTTTTGGTGAAGAATCAACAACAAGTGGGACACAATCATGAAGTGGAACAACATTTATTGGATATTTCAAACTTTTTTAACAAATCAAAAACTGAAATTGGGCGTGCAAAATTATTAAGCCCCTTTACTTTCAGTGCAGCAAACTCTCTCCAGAAGTTCAGTGAGGATCTCTGAATGATCCAATGTTGACCTAAATGACTAATGATGATAAATACAATCCACCTGTGTGTAATCAAGTCTCCATATAAATGCACCTGCACTGTGATAGTCTCAGAGGTCCGTCAAAAGCGCAGAGTGCATCATGAAGAACAAGGAACACACCAGGCAGGTCCGAGATACTGTTGTGAAGAAGTTTAAAGCCGGATTTGGATACAAAAAGATTTCCCAAGCTTTAAACATCCCAAGGAGCACTGTGCAAGCGATAATATTGAAATGGAAGGAGTATCAGACCACTGCAAATCTACCAAGACCTGGCCGTCCCTCTAAACTTTCAGCTCATACAAGGAGAAGACTGATCAGAGATGCAGCCAAGAGGCCCATGATCACTCTGGATGAACTGCAGAGATCTACAGCTGAGGTGGGAGACTCTGTCCATAGGACAACAATCAGTCGTATATTGCACAAATCTGGCCTTTATGGAAGAGTGGCAAGAAGAAAGCCATTTCTTAAAGATATCCATAAAAAGTGTTGTTTAAAGTTTGCCACAAGCCACCTGGGAGACACACCAAACATGTGGAAGAAGGTGCTCTGGTCAGATGAAACCAAAATTGAACTTTTTGGCAACAATCCAAAACATTATGTTTGGCGTAAAAGCAACACAGCTGAACACACCATCCTCACTGTCAAACATGGTGGTGGCAGCATCATGGTTTGGGCCTGCTTTTCTTCAGCAGGGACAGGGAAGATGGTTAAAATTGATGGGAAGATGGATGGAGCCAAATACAGGACCATTCTGGTGGAGTCTGCAAAAGACCTGAGACTGGGACGGAGATTTGTCTTCCAACAAGACAATGATCCAAAACATAAAGCAAAATCTACAATGGAATGGTTCAAAAATAAACATATCCAGGTGTTAGAATGGCCAAGTCAAAGTCCAGACCTGAATCCAATCGAGAATCTGTGGAAAGAACTGAAAACTGCTGTTCACAAATGCTCTCCATCCAACCTCACTGAGCTCGAGCTGTTTTGCAAGGAGGAATGGGAAAAAATGTCAGTCTCTCGATGTGCAAAACTGATAGAGACATACCCCAAGCGACTTACAGCTGTAATCGCAGCAAAAGGTGGCGCTACAAAGTATTAACTTAAGGGGGCTGAATAATTTTGCACGCCCAATTTTTCAGTTTTTGATTTGTTAAAAAAGTTTGAAATATCCAATAAATGTCGTTCCACTTCATGATTGTGTCCCACTTGTTGTTGATTCTTCACAAAAAAATACAGTTTTATATCTTTATGTTTGAAGCCTGAAATGTGGCAAAAGGTCGCAAAGTTCAAGGGGGCCGAATACTTTCGCAAGGCCCTGATTATTTTGAAAGAGGAAGTAAAGTACTTTAATAATATGTTTTCATTTCAGGCTCCTCCATCTCCTCTAACTGAAACTAATTGTATGGATTTTTTTCCTAATAATAATGTAAAATTAATATCTGTACAGAAAGACTAATGTGAAGGCCAAATTACGGAGGAGGAACTGCTTGGGGCAATTGGGGCCTTTAAGGATGGGAAAACTCCACAGGGCTGGATCTTGTTGTGATGCAAAAATCCTAGCAAAATGTTTGGCACATAGAATTTAAAAAGTATTGTCAGATATTATTCATCCTAATCAGACAGGTTTTTTACATGGACGATACAATGGAGATAATATAAGACAAGTACTGGAAACAATAGAACACTATGAAATATCGGGGACACCAGGCCTGGTTTTCATAGCTGATTTTGAAAAGGCTTTTGATAAAGTATGACTGGAGTTTATATATACAGTAAATGCCTAGAATATTTCAATTTTGGGGAATCTCTTATAAAATGGGTTAAGGTTATGCATAGTAACCCTAGGTGTAAAATAATAAATAATGGCTACATCTCAGAAAGTTTTAAACTATCTAGAGGAGTAAAACAAGGTTGTCCTCTAATCGGCATATCTATTTATTATTGCCATCGAAATGTTAGCTGCTAAAATTAGATCAAACAATAATATTAAGGGATTAGAAATCTGTGTGCAGGTGTAGAAGCACGGTTGCTAAGAAAAACTCCCTAGAAAGGCCAAAACCTCGGAAGAAACCTAGAGAGGAACCAGGCTATGAGGGGTGGCCAATCATCTCCTGGCTGTACCGGGTGGAGATTATAACAGAACATGGCCAAGATGTTCAAATGTTCATAAATGACCAGCATGGTCAAATAATAATAATCACTGTAGTTGTTGAGGGTGCAGCAACCCAGCATGATCCTAGGGCTCATGTCCTCCAAGAGAGAGACAGAAAGAGAGAAAGAGAATTAGAGAGAGCATTCACACAGGACGCCGTATAAGAAAAGAGAAGTACTCCAGATATAACAGACTGACCCTAGGCCCCCGACACGTCAACTACTGCAAAATAAATACTGGAAGCTGAGACAGGAGGGGTCAGGAGACACTGTGGCCCCATCTGATGATACCCCGGACAGGGCCAAAAAGGAAGGATATAACCCCTCCCACTTTGCCAAAGCACAGTACCCACACCACTAGAGGGATATCTTCAACCACCAACTTACCATCCTGAGACAAGGCCGAGTATAGCCCATAAAGATCCCCACCACAGCACAACCCAGATAGGAAGACCACATCAGTGACTCAACCCACTTAAGTAATGCACCCCTCCTAGGGACAGCATGGAAGAGCAACAGTAAGCCAGTGACTCAGCCTCTGTAATAAGGTTAGAGGCAGAGAATCCCAGTGGAGACTGGGGAACCAGCCAGGCAGAGACAGCAAGGGAGGTTCGTTGCTCCAGTGCCTTTCCGTTCACCTTCATACTCCTGGGCCAGACTACACTCAATCATAGGACCTACTGATGAGATGAGTCTTCAATAAAGACTTAAAGGTTGAGACCAAGTCTGCGTCTCTCACATGGGTAGGCAGACCATTCCACAAAATGGAGCTCTATAGGAGAAAGCCCTGCCTCCAGCTGTTTGTTTAGAAATTCTAGGGACAGTTAGGAGGCCTGTGTCTTGTGACCATTGCGTACGAGAAGGTATGTACGGCAGGACCAAATCGGAAAGGTAGGTAGGAGCAAGCCCATGTAATGCTTTGTATGTTAGCAGTAAAACCTTGAAATCAGCCCTTGCCTTAACTTCTTGTGTAGGGGGCAGGATTTTCGTTTTTGGCTAAAAAACCGTACCCATTTGAAACGGCCTATTTCTCAGGCCCAGAAACTAGAATATGCATATAATTGTCAGATTAGGATAGAAAACACTCTAAAGTTTCCAAAACTGTCAAAATATTGTCTGTGAGTATAACATAGCTGATATTGCAGGCGAAAACCTGAGGAAAATCCAACAAGGAAGTGCTGTTTTTCCTGAAAGCTCTCTGTTCCATTGGATGCCTTGCTTCCATTTAAAGGGATGTCAACCAGATTCCTTTTCCTATGGCTTCCTCAAGGTGTTGTCGTGTCTTTACTATCATTAAATTGAAGACTTAGTAATTCACAGAAATGCATAAACAAACAAGGTAAATGTGGTTACAAGAAATGATAGGGGAATGTGCCCTAGTGGGCTAAACCAGCATCGAGGTTTGTTAGACAAAAGGGGAAGTGGGGGTCGACTAAGAAGTCACTACAGAGTGATAATTATAACAATTGAAATGCTAATCCTTTGCACATGAACGCTCACTCATTCAGGAACAATTGCAATCAATATATATATATTTACACTCAGTGTGTCGTCTTGATTGTGGGTGAAAAGTTGTTTCTTTTGTAGAATTGTCCTTCTCTCTCCCTCTCTCTCTCTGGTTTTGGTTATAGTGGATAGTTCAGAGTGACATTCATTTGTTTCGTTATAGAATAGATGTTTCAGATGTTGTCGTTCTTCGCGTTCAATGATACCGAATTCCTAGCTGCAGACTAGTAATTAATATCAAAGAGTTGTTCTTATTCTGTCGGTATCGATAGTGTAAGAGTTTAACCACGTGGTATGGTTAAAAGATTCAGCAATGGTCTACAACCTTTGTCCTCTCCTAATGGAGAAAAACATGGTCTGGTGATAATTTCTTAAAGTTGCGTTTTATTCAGAATTGCAGAAAAGGGCTGTCCCAGGATGCCTGACCCTTACTGGGCTAAGGGGCGGTCCTCTGATTTAGTTAACTCCAATTCCCTCTTTGAGTTTTCCTTCATTAAACAGTCCAAAATCACATTGTAAAATTGTGTAAACAGTATCATACTCACTCATTCATCTTATAGTTGATGAAGTTGTAACAAACGGACCAGCACGTAGCTGGATTTTCACCGATCTTTTATACTTTCTCCGGAACATGACATTTGTAGGTACCTCAAGTTCTGTGAGGTGGAAGAAATTCCTTTGTTCTCTGTGAAAATGTACTCTCTCTATACAGTGTGTCCATGAGGAGATCCTCAGGAATTTACGACGTCTCTCTGACCACAGCAGCCTAGTTGAAGGAGGAAAGGGGGAGGCAGGGAGAGGGGGATGGGGCTTTCTATACCCAAAGAGGGCAACGTCATGACAGTGTCAACAGTCTTTAGACATAGTTTCAGGCTTTTATTTAGAAAAATGAGTGAGAAAGATCACATTGCGTCAGTGGATAGCTGGGTGTTCGCAGAGTTTTGCTTGCGCAACAGATTGGGGCAGCCATTGTCTCTCCCTCTCCTATTGAAAAAGCTACAGTCCCGGTTGATATACTATCGATTATGTATTTTAAAAACAACCTGAGGATTGATTATAAAAAACATTTGACATGTTTCTGTGGACATTATGGATCCTATTTGGAATTTTCGTCCTCGATGTCGTGACCGCTCGAGCCTGTGGATTTCTTAACATAACGCGCCAAACAAATGGAGGTATTTTGGATATAAAAATAATCTTTATGGAACAAAAGGAACATTTATTGTGTAACTTGGAGTCTCGTGAGTGCAAACATCCAAAGATCATCAAAGGTAAGCGATTTCATTTATTGCTTCTCTGACTTTCGTGACCAATCTACTTGGCTGCTAGCTGTTTGTAATATTTTGTCTACTGAGAGAGATATTCTTACATAAACGCTTGTTATGCTTTCGTTGAAAAGCTGTATTGAAATCTGACATACCAGGTGGATTAACAACAAGCTAAGCTGTGTTTTGCTATATTGCACTTGTGATTTCATGAAAATTAAATATTTTTAGTAATTTAATTTGAATTTGGCGCACTGCAATTCAGCGGGTGTTGATGAAAATATCCCGCTAACGGGATTTGTGCGTCAAGTAGTTAACCTCTTGAAGCTAGGGGGCAGTATTTTTATGTTTGGAAAAATAACGTTACCAAAGTAAACAGCCTATTTCTCAGGACCATATGCTAGAATATGCATATAATTGACAGGTTAGGACAGAAAACTCTAAAGTACCAAAACTGTCAAAATATTGTCTGTGAGTATAACAGAACTGAAATTGCAGGCGAAACCCTGAGGAAAATCCAATCAGGAAGTGCCTCTTATTTTGAAACCCTTCTGTTCCTATGCATGCCTATCCTACATTTAAAGGGATATCAACCAGATTCCTTTTTCTATGGCTTCCCTAAGGTGTCACCAGTCTTTAGACATAGTTTCAGGCTTTTATTTTGAAAAATAAGCATGAAAGATCACATTGCGTAAGTGGATAGGTGGGGGCTCTCGGAGTGAGTTTTTGCGCAACTAAGTAAATTGTTCCATTGTTCCTCCCACTATTATTGAAAAACCTACACACTCGGTTGATATATTAAGGAATATATATTTTAAAAACTACACGAGGAATGATTATAAAAAAACGTTTGACATGTTTCTGTGGACATTATGGAGACTATTTGGAATTTCCGTCTGCGTTGTCACTCTTTCCTGTGGATTTCTGAACATAACGCGACAACTTTTTGGAGAAATGTCCTCTGGTCTGATGAAACAAAAATATAACTGTTTGGCCATAATTACCATCGTTATGTTTGGAGGAAAAAGGGGGAGGCTTGCAAGCTGAAGAACACCATCCCAACCGTGAAGCACGAGGGTGGCAGCATCATGTTGTGGGGGTGCTTTGCTGCAGGAGGGACTGGTGCACTTCACAAAAATTCTCTGCTATTATTCTGACATTTCACATTCTTAAAATAAACTGGTGACCCTGGGTCTTGACCCTGTCCTGTGCAACTGGGTCCTGGACTTTTATGACTGCCCCCAGGTGGTGAGGGTAGGAAACAACATCTCCACCCCGCTGATGCTCAACACTGGTGCTCCACAAGGGTGCGTTCTGAGCCCCCTCCTGTACTCCCTGTTCACCCATGACTGCGTGGCCATGCACGCCTCAAACTCAATCATCAAGTTTGCAGACGACACTACAGTGGTAGGCTTGATTACCAACAATGACGAGAGGTGAGGGCCTTCGGAATGTGGTGTCAGGAAAATAACCTCACACTAAACGTCAACAAAACAAAGGAGATGATCATGGACTTCAGAAAAAACAGCAGCGGGAGCATCCCCCTATTCACATCCACAGGGACAGTACTGGAGAAGGTGGAAAGTTTTAAGTTCCGTGGGCGTACACGTCACAGACAAACTGAAATGGGCCACACACACAGACAGCGTGGTGAACCTCAGGTGGATGAAACAATTTGGCTTGTCACCAAAAACACTCACAAACTTTTACAGATGCACAACCGAGAGCACCTGTCAGGCAGTATCACCGCCTTGTACGGCAACTGCTCCGCCCACAACCGTAAGGCTCTCCAGAGGGTAGTGAGGTCTGTACAACGCATCACTGGGGGCAAACTACCTGCCCTCCAGGACACCTACACCACCCGATGTCACCTACACCACCCGATGACACCGATGGCCTGTTCACCCCACTATCACCCAGAAGGCGAGGTCAGTACAGGTGCATCAATGCTGGGACCGAGAGACTGAAAAACAGCTTCTATCTCAAGGCCATCAGACTGTTAAATATCCATCATTAACAATTGAGTGGCTGCTGCCAACATACTGACTCAAATCTCTAGCCACTAATAATTAAAAATTGGATGTAATAAATGTATCACCAGTCACTTTTAACAATGCCACTTTATATAATGTTTACATACCCTACATTACTCATCTCATATGTATATACTGTGCTCTATACCATATACTGTATCTTGCCTACGCCGTTCGGCCATTGCTCATCCATATATTTGTACATATATTTGTATATATTTGTACATATTCTTTAATTCCTTTACAGTTGTGTGTAATAGTTAGTTGTTGTGAAATTGTTAGATAACTTGTTAGATATTACTGCACGGTCGGAACAAAAGCACAAGCATTTCACTACACTCGCATTAACATCTGCTAACCATCTGTATGTGACCAATAAAATGTGATTCGATTTGATTTGAGATTGTGATGAGACAAAGATCAGAGATCTACAACCTCTGCTTGATGTGATCTGATGAAACTGGCTTTAATAATAAGTGCATATAGGACGTCGTACCCACAGTGTCTGTATCAGGAATCAAGGTAAGACCCAGATGCAGACTGTCAAAGTAAAACTGTTTATTGTAGCAACAGGGGCAGGCAAAGACAGGTCAAGACAGGCAAGAGTCGAAAATCCAGGGTAAGTCAAAGGTACAGGACGGCAGGCGGCCTCAGGGTCAGGCAGAGAGGTCAGGTGGGCGGGTACAGGGTCAGGACAGGCAAAGGTCGAAACCGGGAGGACTAGCAAAGAGAGGCTGGGAAACGATAGGAGCTGACAGGAAAAACGCTGGTATTCTTGAACGAACAAGACGAACTGGCAACAAACCAACAGAGAACACAGGTATAAATACACAGGCAATAATTGGGAAGATGGGCAGCTCCTGGAGGGGGATGGAGACAAGCACAAGGACAGGTAAAACAAATCAGGGTGTGACAGACTGTACGTACTGTCGTGGCGGAATCAGAATTAGTTGGGTAACATAGATAAGATGTTTTATTTTCATTATATGCTTGTGAGTTACTTCTCATCAGAATGTATCTTGTTGTACTATAGTGGTGGCCATTTGCAGTTATCAGTTCTCTATCAGGTTTCAGTTACTTGGGCCGCAGAGAGGGGAGAGGTCAAGCTTGTCCTCATATGTAAACATATATTTTAAACCAATTATCTCTTGGCTCCACAATGTCTGTGTGCCAGTCACTGTGTCTCTGTGATCTTGTCCAGGAGGGGTGTATTTGATATATGCCTGTTGATGAGGTTTTGTTTTATGGTCCTGAGAGCGAGATAAGAACATAGTTTAGGAGACAAAGCTGAACGATAATTTATAGCCAATGCTGTCTGGCTATGTGTGTCTTTGCTATAAAGGATCTCAGTTGCAATGTGTAAGGACTCTCAGAGAATTCATTTATAGACACTGAATTGATCTGAGAGTCACAGGGTTGTGATGGAGCTCAAATAATTAAAGATGGACTTTATGATAACTCTGACTTGTGTGTGGTTTGCTCTCATGATTTGGTAAATATAGGAAATTTCCAAGATATTTGGCGACGAGGAGGGGATGTGAATCTTCACTCGGTGACCGTTCCTGATGATCTAGGTAAATAAATTGTGCACGAGGGATCCCCCAAACTTGGGATCTTAGGGAAACCACACTTTGGGAAAGAAGCAGATGGACCAACCTTTGATCTGAGAGGAAGCGAGCCGAGTGGATATCACATCTCGAACTGAGTTTTTTTTAAAGAAAAAGGTGAGCGAACCACATACAGATTTGAAGTCGAGTTTTTTAAATATGCCTGTTAAGTATACTCTGAGCGTGAATTCCTTTGTGGCGTAAGCAGGGCCGAGTCAGGGGAGAGTAATCTGAGGGTTTGTGGACTCAAAAGATACTCTGCCACTGTCCGGTTGCGAGTGTCCAAGAGCTGTCCTGACACTGAATTGATCACAGTGTGGATTGGTGCGGTCTGTAGGGTGAGGGGCCAGGGGACTGTGTATTCTAGGTGAAACATGGCACTTGGTGAAGCCCTATTGGAAGAAGGACCTCATTCTGTGCGTCTGTGTGATTGTCTAAGTGACCCTCAGAGGTGGTGAATTCCAATTATTTTAAATGTGCTAGCCAGGTATGCCCTGGGTCACTCTGTGAGTATTTTGTTATGGGATCGCTAGGTAATAGTTGTTGGACCGTTCTGTGTGAGCGGGGTAGGTTGACTGTGTGGGTAACCTTTTTATGTTCTGATGTTCTGTGTGGACGTGGGCCCCACTCCAACAAAGTCTTTATAAGGACGCTTAATACGCGTCCTTAGATATGTGACCCTCGCCGCCAACCTTGGCCTAGTAACCTAACCAAGGGCCCCACTGGACTGAGGGACAGCTCGGGACTGAGGCGTAGCTCGGGACTGAGGGGTAGCTCGGGACTGAGGGGTAGCTCGGGACTGAGGGGTAGCTCGGGACTGAGGGGTAGCTCGGGACTGAGGGGTAGCTCGGGACTGAGGGGTAGCTCGGGACTGAGAGGTAGCTCGGGACTGAGAGGAAGCTCTGGACTGAGAGGAAGCTCAGGACTGAGAGGAAGCTCAGGACTGAGAGGAAGCTCAGGCAGGTTGATGGCTCTGGCAGATCCTGGTTGGCTGGTGGTTCTGGCAGATCCTGGCTGACTGGCAGCTCTGGCGGATCTTGGCTGACTGGCGGATCCTGGCTGACTGGCGGATCCTGGCTGACTGGCGGCTCTGGCTGCTCCATGCTGACTGGCGGCTCTGGCTGCTCCATGCTGACTGGCGGCTCTGCCCAACCTTACCTGGTTGAATGCTCCCGGTTGCCCTGCCAGTGCGGCTGACTGGCAGCTCTGGCGGATCTTGGCTGACTGGCGGATCCTGGCTGACTGGCGGATCCTGGCTGACTGGCGGCTCTGGCTGCTCCATGCTGACTGGCGGCTCTGGCTGCTCCATGCTGACTGGCGGCTCTGGCTGCTCCATGCTGACTGGTGGCTCTGGCTGCTCCATGCTGACTGGCGGCTCTGGCTGCTCCATGCTGACTGGCGGCTCTGGCTGCTCCATGCTGACTGGCGGCTCTGGCTGCTCCATGCTGACTGGCGGCTCTGGCGGCTCCATGCTGACTGGCGGCTCTGGCGGCTCCATGCTGACTGGCGGCTCTGGCGGCTGCATGCTGACTGGCAGCTCTGGCGGCTCCATGCAGACTGGCAGCTCTGGCAGCTCCTTGCAGACTGGCAGCTCTGGCAGCTCCTTGCAGGCTGGCAGCTCTGGCAGCTCCTTGCAGACTGGCAGCTCTGGCAGCTCCTTGTAGACTGGCAGCTCCTTGCAGACTGGCAGCTCCTTGCAGACTGACAGCTCTGGCGGCTCCTTGCAGACTGACAGCTCTGGCAGTGCTGAACAGGCGGGAGACTCCGGCAGCGCTGAACAGGCGGGAGACTCCGGCAGCGTTGTAGAGGAGGAAGGCTCTGGCAGCGCTGGACAGGTGGGAGACTCCGGCAGCGCTGGAGAGGAGGAAGGCTCTGGCAGCGCTGGACAGGCGAAGCGCACTGTAGGCCTGGTGCGTGATGCTGGCACTGGTGGTACTGGGCCGAGGACACGCACAGGAAGCCTGGTGAGGGGAGCTGCCACCGGAGGGCTGGTGCGTGGAGGTGGTACTGGATAGACCGGACCGTGCAGGCGCACTGGAGCTCTTGAGCACCGAGCCTGCCCAACCTTACCTGGTTGAATGCTCCCGGTTGCCCTGCCAGTGCGGCGAGGTGGAATAGCCCACACTGGGCTATGCAGGCAAACCGGGGACACCGTGCGCAAGGCTGGTGCCATGTAAGTCGGCCCAAGGAGACGCACTGGAGACCAGATGTGTAGAGCCGGCTTCATGACACTTGGCTCGATGCTTACTCTAGCCCGGCCGATACGAGGAGCTAGTATGTACCGCACCGGGCTATGCACCCGCACTGGAGACACCGTGCGCTCCACAGCATAACACAGTGCCTGCCCGGTCTCTCTAGCCTCCCGGTAAGCACAGGAAGTTGGCGCAGGTCTCCTACCTGGCTTCGCCATACAACCTGTGTGCCCCCACCAATACATTTTTGGGGCTGACTCTCGGGCTTTCTTGCCAACTGTGTTCCCTCGTATCGCCGGCCCCTCTCTCCGGCTGCCTCCTCTCTCCACCTGTTCCCATGGGAGGCGATCTCTTCCAGCCAGGATCTCCTCCCAAGTGTAACAACCCTTGCCGTCCAAAACGTCCTCCCATGTCAATTCCTCCTTTCGCTGCTCCTGTGCCGCTGCCTGTCACCACGCCACTTTGTCCTGTTGTGGTGGGTGATTCTGTTAAGGTTTTCTTCCGGTGAAGGAGAGGAGGACCAAAATGCAGCGTGGTTATTTCGATACATCTTTAATAAAAGATAAACACGAACAATACAAAAATATAAACGTAATGTGAAAAACCTAAACAACCTATTCTGGTGCAAACAAACACAGAGACAGGAACAATCACCCACGAAACACTCAAAGAATATGGCTGCCTAAATATGGTTCCAATCAGAGACAACGATAAACACCTGCCTCTGATTGAGAACCACTCCAGGCAACCATAGACTTTTCTAGAAAACCCCACTAACCACAATCCCATGACCTACAAAAAACCCCTAGACAAAACACACCACATAAATAACCCATGTCACACCCTGGCCTGACCAAAATAATAAAGAAAACACAAAATACTAAGACCAGGGCGTGACATACGTAGGTTTTGAGTTGGTATCTTAAATGGATAATTTGATAAAGATGAGGTTTTAAGCGCTATTAAAATAGTCTACAAAATCTGGGAAATTTAGCTCTAAAAACTGATTAGAGTGTGTCCACTTTTGGTTATTTTACCCTAATGATGTAACTATAAAACGCATATGGGATTATATCCGTCTGGGTGAAACATTTGAAATTAAACTGCCCTTAATAAGTTCTGAACATGTTCTATTTTTTTTCCCAGTATGAGAGAAGTTGCGGGATTTATTGAATAAACTGTTTTCTATAAAGTTAGAGCGAATTAAGAGGGAATCTCGAAGTAATTTATAATGTCGTAAGGTTTTCCATCAAACTAATTATCATTGCGTGATTAATGTGATGTAGTAAAGTAATTGAGATACGTTGCATAAGTAAACATAATCTACTTTTATTAAAAGGGGCAATATCTGTTTCCTAGTCATTAACTGTCGATTTTATTATTTGATTGCTAATCTATTCATTTGGAATTTGAGAATCATTGCTGGAGTAACGTTTGTACTATTAAACTTGGGCTGTTATTTTTCAGGGAATTGCCGATAGCGACGTATCTTGATTTTACTTGTAAAGTGGGTTTATTTGCGGAGAATCTTAGTCATTTACATTGCATTGGTGGTAGAGTTCTCGCCTGCCATGCGGGAGGTTTTGATTGTAAATAATCTATTTGTATGTTTTGCCTGAAAAGTTATGGTCGCTAGTGTTTGTATAAGATATAAACTGAACGTTTTAATAGCTTGTTTGGTTCAAATTGATAGAAGGGATAAATTGAACGTTTTTAATAGATTGTTTAGGTTAAATTGATAGACTAATTCAACTTAAAATAATAACGAAGCGAATTTTGATGCAAGACGATGTCTGTTCACTAAATTATCTGCTGGAATAATGTATTGAGAATTGAGTCGTATTTAAATTACTGTATCAATAGAGAAGACAGTTACCTAAGTTAAAGAAATTCTGAATAATAGCGGAGAGATGATGGCGATAGAAAGTGATTACCGAAATGATTTTCATTCTTATAGATTGACTGACGCATGTTATAATTTTGGCGCTGCGTGTGTTATTTTTAAAGAAATAGGATGCATTTCATAAGTGTGAAGAGCAAAGAGAAGAGGAAGTTATAAAGTTTGGTTTTAAAGCTTATGATAGAGGTAAGGAAAAACGTTGAAATGGGAGGGGTTATATTTTTGCCCACTGGGAGAAAAGAAATAGGATGTTAAATTGTGAGTGAGTAAAACATTGTGAGAATGGATTCTGATGGTTATTGATTCTTGGTTCACCAGTTCATTTGAGCAGGAAAGTTCATGTAGTATAACATTATAGTATGTTTTCCTTTATGTGGAACAATGTCAGGTCATTAAAGTTGATTGCTGGTTGAGTAGTTGGAGAGCCTGTTGGCAGAAGACTGAATGGGTATGAATTGCAAGCTTGGGCCAAACTAGTAAACTAGTATGTTAAGTGGGGGAGTATCATAGATTTGAATTATAGTGTTGTTACCGCAATAGTCAAAACAATTTCATATGTTTTGGGAAATTAGCTAGGTTGAATTTGGTTATTTGAGTTCCTTTTTTATTTTGCTTTTTAAACGAGAGGTTGGAATCAAGTATGATGCCTTGGCACTTAAAATCAGATACCACCAGGAGCTTTTTCCATCAGTAGTTGTTTTTTGAGGAACATGCAGACTGTGTTTTATTTTATTGAGATGTAAACATGAGTCTCTGAGCAATTTTGTCATCTGAACCATTATAGTAGTGAGTTCTTGTGTAATTTGTTATTTGCATGAATTTATCACTGTATCATCTGCATACATTGGAACTTCAGACCCTGTACAGACTAAAGGAAGATCATTAATGCATGTGCTGAACAGTATTGACCTTTGGGGAATGAAAACTTTGTGGATATGAGTGGAAAAACAGTTTGTTTTGATTTTTACGCTGATGAGACAGTGCCAACTTTTGAAAGGTTTTTGGATTTGTTAAAAAAATCAGGATCGTTTTTACTAAATTTATATCAACAGGTTGAAATGATTAGATTGCTGATTAAAGGGGTTTGTTTATTTGTTTATGGTTTGTTTTAGGAGTTGATTTAACTTAATTAAACATTGTATCATACATATACATTGATGTTGATTAAAACTTATGATTAATGATTTGAGGTACAGTGGAATTATCATTAGGTTTGGTTTATAGTTCACGTTTGAGTTTCTGCATCGATGTAGTGTAATGAATACTAACTAAGTGTTTTGGGTTTTCTCTGGGAACATGGGTATTTCATTGTCTCTCTTTGGAATGTTTCCAGGGACTATACTCTTGGGGAGAGTGAGTGAGATTGAGGCCATAAACTACCACATTGAAAAGGGCCTGGAAGTTTTTGTTTTAGTGCAAAGGTAAAACAATTAGCGTGTGTAATTAAAACTCAGAAAAAAAACGTATTAAAATCCCATGTGGTTTAATGAGGTTCTTAATG
This sequence comes from Oncorhynchus mykiss, assembly GCF_013265735.2. Classification (NCBI taxonomy): domain Eukaryota; kingdom Metazoa; phylum Chordata; class Actinopteri; order Salmoniformes; family Salmonidae; genus Oncorhynchus; species Oncorhynchus mykiss. The sequence continues at coordinate 338,803 of NC_048592.1, forward strand.
CATGGAAGAGATAATTGGACCGAATAGTGTGTGTACCTCAAAACCCCCTCTAACTGGCTGATGAAGAGTGACAAAGGCGTTGAAGAAGGCCTTCCGAACCACTTCTACCGGGAGAAAAGAACCAAGCCAGAAATTGGTGTACAGTATCAGATCTAAGCTATCAACTGCTTTTCTTTCATGTTTCTCTCATACAGTGAGAGTCCACTTGGAGTGATCACGGAGAGAGATCTGTTCTTAACATTTTCTTATGATGCTGGTATATTGGTTGACGAATGGACAAGACATGAGTGGTAAAGATGAGACATTGATATTGGGACATTATCATGGGCCGTCGACTTTGAACTGTGAAGCTATCTGAAGAAGAACGAAAGAGTCGCCAGAAGAATCAGTGCCTGAGAGGGGGGGTTGGTCAACTGTGCCAATAAAATTGTTTATACTTTTGTGGTATCAGGTTGATTGAAGAGGTCTACACCATGTAAATTGTAGTAATTTAGATTAAGAATGCATTGAGATACTGATCTGTATTACAATCATGATTAAAAAAGTTAATAGTAGAATTATGGGATAATTATACTGAATGTAAATCTGCTAATATTGATGTGTGTTAAATTGAGGTTTTTACTTTGAGTGATAAGACAAATTTGAATCACTGAGGAATGCCATTCTAAATATTGGTTGGATAAATAGTTGGGTTGTTAATTATGATTTGGAATATGAATGATTTCCCTGACCTATTCTCTATTCCTGAGTATATTTCTGAGCATGAGGACTTAGAGGGATGTCTGTCCTATATGTTGTGAGGAGGCCTGTGTTTGGATACTGGTTCTCATGTAACTTAGGGAGAATTTCTATGTTATGTTTTATTTTCCTCAAATGGATTATTCTATGTCATTAAACATGTGCAAATTTGTCTTGTAGAATAAAGGTTGTAAACTTAGTTTCAGAAGGGAGAAAGCTTACATATAAGCTAAGGTATATAATCCAAGATGGCGTAGCAGTCAGACGTCTTGTCGTGTCGTGTCCCTTGTATATATCGTTTTTTACATATGTTTCTTCGCATATCTTTTAAAACATTTTGCTAAACCTCAACATCTAAATACTCTCCTGCAACCCGCCTCACCCAATGTAGCGTGGATCTGCTTTTTTTCCCCTAAAGTATTTATATTTACTTCGGATCCAGAACCCCTCAACTGAAGCTAGCCAGCTAACTACCAGCTATCAGTCAACAAAACATTGCTAGCGGTCATCAGCTAACCTTTAGCTCGGAAAGCTCTCGCCAGTTCGAACAACGCGACTCTAACCAGAGCATAACGGACCTATTATTTTTATCCCCGGATTCCCACCGCAAACGGAACATTTTCATCTGGATCTTCACAACTAGCTAACCGCAACCCCGGATGACTACTCCTGGCTAGCGTTTCCATCCACTTAGCTTGAAGCTAGCCGGGCCAGAGCTCCTGTGCTACCACCGAAGCATACTCCTGGGCTACAATATCCGGACCCACGACCGGTCTATCGATGTCACCGCATGAAGAGGCATAAACAGACTTAACTCCATCGCGACGTCCCCCAAAGGCTAACTTTCTAGCCCTTGCTATCTGCTTACTTTCTAATTCGGCTTGCTAACTGCTAGCTTGTTCAGCCCCGGTCTGCTAACTGCTAGCTTGTTTAGCCCCGGCCTACTAACTGTTAGCTTGTTAGCACAGGCCTGCTAACTGTCTGAATTTCTGCGTCCCCAGCCAGCCCAACCACTCACTGGACCCATATTTACTTTCAATCTCTTTTCGATTTTAAATTTGATTATACCTTCCGGTAACCTGCCTCACCCAATGTGATACGGAATCACTATTATTTTTTATTTTTAGAACACATTCAAGAACCTCCAGAAGCTAACCAGCTAACTAGCTACAAGCTATTTAGTCATTATTAGCCACTGCTAGCGGCTTTTACCTTCTGCACAGCCAGACAGTTTTTTTTGGCCTGGATAATACTTGCCAGTCTAGCTTCCCTGTCCCATCCACCGCTGCCCCCTGGACACTGTGATCACTTGGCTACATAGCTGATGCCTGCTGGACTGTCCATTAATCACGGTACTCCATTCTGTTTGTTTATGTTTTATCTGTCGGCCGCACTCAGGCTCTGTGTGTAGTTAATCCGACCCTCTCTGCCTAGTCAACGCCATTTTACCTGCTGTTGTTGTGCTAGCTGATTAGCTGTTGTTGTCTCACCTACTGTTTTAGCTAGCTCTCCCATTCAACACCTGTGATTACTGTATGCCTCGCTGTATGTCTCTCTCAAATGTCAATATGCCTTGTATACTGTTGTTCAGGTTAGTTAAGTGTTTTAGTTTACAATGGAGCCCCTAGTTCCACTCCTCATACCCCTGATACATCCTTTGTCCCACCTCCCACACATGCGGTGACCTCACCCATTACAACCAGCATGTCCAGAGATACAACCTCTCTTATCATCACCCAGTGCCTGGGCTTACCTCCGCTGTACCCGCACCCCACCATACCCTTGTCTGCGCATTATGCCCTGAATATATTCTACCATGCCCAGAAATCTGCTCCTTTTATTCTTTGTCCCCAACGCTCTAGGCGACCAGTTTTGATAGCCTTTAGCCACACCCTCATACTACTCCTCCACTGTTCCGTGGGTGGAGGTAAACCCAGGCCCTGCATGTCCCCAGGCACCCTCATTTGTTGACTTCTGTGATCGAAATAGCCTTGGTTTCATGCATGTCAACATCAGAAGCCTCCTCCCTAAGTTTGTTTTACTCACTGCTTTAGCACACTCTGCTAACCTTGATGTCCTTGCCGTGCCTGAATCCTGGCTCAGGAAGGCCACCAAAAATTCTGAGATTTCCATACCCAACTATAACATTTTCCGTCAAGATAGAACTGCCAAAGGGGGAGGAGTTGCAGTCTACTGCAGAGATAGCCTGCAAAGTAATGTCATACTTTCCAGGTACATACCCAAACAGTTCGAATTACTACTTTTAAAAATTACTCTCTCCAGAAATAAGTCTCTCACTGTTGCCGCCTGCTACCGACCCCCCTCAGCTCCCAGCTGTGCCCTGGACATCATTTGTGAATTGATCGCCCCCCATCTAGCTTCAGAGTTTGTTCTGTTAGGTGACCTAAACTGGGATTTGCTTAACACCCCGGCAGTCCTACAATCTAAGCTAGCTGCCCTCAATCTCACACAAATCATCAAGGAACCCACCAGCTACAACCCTAAATCTGTAAACAAGGGCACCCTCATAGACATCATCCTGACCAACTGGCCCTCCAAATACACCTCCACTGTCTTCAACCAGGATCTCAGCGATCACTGCATCATTGCCTGTATCCGCTACGGATCCGCAGTCAAACGACCACCCCTCATCACGGTCAAACGCTCCCTAAAACACTTCTGCGAGCAGGCCTTTCTAATCGACCTGGCCCGGGTATCCTGGAAGGATATTGACCTCATCCCGTCAGTTGAGGATGCCTGATCATTCTTTAAAAGTAACTTCCTCACCATTTTAGATAAGCATGCTCCGTTCAAAAAATGCAGAACAAAGAACAGATATAGCCCTCCAGACCTGACTGCCCTCGACCAGCACAAAAACATCCTGTGGCGGACTGCAATAGCATCGAATAGTCCCCGCGATATACAACTGTTCAGGGAAGTCAGGAACCAATACATGCAGTCAGTCAGGAAAGCAAAGGCCAGCCTCTTCAGGCAGAAATTTGCATCCTGTAGCTCTAACTCCAAAAAGTTCTGGGACACTGTGAAGTCCATGGAGAACAAGAGCACCTCCTCCCAGCTGCCCACTGCACTGAGGCTAGGTAACATGGTCACCACCGATAAATCCATGATTATCGAAAACTTCAACAAGCATTTCTCAACGTCTGGCCATGCCTTCCTCCTAGCTACTCCAACCTCGGCCAACAGCTCCGCCCCCCCGCATCTACTCGCCCAAGCCTCTCCAGGTTCTCCTTTACCCAAATCCAGATAGCAGATGTTTTGAAAGAGCTTCAAAACTTGGACCCGTACAAATAAGCTGGGCTTGACAATCTGGACCCTCTATTTCTGAAACTATCTGCCGCCATTGTCGCAACCCCTATTACCAGCCTGTTCAACCTCTCTTTCATATCGTCTGAGATCCCCAATGATTGGAAAGCTGCCGCAGTCATCCCCCTCTTCAAAGGGGGAGACACCCTGGACCCAAACTGTTACAGACCTATATCCATCCTGCCCTGCCTATCTAAGGTCTTCGAAAGCCAAGTCAACAAACAGGTCACTGACCATCTCGAATCCCACCGTACCTTCTCCGCTGTGCAATCTGGTTTCCGAGCCGGTCACGGGTGCACCTCAGCCACGCTCAAGGTACTAAACGATATCATAACCGCCATCGATAAAAGACAGTACTGTGCAGCCATCTTCATCGACCTTGCCAAGGCTTTCGACTCTGTCAATCACCATATTCTTATCGGCAGACTCAGTAGCCTCGGTTTTTCTGATGACTGCCTTGCCTGGTTCACCAACTACTTTGCAGACAGAGTTCAGTGTGTCAAATCGGAGGGCATGCTGTCCGGTCCTCTGGCAGTCTCTATGGGGGTGCCACAGGGTTCAATTCTCGGGCCGACTCTTTTCTCGGTATATATCAATGATGTTGCTCTTGCTGCGGGCAATTCCCTGATCCACCTCTACGCAGACGACACCATTCTGTATACTTCCGGCCTGTCCTTGGAAACTGTGCTCATCTAACCTCCAAACGAGCTTCAATGCCATACAACACTCCTTCCGTGGCCTCCAACTGCTCTTAAACGCTAGTAAAACCAAATGCATGCTTTTCAACCGTGCTCTGCCTGCACCCGCACGCCCAACTAGCATCCCCACCCTGGATGGTTCCGACCTAGAATATGTGGACATCTATAAGTACCTAGGTGTCTGGCTAGACTGTAAACGCTCCTTCCAGACTCATATCAAACATCTCCAATCTAAAATCAAATCTAGAATCGGCTTTCTATTCCGCAACAAAGCCTCCTTCACTCACGCCGCCAAACTTACCCTAGTAAAACTGACTATCCTACCGATCCTCGACTTTGGCGATGTCATCTACAAAATAGCTTCCAATACTCTACTTAGCAAACTGGATGCAGTTTATCACAGTGCCATCCGTTTTGTTACTATAGCACCTTATACCACCCACCACTGCGACCTGTATGCTCTAGTCGGCTGGCCCTCGCTACATATTCGTCGCCAGACCCACTGGCTCCAGGTCATCTACAAGTCGATGCTAGGTAAAGCTCCGCCTTATCTCAGTTCACTGGTCACGATGGCAACACCCACCCGTAGAACGCGCTCCAGCAGGTGTATCTAACTGATCATCCCTAAAGCCATCACCTCATTTGGCTGCCTTTCGTTCCAGTACTCTGCTGCCTGTGACTGGAACGAATTGCAAAAATCGCTGACTTTTATCTCCCTCACCAACTTCAAACATCTGCTATCTGAGCAGCTAACTGATCGCTGCAGTTGTACATAGTCTATCGGTAAATAGCCCACCCAATTTTACCTACCTCATCCCCATACTGTTTATATTTATTTACTTTTCTGCTCTTTTGCACACCAATATCTCTACCTGTACATGACCATCTGATCATTTATCACTCCAGTGTTAATCTGCAAAATTGTAATTATTCACCTATCTCCTCATCCCTTTTGCACACAATGTTTATAGACTCTCTTTTTTTTCTACTGTGTTATTGACTTGTTAATTGTTTACTCCATGTGTAACTCTGTGTTGTCTGTTCACACTGCTATGCTTTATCTTGGCCAGGTCGCAGTTGCAAATGAGAACTTGTTCTCAACTAGCCTACCTGGTTAAATAAAGGTGAAATAAATAAAATAAAAAAATAAATTTGACATTGAGGGGATTTGATTTTTGATTTTATTTTAAATATTGAGTATGTAATAAATATTCAGATTCTTTAGAAGGGACAATGTCCCTGAGAGGAGTATGTCCTGGCGGAATCAGAATTAGTTGGGTAACATAGATAAGATGTTTTACTTTCATTATATGCTTGTGAGTTACTTCTCATCAGAATGTATCTTGTTGTACTTTAGTGGTGGCCTTTTGCAGTTATCTGTTCTCTGTCAGGTTTCAGTTACTTGGGCCGCAGAGAGGGGAGAGGTCAAGCTTGTCTTCATAAGTAAACATATATTTTAAACCAATTATCTCTTGGCTCCACAATGTCTGTGTGCCAGTCACTGTGTCTCTGTGATCTTGTCCAGGAGGGGTGTATTTGATATATGCCTGTTGATGAGGTTTTGTTTTATGGTCCTGAGAGCGAGATAAGAACATAGTTTAGGAGACAAAGCTGAACGATAATTTATAGCCAATGCTGTCTGGCTATGTGTGTCTTTGCTATAAAGGATCTCAGTTGCAATGTGTAAGGACTCTCAGAGAATTCATTTATAGACACTGAATTGATCTGAGAGTCACAGGGTTGTGATGGAGCTCAAATAATTAAAGATGGACTTTATGATAACTTTGACTTGTGTGTGGTTTGCTCTCATTATTTGGTAAATACAGGAAATTTCCACGACAGTACATACCCCAACCGGAAGCCATGGATTACAGGCAACATTCACAGTGAGCTAAAGGGTAGAGCTGCCACTTTCAAGGTGCTGGACTCTAACCCGGAAGCTTATAAGAAGTCCTGCTATGCCCTCCGATGAACCATCAAATAGGCAAAGCGCCAATACAAGGCTAAGATTGAATCGTGCTACACCGGCTCCGATGCTCGTCTTATGTGGCAGGGCTTGCAAACTATTACAGACTACAAAGGGAAGCCCAGCCGTGAGCTGCCCAGTGACATGAGCCTACCAGACGAGCTAAATCACTTCTATGCTCGCTTCGAGGCAAGCAACACTGGGGCATGCATGAGAGCATCAGCTGTTCCGGATGACTGTGTGATCACGCCCTTTGTAGCCGACATGAGTAAGACCTTTAAACAGGTCAACATTCAGACGGATTACCAGGACGTGTGCTCCGGACATGTGCTGACGAACTGACAGGTGTCTTCACTGACATTTTCAACATGTCCCTGATTGAGTCTGTAATACCAACATGTTTCAAGCAGACCACCATAGTCCCTGTGTCCAAGAACACTAAGGCAAACTGCCTAAAGGACTACAGACCTGTAGCACTCACGTCCATAGCCATGAAGTGCTTTGAAAGGCTGATAATGGCTCACATCAACACCATTATCCCTGAATCCCACTCCAATTTGCATAGCACCCAAACAGATCCACAGATGATGCAATCTCTATTGCACTCCACACTGCCCTTTCCCACCTGGACAAAAGGCCCCTTTTGTCCCACACCCACCACCCGCCAACCCCTCAATTATGCTACTGCTGCTCTCTGTTTATCATATATGCATAGTCACTTTAAACATACCTACATGCACATACTACCTCACTTAGCCCGACTAACCGGCCTGTAATATAGCCTCGCTACTGTTATAGCCTCGCTACTGTTATTTTTCACTGTTTTTTAACTGTTGTTTTTTTATTTCCTTACTCTTATTTACTCTATTATTCACCTAATACTTATTTTTTACTTAAAAATTGCACTGTTAGTTAGGGCCTGTAAGTAAGCATTTCACTGTAAGGTGTTGTATTCGGCGCACGTGACAAATACACTTTGATTTGAGTGGCGGGAGGTACTGTAACCCTTTACACTCAAACCCGTATACCAGTTGATAATAGGCAGCACTAGCACTGACTTTGCTGATAGCTACTTTATTAAATGTACTTACTGTAACTGAGATATGTGGTTGTCCCACTTTGCTATCTAAAGATGAATACATTAACTGTATGTCGCTCCTGATAAGAGCGTCTCCTAAAAATTTGCCACGGACCTGTAAGGTTCTGTATTTATTTTCTTAGTCAACCTTGTGTTCTGTATCGTTGTGTTTTTGAACATAGCCCTGTTTCTTTGTGTTCTTGAACATAGCCCTGTCTTTCATTTTTGTTCATTGATTTCACCTGTGTTAGTTACTCACCTGGTCTCATCAGCTCCTTATTTAATTTAGTTCCTTCTGTTTGTGCCTGTCAGGTATTGTTCATTTTGACTACTAAGCCTTTTCCTAGCTCGTTTGTGAGAACCAGTTATAGCCTTCAGTCCTCGTTTTGATTCACCTGCCTGTTTGCCTACCTGTGTTTGACCATTGCCTGCCTATGACCATGATTCCTGCCTTCTGCGAAGTCAAAATGAACACCTGCACATGAATGTACACCTTAATCTCGCTGAGTATTCATTACAGGACCACGCATCTGAGAGGTAGACCGATTATGATTTTTCAACGCCGATACCGATACCGATTTATTGGAGGATCAAAAAAAGCAGATACTGATTAATCTGACAATTTTTATACATATATTTGTAATAATGGCAATTACAACAATACTGAATGAACACTTATTTTAACTTACAGTAATACATCAATCAAATCTATTTAGTCTCAAACAAATAATGGAACATGTTCAATTTGGTTTAAATAAAGCAAAAACAAAGTGTTGGAGAAGAAAGTAAAAGTGCAATGTTTGCCATGTAAAAAAGCTAACGTTGAAGTTAGCTGGTGGTTCCTTTTAACATGAGTCTTCAATATTCCCAGGTAAGAAGGTTTAGGTTGTAGTTATTATAGGAATTATAGGATTATTTCTCTCTATACCATTTGTATTTCATACATCTTTGACTATTGGATGTTCTAATAGGCACTACAGTATTGCCAGCATAATCTCAGGAGTTGATAGGCTTGAAGTCATGGCAAATGCAGGAAAGTGCTGTTTGAATGAATGCTTACGACCCTGCTGCTGCCTACCACCGCTCAGACAGACTGCTCTATTGAATATCAAATCATAGACTTAATTACAATGTAACACACAGATATTAATGACCTAAGGCTCGTGTGTGGTAAAATCCGGAAACTATAATTTCGAAAACAAAACGTTTATTCTTTCAGTGAAATACGGAACCGTTCCATATTATATCTAATGAGTGGCATCCCTAAGTCTAAATATTGCTGTTACATTGCACAACCTTCAACGTTATGTCATAATTATGTACAATTCAGGCCAATTAATTACGGTCTTTGTTAGGAAGAAATGGTCTTCACACAGTTCGCTACGAGCCAGGCAGCCCAAACTGCTGCATATGCCTGTAACGGCCGTTGTTGGTGGAAGAAGAGGAGGACCAATGCGCAGTGTGGTAAGTGTGCATATTGATAATTTATTATCATAAACACAAGAGAACGAAACGAAACAGTCCTGAACGGTGAATACAAAAAACACTGAACAGAAAATAATCACCCACAACTCAAAGGTGAAACCAGGCTACCTAAGTATGGTTCTCAATCAGCTGCCTCTGATTGAGAACCATACCAGGCCAAACACAGAAATCCCAAATTATAGAAAAAATAACATAGACTGCGCACCCCAACTCACACCCTGACCATAATAAAACAAAAGACAAAACAAAGGAACTAAGGTCAGAACGTGACAATACCCTGACTCTGCTTGCACAGAATGCAAGAGAAGTGACACAATTTCCCTAGTTAAAAGAAATTCATGTAAGCAGGCAATATTAACTAAATATGCAGGTTTAAAAATATATACATGTATGTTGATTTTAAGAAAGGCATTGATGTTCATGGTTAGGTACACATTGGTGCAATGACAGTGCTTTTTTCATGAATGCGTTTGTTAAATCATCACCCGTTTGGTGAAGTAGGCTGTGATTCGATGATAAATTGACAGGCACCGCATCGATTTATATGCAACGCAAGACAAGCTAGATAAACTAGTAACATCATAAACCATGTGTAGTTAACTAGTGATTATGTTAAGATTGATCGTTTTTTATAAGATAAGTTTAATGCTAGCTAGCAACTTACCGGTGTCCAAAAATGGCGATTACCGATTGTTATGAAAACTTTAAATCGGCCCTAATTAATCGGCCTTTACGATTAATCGGTCAACCTCTAATCTGAATGCACTCATTCCATGTGCATCAAAATTATGATCTGATCTGCTTCTCTGAATTGCCTTGTGAAAGCCTAACACTGTAAGATCATATTTTATAATTTAGCTAGTCATGTTGACAATGGAACAAGCTTTCAAATGATTCCCACCTGACCCAGATTGTGATTTATAATAGACAGTTTGCGTAAACAACAGTAATTGTGTAAAGGCGGGGATGCAGGGCTGTGTTCCAAACAAAACAACTACAAGTGTGATTACTCAAGTTCCTCAAAAGCATGGCGAGGATAGCTAAAAAACACATATTTGAAGACTTTAATTCACAAAGTGCATTGAAATGACATTGGAGAGGTGTATGGCCACTTCGAAACACCAGGTAGACCTCCCACATTTTGCAAGAATATTCTTATCATGACATTGAATCTATCCAGGCTATTTTAAGATTTCGTAATCAACAAATGCTACGAAAATCACAGTAAATGTAAAACGCACCTAAATTCAAGTGGAATTGTTTGGATTTAGTCTTGTATTAGGTGAATTGTTGTGTCCTCACCTTTAGTCTAATAATTTTCCCATAATCTCCCAACTTTTCTCTTGTAATTGCTACCATGATTAGGCATTCCATATTTCTTCCATAAGAAATACTTAAAGTTAGCCGTATCCATATAAGCCAATTCCCACAAGTGTAAGGGGTTTTAACTATTACCTATCTGGACAACTGAAGTGCTCAGAACAAACAGCATTTGAACTGAGGTGATAAGGTCAAAGGTCAACAAGTGAACACTGTTGCTTCCTGTTGGGACTTTGGCCTTATAAGGCATTGAGTTTTTCCTGGTCAGGTCATATGGTTGGGAAATACTCCTATTAGTATTACTTGCCCAATATGCATGATGATTGTGAAGAATGTTCTATGTCTGCACCAGTTTCTGATATATATACAGTGCCTTGCGAAAGTCTTCGGCCCCCTTGAACTTTGCGACCTTTTGCCACATTTCAGGCTTCAAACATAAAGATATAAAACAGTATTTTTTTTGTGAAGAATCAACAACAAGTGGGACACAATCATGAAGTGGAACGACATTTATTGGATATTTCAGACTTTTTTAACAAATCAAAAACTGAAAAATTGGGCGTGCAAAATTATTCAGCCCCCTTAAGTTAATACTTTGTAGCGCCACCTTTTGCTGCGATTACAGCTGTAAGTCGCTTGGGGTATGTCTCTATCAGTTTTGCACATCGAGAGACTGAAGTTTTTTCCCATTCCTCCTTGCAAAACAGCTCGAGCTCAGTGAGGTTGGATGGAAAGCATTTGTGAACAGCAGTTTTCCGTTCTTTCCACAGATTCTCGATTGGATTCAGGTCTGGACTTTGACTTGGCAATTCTAACACCTGGATATGTTTATTTTTGAACCATTCCATTGTAGATTTTGCTTTATGTTTTGGATCATTGTCTTGTTGGAAGTCAAATCTCCGTCCCAGTCTCAGGTCTTTTGCAGACTCCATCAGGTTTTCTTCCAGAATGGTCCTGTATTTGGCTCCATCCATCTTCCCATCAATTTTAACCATCTTCCCTGTCCCTGCTGAAGAAAAGCAGGCCCAAACCATGATGCTGCCACCACCATGTTTGACAGTGGGGATGGTGTGTTGCTTTTACGCCAAACATAACGTTTTGCATTGTTGCCAAAAAGTTCAATTTTGGTTTCATCTGACCAGAGCACCTTCTTCCACATGTTTGGTGTGTCTCCCAGGTGGCTTGTGGCAAACTTTAAACAACACTTTTTATGGATATCTTTAAGAAATGGCTTTCTTCTTGCCACTCTTCCATAAAGGCCAGATTTGTGCAATATACGACTGATTGTTGTCCTATGGACAGAGTCTCCCACCTCAGCTGTAGATCTCTGCAGTTCATCCAGAGTGATCATGGGCCTCTTGGCTGCATCTCTGATCAGTCTTCTCCTTGTATGAGCTGAAAGTTTAGAGGGACGGCCAGGTCTTGGTAGATTTGCAGTGGTCTGATACTCCTTCCATTTCAATATTATCGCTTGCACAGTGCTCCTTGGGATGTTTAAAGCTTGGGAAATCTTTTTGTATCCAATTCCGGCTTTAAACTTCTTCACAACAGTATCTCGGACCTGCCTGGTGTGTTCCTTGTTCTTCATGATGCTCTCTGCGCTTTTAACGGACCTCTGGGACTATCACAGTGCAGGTGCATTTATACGGAGACTTGATTACACACAGGTGGATTGTATATATCATCATTAGTCATTTAGGTCAACATTGGATCATTCAGAGATCCTCACTGAACTTCTGGAGAGAGTTTGCTGCACTGAAAGTAAAGGGGCTGAATAATTTTGCACGCCCAATTTTTCAGTTTTTGATTTGTTAAAAAAGTTTGAAATATCCAATAAATGTTGTTCCACTTCATGATTGTGTCCCACTTGTTGTTGATTCTTCACCAAAAAATACAGTTTTATATCTTTATGTTTGAAGCCTGAAATATGGCAAAAGGTCGCAAAGTTCAAGGGGGCTGAATACTTTCGCAAGGCACTGTAGATAGCTTTTATTCCCGGTATTTGAAATGCCACTACTCCTTTATTATGATTACAATTTTGATTACTAACTGGTATAATACTGTAATAGTTACAATCATTTAGTCAACCATACATTCTCTGCCTTGACAGCGGGTAGTAAGTGAAGAGTAGTAATCTCTGTAATAGCTTTGATGTGGGCAGATGTAGAGCCCTCCTGTCTGTCATGTCATGAACCTTCAACTTACAATATGTTAGACACCCAGCCCATCAATGTGGGTAGAAATTTTTGTTAAAATGAGATCAATGCGGTACATTAACAACTTTTAGGTAATTCAACCAACAAGCCATGTGAATGCAATGTGAATACATTGACACGTTTTAAGGTAATTTTATACACACCTTTAGCTGCATGAATGAATAGAAGGGGCATATCTCAGTATGGTGAAAGACTAACGGGGAGAGTTGACATTGATCCTGACGGGTTTATTACAGTGCCATACTGTATAGATTAACATATAGATCGATGTGCACACGTGCATACTCTCTCTCTCTCACACACACACACACACACACACACACACACACACACACACACCAGCCTCCCTGTTTCTTCATGTGGTTTAGGCCACTTTCTATTTCTGCCCTACACTTGAATTATGATTGAGGAGATATCCTCTACCTCACCATACTACCCTCACCATATTTCTAACTTAATGGTCACATTGGAAGGAGATCATCTTCAGATAGCGTAGGCCTTCATTACTGTACAGTATTGTACCAGAGCCTGGGGAGAGGCCACTGCCACAGACCAGAGCTAAGAGAGGTCTCAGGGTAGAGAAGCTCAGTGGGCTCTATTAGCCTCCTTGCTGGGAAGGTCCTAGAAGGAGCTTGAAGGCGCTGGTAGGTTCTGGAAAAGGAAAGAGAAAGGGGGATACCTCGTCAGTTGTACAACTGAATGCCTTCAACTGAAATATGTATTCTGCATTTAACCCAACCCCTCTGAATCAGAGAGGTGCGGGGGGCTGCGGGGAAGGTTGTGGCAGGAAGGTTTTCCATTTACAGCATCACAAGTATGTTATCATTGCAACACACTGGGAAATGGGTCATGGAGAATACCTGTGTGTATGAGGGTGTGTATTTATACCCTGGCCTGCAGTGAGTGGTTGTGGCAGCTCACCACCACATGGTGGGTAAGATGGAGTGGTCCTTGTGGAAAAATGTGAACTGAAATTACAGGGAGAGTTAGTCACACAGATCTTCCATTCCCCTTCCGCTGGACGGATGGGGGATGTAGACAGAAAAAAGGGTTCCAAAAGGGTTGTTTGAGGATGGACAGAGTTCTACCAAGAACTGTTTGACAAGAATAACCCTTTTTAGAAGACAAGGGTTCTTTATAAGTCAAATGGTTCTACCTAGAATTTTAACATCCAATGAACAGTTTTTGGAAGAAAGGGTTCTTTGGTGTTCTTTTGGAAGGAGGCAAGAATAAATATTTAGAAGGCAAGAACAGTTCTACATAACCATATATAATGTTCCCTAGCATGCTCTATTGCAGGAATATTTTCTGAATTGTTTTACTGTAATATGTGTTTTTGCATGTACATTGATTGGTTGATTCATTTTATGCTAGACAAAGATAAATAATGTACAGTTTTCTAAACAAATCCAATCTGTTAGTAATTGGATTTATTGCACCTGTTACTGAGATGGTTGTTCCAGTTTAGATGATTGAGGTAGTCTCAGTATTTAATCTCCCGACCCTGGAAGTCTTTCTGAATGCAGGTTGCGGGTGATTAACAATTCCACTTGTTGGATATCCTAACTCTGGCTGGATTCCAATAGGAATTACACATCACTTTGGAAGCCAGCATAATGTGACTTGCGAGGCCTGATGTGGACTGTAACAAGGAGATTCTTAACAACACTTTGTTAAGAAACAACTAGGCCCTCAAAGAAAGGCCTTATGATATACAGTATGTAAATAATTTCATTTTAAAGGCTAACAAGGCTGGTGGAACCGTTCATAGGAAGAACCCTCCTAAGATAAAATGGTTCTTGGTAGAACCCTTTATAGACAGTTCTAGGAAGAAGCTTTAGATAATGCAAAATTATTCAGCCCCTTTACTTTCAGTGCAGCAAACTCTCTCCAGAAGTTCAGTGAGGATCTCAGAATTATCCAATGTTGACCTAAATGACTAATGATGATAAATACAATCCACCTGTGTGTAATCAAGTCTCCGTGTAAATGCACCTGCACTGTGATAGTCTCAGAGGTCCGTTAAAAGCGCAGAGAGCATCATGAAGAACAAGGAACACACCAGGCAGGTCCGAGATACTGTTGTGAAGAAGTTTAAAGCCGGAATTGGATACAAAAAGATTTCCCAAGCTTTAAACATCCCAAGGAGCACTGTGCAAGCGATAATATTGAAATGGAAGGAGTATCAGACCACTGCAAATCTACCAAGACCTGGCCGTCCCTCTAAACTTTCAGCTCATACAAGGAGAAGACTGATCAGAGATGCAGCCAAGAGGCCCATGATCACTCTGGATGAACTGCAGAGATCTACAGCTGAGGTGGGAGACTCTGTCCATAGGACAACAATCAGTCGTATATTGCACAAATCTGGCCTTTATGGAAGAGTGGCAAGAAGAAAGCCATTTCTTAAAGATATCCATAAAAAGTGTCGTTTAAAGTTTGCCACAAGCCACCTGGGAGACACACCAAACATGTGGAAGAAGGTGCTCTGGTCAGATGAAACCAAAATTGAACTTTTTGGCAACAACAACAAGACGTTATGTTTGGCGTAAAAGCAACACAGCTCATCACCCTGAACACACCATCCCCACTGTCAAACATGGTGGTGGCAGCATCATGGTTTGGGCCTGCTTTTCTTCAGCAGGGACAGGGAAGATGGTTAAAATTGATGGGAAGATGGATGGAGCCAAATACAGGACCATTCTGGAAGAAAACCTGATGGAGTCTGCAAAAGACCTGAGACTGGGACGGAGATTTGACTTCCAACAAGACAATGATCCAAAACATAAAGCAAAATCTACAATGGAATGGTTCAAAAATAAACATATCCAGGTGTTAGAATGGCCAAGTCAAAGTCCAGACGAGAATCTGTGGAAAGAACTGAAAACTGCTGTTCACAAATGCTCTCCATCCAACCGCACTGAGCTCGAGCTGTTTTGCAAGGAGGAATGGGAAAAAATTTCAGTCTCTCGATGTGCAAAACTGATAGAGACATACCCCAAGCGACTTACAGCTGTAATCGCAGCAAAAGGTGACGCTACAAAGTATTAACTTAAGGGGGCTGAATAATTTTGCACGCCCAATTTTTCAGTTTTTGATTTGTTAAAAAAGTTTGAAATATCCAATAAATGTCGTTCCACTTCATGATTGTGTCCCACTTGTTGTTGATTCTTCACAAAAAAATACAGTTTTCTATCTTTATGTTTGAAGCCTGAAATGTGGCAAAAGGTCGCAAAGTTCACGCAGGCCGAATACTTTCGCAAGGCACTGTACAGGGGATTCTTTGAAGAACCCTACATAGAGGGTCCTAGTAGAACCCTCTGAAAAGGGTTCTACCCATCACCAACAAGGGTTCCGCTATGGGGACAAACCGAAGAACCCTGTATGGTTCTACTTATCACCTTTTATTCTTTGAGTGTAGCATTCCATTTCACAAGTATTGAATAAATGAAACAGAAACAAATCGAAACAACAAGCTGTATTGAAAGAGCTTTGATAAACAGCATATATTGTATCACTCTTTCCCTCCTCTTTCTCTCTCATCAACACAATGTTGAATCCAAACCACCCACCTCAGCTGCCTGTTGTTCTTTTCTTAACTATGTGTTCATTTACTGTTCCCTCAATTCACTCTCACTCCTCCATCTCTCTTCCTAGTATTTGTTCTGCTTGAAATCAGTTGCATTATGCACCCTTGATCCAAGAACATGTGTTATTCTATATTGTCATTATTGGTGTTTGATAATTGATACAAGGACCTAACCTCACCAAAGGCTACATATAGTGCTCAGTGCTACATAGTGGAGCATGGAGCTCCAAATGGGACAGACTGTGAATGAAGGCCCATTGCAAAATGTCTGAGAGTAACACTGATGTCTAGCACATGTTTCCCTCTCGCCCAACAGAAATAGACAGTCCTATTTAGAGGGATGGTTTGTTTGCGGTCTCAGAGCACTGATGTTTGCAATCTGGAAGCCGTGGCAGGTTTTTACACGATCAGTCATTCAAAAAGTGGTCGGAGAAAGAATTCACCATGTCTCTCTTTGTTTCTCTGTTGCCATGCACTTGTGCTAAATCATCATTTGATTCATATAGACTGCACGGGGAGTGCAGAAAGTATGCCGGACGCCGTCCAAGTCCTATCCAATGTCCAGAGGAATGAAGAAAAAGGGGAAAATACAAATATTTTTAGTGGCAAAGAGCAAAACCAAAGAGCCATCTGGTGGATCATTAAAATTAATTAGAGGTTTGAGACAAGTGACTCTATGTAAATTACAGCTGTTAAATTCCTGCCATCTTCACATGTAGGAAAACCCATTGAATAATGAACAATATAAATAGTCAGCAGACGGACTGTTACAGTAGTTAGCTGTGGTTCTGGCCATTAGACAACAAAGACATTTTCATCACATGAACGTCAAGGCAAGGTGTGTGTGTGTGTGTGTGTGTGTGTGTGTGTACAACCTGACAGCGCACTGCAACATGTTTCTTTTTCCTAGAATCTCTACTGCTTACCTTGATGACTACTAAAATGGGGACCCAAAGACAGACAAATGTTCTTTATCATTGCAAATGTTCTTTATCATTGCAAATGTTCTTTATCATTGAACGGCTCTGTCATGGCTGTCTCCTGCGTAGCCTTACAACACACACACACACACAAGGATTTTCTACCATATTGTGTCCTCAGAATAGAGTCCTCAGCATACATGCTGCCTCATTCCAGGTTGTTGTGACTGTTCATTCAGAAAATAAGAATCTAAAACCGCTTGCCTTGGTTTTTCTAAAACAAATAAACAAATTTCTGAAATAAGTTTTGGATTTGCTCTTTTCTTTTTTAACCCTTTTTCCTCCCCAATTTCGATCTTGTCTCATCGCTGCAACTCCCCAACGGGCTCGGGAGGCAAAAGTTGAGTCATGTGTCCTCCGAAACATTAACATCCGCCACAAGGAGTTGCTAGAGCGCAATGAGCCAAGTATAGCACCTCCCACCTCCCGCCTCTCGGGAAGCCCAAAAAGAAGACCCTTCTATTCACAGAGTACTTTCCTTTCCTTTATAACTGAAAAGGAAAGGAAAGAGCAGTCTTAATGAGCGCTATCAGAGCTGTGCATGTGTGTGTGTATCTGCGTGCAAGTGTGCATGCGCACATGTGTGTGCGTGTGGGCGTGAATGTGTGCGAGCAGAGCACGTTTCTGTGCCATAGCTTTAGCCTCAGGTGTTACAAGAGCAGACGGACCAATTTGGAAGTGTAAGTACCCACAAGCCCTTACAGCACTGGACATGGTGTGGTGCTGCAGACCTGAGACACTGAAGAAACATCCATATGTAAATAGAAAGACCTACCAATATTTTACCTCAGGCTGACAGAGAGACATCCCAGCTAGATGACACTGGGGGATTAAGTAAAGGCAGTTCTCCTTGTTTTAGCCGTTATCCATACGGCTCTTTGGGGTTAAACAGAAATATGATGGAACATTCTGGATGACATGATCTGACCAGGAGTTTTTCTGAGAGCCTTTCAGCAGGAGGAAACATTATTTTTGATATGGTGTAGCAATATTATGAAATGATCAGCCTTGTGTGAATGTGAATGCACTGTATTATCCAGTAGAACGCCATTTACACTCCTGCTCTCACTAACCTCTCAGTATCTCTGCTTATGAGTCGGTTACCAAAACAACAGCATTTCAAAACATGGCCTACCTTGTGCTGCATACACTGTAAGGCTTACAGTGGGAAGTCAACACGGCAACGGAGCCAAACATTTTTACCCCCGGTTCATTTCACTGACACCATGACACAGACAGTTAATGACTCTGTGAGATGGTGAACTTCACAAGGCTATATGACCTACCATCATGAAGTTTATACTGCTACACAGCACACAGTCACGTAGGTCTACAATGCTGTTACACAGCACACAGTCATGTAGGTCAACACTACTGTTGCATAGCACAAAGTCATGTGGGTCTACTTTGACACAGCACATAGTCATGTATACTGAACAAAAATATAAATGCAACTTGCAACAATTTCAAAGATTGTACTGAGTTACAGTTCATATAAGGAAATCAGTCAAATGAAATAAATTAAATAGGCCATAATCTATGGATTTCACATGACTGGACAGGGGTACAGCCACCCACTGGGGAGCCAGACCCAGCCAGTCAGAAACTTTTTTTTTCTCCACAAAAGGGCTTTATTACAGACTGAAATATTCCTCAGTTTCATCAGCAGGTGAAGAAGTCGAATGTGAAGGTCCTAGGCTGGCGTGGTAACACATGGTCTGCGGTTGGACGTACTGCCAAATTCTCTAAAACAGCACTGGAGGTGGCGCATGGTAGAGAAATTAACATTCAACTCTCTGGCAACAGCTCTGTGGGACATTCCTGCAGTCAGCATTGAAATTGCACACTCCCTGAACTTGAGACATCTGTGGCATTGTGTTGTGTGACAAAACTGCACATTTTAGAGTGCACATGTGTAATGTGCACCTGTGTAATGATGCACCTGTGTAATGATCATGTTGTTTATTCAGCTTCTTGATATGCCACACCTGTCAAGTGGATGAATTATCTTGGCAAAGGAGAAATGCTTAGATTTTTGGGAACAGGAACAATGGTGGCCCTCTTGAAGCATATTTGCACAGCAGACTGGGATAGGGATTGATTGAATATGTCCGTAAACCCACCAGCCAGCTGGTCTGCGAATGCTCTGAGAGTGCGGCTAGGGATGCCATCTGGGCCGGCAGCCTTGCGAGGGTTAACACGTTTAAATGTTTTACTCACGTTGGCTACGGTGAAGGAGATCACACAGGTTTTGGTAGCGGGCTGTGTCAGTGGCACTGCTCAATGCGAGCAAAGAAGTTGTTTCATTTGTCTGGGAGCAAGAAGTCTGTGTCCGCAACGGGGCTGGTTTTCTTTTTGTAATCCGTGATTGACAGTCGACCCTGCCACATACGTTTTGTGTTTGAGTCGTTGAATTGCGACTACTTTGTCTCTATACTGACACTTAGCTTCCTTGATTGCCTTGTGGAGGGAATAGCTACGCTCTTTGTATTCGGTCATGTTTCCGGTCGCCTTGCCATGATTAAAAGCAGTGATTCGCGATTGCAGTTTTGCGCGAATGCTGATAGTCACCGTGGGTACAACATCACCGATGCACTTGTTAGTAAACTCACTCACCGCGTCAGCGTATACATCAATGTTGTTGTCTGAGACTATCCGGAACATATCCCAGTACACGTGATTGAAGCAACCTTGAATCATGTGACTGAGCTAATTCAATAATCATACAACCCCTTCCGATGCATGCGACGTGATTTGAGAACGTTTTGTTGCTAACCTTACTTTGCTACCTGATAACTTTACGTTTTTTACTTTTTAATTACCGTATATATTTTTTGTTTTTCCCCTAATTCAACTTTTTTTTTCATTTAACTTATTCACTCCGGAAGCTTTATCTGGACGTGGTTCGTCAGGACCTCCACCAGCCAAAGCTAAGTAGTAACATTAACATGATGCCTCCTAATTGCAGTCGCTGTACTCATAATATAATGGAGAATGGTCGCCCTATGGCGAGGATAGCTGTGTTGCAAGCCCAGCTTCAGACGCAATCATTTGGCAAGGGTAATTTCAGTGTAGGAAAGGATGAAACAGCATCTGTGCCACCAGTAAGTACAGATAGTAGTATAAATCTCCTCGCACGGTCCCCGCACCTGGACAACTTTCTCATGGCTTCTGTAGGGAAATGGTGTAGGAATGCTCAACCGGTGTTGCTCATTCTGCCGACAGAAACTTTCAACCGGTTCTCCCCATTAAGCAGCGAGTCGGAGTCGAAGGCCGAGCCTTCTCTGGTCTCTACTCCTCCCGTTATGGGGTCTGAATCATCCAGCGATCATACACTGTTTACCAGGGGGCAGGGCTACCAACGTTAAGGCTACTCTGGTGCTGGCTAAAGCTAAAACTGGTGAGTGTAGAGAGTATAGGGATATTGTTATCCATGTCGGCACCAACGATGTTAGGATGAAACAGTCAGAGGTCACCAAGCACAACATAGCTTCAGCATGTAAATCAGCTAGAAAGATGTGTCTGCATCGGGTAATTGTCTCTGGCCCCCTCCCAGTTAGGGGGAGTGACAGCAGAGTTTCACAACGCAATCGCTGGTTGAAAACTGTTTTCTGCCCCTCCCAAAAGATAGAATGTGTAGATAATTGTCCCTCTTTCTGGGACTCACCCACAACCAGGACCAACCCTGACCTGTTGAGGAGTGACGGACTCCATCCTAGCTGGAGGGGTGCTCTCATCTTATCTACCAACATAGACAGGGCTCTAACTCCCCTAACTCCACAATGAGGGTGAAATAGGGTCAAATAGGGTGCAAGCCTGTTAGCCAGCCTGCCAGCTTAGTGGAGTCCATATCCCCTACACTTATGATAGCAAATTTCAATTTACAAAAAATATCACAGTTTTCGTCTTTTGAGCTTCTAGTCATGAAATCTATGCAGCTTACTCAATCACTTTTTATAGCTACTGCTGACAGGCCTCCTGGGCCAAATACAGCGTTCCTCACTGAGTTCTCTGAAATCCTATCGGACCTTGTAGTCATGGCAGATAATATTCACATTTTTAGTGACTTCAATATTCACATGGAAAAGTCCACAGACCCACTCCAAAAGGCTTTCGGAGCCATCATCCACTCTGTGGGTTTTGTCCAACATGTCTCCGGACCTACTCACTGCCACAGTCATACTCTGGACCTAGTTTTGTCCCATGGAATAAATGTTGTGGATCTTAATGTTTTTCCTCAGAATCCTGGACTATCGGACCACCATTTTATTACGTTTGCCATCGCAACAAATAATCTCCTCAGACCCCAACCAAGGATCATCAAAAGTCGTGCTATAAATTCTCAGACAACACAAAGATTCCTTGATGCCCTCCCAGACTCCCTCTGCTTACCCAAGGACGTCAGAGGACAAAAATCAGTTAACCGCCTAACTAAGAAACTCAATTTAATCTTAAACTAAAAACATTTGTCAGAAGAAACTAGCTCCCTGGTATACAGAAAATACCCGAGCACTGAAGCAAGCTTCCAGAAAATTGCAACGGAAATGGCGCTACACCGAACTAGAAGTCTTCCGACTAGCTTGGAAAGACAGTACCGTGCAGTATCGAAGAGCTCTCACTGCTGCTCGATCATCCTATTTTTCTAACTTAATTGAGGAAAATGAGAACAATCCGAAATGTATTTTTGATACTGTCGCAAAGCTAACCTAAAAGCAGCATCCCCAAGAGAGGATGGCTTTCACTTCAGCAGTGATAAATTCATGAACCTCTTTAAGGAAAAGATAATGATCATTAGAAAGCAAATTACGGACTCCTCTTTAAATCTGCATATTCCTCCAATGCTCAGTTGTCCTGAGTCTGCACAACTCTGCCAGGACTTGGCTCAAGGGGGACAAGTGTTTTAGTACTATATCTCTTGACACAATGATGAAAATAATAATGGCCTCTAAACCTTCACGCGGCATACTGGACCCTATTCCAACTAAACTACTGAAAGAGCTGCTTCCTGTGCTTTGCCCTCCTGTTTGAACATAATAAATGGCTCTCTATCCACCGGATGTGTACCAAACTCACTAAAAGTGGCAAGTAATAAAGCCTCTCTTGAAAAAGCCAAACCTTGACCCAGAAAATATAAAAAACTATCGGCCTATGTCGAATCTCCCATTCCTCAAAAAAAAAAAAAAAAGCTGTTGACAAACAATGTATACGAAATGCTTCAGTCTGGTTGTAGACCTCATCATAGCACTGAGACTGCACTTGTGAAGTTGGTAAATTACCTTTTAATGGCGTCAGACCGAGGCTCTTGATCTGTCCTCGTGGTCCTAGTTTAGTTTAGTTTAGTTTATTAATTCGACCATTTTAAAAAAACAAGCACACATAAAACTTAAAAGCCAAATATGCACATGAATAAAATCATTGAGGATAACACACAAAGTCTGCGACTTATTTCCATTGTGGTCCTCTTGAGACAAGATGGCTAGACAAGATCAAACACAGTATGGCAGTAAAATAATAAAACAAAAACATAGAAGAAGAACATTTATCTCATCATTCCAGTTACATCGAAGGGGTTATTCATATGGGCACAGTAGACATATTATCAAACATATTTTTACTTTATTTTTAAAGCTGTCCGGAGAAGACGTTGTTTTTATAGAAAGAGGCTACTCATTCCACTCTGAGGCTCCAGTATACAAGAAAGTACCTTTCCCAGCATTACTTCTGAGCCTGTATAAGCACACACCAGCAACACCCTATCTGGTGCTGTGATTGAGGAAAGTAATCACTTAGATATCTGGGCGCAGGACCATAAATACTCCTGTTAACCAAACCTAGTCTAATCTGGGACACCCTAGTCTCAACAGGCAGCCAGTTTAGTTCCTGATAGCAGCTCCTGCCTATGTGAGTATATAGACTCACCTTCAATACTACCCTGATTAGCTTATTCTGGGCTATCTGTAGCTTCCCCTTCATAAGTTTAGATAAGCCCCAAACCAGGAAGTACTAGCATAGGCAAAATGGCATTGAATGAGGGAAGTAGCTAGCACTTTCATGGAGTCCTCATCAAGCAGCTTGGACTTTCTAGCCAAAAACTTAGTCCTGGCATTAACCTTCCCTAGCACCTTATTGGCCATGCTCACACCTCCCAAGCTTCCATCAAGGATACATCCCAAGTAGCTAACAGAGGTTTTAGTAGTCAGCACCTCACCCCCGAAATCCACTCTGATTTCAGACAACCTACACAATTTAGGTCTGAATCCAAAGATAATTGCTTCAGTTATCCCTAAGTGCAGAGATAGCTTATTATCTCCAAGCCATTTGCTAATGTTAGTAAGCTCTGTGCTAAGTATGCTCTCCAACATAGTTTTACTTTTATGAGACACCAGAAGTGTATAGTCATCCGCACAAAGAAAAAGACGGCAAGAACAATCATCTTTCATATCGTTAATGTACAATAAAAACAGCAGAGGCCCAAGCAGGCTCCCCTGCGGAACGCCACAACTCATTGGTTTTGCCTGAGACAGTGAACCATTAACCTCTACTACTTGCTCCCTTCCTGATAAATAGGAATTTACCCAGCCTAGAGGGATACTACTTAACCCCAGTGCCTCCAGTTTGGAGACCTTAGTGCTGCTTTTGATTCCATTGATCACCATATTCATTTGGAGAGATTGGAAACCCAAATTGGTCTACACAGACAAGTTCTGGCCTGGTTTAGATCTTATCTGTCGGAAAGATATCAGTTTGTCTCTGTGGATGGTTTGTCCTCTGACGAATCAACTGTATATTTCAGTGTTCCTCAAGGTTACATTTTAGGACCACTATTGTTTTCACTATATATTTTACCTCTTGGGGATGTCATTCTAAAACATAACGTTAACTTTCACTGCTATGCAGATGACACACAGCTGTACATTTCAATGAAACATGGTGAAGCCCCAAAATGCCCCTCGCTGAAAGCCTGTGTTTCAGACATAAGGAAGTGGATGGCTGCAAATGTTCTACTTTGAAACTCGGACAAAACATAGATGCTTGTTCTAGGTCCCAAGAAACAAAGAGATCTTCTGTTGAATCTGACAATTAATATTGATGGTTGTACAGTCGTCTCAAAAACAACTGTGAAGGACCTCGGCGTTTCTCTGGACCCTGATCTCTCTTTTGATGAACATATCAAGACTGTTTCAAGGACAGTTTTTTTACATCTACGTAACATTGTGAAAATTTGAAATTTTCTGTCCAAAAATGATCCAGAAAAATGTATCTATGCTTTTATCACTTCTAGGTTAGACTGCTGCAATGCTCTACTTTACGGCTACCCGGATAAAGCACTAAATAAACTTCAGTTAGGGCTAAATACAGCTGCGAGAATCTTGACTAGAACCAAAAGATTTGATCATATTACTCCAGGGCTAGCCTCTCTACATTGGCTTCCTGTTTACCTTTTGTGACTAGGGTGCAGTATTTTTATTTTTGGAACAATAACGTTCCCATAGTAAACAGGATATTTTGTCAGGACAAGATGCTAGAATATGCATATAATTGACAGCTTAGGATAGAAAACACTCTAAAGTTTCCAAAACTGTAAAAATATTGTCTGTGAGTATAACAGAACTGATGTTGCAGGCGAAAGCCTGAGAAAAATCCAATCAGGAAGGGAAAGCTCTGCGTTCCTATGCTTCCCTATTGAGCAGTGAATGAGATATCAACCAGATTCCTTTTCTATGGCTTCCCTAATGTGTCTAGTGTCACAATACATAGTTTAAGGCTTTTATTTTGAAAAATGAGCCTGAACGTTAACATTGCGTCAGTGGTCAGCTGAAGTCTCTCAGAGTGTTTTGTGCGTAAAGGACAAATGCGGCCATTGTTTCTCTCTATTCTACTAAGAAGCCACCAGTCCCGGTTGATATATTATCGAATAGATATTTGAAAAGCACCTTGAGGATTGATTATAAACAACGTTTGCCATGTTTCTGTCGATATTATGGAGCTAATTTGGAATATTTTTCGGCCTTTTCGTGACTACAATTTCCGGGGGATTTCTCAGCCAAACGTGAAGAACAAACGGAGCTATTTCGCCTACAAAAATAATATTTTGGGAAAAAAGGAACATTGGCTAACTGGGAGTCTCGTGAGTGAAAACATCCGAAGCTCATCAAAGGTAAACTATTTAATTTGATTGCATTTCTGATTTCCGTGACCAAGTTACTTGCTGCTAGCTGGACAATGCTAGGCTATCGATAAACTTACACAAATGCTTGTCTAGCTTTGGCTGTAAAGCATATTTTGAAAATCTGAGATGACAGGGTGATTAACAAACGGCTAAGCTGTGTCTCAATATATTTCACTTGTGATTTTCATGAATACAAATATTTTCTAGGAATATTTATGTCCGTTGCGTTATGCTAATTAGTGTCAGTCAATGATTACGCTCCCTCATGCGGGATGGGGAGTCACAACCTCTTAGAGCTACCCCCTACTTTTTTCAATTTCCGCCTGAAGACATAAACACTCTGAAGTTTGTGTAAATGTAAATTGAATATAACACAATAGATCTGGTTTAGATAATACAATGAAAAAAAAACATATGTTTTTTCTTATTGTTGTATAATCATCTTTAAAATGAACAAGATAAAACAAACATTCAGATAGGATGATGGGGAAATTTTCAGTGAAAAATATAAGAGGGCAACAGAATGATAACTTCCAAAATGAGTGTGCTACATGGCATTTATCATGAAGTCACCCAGGTGTCTCACACAGGTAGCCCAAATGTAACCAAGTGGACAAATTGGTGAAGGTATACATTTTGAAACAAATAACTATATACAAAATGCCAAAATGGTATTCTAACACACCCCCCCAAAAAAATGGAGAAAGAAATATTAAGCAAAAAAATATATATATATATAGAGTACAGGGGACATAAGGTTGAATATATTATTATAGACCTGCTAGATCTACTGTCTCTTTTATATTATGACATTTCAGCTAGATCTACTGTCTCTATTATATTATGACAGACCAGCTAGATCTACTGTCTTTATTATATTACAACAGACCAGCTGTATCTACTGTCTCCATTTCACTTTGGCCATTGTTGTGGGCCTGCCCTCCACTCAACAGCCTCAAATAGGCTATTTCGTGTGGGTTGGGGTGGGGCGGCAGACACACGCATCTCACATTTCATTACATTACATTTTTATATATTGCTTCTAAAATGTAAAAAAAATCACAAATAATATTTTATATGATTAATTTCAAGGGCATTAGCATGAGAAGAACTTACCAGTCCAAAATGATGTCCTCTCCGTTAAAAAAATATTCCTCCACTTGGGAATCGCTAAATGAATCGTCCTACAACAATGTCTGTCTCACTTTCCCAATCAATTTATTCTAAAATTGTGTGTACATCTGTATATCTAGACTTCGATTTAGCTTTCCCTGACTTAGTCGCCATACTGATTGATATATAAACAGCTGAATCTCTGCGTTTACCAAAACAATGCTGTGTGTAATATGCGTTGCTCCTTCCGGTATGAAACTTCAATAGCGAATGACTCTCTTTACGCCGGAGTTTACTACATGGGTTGGTCTTCCAACACATAACCATTACATATTGCCGTTTACCTCAGCTCATTGTCTATCTACCCAGCTAGATTTCAAGACGATCAGTGGTCATTGGGTTAAAATACAGTCAATCAACGAAACAGTGGTCATTTCAATCGCGTTGTAGCGCGGATATTCAGCGCAACGGATTGAATCGAGCCCTAAGTCAACTTAATGATCTTCCATAAATAAGATCTCTGCTTAAAATATGAGATTTAGTTTAATGCATTTTGCAGATATATAAAGAGATAACTTGTAAAAACCTGCCAGTATTGTATGCATTTGGAAATCACAAATCTGTCTTAAGCTATTTTCCACTCTACTCTCATCTATAGTAGAACAAGATACAACACAGAGATAGGGAGCTTCTCTCTTTTGCCTCTATTTCAGTCTTTCCAATCCCCCTTCCTTCCTTTATTTACAGTGTCTTTGTATCAGCATTGTTTAACTTGCCCATCATCAACGTGTACTCTAAATCATTTAAATTGCAGAGATGGGGTGGGTATGTCGTGTACTGTAATTTCAGCTTGGGGGGGACAAACGCACCGAGCCACTGAACCACTAACTCTCTCTGCTCTCTGATTGGTTGTGTTATAGTGCTGAGAGACAGAGGTCTGACTGCTAGTCGTGACCGTGAGGTTGTGATGTGGTCGGACCGAGCGGTCCTGATGATGGGGTTCCATGTGTTCCCTTTGACCCTGACCATAATGGAGGAACTGAGGAACTTGTACCCGGTCGCACCGCCCCACCCCGGCCACCGCTGGAACCAAATTACAGCCCCGGACTCTGAAATTCTGCTCTTACTATTTCCCCTTCTTCTTCCGATAAAATACAGGAAGATGTTAAAAAATCACACCTTACATACTTTTCTTATTTATTTAGACAGATACGGAAATGGAGGGAAATAGAGAAAAGTGAAGAATAGTTGGAAAGGTGAACACAAATATTAAACATGGGTCTCCAGCAGGAATTTGATTACATGTGACTGGTCAGGAAAATTTCCACTAGACCACAGGCTCTGCCAGAAAAACATTTCTGCATGTTAAAGCTAGTTATTATAAAAACATTCTCTTGGGGAAATGGGAAAGCAGCTGGATGTTTTATTTGACATTTTAGCAGATGCTCTTATCCAGAGCAACTTATAGTAGTGAGTGCATGCATTTTTATATTGATCCCCTGTGGGAATCCAACCCACAACCCTGGCGTTTCAAGCACCATGCTCTACCAACTGAGCCATACAGCTCAGTTGTTAGAGAGTAATGTTGTTGGGTTATTAGGAGTGGATGGGGATGGTGAGTTCACTGATGGTTTATGAGCATCTTATGCCAAAAGGGACAGGACCAATCAAAAGGCTTGACGAATGTCTTCATTAATTATCCTCTGCCTACTGTTCTCAGTCTTTATGAGAATATTTTTCACTCACAAGACTTGTTGCAGTACAGTAGGAGAATATAATACAATGCGTCTCATTGATTGTATAGAAGTCTGACTCTTGACAATAACCCATTACATGCTCTGCTTTGTACAGAGTTTTGATGTCTTCCCTGTGCGTGTGTCATTTCAACAGTAATTTTAATGTTCAAGAGACAAGAAGAGTTACCAACAGTGAATTAAACACAGATCAGAACTCTGTGACAAATCTCTCTTGTAAAATAGAAATTAGAACACATGTATAAAAAAACGACGAACAAGATATGAATAAAATCTCCTCAGGAAGAGAAGACAGAATCACACTCCAAATACATTTCATGAAAGCTTCAAACCAATCTGAGGATGTTGGGAAGACTAAATGTGAGCAACTAAAATATAAACTCTAAACTGCTTGATATATTTGGCTTGAGTCATCGGGGTAGGTTTAATGAGGGCTGTATGAGCTAAATAGACTAACCACACAGGTCAAACCTAAAAGTGAGTCTGGTTTGGCTACAGAAGGCCAGCATCTGTTAAACAGCTAGCTTACACAGGAGGGGAACTCTTTCTCTCTTCGCTGGCCCTGAGAACATCAGGAACATGTGGGTCTTTTCTTTCATCCTGAAGGTAGAGAATGGAGGGATGGGAAGATGGTAAAAGGGTAGTGAAACTTCTTTTTAAGAATTAGGGCTCTGAGCCACTCCTGGCCTCTGTCACCAGAAGCTTGTCTCCTGAAGGGGTTTGAAGTGAAAGATAATTATCTTAGAGAGATAAAGATTAGACCTGCTTTAATTCTGGGGGCTCCAGGGCCAGGGGGGTTGGGGGGTTTTGGGGAATGAAGGGGTGTAGTACTTGGGGGGAAGGGATGAACGGGTGAAGTTACTGTCCATGATTTTATCAGATAAGCAGGATCAAAGGAAATGGGCTGCTGCACTGAGGGAGACTGCTAGTTCTCAGGGAGGCTGGTGTGTGTGTGTGTGTTTGTGTATCATTTTGTCCAGTGACATACACTACACTACACTATGCCACAGAGCAGTATAGGTAAACCTCTGGATTTTCTGTGTGCATTTCTTGATGCCAACTAATTAAACAGACACTCTTTTCTAGTTTGAAGGGATAGGTCCCCCACAATTTGCAAAATTACATATTGGTTTCCTGTTTCCTTTCCCTTTAAGAAGTCTATGGACAAGATATGAAAGCAATCCATGCTTTGGATTAGTATCCTTGGCATTGTTTCCATATGTCAACGTAAAAAAAATGCAAATAGCGGTCCCATGACTTGAATGGGATTTGTGCCACAAATGCTACAAACGTTAGCATGTGGAAGCAGTGCGAGGGGAACGAAACACCTACAACCTACAGCCATAGAGTATACTCTCTGATTCAACATTCCATTTCTCCACAGCATCTCCACTAATGACATCCTCCATGGATTGTCTTCCAGAGAGACATCAGAGATTGTAACATCCTCTGTTTCACGGAAACATGGCTCACTCGGGATACGTTATTAGAGTCGGTACACCCACCCGGTTTCTTCACGCATCGCGCCAACAGAAACAAACATCTCTCTGGTAAGAAGAAGGGAGGGGGTGTATGCCTTATGATTAACGAGTCGTGGTGTGATTATAACAACATACAGGAACTCAAGTCCTTTTGTTCACCTGACCTAGAATTCCCTACAACCAAGAGAATTCTCTTCGATTATATTCACAGCCGTGTGTATCGCCCCAACCCCAAATAGACACCTCGACGGCCCTGAAACATCTCCATTGGACTCTATGTATACTGGAAACCACATATCCTGAGGCTGCATTTATTGTAGCTGGGGATTTTCACAAGGCTAATCCGAAAACAAGTCTCTGAAAATGTTGTCAGCATATTGAATGCGTGACCAGTGCTGGCATCATTCTGGATCATTGCTACTCTAAGTTCCGTGACGCATACAAAGCCCTCCCTCGCCCTCCTTTCAGTAAATCTGACCACGACTCCGTTTTGTTGCTCACTGCCTATAGACAGAAACTAAAACAGGAAACACCCGTGCTCAGGTCTGTTCAATGCTGGTCCGACCAATATGATTCCACACTTCCAGGTTGCTTCGATCTGGGATATGTTCCGGAATGCTTCAGACAACAACATTGATGTATATGATTGATTCGGTGAACGAGTTCGGTGATGTTGTACCCACAGTGACTATTAAAACCTTCCCCAACCAGAAATTGTGGATTGATGGCAGCATTCGAGCAAAACTGAAAGCGTGAATCACTGCTTTTAATCATGGCAAGGCGGCTGGAAACATGACCGAATATGAACAGTGTTAGCTATTCTCTCCGTAAGGCAATCAAACAAGCTAAGCATCAGTATAGAGACAAAATAGAGTCAATAACTGATTACAAAAACAAAACCAGCCCCGTTGCGGACACAGACGTCTTGCTCCCAGACAAACTAAACTTCTTTGCTCGCTTTGAGGGCAATACAGTGCCACTGACAT
This sequence comes from Oncorhynchus mykiss, assembly GCF_013265735.2. Lineage (NCBI taxonomy): Eukaryota > Metazoa > Chordata > Actinopteri > Salmoniformes > Salmonidae > Oncorhynchus > Oncorhynchus mykiss. Next base: position 369,701 of record NC_048592.1, read on the forward strand.
GTCCTGCATTCACCGCAGCCAACGTGAGTAAAACATTTAAACGTGTTAACCCGGGCAAGGCTGCCGGACCAGACGGCATCCCTAGCCGCATCCTCAAAGCATGCGCAGACCAGCTGGCTGGTGTGTTTATCAACATATTCAATCAATCCCTGCTGATCCCACATGCTTCAAGAGGGCCACCATTGTTCCTGTTCCCAAGAAAGCTAATGTAGCTTTCACTTCCGTCATCATGAAGTGCTTTGAGAGACTAGTCAAGGATTGTTTTTTATTTTTTATTTAACCTTTATTTAACTAGGCAAGTCAGTTAAGAACAAAATCAATAAAACTCATTTTTCAACCGCTTCACAAATTTCTTGTTAACAAACTATAGTTTTGGCAAGTCGGTTAGGACATGTACTTTGTGAATGACACAAATAATTTTTCCAACAATTGTTTACAGACAGATTATTTCACTTATAACTCACTGTATCACAATTCCAGTGGGTCAGAAGTTTACATATACTATGTTGCCTGTGCATTTAAACAGCTTGGAAAATTCCAGAAAATTATGTCACTGCTTTATGTCACGCTCTGACCTTAAGGAGCAGTTTTATTTCTCTATTTGGTTAGGTCAGGGTGTGATGTGGGGTGGGCATTCTATGTTTTGTTTTCTATGTTTCTATGGTTCTCAATCAGGAACAGCTGTCTATCGTTGTCTCTGATTGGGAATCATACTTAGGTATCCCTTTTTCCCTCCTTTCAGTGTCGGTAGTTAACTTTGTTAGAGGCATTCATAGCCCTATTAACTGACTATTCATGATACAGTTATCTGAAGCGCGACAACCCTGTGGAAGCAAGATGGCCGACTGAACACAGCGATGCAGATCGCCTCAAGATAAAATCGTAATATTCAATATCTGTCAGTTTGACTATCTATAACACTTCATTCCACATACTCGTGGATAACAACACAAAACAAATGATAATGCTAGAGAAAATGTATCGACCAATATTACCAAAACAAACAACAACCAAACATGACGGAGAGTTAACATGGAGAGACAATCCCCTAAAGAAAATTTGACTAATTGACGGACACAGACAATTTATGCTTTTCACCACCCGGAATGGTACAGGAGGAATGCGATCTGTTAAAGTCGATAAATTTTAAACTGGGCATACTTGAATTAGTCACTGAAATATAAAGGAGTTGAAGACGAGCCTCAAGATGAGTGATGAAAAAACTGTGACAATGGAAAAGGAAACAAACAAGCTAAAAGGTACAGTCGATAAGATGGAAACGGACGTTAATAAATCCTCTTAGGGAGGATCAAATTTGACAACATCCGGTGAAGTTGGAGCGCCAAATTCAAAATGACAAAATCATAATATTAAACATTCATGAACATTACATGAGTCTTACATTTTGGTCAAACTTAACTTCTTTTGGTCAAACTTAACCATGCAATTATCTGAGTACCTTAAGGGAACATTTTGACATTTTGTGTAAAGTTAGTGAGAAAGTCCATATTGCAACTGTACTAGACGTCCGAAAACGTTTGTAAAATTCGCGGTCGGCGTCGGGCCGTGTGGTAGGGCCGGACCTACCGGGAAGTCATCAAACGAACTTTCTCGGACATTCGGTGTCCGTTTAATAAAATAATCAAATTTGTCATTTTTCCGCTGTCACGGAAATTCCCACAAGAGGGCATAAGCAATCATGTTGCAATTGTACAAAACATCACGAATCACGACAGGGCCTTATCTCCAAAACGGAAAATATTTCAAAGCCGAAACTTGGTGAGCGTAGGTTTGGCATAATGGGCAGTTGGCCCCGAACAAGATGGCGTCTAGGCCTCAACGGTTTTTGAGTTATGGCCATTTCTCTGGGATTAAAGGTCCAAAATGAAAATAGAGAAATAATTTTTCCACTTCACGTCAAAGTAAAGGAGCCTCCGGTGTCAATAAAAAAAGAACCAGCCATTTATCTATCGTCATTTAAGAGAAATCGTACAATGACAAATTGGGGATGTTCAAAGATAGGTGTTTTTTTTCAACAGTTACAGATCCAGTTGCAGGGTGTTCATACGAATCTTTTTAAAGTGTGCTGCGGAGCTCTGCGAGATTTCTGTGATTTTCTATGATTTTCTGAAATAACACACACTCACTAAACCATTCGTAAATAACTCAGTTCTTTACGTAAAGACTTAAAACTCAGGATTATGTAAAGGCATACCCCAATCAGGATATGAGTTTATTTATAGCTTCCTGTGCCAACCGGAAGTGCCTTAAATGGTGTCATAGTGGCTGTTTCCAAGGGTTAAAAAGGTCAGATCTTTTCAAAACTTCAGATGTGTGATTAGGCAACCCCCATGAACTGTAAGTCAGTCATTTCTCCCAACAGATGTCAAAGAAAAGCTCTCACACACACACACAGCAAGGATGGAGTGACAAAGTGCGGTGCTTAAAGACACAGAGAGCAGGCAATGGCATTACCATAATCCCTAGGCCGTGCCGAGTTCAACGAGATATCCCACTTGACCGGAGCTCGCTCAGTCTATGCGCAGCGACCATTAGAAAAGTAGGCCCAAAATGAAGCCTGCACCACAACGTCATTTGATTTTGGGTGACAGCGGCGGAACCGTTAGGTTTAGAAGGACAATTCAACCACAGGAATGTTCCTAAGGTCCTCCCAAGCCTAACCTAGACCGTGTGGCATTAACCCTTAACAGTAAAACAGGGTTTTTTGATCTCACAGATTACAATGACTTCTCTCCCCATAGGAATACATTGCCTGCACCCCTATTTTCAACCTCAGGCCTATATGGGTTATGAATGCCGTATTAACCTGTCTTCGATAACAGTCCATCAGGCCACTATGAGGTCTACCTGTGTCGATTCTAAGCTTCCTGGACCAACCGGAAGTGGTTAAAATCACCCTAAAAGTGTATACCCATACTCTGCCTGCAGTTTGATAGACAGTGCATTCAACCCTGTGTAAATCAGTCAATTCTTAACGTAAAGACTTAAAACTCAGGATTCTGTAAGAGCATACCCCAGTGAGGATGTGTGTTGACTTATAGCTTCCTGTGCCAACCGGAAGTGCCATAATTGGTGTCTCAGGGGCTGTTTCAAAGGGTTAAAAAAGTCAGATCTGTCCAAAACGTCATATATGTGATTAAGCAACCCCTATGAACTGTAAATCAGTCATTTTTCCCATAAAAGTTCAAAGGAAAACTAAATCTCACACACACACACAGCTTGGAAGGAGGGACCCATTGGGGTGCGTAGAGCCATACACTGCCTGCATTAGTTAACCTTGTTGGAACTTTTAAAGAACCGTCAGACCTAGAATTCCGAAACTTTAGAATCCTGTTCTAGACCTCAGGTCGATAGTGCGTGGTGAGTTAGGTGGCTCTAGAAGGTTCTCGGACCGAGAAACAGCCTCGTACATTTGCAATGACTTCAATTCATTTTTACCATTACGAAAATGACGACATTTAGAAAAGTCTCAGAGACGCAAGGCTAGGTGCATTGAAACCGGCTCAGCCCATAGAGACGGACCCCGACGTTTCTGTCCGATTGCTCATTCAAGGACCCCATAGCAAGGCATGGAAAAATGTGGATTTTCAGCACCAATTAGGGTTTTACTCGGGCACCGAAGGACCTATCGAGCCGAAACTTGGGATTCGGGGTCGCCTCAGCTAGGCCTACACATAACATAAGTAATGGACCCGCAGCTAGAACGTAACTACGTGTTTTATGGTTTTTTTTTGGTTTGAACCGAAGGCGTTGTGAATTTTGGGCCAGCTCTGAAGTATGTAATAGTTGGCTACTAAACGAGTTGGAAAAAGTGGTTTGGTGTCAGTTTGTATCAGTTTGGTGTCAGAATGATATCTAATTGACTGATGGACTCTTGTCCACTTGACTCTTGTCCATTTGCAATATGTTTAAACAGTAAGGTACCATCACCAAAGTGACATTCTGAAATCAACCCTAACGAGCGATTGAGATGAACCAGAATCACTGCCCAGCCATCCCGAGTTCATCAGGCCAGTCAATTTCACATTCCTGCAGGATTTTTATAGCATGACAAATTCGTGATGGTACCTGCCCATTGAACCATATTGCAAATGCACAGTGACTTTGCAAAAGTGAGAAAACATAAAAAAATTGACATAATGAAATCATGAAAACAATGCGTATCCATCAGAATATTTTAAACAGTCCATAAAGCACTCAGGACGGCCCCCACTGATAGAGGGCCGTAGTAGGGTACTCCCATAGCGGGCATGGATGACAGGAGTACCGGTAAATGTATTTAAAACAGTATTTTAATTTTTAGGTTACCAGATGCACATTTCAAATCACCAGTTGCACTGAGGAAAATCACAATCTGCATCCATCGTCATATTTTAAACTGTCCATAAAGCACTCAAGGACGGCCCCCACTGATAGAGGGCCATAGTAGGGTGTTCACATAGCGGGCTATAATAATAGAATGACCGGTAAATGTATTTTGAACCATATTTTAATTTTTGGGTTACCAGATGCACATTTCAAATCACCAGTTGCACAGAGGAAAATCACAATCTGCATCCATCGTCATATTTTAAACGGTCCATAAAGCACTCAGGACGGCCCCCATGGATAGAGGGCCATAGTAGGGTACTCCCATAGCGGGCATGGACAATAGGAGTCCCGGTAAATGCATTTACAACCATATTTTTATTTTTGGGTTACCAGTTGCACAACAATGCACGTGCATTTGCAATATGATTCAATAGTGAAAAAAACATCACCAAATGGACATTCTGAAATCAACACAACGAGTGATGGAAAGGAACAACTATCACTGCCCAGCCATCCCAAGTTCATCGGGCCAGTCAATTTCACATTCCTGCAGGATTTTTATAGCATGACAAATTCGTGATGGTACCTGCCCTTTCAACCATATTGCAAATGCACAGTGACTTTGCAAAAGTAAGAAAACATAAACAAATGGACATAATGAAATCATGAAAACAATGCGTATCCATCAGAATATTTTAAACAGTCCATAAAGCACTCAGGACGGCCCCCATGGATAGAGGGCCGTAGTAGGGTACTCCCATAGCGGGCATGGACAATAGGAGTCCCGGTAAATGCATTTACAACCATATTTTTTTTACCAGTTGCTCAACAATGCACGTGCATTTGCAATATGATTCAATAGTGAAAAAAACATCACCAAATGGACATTCTGAAATCAACACAACGAGTGATGGAAAGGAAGGTGCCCAGCCATCCCGAGTTCATCGGGCCAGTCAATTTTGCAATTCTGCATGATTTTTGAGCATGCCAAATTCGTGATGGTAAATGCCCATTGAAACATATTGCAAATGCACGTGCATTTGCAATATGATTCAATAGTGAAAACAACATCACCAAATGGACATGATGAAATCAACACAACGAGTGATGGAAATGAACAACTATCACTGCCCGGCCATCCCGAGTTCATCAGTTCAGTCAATTTTGGCCCCCCAAAAAGTGACTTTTGACTTCCTATGAAATCATATTGCAAATGGACAAATCATATTCCTTATGCACAAGTAAAAAAAAAAAAATTATGATAATAAAATTGGACAAAAGTATATTCATACAGTTCTTACACATGTGTAATTGACAAAAAAAATCGAAAGAATTTTGAAAAACGGTCCAGAAAGCACTTTTTTAAGGGGTGATACGTTTTTGACAAAAAAAACATTTTTTCAAAATTTTCGCTTTTGGATGTTGACTTGGGTTGCATTTCCAATATGAAAAACCCCGGTGGAGCGCATTCGCCACCTGTTGGATTTTTGAAGTGTTACAACTGGCACATGCCATATGGCATTTGCAATCAACTTTGCACGAATCAACGCCACATTGGGTGGTATTGGACATCGTGTATATGGTTTGTCCAATGCCAATGGTTTGCCATTCATTTTTGTCCATTTCAGGGGGGTATTCCCTTACATCATTTAAAAACGTAACTTCTTGTTAATCTAACCATGCGATTATCTGAGGACAGCTCCCCACATCAAAATACTTTTTCAAACCAGCACAGAAGTGTCACAAAAATGACAAATAGCAATAAAATAAATCACTTACCTATGAAGATCTTCCTTTGTTTGCAATCCCAAGGGTCCCAGCTACACAATGAATGGTCGTTTTGTTCCATAAAGTCCTTCTTTATATAAAAAAAAAAACAGTTTAATAGGCGCCATTGATTTCAGTAATCCACTCGTTCAACATGCACACAAACGAATCCAAAAAGTTACCTGTAAAGTTCGTCCAAAAAAGTCAAACGATGTTTCTAATTAATCCTCATGTAATCTAATATCTAAATAAACAATACAATTTAAGACGGAGAATAGTTTGTTCAATAGGGAAGATAAGTAACGAAGAGTGAGCACCTCATTCACATGTGCATCAAGACTTTTCTAATGAGGGACACCTTGGATAAACTACAACTACTTGTTCGTTTTTCAAGAAATAAGCCTGAAACCCTGTCTAAAGACTGTTTACATCTAGTGTAGGAACTGCAATCTGGGTCCTATTTGTTTGTATATCCCATAGGCTAGCATTGAAATGGCCTGTGACCTCAAAAGAAGAATCCAAATCTTGGATAAACTACAACTACTTGTTCGTTTTTCAAGAAATAAGCCTGAAACCCTGTCTAAAGACTGTTTACATCTAGTGTAGGAACTGCAATCTGGGTCCTATTTGTTTGTATATCCCATAGGCTAGCATTGAAATGGCCTGTGACCTCAAAAGAAGAATCCAAATGGATTTTCCTCCGGTTTTTGCCTGCCATCATTCCTGTTACACGCACAGACAATATAGACAATATAGACAATTACAGACAATTTAACGATTTTAGAAACTTCAGAGTGTTTTCTATCCAATGCTACTGATTATATTATTATTATTATTATTATCTTAGCTTCTGGGCCTGAGTAACAGACAGTTTACTTTAGGCACTTCAGTCATCTGAACTTCCGAACACTGTCCCCTAGCCCTAAGATGTTTTAACGAACTTAAAAAAGAGAACATTTTTCTGAGAGAAACCTTACTTTACATACAGGCTAGATCTATGAGAGAATCTGGTACTTACTGCTATCAAAGAAAAATAAGGCAGAAGTCCTGAAATTGTGGTGAAATAATTATTTCTTACAGCGTTACAGATCCCAGGTGATGTGGTCAACAAAATCCAACCTGAACGTCTACACCGTTTAGGAGAGAGAGGACAGATGTGAGCGCACAATTGTTGCCAAATTTGCACTCTTTAAAGATACAAAAATGGTTAAAAGCCTGGGTAAAAAAAATTGGAATGAATGATCAGTTCCCAAAGAAAATTGCAGAACGGCACAAAGTTCTGTACTCTTCAAGGAGAAAAGATTCAAAGGGAAACGTGTAGCTCTCGTAGTCGATAAACTGTATATTGATAACCAAATGTTCTAAGACACCAAGACCACTCCATGGCTATTCTAAACATTGCAAAGTTCCCATAGAGGAGTCGAAAAATGGAATACCCAATACTATCCATGGTAGGAATTGTAATAAGAAAATATGTAGGAAAACAAAAAAATACTCCAATTGATAAAGAAATAAACTAAAACTACACTATACCATTTAAGACGGGGCATGTCGTAAAATAATTAGAATTCGACTTTCTTTTTACAGTATTTGATAAATTGATGACAGCATTAGAAGAAATTATAATTAATGAAATAATACATCTTCAAATATAAGGAACTGGAACACAAAAATACTCAAAATTAACATGGTAGAGATAAAACACAGCAAACAGAGTACAATCGTGGCCAAAGGATTTAAGAATGACACAAATATACATTTTCACAAAATTTGCTGCTTCAGTTTCTTTAGATATTTTTGTCAGATGTTACTATGGAATACTGAAGTATAATTACAAGCATTTCATAAGTGTCAAAGGCTTTATTTGACAATTACATGAAGTTGATGCAAAGAGTCCGTATTTGCAGTGTTGACCCTTCATTTTCAAGACCTCTGCAATCAGCCCTGGCATGCTGTCAATTAACTTCTGGGACACATCCTGACTGATGGCAGCCCATTCTTGCATAATCAATGCTTGGAGTTTGTCAGAATTTGTGGGTTTGTGTTTGTCCACAAGTTATCTAGGGGATTAAGGTCTGGGGAGTTTCATGGCCATGGACCCAAAATATCAATGTTTCGTTCCCCGAGCCACTTAGTTATTACTTTTGCCTTATGGCAAGGTTCTCCATCATGCTGGAAAAGGCATTGTTTGTCACCAAACTGTTCATGGATGGTTGGGAGAAGTTGCTCTCGGAGGATGTGTTGGTACCATTCTTTATTCATGGCTGTGTTCTTAGGCAAAATTGTGAGTGAGCCCAATCCCTTGGCTGAGAAGCAACCCCACACATAAATGGTCTCAGAATGCTTTACTCTTGGCATGACACAGGACTGATGGTAGCGCTCACCTTGTCTTCTCCGGACAAGCTTTTTTCCAGACGCCCCCAAAAAATCTAAAAGGGATTCATCAAAGAAAATGACTTTACCCCAGTCCTCAGCAGTCCAATCCCTGTACCTTTTGCAGAATAACAGTCTGTCCCTGATGTTTTTCCTGAAGAGAAGTGGCTTCTTTGCTGCCCTTCTTGACACCAGGCCATCCTCCAAAAGTCTTCGCCTCACTGTGCATGCAGATGCACTCACACCTGCCTGCTGCCATTCCTGAGTAAGCTCTGTACTTACTGGTGGTGCCCTGATCCCGCAGCTGAATCAACTTTATATACAGTGCCTTGCGAAAGTATTCGGCCCCCTTGAACTTTGTTTCCTTTTGCCACATTTCAGGCTTCAAACATAAAGATATAAAACTGTATTTTTTGTGAAGAATCAACAACAAGTGGGACACAATCATGAAGTGGAACGACATTTATTGGATATTTCAAACTTTTTTAACAAATCAAAAACTGAAAAATTGGGCGTGCAAAATTATTCAGCCCCCTTAAGTTAATACTTTGTAGCGCCACCCTTTGCTGAGATTACAGCTGTAAGTAGCTTGGGGTATGTCTCTATCAGTTTTGCACATCGAGAGACTGAATTTTTTTCCCATTCCTCCTTGCAAAACAGCTCGAGCTCAGTGAGGTTGGATGGAGAGCATTTGTGAACAGCAGTTTTCAGTTCTTTCCACAGATTCTCGATTGGATTCAGGTCTGGACTTTGACTTGGCCATTCTAACACCTGGATATGTTTATTTTTGAACCATTCCATTGTAGATTTTGCTTTATGTTTTGGATCATGGTCTTGTTGGAAGACAAATCTCCGTCCCAGTCTCAGGTCTTTTGCAGACTCCATCAGGTTTTCTTCCAGAATGGTCCTGTATTTGGCTCCATCCATCTTCCCATCAATTTTAACCATCTTCCCTGTCCCTGCTGAAGAAAAGCAGGCCCAAACCATGATGCTGCCACCACCATGTTTGACAGTGGGGATGGTGTGTTCAGGGTGATGAGCTGTGTTGCTTTTACGCCAAACATAACGTTTTGCATTGTTGCCAAAAAGTTCAATTTTGGTTTCATCTGACCAGAGCACCTTCTTCCACATGTTTGGTGTGTCCCCCAGGTGGCTTGTGGCAAACTTTAAACGACACTTTTTATGAATATCTTTAAGAAATGGCTTTCTTCTTGCCACTCTTCCATAAAGGCCAGATTTGTGCAATATACGACTGATTGTTGTCCTATGGACAGAGTATCCCACCTCAGCTGTAGATCTCTGCAGTTCATCCAGAGTGATCATGGGCCTCTTGGCTGCATCTCTGATCAGTCTTCTCCTTGTATGAGCTGAAAGTTTAGAGGGACGGCCAGGTCTTGGTAGATTTGCAGTGGTCTGATACTCCTTCCATTTCAATATTATCGCTTGCACAGTGCTCCTTGGGATGTTTCCTGAAGTCAATCACCATCTCCACGGTTTTGACTGTGTTGAGTTCCAGATTGTTGTGACAGCACTCTCCATGGTACTTGGACTTGTCGCTGTTGGAGATGAGACCAACCAGGGTGGTGTCATCAGCAAACTTCAGTAGTTTGACAGATTCCATTTTATATTTTGTCATTTTAGCAGATGCTCTTAGGTATCCGCCAGAGAGAGGGATAAAACAGCAGGAATTGTCCACAACAGCCATAATAGTACTTAAACCATCATCAGAGGGGAGATCAGTGATGAAATCAATCGACAGATGATTTGGGAGGGCGGAATGATGGGTGAAGTCAGGACAGGAACCTCTCCCAGATCGTGGAGACGGGACAGGGCATCGGCTTTGATATTCTTTGAACCTGGGCGGTATGACAGGGTTAAGTTTAATCTAGTGAAGAAAAGGGCCCACCTTGCTTGGGGAAGGTTCAGCTGTCAGTATGTACACCAGGTTCTGATGGTCGGTGAGGATGAGAAATGGGTCCTTGGGGCCCTTCAGCCAGTGTCTCCACACCTCTAGTGTCAAATTCACCGCCAGGAGCTCCCGGTCGCCGACGTCATAGTTCTTATCTGCAGGAGACAGTTTTTTTTAGTGTATGCACATGGATACAATTTTTGTGGGATACCTAGGACAACCCCCAAACCCACTTTTGAGGCATTCACCTCCGCCGCGAAGGGCAGCATAAGATCTGGGTGTTTCAGCAACGGGGTGGAGGTGAAACGCCCCTTCAGTAGGCGGAAGGCCTCATCGGCTACCGGACTACACACCAAGTTAAAGGGTCCACCCTTGAGGTGAGAGGAGAGGCAATAGAGTTGAAGTTCATAATGAAGCGGCCACAGAAGTTGGCAAACCTCAAACTGTTGTAGTCCCTTCATGGAGGTTGGAACGGGCCATGACCTGACTGCCTCGACCTTCCTATCATCCATAACCACTCCTTGGGGCTGATCAGGTATTCCAGGAAGGAGACAACAGCCTGATGGAACCAGCACTTCTCTGCTTTGATGTACAGGTGGTTCTCCAGGAGGCATCCCAGGACAACCCGGACCTGGGAAATGTGATCCTCCAAGTTGTCTGCGTAGATAAGGATGTCATCAATATACAAGACCACCTGACACCCAAGCATGTCTCGGAACACCTCGTTCATGAATGCCTGGAACACAGATGGAGTATTTGGCTAATCCACAATGCATCACCAAGTACTGGTAGTGCCGAGACATTCTGATGAAGGCCATTTTCCATTCACCCCCCTCTCGGATGCGAATCAAATTGTAGCACTCCTCAGGTCCAGTTTAGTAAAGAAACAGGCCCCGCGGAGCACCTGGCACCAACGGGAGAGGGTAGCGGTACTTTGTGGTGATGAAATTGAGACCTCCCTCCTTCTTGGCCATGAGGAAGAAGCCTGCCGAAGGGAAGGTGGATGGGCGGACAAATGAGGAGGGCGAGAGGCGGTGGAAGTGCCAACACTCCGGAAGAAGGTTATCCAGACGGATGGCCATCGCGATGAGTGCGTCTTCTTGACACGGCAGCTCCATCTGGACCTCTTCGCGCAGTCCTCTTCTGAATAGGATGTTGAGCGCCGGCTCATTCCAAGTGCTGGAGGCTGCCATGGTCCGGAAGATGAGGGTGTACACCTTAACGGTGGAAGCCACAGCATTTAGATGGAGTCCCGTCATATTTGTCCGGGAGGGACAATAGGACCTCACTGACCTGGGCGGACTGCGGGATAGGCTGGGGGACTGGCTTGCTGGAACGACTCGTGGTAGATGGTCCTCCGGTAGTTGGAGAGGATGCCCCTCCGGTGATGTTGAGGCATTGGAGAACGCGGAGGACAACATTCATAGCCGTACCCAGTTGCGTCAATTGGTCGTGGTGTTGGCGATTAGATGTCCCTGTGTCCCTTCTGGGAGCTTTCTGGATTTTCTGCTGCTTCCATTTGTTGAGGCAGTATTCTGTAACGTAGACGCATGGAGTCAGGTAGCAAGTGCAGTTGGTGAATTTAATAACAAAGATCATGAAGATCTACAAAACAAGAGAGGCATACTAGGCATGAAATCCAAAACCAATACTGCCTGAAGACTGAGGCTACTGAGGCCTAAATAAAAGGGAAGTAATCAAGATACTGATAAAGTCCAGGTGTGCATAACGATGGGGAGAAGGTGTGCATAATGACCTCCTGCCCAATATTTTGTGTATATTTTTGCATTGATCTTAACCTCTCTGGGATATGTGGGATGCTAGCGTCCCATCTTGCCAAACGCCAGGGAAAATGCAGAGCGCCAAATTCAAATGAATTACTATAAAAATCAAACTTCACATGTAAGATAGCAAATTAAAGCTACAATTGTTGTGAATCCAGCCAACATGTCAGATTTCAAAAATACTTTTCGGCGAAAGCAAACGATGCTATTATCTGAGGATAGCACCTCCGTAAACAAAGAGAAAGCATATTGCGACACAAAACGCAGAAATAAAAATATAATTCATGCCTTACCTTTGACAAGCTTCTATTGTTGGCACTCCAATATGTCCCATAAACATCACAAATGGTCCTTTTGTTCGATTAATTCTGTCGATATATATCCAAAATTTATTTGGCGCGTTTGAGCCAGAAAAACACCGGTTCCAACTTGAGCAACATGACTACAAATATCTCAAAGTTACCCGTAAACTTTGCCAAAACATTTCAAACTACTTTTGTAATAGAGCTTTAGGTATTTTTTTATGTAAATAATCGATAAAATTGAAGACGGGATGATCTGTGTTCAATACAGGAAGAAAACAAACTGAAGCATGCTTTCTGGTCACGTTCCTCTATCTAACAGTACACTTCAAGTGACCCTCGTTCAAGATGGTCGTACTTCTTCATTACACAAAGGAATAACCTCAACCAATATCTAAAGACTGTTGACATCCAGTGGAAGCGATAGGAACTGGAAGAAGGTCCATTAGAAATCTGGATTCCCAATAAAAATCCATTGAAAAGAGAGTGACCTAAAATGGTTTGTCCTCAAGGTTTTGCCTGCTAAAGAAGTTATGTTATACTCACAGACATGATTCAAACAGTTTAGTAACTTCAGAGTGTTTTCTATCCAAATATACAAATAATATGTATATCTTATCTTCTGGGGATGAGTAGCAGGCAGTTGAATTTGGGCATGCATTTCATCCGGACGTGAAAATACTGCCCCCTGTCACCAAGAAGTTAACAGACCAGGCACTAATCCCTGACACTCGATGGAGGCGATAATGGAGCTATCGAGGCCGGCGCACGGGCACGCTGGTGAGACTATGGCGGCGAGTGAATAAATCGCCTCTACCCATCTGTTCTATTGGTGATTGTGCAATCTCTTGTGAATAAATTGACCAGCTCCGTCCGAGACTATGCTACCAAAGGGACATTAAGAACTGCAATATCAAATCAGATTTATTTGTCACATACACATGGTTAGCAGATGTTAATGCGAGTGTCGCGAAATGCTTGTGCTTCTAGTTGCGACAATGCAGTAATAACCAACGAGTAATCTAACTAACAATTCCAAAACTACGACCTTATACACACAAGTGTAAAGGGATAAAGAATATGTACATCAAGATATATGAATGAGTGATGGTACAGAACAGCATAGGCAAGATGCAGTAGATGGTATTTAGTACAGTATATACATATGAGATGAGTAATGTAGGGTATGTAAACAAAGTGGCATAGTTTAAAGTGGCTAGTGATACATGTATTACATAAAGATGCAGTAGATGATAGAGTACAGTATATACGTATGAGATGAATAATGTAGGGTATGTAAACATTATATTAAGTAGCATTGTTTAAAGTGGCTAGAGATATATTTTACATCAATATCCATAAATTCCCATTATTAAAGTGGCTGGAGTTGAGTCAGTGTGTTGGCAGCAGCCACTCAGTGTTAGTGGTGGCTGTTTAACAGTCTGATGGCCTTGAGATAGAAGCTGTTTTTCAGTCTCTCGGTCCCAGCTTTGATGCACCTGTACTGACCTCGCTTTCTGGATGATAGCGGGTTGAACAGGCAGTGGCTCGGGTGGTTGTTGTCCTTGATGATCTTTATGGCCTTCCTGTGACATCGGGTGGTGTAGGTGTCCTGGAGGGCAGGTAGTTTGCCCCCGGTGATGCGTTGTGCAGACCTCACTACTCTCTGGAGAGCCTTACGGTTGTGGGCGGAGCAGTTGCCGTACCAGGCGGTGATACAGCCCGACAGGATGCTCTCGATTGTGCATCTGTAGAAGTTTGTGAGTGCTTTTGGTGACAAGCCAAATTTCTTCAGCCTCCTGAGGTTGAAGAGGCGCTGCTGCGCCTTCTTCACGATGCTGTCTGTGTGGGTGGACCAATTCAGTTTGTCTGTGATGTGTACGCCGAGGAACTTAACTTACTACCCTCTCCACTACTGTCCCATCGATGTGGATAGGGGGGTGCTCCCTCTGCTGTTTCCTGAAGTCCACAATCATCTCCTTAGTTTTGTTGACGTTGAGTGTGAGGTTATTTTCCTGACACCACACTCCGAGGGCCCTCACCTCCTCCCTGTAGGCCGTCTCGTCGTTGTTGGTAATCAAGCCTACCACTGTAGTGTAGTCCACAAACTTGATGATTGAGTTGGAGGCGTGCGTGGCCACGCAGTCGTGGGTGAACAGGGAGTACAGGGGAGGGCTCAGAACGCACCCTTGTGGGGCCCCAGTGTTGAGGATCAGCGGGTGGAGATGTTGTTGCCTACCCTCACCACCTGGGGGCGGCCCGTCAGGAAGTCCAGTACCCAGTTGCACAGGGCGGGGTCGAGACCCAGGGTCTCGAGCTTGATGACGAGCTTGGAGGGCACTATGGTGTTAAATACCGAGCTGTAGTCGATGAACAGCATTCTCACATAGGTATTCCTCTTGTCCAGATGGGTTAGGGCAGTGTGCAGTGTGGTTGAGATTGCATCGTCTGTGGACCTATTTGGGCGGTAAGCAAATTGGAGTGCGTCTAGGGTGTCGGGTAGGGTGGAAATTATATGGTCCTTGACTAGTCTCTCAAAGCACTTCATGATGACGGAAGTGAGTGCTACCTAAAAACAAGTATCATGTGCTTTCACCCATGGAATTAGCTGTTAGGGGTTCAAAAGTTAGCTGGTGGGATAACCTGAAATATTCTGCTTTTACAAACTGTTATGCTGTTTTCAAATGAAACACAATACCTTGCTTTTGTTAAAGCTTTTAGAATGTATTCGTTTTTTGTAGTCTTTTAGCTCAGTTACCTTAGCTCTCTTGGGAACAATGGTGGCCCTCTTGAAGCATGTGGGAACAGCAGACTGGGATAAGGATTGATTGATCATGTCCGTAAACACACCAGCCAGCTGGTCTGCACATGCTCTGAGGGCGCGGCTGGGGATGCCGTCTGGGCCTGCAGCCTTGCAAGGGTTAACACCTTTAAGTGTTTTACTCACGTCGGCTGCAGTGAAAAGGAGAGTCCGCATGTTTTGGTAGCGGGCTGTGTCAGTGGCACTGTATTGTCTTCAAAGCGGGCAAAAAAGTTATTTAGTCTGCCTGGGAGCAAGACATCCTGGTCCGTGACGGGGCTGGTTTTCTTTTTGTAATCCGTGATTGACTGTAGACCCTGCCACATACCTCTTGTGTCTGAGCCGTTGAATTGCGACTCTACTTTGTCTCTATACTGACGCTTAGCTTGTTTGATTGCCTTGCGGAGGGAATAGTTACACTGTTTGTATTAGGTCATGTTTCCGGTCACCTTGCTCTGATTTAAAAGCAGTGGTTCGCGCTTTCAGTTTCACGCGAATGCTGCCATCAATCCACGGTTTCTGGTTTGGGAATGTTTTAATCGTTACTATGGGAACGACATATTCACTGCACGTTCTAATGAACTCGCACACCGAGTCAGCGTATTCGTCAATGTTGTTGTTCGCCGCAATGCGGAACATATCCCAGTCCACGTGATGGAAGCAGTCTTGGAGCGTGGAATCAGATTGGTCGGACCAGCGTTGAACAGACCTCAGCATGGGAGCTTCTTGTTTTAGCTTCTGTCTGTAGGCAGGGAGCAACAAAATGGAGTCGTGGTCAGCTTTTCCGAAAGGAGGGCGGGGGAGGGCCTTATATGTGTCGCGGAAGTTAGAATAGCAATGATCCAAGGTTTTACCAGCCCTGGTTGCGCAATCGATATGCTGATACAATTTAGGGAGTCTTGTTTTCAGATTAGCCTTGTTAAAATCCCCAGCTACAATGAATGCAGCCTCAGGATATGTGGTTTACAGTTTGCAAACAGTCAAATAAAGTTTGTTCAGAGCCATCGAAGTGTCTGCTTGGGGGGGAATATATACGGCTGTGATTATAATCAAAGAGAATTCCCTAGGTAGATAATGCAGTCGACATTTGATTGTGAGGAATTCTAAAATCAGGTGAACAGAAGGACTTGAGTTCCTGTATGTTGTTGTGACCACACCACGTCTCGTTAACCATAAGGCATACGCCCCCACCCCTCTTCTTACCAGAAAGATGTTTGTTTCTGTCGGCACAATGCGTGGAGAAACCAGCTGGCTGCACCGATTCCGTTAGCGTCTCTCGAGTGAGCCATGTTTCCGTGAAGCAAAGAACGTTACAGTCTCTGATGTCCCTCTGGAATGCTACCCTTGCTCGGATTTCATCAACCTTGTTGTCAAGAGACTGGACATTGGCGAGAAGTATGCTAGGGAGTGGTGCGCGATGTGCCCGTCTCCGGAGCCTGACCAGAAGACCGCTTCGTTTCCCTCTTTTATGACGTCTTTGTTTTGGGTCGCAGGCTGGGATCCAATCCGTTGTCCTTGGTGAAAGGCAGAACACAGGATCCGCTCCGGGAAAGTCATATTCCTGGTCATACTGATGGTGAGTTGACGTTGCTCTTATATTCAGTAGTTCTTCCCGACTGTATGTAATGAAACCTAAGATGACCTGGGGTACCAATGTAAGAAATATCACAAAAACAAAAAACTGCATAGTTTCCTAGGAACGCGAGGCGGCCATCTCTCTCGGCGCCGGAAGTACAAAACTTCTCGGAGTCATAGCTGAATAAGATCATGGATAATATACATCTAGCTGGTTTTTATATGCATTGGCAGGACAGAGTGGCCGGTAAATCCGGTGAGATCAGGGGGTATTAACAACAGCTGTTGTGCAATCTCTAATATTAAGGAAGTCTCAAGGTTCTGCTCGCCTGAGTTAGAATATCTCAGGATAAACAGTAGACCATGCTATTTACCAAGAGATTTTCATCTGTATTTTTCATAGATGTCCACAACATACCTATGGTGGCACTAAGAGCGCACTCAACAAGCTGTATAGAGCCAGAATTCTGAAAACCAGAAAATGCTCACCCAGAGGTAAAGCTCTTTGTGGCTGGTGATTTTAATGCTGTTTTACCTAATTTCAACCAGCACGTCACCTGTGCAACTAGAGGGATAAAAACTCTAGATGTACTGGGCCGTACGCACTGCCCTCTGTAGTGCCTTGCAGATGCCGAGCATTTGCCATACCAAGTGGTGATGCAGCCAGTGAAAAGGCTCTCAATGGGGCAGCTGTAGAACTTTTTGATGATCAGAGGGCCCATGCCAAATATTTTCAGCCTCAAGAGGTGGAAGGGGCGTTGTCGTGCCCTCTTCACAACTCTGTTTGTGTGTTTGAACCATGATAGGTCATTAGTGATGTGGACAGCTGTCAATCCGCTCCACTATAGCCCTGTCGATGTAAATAGGGGCGTGTTCGCCCCTCCATTTCCTGTAGTCCACGATAAGCTCCTTTGTCTTGCCCACGTTGAGGGAGAGGTTGTTGTCCTGGCACCACACTGCCAGGTCTCTGACCTCTTCCCTTATCACCGTCGGTAATCAGGCCTACCACCGTCGTGTCGTTGGCAAATTTAAGGACCAAAAAATTGACCGCTGTGCATATAGATTTCAAAATAGTTGGGAAGAGATTTTCGATGTTCCGATTCCATGGCACATAATCTATGTATTGATATTCAGTTTTCAGTTCCTCCTGTAAGCCCTAGTATTGAAAACAGTCAAATGCATTCTCTCCGTTACCCACACGCACTTTAAACATTTGGATAATATAGCATTTAAAGGCTGACATTGGTTGATTTTAATACTTCTGACAGACAAAATTCTAACTCCACCCATAACTTTTTGACTTTTAAACATTCCCAGAAGGCATGGATTATTATAGCCTACTGCAGACCTAAAATCTATGGGTGCCTCTATACCAGGCGGTGTCAGAGGAAGCAGAATGGGAGCGCCAAGTCTAGGTCCAAGAGGGTTCTAAACAGCTTCTACCCCCAAGCCATAAGACTCTTGAACATCTAGTCAAATGGCTATCCAGACTATTTGCAGTGCACACTTTACACCACTGCTACTCTCTGTTGTTATCATCTATGCATAGATGACTTTAATAACTCTACCTACATGTACATACTACCTCAACTAACCGGTGCCCCCGCACATTGACTCTGTATCTGTACGCCCTGTATATATTCTCGATATTGTTATTTAACTGCTGCTCTTTAATTACTTGTTACTTTTATCTCTTATTCTTATCAGTATCTTGGAATTTTCCAAGCTCTTTAAAAGCACAGTCAACTTAGTGTATGTCAACTTCTGACCCACTGGAATTGTGATACAGTGAATAAGTGAAATAATCTCTGTAAACAATTGTTGGAAAAATTACTTGTGTCATGCACGAAGTAGATGTCCTAACCGACTTGCCAAAACTGTAGTTTGCTAACAAGACATTTGTGGAGTGGTTGAAAAACGAGTTTTAATGACTCCAATTTAAATGTATATAAACTTCTGAATTTAACTAAGTATATTTAAAATTAAATACTTTTAGACTTTTACTCGTAGTATTTTACTGGGTGACTTTCACTTTTACTTGAGTCATTTTCTGTTAAGGTATCTTTACTTTTATTCAAGTATGACAATTGGGTACTATTTCCACCACTTAGTGTGAGACGTGACATGAGGAAGCACAGCCCTCCAGCTGATGTGTTTCTGTGAATTAATAGACCAATGGCTGGATGAGCCATGAGTGTCCCATTCCAATGCTCTTAAGGTACTATTTAAAGCTCTGTTAAATGTACTTTTAGTTTGTTTATTAATGCATTTGTGCCTGCTTTTTACCTACGGTAGGGTATGTGGCTCGTTTGCCTTTATTTCAACTACTGAAGCGCGTTCTGGTAAGCTTTAATTCTAGTGTGTTACATTTTGGGGATTGTTAAGTAATGAGTCATTATTCCATATCCTTAATAGAGCGACTAATATTTTACACTTGTTCTGTGTAACAATGTTTTAACTCAACCCAAATGTAGACCATTATTGTATGGCAAAACAGCATGGTGTGTGTTTGCTGTCAGCCAAAATGTGTCAGTGAATGTGAATATCTATTGATTAGCTCTGACACTGTCTGATAGACAGATCTGTGCTAACACCACTTAAGACAGACAGTGTCACACACACGTTTGATTTGTTTTTCTCAGACTGCAATCTAAGTGCACATCAAGTTCGACTGAAGTTTAAGGCTGATGTTTGTACTGTTCGGTTCATTAACTAATCTAAATCAATTCTAATAATCAATCCTGGCTTATGAAATGTTATCTTGTGAAATAATACATATTTAGGCAATAGATATGTTTTGATGTTGTCACATCTGCTCCTACTACGCCCTCTGGTGTTCATCTAGTGTCTTCTTGACCTGCAGTTACTCCCCCTGCACACTATCTCTCTCTCCCTCTCTCTCTCTGTGTGATTGGAGACATGTGTGCTGGAGTCAGAGCAGATCCCTACCAGCTGCAACTCGTTCAATAACCAAGACCTCTACAAATACTCAGTCCTGCCACTTCCACTCTGCCAGATTGTAGTCTCTGCTCAGTCAGTTATGATTCTAGCCATTTATTATTACTCAAGATCCCATTACTCTGCTGTGCCTGTTTCCCTGCCTGACACCGTTTATCCTCTCATTGCAGTTACCGCTCTGTCTCTGGCTCCTGTTCCACATCTCACCAACCAATTACATTGCTCTGGATTTTACTCACCACCACTACCTTGGATTCCCCTCAGGGCCTGTTTACCCTGTTCTACTCAGCCAACTCCAACCTCAGTCTCCACATCTGTTTTTTCTGCAACTCATCCGAGCTTCCCCGGATATGCACTCCATATCTGTGTAACAATAAATAGTTTGGTTTATTCATCACTGTTTCCTCATCTGAGTCTGCTCTTGGGTTCCCCTGTGTCGCTCTGCTTAACAGACGTGCTATTTAAAAAAATTATATATTCTTGTACATTCTCTGACGTGATGCATGTTCTGAAATGCAGGCAATATAAATGTATTATTTGAAATTCAACATTGTATCTTGATTTGTGTGTGTAGGGAGGGGGTGGGATGGTAGAGAAGGCAAAAATATGAAAGAAAAATTACAATGACACTGAAAATAACCCAAAGACTACATCAAAAATGACCCAGCTGCTGGGTCAATCCCCCAAACCAAAGTGCTGGATTTATATCACAACCCAACACACTAGGTTGTTTTGAACCCAGCAGTTTTGTCTAATTTACCCAGCAGTTGGGTCAAGCGATCAACTCAAGGCTCTGGGTTGAATTAACACAATGCTCTGTTTGTCCAATATTGACCCAGAACTGGGTTGTAGAAATTACCCAAATTGAGTTATTTTTAAACCAGCATTTTTTGAGTCACAATAATTCATTGTTAAAAAAAATAAATAAGAATTGCCATCTTTTAAGATGCCAACATATAAATTGTTCTCAGTATCTTCATTTTGTTTGGTTTTCTGATTGTTTCAGTGCATGCATTGAACAAATCTTGGACGAATAACTTACACAGGGCCGCCGTCTCCAAAGTTCACTCAAGAAATATATAGTTCTGAACTGGTGGGGACACCTGACAGGACTTTGTTAACCTAAAGTAGCTGGCATAGAAGAAGCGCCTTACATACTTACATACTGGTCTTGACGCTTCTGGTTGTTAGGGGACTCGGTAGGTGGAGGTCGGGCTTTATTGTCATTAGACCATCAAGTGCAGGTGACTGGCAGGCTTCCGTGCAGTGAGTCATTGAGGGTTCTATGGACAGGGTTGTCAGGTATGAGTCATAGATAAACAGTGCTGTCTGACACAGGCACATAAGACCACAGACATGAACAGACAAAAGATAACTGCCAGTCTTGCTGATCCAGCTATTTAAACTCAGGGCTAGCATCCCGGAGTCGCCTCTTCGCTGTTGACGTTGAGACTGGTGTTTTGCGGGTACTATTTAATGAAGCTGCCAGTTGAGGACTGGTGAGGCGTCTGTTTCTCAAACTAGACACTCTAATGTACTTGTCCTCTTGCTCAGTTGTGCACCTGGGCCTCCCACTCCTCTTTCTATTCCTACTTGTACGCCCGATGTGGCGATCAATTGTGCACATATAACTAAAAGTATAAATAATGACCTTACAGGTTACCACTACAGTGACAAGTGTTTGTACCCATTTAGGAACAAACCTAAATATTTTTTTATGAGAGTGTTATACAATGGGCTGGAACTCATCAGGCCTGCAAGTAACATTATGCTGGCTTGCAAGATGATGTGTAATTCCTATAGGTCATTAAAAAAGACGTCAAGGGCCTCCCGGGTGGCGCAGTGGTCTAGGGCACTGCAGTACTAGCTGTGCCACCAGAGACTCCTGTGGCGGGCCGTGCGCAGTGCACGCTAACCAGGTCGCCAGGTGGACGGTGTTTCCTCCGACATATTGGTGCGGCTGGCTTCCGGGTTGGATGCGCACTGTGTTAAGAAGCAGTGTGGCTTGGTTGGGTTGTGTTTCGGAGGACGCATGGCTTTCGACCTTCGTCTCTCCCAAGCCCGTATGGGAGTTGTAGTGATGAGACAAGATAGTAACTACTAACAATTGGATACCACGAAATTGGGGAGAAAAGGGGGAAAAATGTAATAAAAAAGAATAAAAGAAATCACAATAGCGTTCAATTTGGCAAGGAAACTCCCAGCTCCACTAAAAACATTGACAACTATGTGCAATGTTCAAGGGATTGTTAAATGTTATAACTATTTGGTTTTAATATCATCACCTCTTAAAGAGAATAGTCAGAGCTACAAATTTCCCATTATTCCACATGTAGCTCGATCAGAGTTATACAGCAAGTAACTGCATGCTATTTATGATCAGTAAGCATCAATCGATCATGTATTTTCAGAGACGTTAGGGTACCCTATCCATTTGGCATGTAGCTAGCTAAGCTAACAGCGTGCCATTAAGCTTGCTTTATCCGAGATTAGGCTTTTGGAAAGAGCTTGACATCGGCAAGTCCTCATCCTGGTAAATTTGTCATTCAACCTATTGTCATCACCACAAAGATGGCAAGCAAATCAAACAATATTTGAATAGCCATCTAGTTTGTCCTCTGAAAGTTAGCTAGCCAGTTTGACGTCAAGGGCTGGCTCCAGGCATAAGCGACATAACCAGTCGCTTATGCCTGGAGGGGCCCCCATTTATTTTGCCCCCATTTATTCTCACTCAGATATCATTAACATGGCATAAGTCACGGCAACATGTTTAGAATTACATGCCACCACTACATGCCACAGCCTCAAGGTCTCATACTGGTTACTGATTTGTTTTTACTTTAGCCAACTCCCATGGCATGAAAATGATGGTCAGAGGAATAGGCTCGCTAGAGCACATACGGATCAAGGGACAGGTTTTGGATGCCACAGAGTAGTGGTCTCACAGTGGTCTGACATAATGGAAGCATCTTCTCTCTAGGGCAGCATCAAGGTCCCCTAGTTCTGACCACTAGATGCCAAGGACTAGCAGTGTCCAGGCTGAGATTTATGATGACCGCTAAATATCATATCGTAGTGGACTAAAAGTGGTCTAACAAAGTGTTCTGAGAGAAAATGGCTGCAGCCTAGAGGTCTCCAGTGAGTGGATGAAGATTAGGATGAGGTCCCTTGACCATGGCTACTACAGCCACAGCTCTAGTGGTCTACACAGTGGTTTGAAAGTTACTGTCCTCTTCAAAGGGGCATCATAAATAATAAAGCAGGTCCCACTAGTTCTGACCGCTGGATGCCAAAGCCTAGCAGCAGTGTCCAGTGGTCTCAGAGTGAGAACACCAGGTCCTTCTAGATCTGACCACTGTGGATATTAAGGCCTATAACTTTCCGGTTGGTATACCTTGATCACTACATGCCAGGTAATGGTCTTCAGTGGTCTGAGAGAGAATACAGCTATTCTCTCTCCTCTCTAGGGGCAGCGTAAACACAAGCTCCAGACCTGAGTGGGATCAAAGTACCCATTAAAGAAGCCCACAGAGAGCACAGAGCCATGGCAGCCTTATGGCAACCCATGGTGGTCACCAAGTAACTATATTTGGAACAAGGGCACACATTAATTTCCTAGGAATGTGGAATAGGGTGTCTTAAGCAATTGCCATTGAGCAACGGTAGTTTGTCAAAGCTACAGTAACAAACCCAGAGCTGCTCCAATAACACTATCAGTCTGAAACAGAGGGGGAACTGTTGAAACAGAGGGCTGTTTCTGAATACAACTTTGAAGGGACTGTTGGATGTGTGTGGTACATCACAGATAAATAAATGCCTTACTATTGTCTATTCAATGTGGTTCGCAAGGAGGCATTGATAAGATTTTTTTTTAAATGTGTGATCAACCTGAGGATGTAGAATTAATATTTTGTTTTATTCAGATGATTAAAGTTCTCAAATAAATAAATACTGTCGTCTGTCTTTCAGACTGACATCAACAGACTATATAAATATTCACATAACAAGGCCACTGTCTGGCTCACCTTGCTCTCCAAGTTTCCACAAGAAAAACGAATATGTCTGCCAGCAATTTACTCAAATTACCAGTCATTCAAGTATGATCAACAACGAGCTGAAACAGAGGTGACCCAATGAAGGCTATAAAGTAAACAGCCCCAGTTAAAATAACGTATAATTCAATGGAAAGAAAGTGTGTTTTATGTAATTTTCATACCTCAGTCGAAGGTCATAGTCATAGTTTCTGCTGGTTTAACTGTTTCCACTAGGTCGGCCGGCAGCATTGGTGGAAATGTGACATTTTTACTTCCAGCTACATCTGGTCTCTCGTTCAGGGACAGACTAGGCCCAACCATGCTTAGCTTCAGAGGCAAAACAGCAGTGGATTGAGGAAGCTATGTTGCTGGAATGAATGTGCCAAAACTGGCAACTGGAGAAAAAGCAGCGAAAGCAGAGGCCAGGGTAGTCTCGCGTTGACATACCTCCAAAATCACGTCTTTGTCTTTTGTCAGAATTTGTATTGCAAAAACAGTTTGAATGGTCCACTGCCTCCCAGCGACAAGATTTTGATTGGATGTTCCATTTCAAGAATCCTTGTAGAAGGGGTACTGTGTCTTATGTGACACCTTGCTTTCTATCCAGGAAGTTGTTGCACATAGAGCCCCACAGTGGAGGTGCCAGAATACTCATAAAACCTAGTGGTCAAACAGGGAAATGGTTCCAATGGTGCTTCCACCATTCATTTTCCCTGTAGGGGATTTTAGAAACACTTAAATTAAGGGCTGTGTTTCGTGTAGGCTTACCCTGGCATGATGTTTTGATAACCATGTAAATCTCCCTCTGACAAGGTGACTTTTATCAATACATCAATATATTCCAACCCCTCTGATTTCTGCAATGGAATCTGGTTCGTAAATGAGGCTAAGGCCATGGTAACATAACCAAAGATAGTGAAAATTGCAGAAAAGAGGGAGGTGTTTCTTTTTATTGTGTTATCACATCATTTCTTTTCATGCATTTACAATTAATTTAATTTCCTATCAATATTTTGTTTTGCTATCAATTTAAAAGTGTATATATATATATATATTTACCCTTTGTTTAACCAGGTAGGCCAGTTGAGAACAAGTTCTCATTTACAACTGCGACCTGGCCAAGATAAAGCAAATCAGTGTGACAAAAACAACACCGCGGAGTCACTTATGGGATAACAAACGTACAGTCAATGGCACAAAAGAAAAATCTGTATACAGTGTGTGCAAATGAAGTAAGGTGAGGCAATAAATAGGCCAATAGTGGCGAAGTAATTACAATTTAGCAATTTACACTGGAGTGATATATGTGCAGATGAGGATGTGCCAGTTGAAATACTGGTGTGCAAAAGAGCAGAAAAACAAAAGCAAATATGGGGATGAGGTAGGTATTTGGTTGGATGGGCTATTTACAGATGGGCTGTGTACAGCTACAGCGATTAGTAAGCTGCTCTGAATGCTGATGCTTAAAGTTAGTGAGGGAGATATAAGTCTCCAACTTCAGTGATTTTTCCAATTCGTTCCAGTCATTGGCAGCAGAGAACTGGAAGGAAAGGCGGCCAAATGAGGTGTTGGTTTTGGGGATGACCAGTAAAATATACCTGCTGTAGCGCGTACCTCGGGTGAGTTTTGCTATGGTGACAAGTGAGCTGAGATAAGGTGGAGCTTTACCTAGAAAAGACATAGATGACCTAGAGCCAGTGGGTTTGGCAATGAATATGTAGCAAGGACCAGCCAACGAGAGCATACAGGTCGCAGTGGTGGGTAGTATATGGGGCTTTGGTGACAAAACGGATGGCACTGTGATAGACTGCATCCAATTTTCTGAGTAGAGTGTTGGAGGCTATTTTGTAAATGACATCGCTGAAGGATCGGTAGGATAGTCAGTTTTACGAGGGTATGTTAGGCAGCATGAGTGAAGGAGGCTTTGCTGCGAAATAAGAAGCCGATTCTAGATTTAACTTTGAATTGGAGATACTTAATGTGAGTCTGGAAGGAGAGTTTACAGTCTAGCCAGACACCTAGGTATTTATAGTTGTCCACATGTTCTAAGTCAGAACCGTCCAGAGTAGTGATGCTAGTTGGGCAAGCAGTTGGTGGCCACGGAAGGAGTGTTGTATGGCATTGAAGCTCGTTTGGAGGTTTCTTAACACAGTATCCAAAGAAGGGCCAGATGTATACAGAATTGTGTCGTCTGCGTAAAGGTGAATCAAAGAATCATTGATATATAGAGAGAAAAGAGTCGGCCCGAGAATTGAACCCTGTGGCACCCCCATAGAGACTGC
Organism: Oncorhynchus mykiss; assembly: GCF_013265735.2. Lineage (NCBI taxonomy): Eukaryota > Metazoa > Chordata > Actinopteri > Salmoniformes > Salmonidae > Oncorhynchus > Oncorhynchus mykiss. Next base: position 395,817 of record NC_048592.1, read on the forward strand.
AAGAGGTCCGTACAACAGGCCCTCTGATTTGACACACTGAACTCTATCTGATAAGTAGTTAGTGAACCAGCCGAGGCAATCATTAGAGAAACCAAGGCTGTTGAGTCTGCCGATAAGAATACTGTGATTGACAGAGTCGAAGGCCTTGGCCAGGTCAATGAAGATGGCTGCACAGTATTGTCTTTTATTGATGGCGGTTATGATATCGTTTAGGACCTTGAGCGTGGTTGAGGTGCATCCGTGACCAGCTCGGAAACCAGAAAGCATAGCGGAGAAGCATAGCGGTGGGCTTCGAAATGGTCGGTGATCTGTTTGTTCACTTGGCTTTAGACAAAGGCAGGGCAGGATGGATATGGGTCTCTAACGGTTTGGGTCTAGAGTGTCTCCCCCTTTGAAGAGGGGGATGACCGCAGACAATACGAAAGAGGTTGAACAGACTAGTAATAGGGGTGGCAACAATGGCAATGGATAACTTTAGGAAGAGAGGGTCCAGATTGTCTAGCTCAGCTGATTTCTAGGGTTCCAGATTTTGCAGCTCTTTCAGAACATCAGCTGTCTGGATTTGGGTGAAGCGGGGGGGTGAGGCTTGGGCCAGTTACTGCGAGGGGTGCAGAGCTGTTGGCCGGGGTTGGGGTAGCCAGGTGGAAAGCATGGCCAGCCGTATAGAAATGCTTCTTGAAATTCTCGATTATCGTGGATTTATCAGTGGTGACAGTGTTTCCTAGTCTCAGTGCAGTGGGCAGCTGGGAGGAGGTACTCTTATTCTCCATGGACTTTGCGGTGTCCCAAAACTCTTTGGAATTAGTGCTGCAGGATGCACATTTCTGTTTGAAAAAGCTATCCTTTGCTTTCCTAACTGACTGTGTGTATTGGTTCCTAACTTCTCTGAAAAGTTGCATATCGCGGTGACTATTCGAAGCTAGTGCAGTACGCCACAGGGTGTTTTTGTGCTGGTCAAGGGCAGTCAAGTCTGGAGTGAACCAAGGGCTATATCTGTTCTTAGTTCTACATTTTTGAAAGGGGTATGTTTATTTAAGATGGTGAGGAAATAACTTTTAAAGAACAACCAGGCATCCTCTACTGACAGGATGAGGTCAATATCCTTCCAGGATACCCGGGCCAGGTTGATTAGAAAGGCCTGCTTGCAGAAGTGTTTTAGGGATCATTTGACAGTGATGAGGGGTGATCGTTTGACCGCGGACCCATAACGAACGCAGGCAGTGATTGCTGAGATCCTGGTTGAAAACAGCAGAGTTGTATTCAGAGGGCAAGTTGGTCAGGATGAGGGTGGCCATGTTTACGGATTTGGGGTTGTACCTTCCTTGATAATTTGTGTGAGATTGCTTTTGAGTTTGTTTTGCTTTCAATACCATTATTTTTGTTTGCAATACAAAGAATGTTGTTTTCCACTTCATAAGTGTTGCTTGATTACATCATATACAGTGCCTTGCGAAAGTATTCGGCCCCCTTGAACTTTGCGACCTTTTGCCACATTTCAGGCTTCAAACATAAAGATATAAAACTGTATTTTTTTGTGAAGAATCAACAACAAGTGGGACACAATCATGAAGTGGAACAACATTTATTGGATATTTCAAACTTTTTTAACAAATCAAAAACTGAAAAATTGGACGTGCAAAATTATTCAGCCCCTTTACTTTCAGTGCAGCAAACTCTCTCCAGAAGTTCAGTGAGGATCTCTGAATGATCCAATGTTGACCTAAATGACTAATGATGATAAATACAATCCACCTGTGTGTAATCAAGTCTCCGTATAAATGCACCTGCACTGTGATAGTCTCAGAGGTCCGTTAAAAGCGCAGAGAGCATCATGAAGAACAAGGAACACACCAGGCAGGTCCGAGATACTGTTGTGAAGAAGTTTAAAGCCGGATTTGGATACAAAAAGATTTCCCAAGCTTTAAACATCCCAAGGAGCACTGTGCAAGCGATAATATTGAAATGGAAGGAGTATCAGACCACTGCAAATCTACCAAGACCTGTCCGTCCCTCTAAACTTTCAGCTCATACAAAGAGAAGACTGATCAGAGATGCAGCCAAGAGGCCCATGATCACTCTGGATAAACTGCAGAGATCTACAGCTGAGGTGGGAGACTCTGTCCATAGGACAACAATCAGTCGTATATTGCACAAATCTGGCCTTTATGGAAGAGTGGCAAGAAGAAAGCCATTTCTTAAAGATATCCATAAAAAGTGTAGTTTAAAGTTTGCCACAAGCCACCTGGGAGACACACCAAACATGTGGAAGAAGGTGCTCTGGTCAGATGAAACCAAAATTGAACTTTTTGGCAACAATCCAAAACATTATGTTTGGCGTAAAAGCAACACAGCTGAACACACCATCCTCACTGTCAAACATGGTGGTGGCAGCATCATGGTTTGGGCCTGCTTTTCTTCAGCAGGGACAGGGAAGATGGTTAAAATTGATGGGAAGATGGATGGAGCCAAATACAGGACCATTCTGGAAGAAAACCTGATGGAGTCTGCAAAAGACCTGAGACTGGGACGCAGATTTGTCTTCCAACAAGACCATGATCCAAAACATAAAGCAAAATCTACAATGGAATGGTTCAAAAATAAACATATCCAGGTGTTAGAATGGCCAAGTCAAAGTCCAGACCTGAATCCAATCGAGAATCTGTGGAAAGAACTGAAAACTGCTGTTCACAAATGCTCTCCATCCAACCTCACTGAGCTCGAGCTGTTTTGCAAGGAGGAATGGGAAGAAATATCAGTCTCTCGATGTGCAAAACTGATAGAGACATAACCCAAGCGACTTACAGCTGTAATCGCAGCAAAAGGTGGCGCTACAAAGTATTAACTTAAGGGGGCTGAATAATTTTGCACGCCCAATTTTTCAGTTTTTGATTTGTTATAAAAGTTTTAAATATCCAATAAATGTCGTTCCACTTCATGATTGTGTCCCACTTGTTGTTGATTCTTCACAAAAAAATACAGTTTTATATCTTTATGTTTGACGTCTGAAATGTGGCAAAAGGTCGCGAAGTTCAAGGGGGCCGAATACTTTCGCAAGGCACTGTACATTTCCTTCAGAAAGTATTCACACCCCTTGACTTTTTCACAATTGTCTTGTGTTACAAAGTAGGATTTAAATGTATTTAATTTTAACTTTTTTTTTAACAATTTACACAAAATACTGGAAGAGCAATTCTAACATTTGTAAAAAGAATTATGAAAACTCAAACTTGATTATATAAGTATTCAACCCACTGAGTCATGACATGTTAGAAACACCTTTGGCAGAGGTTATAGCTGTGAGTCTTTCTGGGTAAGTCTCTAACAGCTTTACACACTTGGATTGTGCAACATTTGCCCAGTATTCTTTCAAAATTCGTCAGGCCCTGTCAAATTGCCTGTTGATCATTGATAGACAACCATTTTCAGGTCTTGCCATAGATTTTCAAGCAGATGTAATTCAAAACTGTAACTCGGCCACTCAGGAACATTTACTGTCTTCTTGGTAAGCAAATCCAGTGTAGATTTGGCCTCATGTTTTAGGTTAATGTCCTGGTGAAAGGTGAATTCATCTCCCAATGTCTGGTGGAAAGCAGACTGAACCAGATTTTCCTCTAGGACTTTGCCTGTGATCAGCTCCATTCTGTTACTTTTTTATCCTGAAAACTCCCCAGTCCTTAATGATTACATGCATATCCATCCAACATGTAGCCACCACTATGCTTGAAAATATGGAGAGTGGTACTAAGTAATGTGTTGCATTGGATTTGCTCCAGACATAACATTTTGTATTCAGGACAAAATGTTATTGCTTTGCCACATTGTTTGCAGTAGTACTTTAGTGCCTTGTTGCATGTTTTGGAATATGTTGTATTCTGCACAGGCTTCTTTCTTTTATCAAAGTCAATTAGGCTAGTATTTGGAGTTACTTCAATGTTGTTGATCACTCCCCAGGTTTCTCCTAATACATCCATTAAACTCGGTAATTGTTTTAAAGTCAACATTGGCTTCCTGGTAAAATCCCTGAGCGGTTTAGGAAGGAAGCCTATATATTTTTAGTGACTGGGTGTATTGATTCACCATCTAAAGTGTAATGAATATCTTCACCATGCTCAAAGGGATATTTAATGCCTACTTTTTTTACCTATCAGTAGGTACCCTTCTTTGCAAGGCACTGGAAAACCTCCCTGTTGTTTGTGGTTGAATCTGTTTGAAAATCATTGCTGAACTGAGGAACCTTAAAGGTAATTGTGTGTTTGGGGTACAAAGATGAGGTAGTCATTCAAAAAAAATGTCAAACACTATTATTGCACACAGAGTGAGTCCATGTGACTTGTTAAGCAAGTGTTCACATTTTGAACTTATTTAGGCTTGCCATAACAAAGGGGATGAATACTTACATTTTTACATTCACATGTGGAATTGCAAGTTCACACATTTCATGTATACACTCTTAGAGAAAAGGGTTCCAAAAGGGTTCTTCGCGGAGGGATAGGGTTCTATCAATACACTTTCTGATCAGGAGAACCCTTTTTGGAAGACAAGGGTTGTTTGTAAGGCAAAGGGTCTACCTGTCACGTTCGTCGTAAGAATGAGTGGAGTTCAACATATTTATTACAGTGAAACTTCAAAACAACAAAGAATTAACGAACATGCAGTACGCAGTGCACATAGGCACTAAACAAAATCCCACATCGCAGGTGGGAAAAATTACAGCCTAAGTATGATCCCCAATTAGAGGCAACGATCATCAGCTACCTCCAATTGGGAACCATACAAACACACCAACATAGAAACACAATAACTAGAACCCCCCCCTAGTTACACCCTGACCTAAAATACCATAGAGAACCTTGAGGGCTCTCTATGGTCAGGGCGTGACAGTACGCCGCACGCCCCCCCCCTAAGGTGGACCCAGTGCCTGGATGCAGTGCCTGGACTGGGCACCGGCGCAGAGGAACGCTCCGGGCATGGAGCGAGACTGGACGCCGTGCATGGACTGGGCACTGGCACAGAGGAAGGCTCCGGCCATGGAGCGGGACTGGACGCCGTGCCTGGACTGGGCAACGGTGCAGAGGAAGGCTCCGGCTATGGAGTGGGACTGGACGCCGTGCCTGGACTGGGCACCGGCGCAGAGGAAGGCTCCAGCCATGGCACCGGTGCAGGAAGCTCCGGACCGTGGACCGTCACTGGAGGCTCTGGACTGTGAACCGTTGCTGGAGCCACTGCCTGTTCACCCCGCTGAGGTCAGTACAGGTGCATCAAAGCTGGGACCGAGAGACTGAAAAACAGCTTCTATCTCAAGGCCATCAGACTGTTAAACAGCCACCACTAACATTGAGTGGCTGCTGCCAACACACTGACTCAACTCCAGCCACTTTAATAATGGGAATTGATGGGAATAATGTAAAATATGTCACTAGCCACTTTAAACAATGCTACCTAATATAATGTTTACATACCCTACATTATTAATCTCATATGTGTATACTGTACTCTATATCATCTACTGCATCTTTATGTAATACATGTATCACTAGCCACTTTAACTATGCCACTTTGTTTACATACTCATCTCATATGTATATACTGCACTCAATACCATCTACTGTATATTGCCTATGCCGCTCTGTACCATCACTCATTCATATATCTTTATGTACATATTCTTTATCCCCTTACACTTGTGTCTATAAGGTAGTAGTTTTGGAATTGTTAGCTAGATTACTTGTTGGTTATTACTGCATTGTCGGAACTAGAAGCACAAGCATTTCGCTACACTCGCATTAACATCTGCTAACCATGTGTATGTGACAAATAACATTTGATTTGATTTGATTTGGAAGCTCCGGGTCGTGGACCGTTACTGGAGGTTCCGGGCTGTAGACCGTCGCTGGAGACTCAGGGCTGGTGACACACTCTTCAGGGCGAGTGCGGGGAGCCGGCACAGGATGTACCGGACTGGGGAGGCGCACTGGAGGCCTGGAGCCGGCTCAGGTTTCACCGGACTGATGTCACGCTCTTCAGGGCGAATGTGCTGCAGAATACACCTAACCAACATCTCTCTCCGATATCCCTCCTCACACTGCTCCATCGACTCCCAGACGGTCTCTGGCTCTCTCTTCGACCGACCACCCCTTGTGCCCCCCAGCCAAAACATCTTGGGGTTGCTCTTAGGCGGTTTGTGGCCGCGGACCCCGGCGTCGTCGCTGTCCTCCTATACTCCTTGGCGACTCCCGCCAAGGAAGGGTCTCGCATCCACCCAGTATTTCCTCCCATGTCCAACTCTCCTTTAGCTCCCGGGCACGCTGCTTGGTCCTGTAGTGGTGGGATATTTTGTCACTTTCGTCGTAAGAATGAGTGGACCAAGGCGCAGCGTGTGTAGAGTTACACATATTTATTACAGTGAAACTTCAAAGCATTAACGAACGTGCAGTACGTAGCGCACATAGGCACTAAACAAAACAATATCCCAATATCACAAGTGGGAAAAATGACAACCTAAGTATGATCCCCAATTAGAGGCAACGATCATCAGCTGCCTCCAATTGGGAACCATACAAGCACACCAACATAGAAACACAATGACTAGAAACCCCTCCTAGTCATGCCCTGACCTAAAACACCAAAGAGAACCCCGAGAGCTCTCTATGGTCAAGGCATGACACTACCTAGAACTTTTAACATCCTAATAATTGTTTTTGGAAAAAAATATTTGGAAACCAAGGTTTCTTTGGAACCAAATATAATAGTAATATGTCTCAGCATGCTCAGATTTTCAGAATGGATTGTTTAACTGTGATATCTGTGTTTTTGCATTTACATTGATTGGTTAATATATTTGATGCTACACAAAAATAAATAACATAGAGTTATCTAAACTAATACAATCTGTTGGACTCATTGCACCCGTTACTTAGATGGTTGTTCCAGTTTAGATGACTGAGGCAGTCTCAGTATTCAATCTTCCCTACCCCGACAGTCATTCTGAATGCAGGTTGCGGTGAGTAACAATTCCACTTGTTGGATACCCTAACTCCAATAGATTAGATTCCAATAGGAGTTACACATAACTTTGCCAGCCAGCATATTGTGACTTGCAGGCCTGATGTGGCCTGTAAACCAGGAGATTCTTAACACCAATGTGTTAGGGTATATATAACAAGGCCCGTAAAGAAAGGCCTTATAATATATGTAATGTGTTGTCATAAAAATACAATTTTAAAGCCTAATAAGGCTGGTGGAAGAGTTCATAGAGCATTCTAGGAAGAACCCTCCTAAGATCTAAGGGTTCATACTGTAGGCAGTTCTAGGAAGAACCTTAAGATAATAAAATGGTTCTTGATAAAAACCTTTCATAAAGGGTTTTATGCAGAACCCTTCATAGAGAATTCTAGGTAAAACCGTATTACAGGGAGTTCTTTGAAGAACCTTCTGCAAAGGGTTCTATCCAGCACCAGAAATGGTTCCTTCATGGGGAAAAAACAAAGAACCCTGTATGGTTCTACTTAGCACCTTTTTTTCAAAGAGTGTAGCATTGTCTGGGTCAAGCCAGTCAACTTTGATGAAGATTGTACTTTTACTGCTGGTCAGAGATTTAATTTGATGGAACCAAGTAGCTGGGTTCTCCTTCTTGTTTTTCTGGATATCGGTGTGATATAATGTTGATCTTGCTGCCTTGATCTCTCTCTGGGCTTTGTTCCTCAAGAGTGCACCATGAAGGTCAGTCATTTTCACTTTCTGCCTGCTTTTTAAAAAATCCAATCTTTGATTCTAGATTAAATCACTCCTTATCCTCTGCATGCATACAAACCAGTGGAGGCTCCTCAGAGGAGGATAGGAGGACCATCCTTAGTGAATTTCATAAAAATAAAAATAGTGAAACGTTAAAAAAGTTATCATTTTTAGATATATTTTGTATAGTTTTATCACCAAATAATTGATTAAAATGCACTGTTTTGCAATGAAATTCTACAGTAGCCTCAACTGCACTCTGTAGGGTAGCACAATGGTGTAGCCGGAGGACAGCTAGCTTCCGTCCTCCTCTGGATACATTGACTTGAAATTCAAAATCTAGGTTCTGACGCCCTTCCATAGACATAAACAATAATTATGACAACTTCCGGAGGACGACCTCTAACCTATCAGAGCTCTTTCTGTATGAACTTACACGTTGTACACCCAATCAAATTATCAGAGAATGAATTTAGTACTGAAAGCATAAGCTACAACTAGCTAACACTGCAGTGCATGAAATGTGGTAGGTGACTAAAAAGAGAGAGAAAGACAAAAGTTAAACAGTTTTGAACAAATACATTTTTTCAAAAATGAAGGAGTACCAACAGAGAGCAAGAGTGCACACTGCCCACAAAATGAGGTGGAAACTGACCTGCACTTCCAAACCTCCTGCCAAATGTATGACCATATTAGAGACACATATTTCCCTCAGATTACACAGATCCACAAAGAATTCAAAAACAAACCCAACTCCTATATCAACTGGGTGAAATACCACAGTGTGCCATCACAGCAGCAATATTTGTGACCTGTTGCCCAAGAAATGGGCAACTAGTGAATAACAAACACCATTGTAAATACAACACATATTTATGTTTATTTATTTTCCCTGTTGTACTTTCACTATTTGCGCATCGTTACAACACTGTATTGTGGCAGACCAGGGGGTTTGGTCAAAACGTTTACACAGATCAGACACAGACAGAGTAGGATTAGCTCGCTTTCAAGGGTGTTTATTTGAATAACAAACCAAAAGAAAAGAATAGGTCTCCCCCATGAGACCCTCTCCGGGATATCATCTTCTGGCCTCCGTGTCTTGCTGTATCCTTTCCAAGTCCAAGGTAGGCTTTTGGTTTTATTAATGTATTGCCACCGGGGTCTGCCGGTGTAACTGCTAAACTGCTTGCTAACTGTACTGCATGACTGTAGCAGGTTTAATAATGTGTTAGTTGTTGTAGCTATGCTGTTTCCTTGAATTGCACTATCTTGCCTGCATTTAGCGGATCTAGGGTGTAATCATTAGTTGTCAACATATAAGCATATGTTGACAACGATGTAGGCTGTGTGTAGAAGATATGAAGGTTTGGCTTGGAAAGGTTTTTTCGCCTGGTCACAGACAGCTGATGTGTTGAACGCGAAAGGAAAGGTGAGAGGAGGAGATGCAGGAAGGAATTATACAACGATCTGGCTGTTATGAAAGTGAACTGTTATCAGGGGTGTATTCATTCCGCCGATTCAGTTGAAAAAAGCCTTAAACGGAAGCAAACGGAACAAAACGGGGATAAACATACCTGAATTTGTCCAACAGAAACTCTTGTTTGCAACTGTTGGGCTAATGATTACACCGTAGATCCGCTAAATGCAGGCAAGATAGTGCTCGCGGGTATTGAAACATTCTGTTGATTTCCATAACAATTTCCTATTGTTAATCATTATTAATAACTCTTGTTCTATTGTAACATTGTGTTTGGCACTATCAATATGTCATGCCAACAAAGCTAATTGGAGAGAGGGAGTGTCACACCCTGACCTAACCAAAATAATAAAGAAAACAAAGATAACTATTATTTTGGTTAGGTCAGGGTGTGACATGGGGCATTTATGTGTTTTGTCTGGTCTAGGGGTTTGTATGTTTATAGGACTGTTTCCTTTCTAGGTAGTTTTGTATGTCTATGGTTGCCTAGGTTGGTTCTCAATTAGAGGCAGCTGTCTGTCGTTGTCTCTGATTGGGAACCATATTTAGGCAGCCATGTTCTTTGGGTATTTTGTGGGTTATTGTCTTCTGTCTTTGTACCAGATAGGACTGTTTCGGTTTTTTATTTTGTAGTGTTCTCGTTATTCGTCTATATTAAAAATGTTGAACACTAACCACGCTGCATTTTGGTCCTCCTCTCCCTCAGCAGAAGAAAACCTTTACAGAATCATCCACCAAAACAGGACCAAGCAGCGGCAGGAGGAGCAGTGCAATCAGGACTATTGGACTTGGGAGGAGATACTGGATGGAGATGGACCATGGACGCAGCCGAGGGAATATCGCCGCCCCAAGGCAGAGCTGGAGGCAGCCAAGCGGAGAGGCGGCGGTTTGAAGTGGCAGCACGGAAGCAGGGCTGGAAGCCCGAGAGTCAGCCCCAAAAATGTTTAGGGGGGGCACACAGGGAGTATGGCGAAGCCAGGTAGGAGACCTGCGCCAACTTCCTGTGCTTACCGGAGAGCGAGAGGGACCGGGCAGGCGCCGTGTTATGCTGTGGAGCGCACGGTGTCTCCAGTGCGGGTGCATAGCCCGGTGCGGTACATTCCAGCTCCTCGTATCGCCCGGGCTAGAGTGGGCATTGAGCCAGGTAAGGTTGGGCAGGCTCGGTGCTCCAGTGCCACCTACACGCACCAGCCCTCCGGTGGCAGCCCCCCACACCAGGCTTCCTGTGCGTGTCCAGAGCCCAGTACTACCTGTTTCTCCTCCTCGCACTCGCCCTGAGGTGCGTGTCCTCGGCCCAGTACCACCAGTGCCGGCACCACGTACCAGGCCTACAGTACGTCTTCCGCCTGCCCGGAGCCGCCAGAGTCTCCCGCCTGCCCGGAGCCGCCAGAGTCTCCCGCCTGCCCGGAGCCGCCAACCAGCCTGAGCCGCCCCTGAGTCCGGAGCCGCCCCTCAGTCTGTAGGAGTTTGTTTAGTGGAGTGGGGCCCTTTAGTAGGGTTGCCAATCCTAGGTCGGCGGCGAGGGTCGCCGTTCCTAGGAAGAGACTAAAGCGGACAGAGACTATTGTGGGGTTCACGTCCCGCACCAGAGCCTCCACCGTGGACAGACGCCCACCCAGACCCTCCCCTATGGATTTAGGTGTGCGGTCGGGAGTCCGCACCTTTGAGGAGGGGGGGGGGGGGGTACTGTCACGCCGTGGCCTTAGTTCTTTGTTTTCTTTATTATTTTGTTTAGGTCAGGGTGTGACATGGGGGATTTGTGTTTTTGGTCTGGTCTAGGGTTTTTGTATGTATGTTTATGGGGCTGTCTCCTTTCTAGGTCGTTTTGTATGTCTATGGTTGCCTAGATTGGTTCTCAATTAGAGACAGCTGTCTGTCGTTGTATCTGATTGGGAACCATATTTAGGCAGCCATGTTCTTTGGGTATTTTGTGGGTGATTGTCTTTTGTCTTTGTGTCACTGCACCAGAGGATTGTTTCGGTTTCACATTTATTGTTTTGTATTTTGTAGTGTTCTCGTTATTCGTCTATATTAAAGATGTTGAACACTAACCACGCTGCATTTTGGTCCTCCTCTCCTTCAGCGGAAGAAAACTGTTACAGGGAGAGTGAGAGGGAGAGAGAGATCCTTCAAGCCTGTATAACTTTATACTACTTTCATATAGTGAGTGATTGATAGGAAGACGTCTAGATTCTCGCAGGTACACTAACTGGATAAAATGTTGTATATCTCTTTTAGACCCACCCCCCTCAGAGAGAGCTCACATTTTTCACCATGTTTTTTACAAAAAGATAGATTTGGAGTTAGATTAACTTGAATTTTTCGGCAGGTAACTCCAAACCTACAACCTAATTTTGACCAAAATTAATCAGGGAGATTACAGCTTCCAAGGTTTTCTTTTTCCAAGCTATACAGAGGGTGCTCTAGAAAACAAACAGCAGAAACCTGAGGACACCATCCAACCTGGAACTGAGTGAGTAGTGTTTGTTCTGATGCTATTTTGAAAGCCAAGAAGAAAAATGAGTGCTGAATGTTGAGTTAAGGCTCCCAGGCTTGCAAGGACAGACCAGATACAAATTCAATTAGCACTAAGGTGTGAAGTAAAAGGTGTCGAGGCCTTTGGGCCCAACAAGCGGCAGGAGTCTTTGATGCATCCTCTTTTATTTTGATTTTTTTACCTTTAACTAGGCAAGTCAGTTAAGAACAAATTCTTATTTTCAATGACGGCCTAGGAACAGTGGGTTAACTGCCTGTTCAGGGGCAGAATGACAGATTTTGTACCCTTTTTGTACCCAGATTTTGCAACCTTTCGGTTACTAGTCCAATGCTCTAACCACAAGGCTACCCTGCCGCCCCAACTCTGAAGCCCCCTCCTGCTGTTCAAAGACCATTCACTGGCATTCACTGGCAAGAGATCTGCCTCCAGATGTATAAGCTTCTCCCATTGCTTGCTGCACTGCTCCTTGGATTCCACCTGGCGATCTGCTCGCCGTCTACCCTGGCCTGTCTCCCCCTGTCTGGTACAGGTACCCCCACCACACTCACCCCTCTCTCCCGAGCTTTAGATTTCCTCCAGAACTCACGCACTATTGGGGCGTGTGACTCAGAACTTACAATTTTTTTCTTGTGCATTTTGCTATTTGCCTCATGACTCCTACATACTTTGTTGACTACAAACGTTCTTTACCCAACCGTGGGTCAGACTGTTTGTTCCCACACTCGGGACTCTGACTCTCTATTGGTTACAGACTTTTGGCCTCCCATCCTAGTCTAACCACCTCTCGCCGGCTTTGTATTCATGTTACCTGATGAAATTGCTATACAATATGATCTTGTTGCCATCTGACGCACATTTAAATGTCATAAATCAGCACTGCAGCACTCTCCCTGTCCTATGCCGTACCTTGATTGTATTACTGTTGATATCTGGAAATGTGCATGTACACCCAATCCCAATGATGATAACAATCACTATAGCTTTGACAAAATCCCCCTAGAAAATACTCAGCTTCTGCAAAAGGTTGGTTCTTTATTCACGAGAACGTTCTAAAGTCAACCAAAATTTGAACAGTCTTTATAACCCCCTCTACGCACGCACACGCACGCACACACGCGCACACACACACAGGTTTATCACTTTTCTACCAGCCTTGGCAGTTTCTCACCGTTCTCTCCTCTCGTCTCTAGATTATAGGAGGCATTGGAAGGGCCCTCCTGTTGTCGGCTTTTTCAGAGTTATCATTTGTAGTCTACCAGCCTCTGTTTTCTCCGCATTTCTCTCTCATAACTTGTCCCACACATGTACAGTGGGGCAAAAAAAGTATTTAGTCAGCCACCAATTGTGCAAGTTCTCCCACTTAAAAATATGAGAGGCCTGTAATTTTCATCATAGGTACACTTCAACTATGACAGAAAAAATCAAGAAAATCACATTGTAGGATTTTTTATGAATTTATTTGCAAATTATGGTAGAAAATAAGTATTTGGTCAATAAAAAAGGTTCTCAATACTTTGTTATATACCCTTTGTTGGAAATGACGGAGGTCAAACGTTTTCACACACTGTTGCTGGTATTTTGGCCCATTCCTCCATGCAGATCTCCTCTAGAGCAGTGATGTTTTGGGGCTGTTGCTGGGCAACATGGACTTTCAACTCTCTCCAAAGATTTTCTATGGGGTTGAGATCTGGAGACTGGCTAGGCCACTCCAGGACCTTGAAATGCTTCTTACGAAGCTACTCCTTCGTTGCCCGGGCGGTGTGTTTGGGATCATTGTCATGCTGAAAGACCCAGCCACGTTTCATCTTCAATGCCCTTGCTGATGGAAGGAGGTTTTCACTCAAAATCTCACGATACATGGCCCCATTCTTTCCTTTACACGGATCAGTCGTCCTGGTCCCTTTGCAGAAAAACAGCCCTAAAGCATGATGCTTCACAGTAGGTATGGTGTTCTTTGGATGCAACTCAGCATTCTTTGTCCTCCAAACACGACGAGCTGAGTTTTTACCAAAACATCATATTTTGGTTTCATCTGACCATATGACATCCTCCCAATCTTCTTCTGGATCATCCAAATGCTCTCTAGCAAACTTCAGACGGGCCTGGACATGTACTGGCTTAAGCAGGGGGACACGTCTGGCACTGCATGATTTGAGTCCCTGGCGGCGTAGTATGTTACTGATGGTAGGCTTTGTTACTTTGGTCCCAGCTCTCTGCAGGTCATTCACTAGGTCCCCCCGTGTGGTTCTGGGATTTTTGCTCACCGTTCTTGTGATAATTTTGACCCCACGGGGTGAGATCTTGCGTAAAGCCCCAGATCGAGGGAGATTATCAGTGGTCTTGTATGTCTTCCATTTCCTAATAACAGTTGATTTCTTCAAACCAAGCTGCTTACCTATTGCAGATTCAGTCTTCCCAGCCTGGTGCAGGTCTACAATTTTGTTTCTGGTGTCCTTTGACAGCTCTTTGGTCTTGGCCATAGTGGAGTTTGGAGTGTGACTGAGGTTGTCTTTTATACTGATAACAAGTTCAAACATGCGCCATTAATACAGGTAACGAGTGGAGGACAGAGGAGCCTCTTAAAGAAGGTCTGTGAGAGCCAGAAATCTTGCTTTTTTCTAGGTGACCAAATACTTACTTTCCACTATAATTTGCAAATAAATTCATTAAAAATCCTACAATGTGATTTCATGGATTTTTTTTCTCATTTTGTCTGTCATAGTTGAAGTGAACCTATGATGAAAATTATAGTTCTCTTTCATATTTTTAAGTGGGAGAACTTGCACAATTGGTGGCTCACTAAATACTGTTTTGCCCCACTGTATTATTGGAATACAGTCTTATATGTTTCAGGGTGGAATTCTTTAGTCATTACTTTAAAAATGTAAATTCCCTTATCACCCATCTACTTGTTGCTAGCCCCAATTCTGGCTTGTGAAAGACTGGGTTTTCTGCACGTTAACCTCTCTGCGCATCGAACCCGTTAGCGGGATTAAATTTGAAAACATACGGTGATCGCTACATAAATATTCATATTAAACATTCATGAAAATACAAGTGTCTCACATGTTGCGAAAGTCTAGAATCTTGCTAATCCAACTGCGTTGTCAGATTTAAAAAGTGATTTATTGTCAAAGAATACGCTGCGATTATCTGAGCCTCCATATCAAACTACTTATTCAGCCAGCACTTGCGTAACAAAATCACAGATTGCATTGAAATAAATAATTTACCTTTGAAGATCTTGCTCTGGTTGCAATCCCAAGGCTCACTGTTACACAATGAATGGTCTTTTGTTCGGTTAAATCCATTTTTATAGCCTAACATGAAACATTTTGAGAACGCTTAACTCGTTGAATTTCCTGTCATTCAATTTTCGACATAACATCCAATGTAAAAGACGGACTTTCCCTGACTTTATCCAGTCATGTTTGGTTTCCTTGCAATCAACTGTTTGTTTGTAACACAACCAAACTTGATGGGTCATTTTGCGGGACGTATTGACCCGGAAAAACCGATTGGAAGACAAGTGACGAGCCCATTGTGCACCAATTATATGACCACTGTCTTGCTTGATTGACTGTATTTTAACCCAATGACCATTGATCGTCTTGAAATCTAGCTGGGTAGATAGCCAATGAGCAGAGGTAAACGACAATATCCCCTGGTTCTTTTTAAGACAAACCTTTCCATTGAATGCTGGTGTAAGGACCGTTCTTTCGTCATTGCCAATTCAGCCGTGAAGGAGCAACGCTTATTACGCACAGCAGTATTTCGGTGACTTGCATCTTCAGCTGTTTATTTATCCAACATCATGGCGAATAAGTCAAGGAAAGCTAATTCTAAGACTAGATATACAAATTTAAAAACAATTTTAGAGGAAAGTGAGATCTACTTTTTGAAGACTCTGAAACTGAGTGATATTTTTTGAATGGAGAAAATTGTTTGGGACTGGTAAGTTGCTCTCATGCTAATGCCGTTGTTTGAAATTAATATAAAATATTATGTGTGATTTTACATTTTATTTGCAATATATAAAGTACACGTTAGCTAGTCATTGTGAGGGTCTGTTTGTTTGTATGAGAACGACCATAGCCTGTGTAAATAAATAAATAAATAAATAAAATGGTATGATGTAGAATGCAAACCGATACATCTCAACACAGCCAGCATGCTTCCTCCAATCAGTCTACATTAGAGGGAGCATTAAGGAGCTTGCTGGCTACAGCGCCACTGCACCAAGCCCTGTCCCTTCTGCTCCTGCCACAAGTGTTCATCTGCCCAAATATATTTGTGCAGGCATGGATGTATCTAAGGGCACAGCATGGAGGCGTTGCTGTGTTTGCAAGATGAAGTCTCCCATCACATGCACCACATGCTCAGTGACCCTCTGCTTTACATCAGAAAGAGACTGCTATGGCATCTGGCACCTGCCTTTCTAGGGAGTTTTTCCTAGCCACCGTGCTTCTACACCTGCATTGCTTGCTGTTTGGGGTTTTAGGCTGGGGCTATACAAATTGATTTGATAAAGGGACTGAGGGTCTTCCAAATATTGAAAGTGTGTAAATAGTTACCCATGTTATTTTGTAAATGTGTGTATGTATATACAGTGCCTTGCCAAAGTATTCGGTCCCCTTGAACTTTGCGACCTTTACAGGACCATTCTGGAAGAAAACCTGATGGAGTCTGCAAAAGACCTGAGACTGGGACGGAGATTTGTCTTCCAACAAGACCATGATCCAAAACATAAAGCAAAATCTACAATGGAATGGTTCAAAAATAAACATATCCAGGTGTTAGAATGGCCAAGTCAAAGTCCAGACCTGAATCCAATCGAATCTGTGGAAAGAACTGAAAACTGCTGTTCACGAATGCTCTCCATCCAACCTCACTGAGCTCGAGCTGTTTTGCAAGGAGGAATGGGAAAAAATGTCAGTCTCTCGATGTGCAAAACTGATAGAGACATACCCCAAGCGACTTACAGCTGTAATCGCAGCAAAAGGTGGCGCTACAAAGTATTAACTTAAGGGGGCTGAATAATTTTGCACGCCCAATTTTTCAGTTTTTGATTTGTTAAAGTTTGAAATATCCAATAAATGTCGTTCCACTTCATGATTGTGTCCCACTTGTTGTTGATTCTTCACAAAAAATACAGTTTTATATCTTTATGTTTGAAGCCTGAAATGTGGCAAAAGGTCGCAAAGTTCAAGGGGGCCAAATACTTTCGCAAGGCACTGTATATATATTATATATATTATTATTTTTTTTTGCTATTTTTTTTCTTCCCTTTTTTTTCGGGGGGGTGTGTTAGAATACCATTTTGGTATTTTGTATATAGTTATTTGTTTCAAAAATGTATACCTTCACCAATCTGGCAACTTGGGGACATTTGGGCTACTTGTGTTGGACACCTGGGTGACTTCATGATAAATGTCATGTATAGCACACTCATTTTGGAAGTTATCATTCTGAAACTTTGCACAAGTACTGTTGCCCTGTTATATTTTTCACTGAAATTGTCCCCATCATCCTATCTGAATGTTTGTTTTATTTTGTTCATTTTAAAGATGATACAAAAATTAAAACGTATGGTTTTATTCATTGTTTTATCTAAACCAGATATATTATGTTATATTCTCCTACATTCAATTCACATTTACACAAACTTCAGAGTTTTCTTACAAATGGTACCAAGAATATGCATATCCTTGGTTCTGTGCCTGAGCTACAGGCTGTTAGATTTGGATATGTCTTCAGGCGGAAATTGCACAAAGTAGGGGGGGATCTCTGAGGTTAACATCACATTACATCGTTTCACAAATAGTTTCATGTTTAACCTTCTAAATGAGAGTATGGATTTTATAAATAAAGATTAACTAGTCAGTGGCCACGTCAACGTGAGCATAGATATTACGTCGGCGTCATGGACCGCCATTTTCTACTGAAACGCATAAAACCCACTCCTGATGAAATTCACATTGACCACGCAAACCCTGGTGTAAGCTAAGCTTGCAATTGTTTGAATTTCAAAGACCAAAACATGCCAGGTGATGCTGGTGTGTGAAGTGGTTTTAATCTTGTGATTATCCTGCAATTTACAAACCAACATAAAATAATGACCACGTGATGTCCTAGTTGTATATCATCCCTCTGGTGGTTGACCTTGGTAGGTTCTCTGAAAGCGGAGTAGTCAACTACTAGGATGGGCAGTGGATGTCTGGTTGGTGATCACCTTTGAGGTCCCACTCGAGTGGTTTACCTTAGTAGGTGTCCTGGAAGCTGCAAAGTACCACAGGAATGGCCAGGGGATATCCTGGTTGGTAATCGCCGTTGCAGTCCACCTCTTGTGGTTTACCTTGGTAGGATTTCTGGAACAGGACACCACAAGGATGAGCAGAGGATGTCCGGATTGGGATTGCTGTTCCGGACACCTTTCTGGTTGTCCGGACTGGAAGATCTGGGCAGTAACTTAGGCAGATGTTAACAACGCACACTCACAAAATATATAATTACATTTCTTCCCAAATGAGCAGCGTTGTGGCACTAAGTGATGGTTGTATGGGGACTTTGTAAATGACATGTCAAAGGAAATGAACCGAAAAGGAATGAAAGCATAAACAAAAGGTTTAAAAAATATAGTTATCACACCAAAATCATCTAATTGGACTGTATTCTATAGACGTCCAAGGTCCTGGGAAAATGACTCTATCGTAACCTTTTCTAATGTCATATTTAGGTCGTTCCAAATTTGGGTGGGATGGTGGGCATACGATCTACACCCAGAAAGGGCCACGTCATGACACAGTGAATGCACTCAAATAAAAAGCCTGCAGAGCATTGTATGCAATAAAAATGAAATTATTCAAAATTAACTTCCCAATTAGAATTTGGACCAAAATATTTGACAGTGTAATCCTACCAATAGCTCTTAACGGAAGTGAGGTTTGGAGGCCACTCAATAAACTGGGCTTTAAAATGTGGGACAAACATCCAATTGAAGGCCTACATGCAGAACTATGTCAGAAAATTCCAAAGAAATACACTAACTAATGCATGTAGGGCAGAATTGGGCTGCTTTCCAGCGGTAATGAAAATCTAGAAAAGATCATAAATGTTTTGGCTACATCTAAAATACCAAATTCAAGGCTGCAGTTTAAAGCACTTCAAATCCAAGAGCTGAGTCCAGAAATGAGCCCTTTCAGTCACCTGATGTTGTACCTAACCAACCAAGATGACACCAGCACTGCTTAACTTAATATACCCAGAGGAAAAACAAATATTCCTCTTGCAGCCAAATATGTAAACTCAGCAAAGATCATTTGTAAAAATCCAAATAACCTAACAGATCTTCATTGTAAAAGGTTTAAACACTGATTGCCATACTTGTTCAATGAACCATAAACAATCAATGAACATGCATCTGTGGAACAGTCGTTAAGACACTAACAGCTTACAGACGGTAGGCAATTAAGGTCACAGTTATTAAAACTTTGGACACTAAAAGAGGCCTTTCTACTGACTCTGAAAAACACCAAAAGAAAGATGCCCAGGGTACCTGCTAATCTGTGTGAACGTGCCTTAGGCATGCTTCACGGCGGCATGAGGATTGCAAATGTGGCCAGGGCAATAAATGGGCATGTCCGTACTGTAAGGTGCCTAAGACAGTGCTACAGGGAGACAGGATGGACAGCTGATCGCCCTCGTAGTGGCAGACCACGTGTAACAAGACCTGCACAGGATCGGTACATCCAAACATCACACCTGCGGGACAGGTACAGGATGACAACAACAACTGCCCAAGTTACACCAGGAACGCACAATCCCTCGATCAGTGCTCAGACTGGCCGCAATAGGCTGAGAAAGGCTGGACTGAGGGCTTGTAGGCCTGTTGTAAGGCAGGTCCTCACCAGACATCACCGGCAACAACATCGCCTATGGGCAAAAACCAACCGTCGCTGGACCAGACAGGACTGGCAAAAAGTGCTCTTCAATGACGAGTCACGGTTTTGTCTCACCAGGGGTGATGGTCGGATTCGCGTTTATCGTCGAAGGAATGAGCGTTACACCGAGGCCTGTACTCTGGAACAGGATTGGTTTGGAGGTGGAGGGTCCGTCATGGTCTGGGGCGGTGTGTCATAGCATCATCAGACTGTGCTTGTTGTCATTGCAGGAATGTCAGTGTTCTTCCGTGGCCAGCGAAGAGACCAGATCTCAATCCCATTAAGTACGTCTGGGACCTGTTGGATCAGAGGGTGAGGGCTAGGGCCATTCCCCCCAGAAATGTCCGGGAACTTGCAGGTGTCTTGGTGGAAGAGTGGGGTAACATCTCACAGCAAGAACAGGCAAATCGGGTGCAGTCCATGAGGAGGAGATGCACTGCAGTACTTAATGCAGCTGGTGGCCAAACCAGATACTGACTGTTACTTTTGATTTTGACCCCCCCCCCCCCCCCCCCCCTTTGTTCAGGAACACATTATTCAATTTCTGTTAGTCACATGTCTGTGGAACTTGTTCAGTTAATGTCTCAGTTGTTGAATTTTGTTATGTTCATACAAACATTTACACATGTTAAGTTTGCTGAAAATGAACGCAGTTGACAGTGAGAGGACGTTTCTTTTTTTGCTGAGTTTATTTGCCTGCCATAGCCTGAGGGACACTGAATAATAACTTCTGGGTAGTAAACAGTGACTTAGTTATTAGTATTGTTATTACTGTTATTGCGATTACTATTATTGTTGTTGTTGTGATTATCATTCAAAATAGTAGTGGCATGGTTGGTAGGGGTGATGGTAATGATAGCAGTTTAGTGATGGTGGTAGTAGTAGTAATGATGATGGTAGTTGTAGTACTAACGTAATGTTGAAGGTGACAGTTAGTTAATTATAGTTTCATTTTCCATGTTTAGATTTTTATATTTATTATATTTCTACTATTGACTGTTACCATTTTATTGTTTAAAAAAAATGCATTTACTACCATTTTATATTATTATTTGTTATTCTTAATTATTGTATTAAGATGTATATTGTATACATTGTTGCTGTGGCAATATTGACATATTTTTCATGCCAATAAACAAGCTTGAATTTGAATTTGAGAGAGAGAGAGCATGAGCGGGAGAGAGAGAGCATGAGAGAGAGCATGAGAGAGAGAGAGCATAATAGCATAAGAGAGAGAACATTGACAGACAAAGAAAGATGAGAACAGAGAGAGAGAGCTCACAGTGAGAGAGCCGGGAGAGGGAGAGAGAGCCATTAGAGCAGCGATAAAGATGCTAAGTAAACAACAGGTGTAGACTAACAATAAAATGCTTACTTAGAAAGAAAGAACATGTCTACAACATGCTGATCTCAGCTGATTCCTCCTTCCCGTCCAGACGATAGACATTTGTCCAACCTATGGCCACTACCACTGGCCAAAAGTTGTAAGTGATCCAACCACTTACAGTGGGGCAAAAAAATATTTAGTCAGCCACCAATTGTGCAAGTTCTCCCACTTAAAAAGATGAAAGAGAACAAAATGAGAAAAAAAAAATCCATAAAATCACATTGTAGGATTTTTAATGAATTTATTTGCAAATTATGGTGGAAAATAAGTATTTGGTCACCTACAAACAAGCAAGATTTCTGGCTCTCACAGACCTGTAACTTCTTCTTTAAGGGGCTCCTCTGTCCTCCACTCGTTACCTGTATTGACACCTTTTTGAACTTGTTATCAGTATAAAAGCACCTGTCCACAACCTCAAACAGTCACACTCCAAACTCCACTATGGCCAAGACCAAAGAGCTGTCAAAGGACACCAGAAACAAAATTGTAGACCTGCACCAGGCTGGGAAGACTGAATCTGCAATAGGTAAGCAGCTTGGTTTGAAGAAATCAACTGTGGGAGCAATTATTAGGAAATGGAAGACATACAAGACCACTGATAATCTCCCTCGATCTGGGGCTCCACACAAGATCTCACCCCGTGGGGTCAAAATGATCACAAGAACGGTGAGCAAAAATCCCAGAACCACACTGGGGGACCTAGTGAATGACCTGCAGAGAGCTGGGACCAAAGTAACAAAGCCTACCATCAGTAACACACTATGCCGCCAGGGACTCAAATCCTGCAGTGCCAGACATGTCCCCCTGCTTAAGCCAGTACATGTCCAGGCCCGTCTGAAGTTTGCTAGAGAGCATTTGGATGATCAAGAAGAAGTGTGGGAGAATGTCATATGGTCATATTAAACCAAAATATAACTTTTTGGTAAAAACTCAACTCGTTGTGTTTGGAGGACAAAGAATGCTGAGTTGCATCCAAAGAACATCATACCTACTGTGAAGCATGGGGGTGGAAACAACATGCTTTGAGGCTGTTTTTCTGCAATGGGACCAGGACGACTGATCCGTGTAAAGGAAAGAATGAATGGGGCCATGTATCGTGAGATTTTGAGTGAAAACCTCCTTCCATCAGCAAGGGCATTGAAGATGAAACGTGGCTGGGTCCTTCAGCATGACAATGATCCCAAACACACCGCCCGGGCAACGAAGGAGTAGTTTCGTATGAAGTATTTCAAGGTCCTGGAGTGGCCTATGTAACAGGGTTATATTGGTGATTCCCCTTGCCACTTTATTGTTAAGCCAATGGGTTTTTGGTTTGAGTTTGTTTTGCCTTCACCTACTCAACATGGCATCTTATTGGCTGGTTTGCGTAGCTTGCTTACGAGGGGGGATGTTCCAGTTAGAATCGTCCCAGTGAACAAGCACCAAACCAGCGGTAAGTTGTTGGTTGCAAAGCACTGTACATCAAAAGTGATTTTTATACTCTCAAGTGATGATTTGAATGTACAATTTATATCAAATTGTTTGTAAATGTTTTTCGAACATCACACATAAGATGCAGCGGTTTTTGGAGAATATTTGTTGTGCATTTTGTTTTAAAGAATTCCCGCCAGTACTAGTTAGCAACTTACTGTGTCTGGTGGGGGGGGGTTCATATATTTTGTACAGTGCGTGAGTGCAGAGTTGGATGGTGAGACGTGCATTGCATAACGTGCAATTTTGTGCCATTCCTAACAGGTACATTGTTAAAGATATTATATTGTATATTGTAATTGTATTATTTTGGTAACTAGCCCAGTGAACAAGCACCAAACCAGCGAATAAAGCTACATGACTGGTGCTACATATTGGAGTTCCGTGTCGATGACTGATTGTACACAACGCAAGAAGAGTACTGTTACAGTGGTGCCGTGACCGTTCTTCTGGATCGGATCATCCTTCGCTGGATTTCCATCTCAGAACTTCGCCGTGGTTGCTGTTGAAGAATCAGATAAGACTTTGCTCGTGCAGTTTATGGCGATATCGCATTTTGCCACAAGAGGGCGCCACTAGAACGTTTTATTTTCGAAATTGATGAACTTTTGTGTTACTTGTTTAATTGCAATTCTAATGTATATCTGATATAAGTAGGGTGAGTTTTACCAGTGTACTAGATATAGGTTAGATTTTGACGTGAGGTTTAAAAAAAAATATATATATACATGTTTTTCTATTCACATTTTTATTAGGGTGTTGATTTCCCATTGTTAAAGTGGAAGGTGTTGGGAGAGGTAGGGGTTTCCTGTCATTTAATCTGTCACCATCTGTTGGTAGGGGTTCAGCCAAAATTCCAGTCACTTCTACACCTATGCCCAAACTGGAGGGTTTTGATGATAGGTTACCCATGGACACGCCCAATGATGTGTATGAAAGAGTTTTGCCAAATACAGGGAGTGGGGAGGTCTCCATTGATTTGATAGCAGACATAGTACAGCAGATTGGTCATTCCATTGGGGAGAACATTGCCTCCTGTTTGGAGTCAAAGGCAATTGTTGGGCATGTTGGGGACAATGTTATGGGGAGTGTATGCAGCTCGAGGGGTATGGATGTGTCAGGCCTGAACTTGGTATTGAAGTCTGATATCAGGGAACCGGTGTACTTTTGGGGGGGATGGCTCTGAAAAATGCAAAGTGCATGAGTGGGAGGATATGGTAATGGTTTACATGCGTAAGAGGGGCGTGTCTGTGATGGACCAAGCAGTTGAGGTTATGGGCAGGCTTATGGGAAGAGCCCGCGATGTTGTTAAAGTTGGCATACGCAGCAATCCCTCCATTGATTTATCTAAAGGCCCGAGTCCCATCTTTGACATACTGAAACAACATTTTAGTGACACTGTTTTTTCAAGCATGCCCCTTGCTGACTTTTATGCCACATTACCTCTGACTGATGAACAACCATTTGAATATTGGCTCAGACTGAACAGGGCTATGGTTGCTGAAGATTGTCTAAAGAGACAGGAAAAAAGTGTTGAAGACCCATCACGTGAGCTCACAGTCATGTTTATCAGACATTGCCCTAATGCTGAACTGTCGCTTATCTTTAAGTGCAAGCCATTACAGCAGTGGACTGCTGCAGATGTTCATGAGAGGCTGGATGAATACAGGAGGGAGCGGAGGTACTCTCACTTATCTAAGTTGACCCCAGCCATCGCAACAATGAAGCAGGAAGTTGGTGCTGTCATGCCGATCACCATGCCTGCTGTGAGAACCCACATGGAAGTACCCAATACGTTGCCTTACCCAGCCCAGACTATTCAGGGCTCAGCTGAGCCGATGGAACGTATCCTTGCAATGCTGGAGCGTGTGCTGGAGCAGAGGCCAAAACAGTCTGACCATAAGTTCCAAAAAGGGAATAGGAGCAAAGTGAAGTCTAACGGGCCATGTAACGTGTGCGGGGATGCTGGACATGATACTTACTTTCACTGCAGGGCCAATCACCTCTGCTTTCTTTGTCATGTAGTAGCTGGCCACGCACGCTCACAGTGCCCCAAGGCCGCAGCTCTGAGCACAGCTGGTGGAGTCCCTACAGTAATCACTGCTCAGCTCCCGGAAAACTAGTAGGCCTGCATGTAGAAGGGGAGAGTGTTGGGCCTTTTGAAGAGTCCCCATCAGTGAGAGCTGTTGATTTGGAGTCTGTATATAAAAGTGTTTGTGACGAAATGGAGACTGAGAAGAGTATCATAATGCAGAACACACAGAGACTTTCCCCGTATGATGATCTATTCTATGCCAAGGTATTAATAGGAGGAGAAGTAGAAGTGAGAGCTATGCTTGACAGTGGGTCCATGGCTTGTACCTTGAGCTCTAGGGTCTTACCTGAACTGTTGCATGCAGGAGTGTTGAAAAGTCCATCATTGAGTCCTACAGAGGTAGTCTTGGTTGGTTGTGGTGGGTTGAAGACGAGGCCTTTGGGAGTATGTGAGCTGGAGATTGAAGTGTACGGATGTAGAGTTAATGTGCCTACACTGGTGGTTGAAGGCCAGAGTGATGACCTCATCTTGGGCAGCAATCTCCTAAAGCACTTGATTCGCCACCTGAAGACGGATGGAGATCTCTGGAAGAGGGTTCATACTCCTGTGTGTGACGGGGGTGAGGAGAGCAAGCTAATCGATATGATGGCTAATGTGGAGAGATGGAGAGACAGTGAAGTACCTGACAAAGTTGGAACTGTGAGACTAAAAGGGGCTGTGACTCTAGAGCCTATGCAGGAGCACTCAGAATCTATCAGCTGGCAGTGCTGTTGTCATTGAGCCCAGCAGTTCAAGGTCAACACCAAGGTCAATACTGGTAGGGAGGACAGTAGCTCTATTGCGGGGGGATGGGTGGCTCCCTGTTAGAGTGATAAACCCTTCTCAGAAGACAGTGACATTGAGACGAAACGCCACTCTAGCCGATGTCTTTCCTTGCATGGCTCTAGAGGATTTTGACTGTTCGTGTGTGAATGATGATTCATCAGCAGCTTTCCAGCAGCAAGTGCAGAGAACGGCTGATATACTCACTGACTGCCAAGATGACTTGACACTGACTGACGGTTCCAGCCAACTTCACGATACTGACGGACCTGACAGTTCAAGCGATCCTGAGGTCTTACGTGACTTAGGTTTGACTGATATTGATGTCTCCTCCTGTCAAGCGTCTCCTGCTGGTAAGAAGAAACTCATCCAGCTCATAGCTGAGTACCAGTCTATTTTTTCCAGGCACAAGTTGGATTGTGGAAAAGCTTCCGGATGTCTTCACCGCATTCAAATGAGTGATGAGAAACCCTTTCGGATGCCCTACCGACGCCTTTCACCAAATAATTATGAGAAGCTCAAACAAGCATTGAATGAGATGGAAGAACGTGATATCATAAGGAAGTCTAGTAGTGAGTTCGCCTCTCCCCTTGTCTTTATATGGAAGAAGTCTGGAGACCTGAGACTCTGTACTGATTTTCGTTTGCACAATGCTCGCACCATCAAAGACGCCCACCCACTCCCTCACCAGGCTGACACGCTGGCTGCGTTAGGTGGAAATGTATTTTTCTCGACAATGGACCTTACCTCTGGCTACTACAATGTGGAAGTGCATGAGGATGACCGGAGATTCACAGCTTTTACGTCGCCATTTGGATTGTACGAATACAATTGAATGCCACAGGGGTTATGTAATAGTCTGGCAACCTTTATGAGGATGATGCTAAACATCTTTGGGGATCAGAACTTTCTTAGCCTGCTGTGTTACCTTGACGATGTCTTGGTCTATGCGCCCACTGAAGATCTGGCTATACAGCGCCTGGAAATGGTTTTTGAGCGTCTCAAGGCTCACAACCTGAAGTTGGCGCCAAAAAAGTGTAACTTTCTGCAGAGGTCTGTGAAGTTTCTGGGGCATATCATTAGTGCGGATGGTGTAGCTACAGACCCTGAGAAGGTGAGGGCCATTACAGGAGTAACAGAAGCTGATCTGATGAAAGATGGCACTGACATTCCATCTCAGAATAAATTGAGGTCATTCCTTGGGATGGTGGTGTATTACCAACAGTTCATTGAAGGTTGCTCGACCATTGCAAAGCCTCTCTTTGGATTGACTACTGGACACAAGGCTCCACGCTGGAAAAAGAAGCGAAGCTCACCTGTCAGGAAGTTGACGGCTGCCGACTGGACAACAGAATGCAGACAGGCCTTATTCCAGCTAAAGCAAGCCTTACTGGACCAGGTTTTGTTGGCCCACCCCAACTTCGAAAAACCCTTTCTACTCTTGGTGGATGCATCCAGCAATGGCTTAGGTGCTGTGCTATCTCAGGTGCAGGAACCGGGAGCTACAGCGAGACCTATAGCCTTCGCGAGCAAGTCCCTCAGTTATGCACAGTCGAGGTATCCTGCACACAGGCTCGAGTTCTTTGCCATGAAATGGGCTATCTGTGACAAGTTCCACCACTGGTTACGGGGACAGCAGTTCACGGTATGGACGGATAATAATCCCTTGACATACATTCTGACCAAGGCAAAGCTTGATGCTTGTGAACAGAGATGGGTCGCCAAGCTGGCACCTTACGAGTTTGACATTAAGTACATCCCTGGAAAAATAAATGTTGTTGCAGATGCTTTGAGCAGAGAGCCCTTCGTACGACCCAGTGCACTCCATCGCCTGACAAGGGTCCCTTACGAGACCTTACTAGCTGAAGCCGACGCTGTGCGCACAGACAGAGTGCTTCGCTGGTCCAGCCACCCCTTTGACAAAGCCTCTGACTCCAACGAAGTGGTCATTAGCTGTCAGGCTACTGTTGACCCCCCATCTGGTGCTTTATCAAGACATGAAGTTGCAGCTGTTCTTCATTCACATAGGTGCTGGGTGGGTGAAGTGGGCTCACATGAACTGCTGTTGCCACAGCTCCCACAGGCTGTTATGCCATCAGAGCAGACCGATGTCGATGTTCTGCCACACGACCTACTGATGAGTAAGCAGCGTGATGACAACGTGATCAGCAAAGTCATCTTCTTTGTGGAGAGGGGGAGAAGACCATCCCGGAGAGAGCGTGTCCATGAGAGTGTTGAGGTTTTGTGTCTTCTCAGAAGTTGGGTGTACTGTATCGTGTTTCGAAGAATGTGGTTACAAAGAGGAAAATGTATCTGTATGTGGTTCCAGCCTCCATGAAAGCAATGGTGTTGAAGGGTGTCCATGATGAAGCTGGCCACCAGGGCCAACAGAGAACAGTCTACCTGACAAGAAAGAGGTTCTTCTGGCATGGCCTGGAGAGGGAGGTAAAAGCTTATGTGAAGTGCTGCAGGAGATGCGTGGTGAGCAAGTTCAAACCCCCGAGCTGACAAGTTACAAATCTGTTGTCCGTCATTGAAAATAAGAATTTGTTCTTAACTGACTTGCCTAGTTAAATAAAGGTAAAATAAAAATAAATAAAATAAAAAGTAAAAATAAAAATAAAAAACAACT
The DNA here is from genome assembly GCF_013265735.2 of Oncorhynchus mykiss. Lineage (NCBI taxonomy): Eukaryota > Metazoa > Chordata > Actinopteri > Salmoniformes > Salmonidae > Oncorhynchus > Oncorhynchus mykiss. The sequence continues at coordinate 423,808 of NC_048592.1, forward strand.
ATTTCTGTGTCTACGGGATGCCTTGCCGTATACACTCAGAGCAGGGAGCCAACTTTGAGAGTGCTTTAATAGCCAAACTGTTGAGTGTTGCAGGCGTTCAGAAGTCTCACACCACGCCGTACCATCCGATGGGGAACGGGTCCTGCGAAAGGATGAATAGGACTTTGGGTAACATGATCCGGGCCCTGCCAACGAGAGCAAAGCACAGATGGCCTCAGGCGCTGAAGTCCCTTACGTTTGCATACAATTATACAATCCACGAGACCACAGGCTTTGCCCCTTTCCTGCTAATGTTTGGGAGGACGCCAAGACTGCCTGTTGACATAGTCTTTGGCTCTGTCATAGAGAACCCAGAAGTTGTCGACTATGATCAGTTTGTTCAATCTTTGAGGAGAGATCTGAAAGAAGCCATGAATGCAGCACAGGCATCTATGCAGCCTATGCAGCCTATGCAGCTTACTCAATCACTTTTTATAGCTACTGTTTACAGGCCTCCTGGGCCATATACAGCGTTCCTCACTGAGTTCCCTGAATTCCTATCGGACCTTGTAGTCATAGCGGATAATATTCTAATCTTTGGTGACTTTAATATTCACATGGAAAAGTCCACAGACCCACTCCAAAAGGCTTTCGGAGCCATCATCGACTCAGTGGGTTTTGTCCAACATGTCTCTGGACCCACTCACTGTCACAGTCATACGCTGGACCTAGTTTTGTCCCATGGAATAAATGTTGTGGATCTTAATGTTTTTCCTCATAATCCTGGACTATCGGACCACCATTTTATTACGTTTGCAATTGCAACAAATAATCTGCTCAGACCCCAACCAAGGATCATCAAAAGTCGTGCTATAAATTCACAGACAACACAAAGATTCCTTGATGTCCTTCCAGACTCCTTCTGCCTACCCAAGGACGCCAGAGGACAAAAATCAGTTAACCACCTAACTGAGGAACTCAACTTAACCTTGCGCAATACCCTAGATGCAGTTGCACCCCTAAAAACTAAAAACATTTCTCATAAGAAACTAGCTCCCTGGTACACAGAAAATACCCGAGCTCTGAAGCAAGCTTCCAGAAAATTGGAACGGAAATGGCGCCACACCAAACTGGAAGTCTTCCGACTAGCTTGGAAAGACAGTACTGTGCAGTACCGAAGAGCCCTTACTGCTGCTCGATCATCCTATTTTTCTAACTTAATTGAGGAAAATAAGAACAATCCGAAATTCCTTTTTGATACTGTCGCAAAGCTAACTAAAAAGCAGCATTCCCCAAGAGAGGATGACTTTCACTTTAGCAGTGATAAATTCATGAACTTCTTTGAGGAAAAGATTATGATTATTAGAAAGCAAATTACGGACTCTTCCTTAAATCTGCGTATTCCTTCAAAGCTCAGTTGTCCTGAGTCTGCACAACTCTGCCAGGACCTAGGATCAAGAGAGACACTCAAGTGTTTTAGTACTATATCTCTTGACACAATGATGAAAATAATCATGGCCTCTAAACCTTCAAGCTGCATACTGGACCCTATTCCAACTAAACTACTGAAAGAGCTGCTTCCTGTGCTTGGCCCTCCTATGTTGAACATAATAAACGGCTCTCTATCCACCGGATGTGTACCAAACTCACTAAAAGTGGCAGTAATAAAGCCTCTCTTGAAAAAGCCAAACCTTGACCCAGAAAATATAAAAAACTATCGGCCTATATCGAATCTTCCATTCCTCTCAAAAATTTTAGAAAAGGCTGTTGCGCAACAACTCACTGCCTTCCTGAAGACAAACAATGTATACGAAATGCTTCAGTCTGGTTTTAGACCCCATCATAGCACTGAGACGGCACTTGTGAAGGTGGTAAATTACATTTTAATGGCATCGGACCGAGGCTCTGCATCTGTCCTCGTGCTCCTAGACCTTAGTGCTGCTTTTGATACCATCGATCACCACATTGTTTTGGAGAGATTGGAAACCCAAATTGGTCTACACGGACAAGTTCTGGCCTGGTTTAGATCTTATCTGTCGGAAAGATATCAGTTTGTCTCTGTGAATGGTCTGTCCTCTGACAAATCAACTGTAAATTTCGGTGTTCCTCAAGGTTCCGTTTTAGGACCACTATTGTTTTCACTATATATTTTACCTCTTGGGGATGTTATTCGAAAACATAATGTTAACTTTCACTGCTATGCGGATGACACACAGCTGTACATTTCAATTAAACATGGTGAAGCCCCAAAATTGCCCTTGCTAGAAGAATGTGTTTCAGACATAAGGAAGTGGATGGCTGCAAACTTTCTACTTTTAAACTCGGACAAAACAGAGATGCTTGTTCTAGCTCCCAAGAAACAAAGAGATCTTCTGTTGAATCTGACAATTAATCTTAATGGTTGTACAGTCGTCTCAAATAAAACTGTGAAGGACCTCGGCGTTACTCTGGACCCTGATCTCTCTTTTGAAGAACATATCAAGACCATTTCAAGGACAGCTTTTTTCCATCTACGTAACATTGCAAAAATCAGGAACTTTCTGTCCAAAAATGATGCAGAAAAATTAATCCATGCTTTTGTCACTTCCAGGTTAGACTACTGCAATGCTCTACTTTCCGGCTACCCGGATAAAGCACTAAATAAACTTCAGTTAGTGCTAAATACGGCTGCTAGAATCCTGACTAGAACCCAAAAAATTGATCATATTACTCCAGTGCTAGCCTCTCTACACTGGCTTCCTGTCAAAGCAAGGGCTGATTTCAAGGTTTTACTGCTAGCCTACAAAGCATTACATGGGCTTGCTCCTATCTATCTCTCTGATTTGGTCCTGCAGTACATACCTACACGTACGCTACGGTCACAAGACGCAGGCCTCCTAATTGTCCCTAGAATTTTTAAGCAAACAGCTGGAGGCAGGGCTTTCTCCTATAGAGCTCCATTTTTATGGAACGGTCTGCCTACCCATGTCAGAGACGCAAACTCGGTCTCAACCTTTAAGTCTCTACTGAAGACTCATCTCTTCAGTGGGTCATATGATTGAGTGTAGTCTGGCCCAGGAGTGGGAGGGTGAACGGAAAGGCTCTGGAGCAACGAACCACCCTTGCTGTCTCTGCCTGGCCGGTTCCCCTCTTTCCACTGGGATTCTCTGCCTCTAACCCTATTACAGGGGCTGAGTCACTGGCTTTACTGGGGCTCTCTCATGCAGTCCCTGGAGGAGGTGCGTCACCTGAGTGGGTTGAGTCACTGATGTGGTCATCCTGTCTGGGTTGGCGCCCCCCCCCCCCCCCCCCCCCCTTAAGTTGTGCCGTGGCGGAGGTCTTTGTGGGCTATACTCAGCCTTGTCTCAGGATGGTAAGTTGGTGGTTGAAGATATCCCTCTAGTGGTGTGGGGGCTGTGCTTTGGCAAAGTGGGTGGGGTTATATCCTTCCTGTTTGGCCCTGTCCGGGGGTGTCCTCGGAGTGGGCCACAGTGTCTCCTGACCCTTCCTGTCTCAGCCTCCAGTATTTATGCTGCAGTAGTTTATGTGTCGGGGGGCTAGGGTCAGTTTGTTATATCTGGAGTACTTCTCCTGTCCTATTCGGTGTCCTGTGTGAATCTAAGTGTGCGTTCTCTAATTCTCTCCTTCTCTCTTTCTCTCTCTCGGAGGACCTGAGCCCTAGGACCATGCCCCAGGACTACCTGACATGATGACTACTTGCTGTCCCCAGTCCACCTGGCTGTGCTGCTGCTCCAGTTTCAACTGTTCTGCCTTATTATTATTCGACCATGCTGATCATTTATGAACATTTGAACATCTTGGCCATGTTCTGTTATAATCTCCACCCGGCACAGCCAGAAGAGGACTGGCCATCCCACATATGCTCTCTCTAATTCTCTCTTTCTTTCTCTCTCTCGGAGGACCTTAGCCCTAGGACCATGCCCCAGGAATACCTGACATGATGACTCCTTGCTGTCCCCAGTCCACCTGACTGTGCTGCTGCTCCAGTTTCAACTATTCTGCCTTATTATTATTCGACCATGCTGGTCATTTATGAACATTTGAACATCTTGACCATGTTTTGTTATAATCTCCACCCGGCACAGCCAGAAGAGGACTGGCCACCCCACATAGCCTGGTTCCTCTCTAGGTTTCTTCCTAGGTTTTGGCCTTTCTAGGGAGTTTTTCCTAGCCACCGTGCTTCTTCACCTGCATTGCTTGCTGTTTGGGGTTTTAGGCTGGGTTTCTGTACAGCACTTTGAGATATCAGCTGATGTACGAAGGGCTATATAAAATAAATTTGATTGATTGATCTGCAGCGAAGCAGTTGAAGAGGCATGCTGACCTTTATGACAGAAGAGTCAGAGGAGCACCAGTGGAGATTGGAGATCGAGTATTGCTGGCTAACAAGGGGGAGCGGGGAAAGCGGAAGCTCACTGACCGTTGGGAGGATACTGTCTACCTTGTCACTGGATTGAATGCTGACAGTCACACTTTTAAGATTCAGAACAGCTCCACTGGATGGGAGAACATGGTACATCGCAACCTGATAATGCCAGTCAACTTTCTTCCTCTTCCCCATGCTGCTGTTGAGGAGGGAACAGACATGTCTGGATTAACAGAGTCTGAGGACATGAACGACAGCCTTGTGGTCTCAGCTGCCATGGACACTGCAGTGGATGATGGTGCTGAGTACAGAACCAGAGTGTGGGTGTCAGAGTTGTCTTCTGAAGGAACAGGTGACACAAGCCTGGAGGGTGATGTGCGATCCTTGGATGCTCAGGATATTCCACCTTTGGATTCCGTGGATGATATACTGCAGCTGGAAGGTCTGCCTCGATCAGAGAGTCTTCAAGAATCTGACCGAGACTGTAACAGTGTAGTGAGTGAGCTAATTGACCAGTCTGCTTACAATATCGGTACTGACCTACCAAACACGGACCATTCCTTAGCTGATCAGTCACGTACTGACTGTGTTGACGGACACACTATTGCAACAGTACACAACACTGTTACCCCTTATGCAGTTGAAGGTAGTCGGGGTCATATTAGGTCAAGGGCAGGAAGGCTATTTAAACCAGTGTCAAGACTGATTGAGATTATGAATCAGCAGAAAGTTAGCTCTTGAAGGTTAAATATGTGAATAGAGGGTCAATGGTATTGACATCTTTTATTTGTTTTGCTTTTACATCATTGTGACCATGATTAGAGGTTGCAGGATGGTAATGTGACATATGATAAAGTCTCTTATGGTGGTTTATTTTATTACTTGGATGTTTTAAAGTCACTGAGTGTACTTAACATGTGACAGGCATGTTTACCTACGAGGGCTAAGGGGATTGATCAACCGCTTTTCATTCTAATTCTCAAGGAGAATAGTCTAAGACTGGAATATTTAGTGACTGATTTAAAGCAGGGTCTGCATCCTTGATATACACAGCTTTACCTTTTAATTCTCTCTATTAGGTAGTATATATATTTTTTTCTCTGGATTATTCTGTACATATGTTGAGTGTCTCTGTATCTGGTATGTTTGCACAGTGCCGTTTTGTATTTTGTTATTTTTCTTGGCAAGTGGAATTCAGTAGGGGGGAGTGTAACAGGGTTATATTGGTGATTCCCCTTGCCACTTTATTGTTAAGCCAATGGGTTTTTGGTTTGAGTTTGTCTTGCCTTCACCTACTCAACATGGCATCTTATTGGCTGGTTTGCGTAGCTTGCTTACGAGGGGGGATGTTCCAGTTAGAATCGTCCCAGTGAACAAGCACCAAATCAGCGGTAAGTTGTTGGTTGCAAAGCACTGTACATCAAAAGTGATTTTTATACTCTCAAGTGATGATTTAAATGTACAATTTATATCAAATTGTTTGTAAATGTTATTCGAACATCACACATAAGATGCAGCGGTTTTTGGAGAATATTTGTTGTGCATTTTGTTGTAAAGAATTCCCGCCAGTACTAGCTAGCAACTTACTGTGTCTGGTGGGGGGGGGGGTTCATATATTTTGTACAGTGCGTGAGTGCAGAGTTGGATGGTGAGACGTGCATTGCATGACGTGCAATTTTGTGCCATTCCTAACAGGTACATTGTTAAAGATATTATATTGTATATTGTAATTGTATTATTTTGGTAACTAGCCCAGTGAACAAGCACCAAACCAGCGAATAAAGCTACATGACTGGTGCTACATATTGGAGTTCCGTGTCGATGACTGATTGTACACAACGCAAGAAGAGTACTGTTACACCTAGCCAGTCTCCAGATCTCAACCCCATAGAAAATCTTTGGAGTGAGTTGAAAGTCCGTGTTGCCCAGCAACAGCCCCAAAACATCACTGCTCTACAGGAGATCTGCATGGAGGAATGGGCCAAAATACCAGCAACAGTGTGTGACAACCTTGTGAAGACTTACAGAAAACGTTTGACCTCTGTCATTGCCAACAAAGGGTATATGACAAAGTATTGAGAAACTTTTGTTATTGACCAAATACTTTTTTTCCATCATAATTTGCAAATAAATTCATAAAAAATCCTACAATGTGATTTTCTGGATTTCTTTTCTCATTTTGTCTGTCGAAGTGTACCTATGATGAAAATTACAGGCCTCTCTCATCTTTTTAAGTGGGAGAACTTGCACAATTGGTGGCTGACTAAATACTTTTTTGCCCCACTGTACACACTGTTGTTGTTTAAAAAAAAGGTTTAATCATGACTTCACTACATGTTTTGTGATGTTTTACTTGTGATGACCATGACTGTGTTATTGTATTCTACATGTGTGTGTATCAGTGGAGGCTCCTCAGAGGAGGAAGGGAGAAATTTCACAAAAACAAAAATGTAAACATTAAAAATGGATCCTTTTTAGATAAAACTATATTAAATATATTCATATGTCACCAAATAATTGATTGAATAACACTTTTTTTGCAATGAAAGTCTACATTAAGTCTACATGGGGGGCAGGTTTCGGGTCGAGAGCCAGACCCTGTCCCCCGGTGCAAACACGGGGGCCTCACTGCGGTGACGGTCATCGCTCTTCTTCTGCCGTCCACTCGCCTGACGTAGTGAGGGGACGTATCTCGCCCACTCCCCCGGCCGGTCCTGGCAATACGACCGCAGAAACCTACCCACCTTCTGGTTCACTCTCTCCACCTGCCCATTACTCTCAGGGAGATACCCCGAGGTCAGGCTGACCGAGACCCCCAGACGTTCCATAAACGCCTTCCACACTCGGGATGTGAACTGGGGACCCCGATCAGAAATGATGTCCTCGGGCACCCTGTAGTGCCGGAAGATGTGGGCGAACAGAGCCTCCGCAGTCTGTAGGGCCGTAGGGAGACCGAGCAACGGGATAAGACGGCAGGACTTAGAGAACCGATCCACAACAACCAAGATCATCATGTTCCCCTGAGACGGGGGAAGATCAGTGAGAATGCCAACAGATAGATGGAACCACGGCCGTTGTGGAACGGGGAGTGGTTGTAACTTCCCTCGTGGCAAGTGCCTAGGAGCCTTGCTCTGGGCGCACACCGAACAGGAGGAGACATAGAATCGCACGTCCTTAACTAAGGTGGGCCACCAGTAATTCCCCCTAAAACCCTGCACTGTCCTCGAAATCCCCGGGTGACCCGACGAGGGTAGACTATGAGCCCACCGATCAATTGATCACGAACAGTGAGCGGCACGTTACTACGACTCTCCGGGCACTGTGGAGGCACAGGTTCCCCCCTTAGCGCCCGCTAGATGTCCGCGTCCACCTCCCATACTACCGGTGCCACCAGCCTAGCCGCCGGAATGATGGGAGTAGGATCGATGGACCTGTCCTCGGTGTCGTAGAGACAGGACAGCGCCTCGGCCTTAGTGTTATGGGAACCTGGTTTATATGAGATCGTGAATCTAAATCTGGTGAAATACATGGCCCATCTTGCCTGACGAGGATTCAGTCTCCTAGTTGCTCAGATATACTCCAGGTTACGGTGGTCAGTCCAGATGAGAAAAGGGTGCTTAGCCCACTCGAGCCAGTGTCTCCACACCTTCAGGGCTTTAACCACAGCCAACAACTCCCGGTCCCATACATCATAGTTTTGCTCCGCCGGCCCGAGCTTCTTCGGGAAAAAAAGCACAGGGGCGGAGTTTCGGTGGCGTACCCGAGCGCTGTGAGAGCATGGCTCCAACCCCAGCCTCGGATGCATCCACCTCCACTATGAACGCCCAAGAGGGGTCCGGATGCGCCAACACCGGCGCGTCGGTGAACAGCACCTTCAAACGAAGGAAAGCTCCATCCGCCTCTGCTGACCACTGCAAACGCACAGGCCCCCCCTTCAGCAATGAGGTAATGGGATCCACCACCTGACCAAAACCCTGGATAAACCTCCGGTAGTAATTGGCAAACCCTAAGAACCGCTGCACCTCCTTTACCGTGGTCGGAGTCGGCCAATTACGCACAGCCTTGGCGCGATCACACTCCATCACCACCCCCGATGTGGAAATGCGATAACCCAGGAAGGAAATGGCTCATTTGGAATACTCACATTTCTCTGCCTTCATGTACAGGTCATGCTCCAGCAGTCGCCCAAGAACCTTGCGCACCAGAGACACATGCGCGTGTGGAGTAGATCAAGATATCGTCAATATACACCACCACACCCTGTCCGTGCTGGTCTCTGAGAATCTCGTCGACGAAGGATTGAAAGACAGGTGGAGCATTCTTTAACCCATACGGCATGACGAGGTACTCATAATGGCCAGATGTGGTACTAAACGCAGTTTTCCACTCATCTCCCTCCCGAATACGCACCAGATTATACGCGCTCCTGAGGTCCAGTTTCGTGAAGAACCGCGCCCCGTGAAATGATTCCATCCGTAGTGATGAGAGGTAGTGGGTAACTGAAACCCACCGTGATGGAATTGAGACTTTGATAATCAATGCACGGACGCAAACCACCCTCCTTTTTCTTCACAAAAAAGAGACTTGAGGAGACGGGTGACATGGAAGGCCGAATGTACCCCTATCCCTGAGCTTCCGTAACATATGTCTCTATAGCCAAAGTCTCCTCCTGGGACAAAGGGTACACGTGACTCCTGGGCAGTGCAGCATTTACCTGGAGGTTTATCACGCAATCCCCCTGTCGATGGGGTGGTAATTGGGTCGCCTTATTTTTACTGAAGGCGATAGCCAAATCGGCATACTCATCGGGAATGCGCACGGTGGAAACCTGGTCTGGACTCTCCACCGTCGTCGCACCAATGGAAACTCCTACACACCTGCCTGAACACTCATCAGACCACCCCTGGAGAGCTCCCTGTCTCCACGAAATCCTAGGATTGTGAATAGCCAGCCAGGGAACCTCCAGTACCACCGGAAACGCAGGTGAATCGATAAGGAACAGACTAATCCACTCCTTATGATACCCCTGCGTAATCATCTCCAGTGGAACCGTGGCCTCCCTGACCAGTCCTGACTCTAACGGTCGACTATCTAAGGAGTGCACGGGGAAGGGGGGTCTACCTGTACTAACGGAATCCTCAACCTCTGGGCGAGTCCGCGATCTATAAAATTCCCAGCTGCGCCTGAATCGACTAGTGCCTTATGCTGGAGAGAAGGAGAAAACTTAAGGAAACAAATTAATAAAAACATGTGACCAACAGGAAGCTCTGGGTGAGTGTGGTGCTGACACACCTGGGGTGACCGAGAAGTGTTCTGCCTGCCCTCTCGACTCCCAGATGGACTCCTCCAGCACTGACCGGAAGTGTGCCCTCTCCGGCCACAGCTGGTGCAGGAGGAGCCTCCTCCTCTGGTCTCCCTAGATGCAGCCCCCCCTAGCTCCATAGGTATGGGAGTGGGAGGGCCAGGAGGTGGAACAGACAGGACCCTTTCAGAACGTCCGCGAGCAGCCAGCAGATTGTCTAGCCGGATTGACATGTCTATGAGCTCGTCCAGGGTGAGCGTAGTGACCCGACAAGCCAACTCCCTGCGGACGTCCTCTCTCAGGCTACACCTGTAATGGTCTATCAGGGCCCTGTCATTCCACCCCGCTCCAGCGGCTAAGGTCTGGAACTCCAGCGCGAAGTCCTGCGCGCTCCACGTCCCCTGCCTGAGATGGAGCAATCTCTCACACACTGCTCGGCCCTCAGAAGGGTGATCGAACGCGACCCGGAAACAACGGGTGAACTCCGGGTAGTGGCCCATCGCCGAGTCGGGCCCGTTTCAGACGACATTGGCCCACTTCAGGGCTCTACCCGTCAAGCAAGAGACGAGGACCCTCACGCTCTCCTCGTCCGAGGGAGCCGGCCGAACGGTGGTCAGGTAAAGCTTGAGTTGGAGCAGGAATCCCTGGCACCCCGCCGCCGCTCCATCGTACTCCCTCGGAGGCGCAATACGCAGGGCGCTTGTACCGGATACTGCTGGAGGAGGTTGTAGCGTTGCAGGTGGGAGGGTTGGAGGGGAAGTAGGGAGACCACTCCTCTCCCAGCGGTCCATCCTGGACGTGTGATGAAGGACCCGCTCCTCCATTGTAGGGAGAGGGGTGGTCGCTGCTCCTGCTGACTCCATTGTAATGGTGCAAGATTCTGAAATGCTCAAAGAGTGATGGGTGTGGAGTTAGGCGCAGAGAGCAGAGAATTCGGGAAAAACACTTTAATGTCCAACAGAAAAAGCGTACAAATGGGTGACGCCGAACACAGGCGTAAAACACTACCCAAGTACAAACTGGTACATACGCCGGACAGCGAAAAACCCCAACAAAAACCAGGAACACCTCTTGACATAACAGTAAACAAGCCCGCACAAACACAGGCGGGCTAATATAACTTAAATAACTGCATCCCAAAAACCCCAACATGGAACAGGTGAAACCAATTAGACAAAACCAAACGAAAAGGGGATAAAGGGATTGATGGCAGCTAGTAGACCAGCGACGACGACCGCCGAGCGCCACCCGAACGGGAAGAGGAGCCACCTTCAGTGATATTTGTCACGTTCTGACCATAGTTGTTGTGTGTTTTCCTTGTTTTAGTGTTGGTCAGGACGTGAGCTGGGTGGGCTTTCTATGTTGTGTGTCTAGTTTGTCTGTTTCCTGTCTTTGTGTCTATGCACCAGATAGGACTGTTTTCGGTTTTCACATTTGTTGTTTTGTAAATTGAAGTGTTCAGTTGGGATTTATTATTAAAGAAGATGAACACTCACCACGCTGCGCTTTGGTCCTCTCTTTCCCAGGAAGAAAGCCGTTACAATATTCGTGACAGTACTCCTATACATTTTCTCTCATTCCTGTATGTAGAGTCAATCACATACACAATCACATTATTACACATCAATGATTTTACTCCTTGCTTGGACTAATTCATTCTTAGCTCTTTTGTCTAACTGTGTATTGTGTTGTGTTATTGTTTTTTGTCTTCCCAGTCAAATCCTGTCCTGCACAGGTCAAGCCTCTTAACACCTCAACTCATTCCTCATGCCCTCATTCAATCACTGCTGTGATCCCTTTCCCACATGGTGTAAGTAGCGCTCTCGTTCCCATTCCCCATAATATTGTACTATAAATGTATTTATTAAATGCTTTTTGTTAAAATAATGAGTCTTTTTTACGATTTTTGAAACACCCTTTGTCGTCTCCGTGCGTTACGCGGGTCTCACATCCTCCTCAATTTTTCAGGTCACCAGCCTCCACTGGTGTGTATAAATGTGTATTTAATGTGTACTTTATGCTGTATTATACAGGGCGCTTGGAAAAGAGACCTAGGTCTCAATATGTCTTCCCTGTCAAAATAGAGGTTAAATAAAAAATTAATTAAAAACATCGTAGTCATTGGTTAGTGGGAATAGGTAGAAGCTGCCTTTAATCAATGATTCAGAGTCAGATATGTATTAATCCCTCTCATGGTTAAGGCTTGGATTAGGGGTAGAGTGATCTGATCCTAGCACTGTGTTCAGGGACGGACTGTGACCAGAAATCGGCCCTGGTATATCTAACATACCAGACCATTATATTGAATTACCCACACCGGCCGATTTATCCTTTGAGGCCCCCATTATTAGCCAATGAATCATCATTTTGTGCAAAAAGAAAATACAACATTTAGAGAGGCCCACTGGGCTTCAGATGGACCGGCCCATCTGGCATTTGCCAGAATTGCCCTATGGCCAGTCCAACCCTGCCTGTGGGTAAGATTTACACATTGGTGACTAATGTGTGAAAAAGAGATGTCTGACCAGGCAATGGTGAGGCAGTCATTGTAGAGGAGTAAACTGGAACATCACATCACTGATGATTCCTGGCAGTCATCTGTGTGCTGTAGCCATGTACTGTGATGACACTACACAGTACACACGCACGCACACACACACTACACTTTGACACCTCTGTCACTCTTTCCGCAGAGGCCACGGAGGTCAGAGAGACACTGTCAGAGGTTCAACATGCTGTTAACCCCTGAGCTCCCCTACTTCCCCCCTCGATCCTCCTCTGCCTCTACCTTCCCACTCCTTCCCCCTACTCTTCCCTTCTCTACCTCCACGCCCCTAGCCCCCTCTCTAGCTCAATGCTACTATCAACAGGAAACATCTTTCTCACTCCAGGAAGTGTTACTCTCTAATTGGCCGACATGATTCGCTGAGAACTTCTGCTCTCGACCAATAGGAGGAGGATTATTTTAAGAGGTATAAAAGGAAGGGAGGCCCTTCCAGACAACTCAGAGGACAAACAGTTTTCTTCACACAGATGACTACTCTGTGTGTGTGTGTGTGTGTGTGTGTGTGTGTGTGTGTGTGTGTGTGTGTGTGTGTGTGTGTGTGTGTGTGTGTGTGTGTGTGTGTGTGTGTGTGCCTGTGCGTGTGCCTGTGCGTGTGCCTGTGCGTGTGCCTGTGAGTGTGCGTGTGAACAACCTGACAGCATTACTAAGCACATCTGGGTCTGTTGATTCAATAAACTCATAACGATACCACAAATGCTCCTGATGAAAAGAGGAAGTGAATACACAAACTGCAAAAAAACATTGACATTATCAAACAAGTTCATAAATATGACTATTAACACACAAAGTGTATAATATTATTATAACAATAGTAGGTAAATCATTCTATTTTGCATTTGCCTTTTGGCCATCATACACTCATAACATATTGTTACAGTAATAATGAATACATTTAGTGATTATTCAGCCATCTATAATAGATTACATAGTATTCCCTATGTACCAGGGTCCATAGGGTATAGTCAAAAGTAGTTCACTATTAAGGTAATAAGGTGTCATTTGGGATGCAGATATACAGTGTACATGTGTATGTGGGTGTAAGGGGAGATGGTGTGTGTGAGTTACATTGTCTTTACATTGGCATTTCATCACAGTGTTATTTGGAACTGAACTGTAGCTATGTATTGCTATTTCTTAAAAACTGCATCCTGACCATATCATTCCACAATGGCACCATGCTGTTTTTAGACCAGGCATCATCCCCACTGTGATTGTTCAAGGTCTTGCTAACTTTGTCATGTTTTCTGTTTCAATGGAGAACCGACAGCATGAGAGCAGAGCCCAAAAATATTTGTGTGTATGTGTGTGTGCGTGAGCAAGCGACAGGAGCACTGACGGAATTCCTTAATGAGTAAGCAACAGAGACAAATCTCCGGAGACAAAGGGGTTCGGAAGTCTCAGGAAGGAGAACAATCACGGAGCTTGCGCACATTCCAAGAAATGCACTAAACTCAAAATTCACAAGGGCCATTTGTCAAATGGCACTCTATTCCCTATATAGTGCACTACTTTTGACAAGTGCGCTATGGGCCCTGGCCAAAAGTAGTCCACTACATAGCGAATAGGGTGTAATTTGGGACACATCGAATGTGTTCCGGCATTCTGGCGTAAGGCCCTGTCTTTCAAGAGATTGGAGGATAGCTTTTTGGTGTTTGGCAAGTGCAGCAAGGTGATTGGCAAAAAATATACCACTTGGAGTAGGTATGGAAGTACAAAACATTGAAGATCGAACATTGCCTATAGTGCAAATGCTGATGTCTTTTCTCCCTTTCATTGATGATGAGGGAGGGAGTAAGTTTCAGCCTCTTCATTCAAACATGTGCGACTTTTTAGTGTTCAGTTGTTCCGTCAAATGTTTTTTTAACAGGATCGATCAGAGCATTTATAGATTGGCTATCAAAAAGCTATTGGTCTGGTCTGCGTTTAAAACCAACAGGGATACTCTTCACCATGAGACTGGCATTGTTCTCTAACTTGTGGTACGTGTGGGTTACCTATGTGGTGTGCATCTCTGTTGAACTGGCCTATTCTTAGCGTCTCTCCCTCCCTTATTTTTCTTCATTTTCACTCTCTTCCTCTTGCTCTGTCTATCTCGCTCCCTTTCTCCCCTCACAGTGCCTTGCAAAAGTATTCACCCCCTTGGCATTTTTCCTATTTTGTTTCATTACAACCTGTAATTTAAATATATTTTTATTTGGATTTCATGTAATGATATACACAAATAGTCCAAATTGGTGAAGTGAAATGAAAAGAATAACAAAACCAAAAAAATGAAAAAGTGGTGCGTAGCTGTGGAGTGCATTCACTCCCTTTGCTATGAAGACCCTAAATAAGATCTAGTACAACCAATTACCTTCAGAAGTCACATAATAAGTTAGATTGCACACAGGTGGACTTTATTTGTGTCACATGATCTGTCACATGATCTCAGTATATATACACCTGTTCTGAAAGGATCCAGAGTCTGCAACACCACTAAGCAAGGGGCACCACCAAGCAAGTGGCACTCTGAAGACAAAAGTGCTCTCCAAACAGGTCAGGGACAAAGTTGTGGAGAAGTACAGATCAGGGTTGGGTTATAAAAAAATATCAGAAACTTTGAACATCCCACGGAGCACCATTAAATCCATTATTAAAAAATGGAAAGAATATGACACCACAACAAACCTGGACCAGGCAAGGAGGGCATTAATCAGAGAGGCAACAAAGAGACAAAAGACAACCCTGAAGGAGCTGCAAAACACCACAGCTGAGATTGGAATATCTGTCCATAGGACCTCTTTAAACCATACACTCCACAGAGCTGGGCTTTATGGATGAGTGGCCAGAAAAAAGTAAACAAACATGTTTTGTGTTTGCCAAAAGGCATGTGGGAGACTCCCAAACATATGGAAGAAGGTACTCTGGTCAGATGAGACTAAAATAATGCTTTTTGGCCATCAAGGAAAACACTATTTCTGGCGCAAACCCAACACCTCGCATCACCCTGAGAACACCATCCCCATGCTGTGGGGATGTTTTTAATCAGCAGGGACTGGGAAACTGGTCAGAATTGAATGAATGATGGATGGCGCTAAATACAGGGAAATTCTTGAGGGAAACCTGTTTCAGTCTTCAGAGATTTGAGACTGGGACAAAGGTTCACCTTCCAGCAGGACAATGACCCTAAACATACTGCTAAAGCAACACTCAAGTGGTTTAAGGGGAAACATTTAAATGTCTTGAAATGGCCTAGTCAAAGCCCAGACCTCAATCCAATTAAGAATCTGTGGTATGACTTAAAGATTGCCTGTACACCAGCGGAACCCATCCAATTTGAAGGACCTGGAACAATTTTTGCTTTGAAGAATGGGCAAAAATCCCAGTGGCTAGATGTGCCAAGCTTATAGAGCCATACCCCAAGCTGTTAAAGGTGGCTCTACAAAGTATTGACTTTGGGGGGGTGAATAGTTATGCACGCTCAAGTTTTCAGTTTTTTTATCTTGTTTGTCGCACCCCAAAATATATTTGATGGTGGACGCACCAGTTGGGCCAGGGAGGAGGATGTAAGATGAGAGAGAAGAATAAATCTTAACAGGGTCCACCTCCAAGTCTGCAACAACAAATTACCACGAGCATTCATTATATTACTTTCTCAGACACAACTGGTGTTCATGTGTGTCTACTACATCTGGGATTTGAAAACATACACACATCACAGATTGATTGGACCAACTGTCCTGCAGTAGTGGGAGAATGATTTCATGACAGTGTGTATAGACCAATAGCATCAACACATGACAATAACACACATTTTCTTCCATGACCACATTTCTCCACAAACAGATCCACTTTAAAAACAAAGAGGCAGGCACACACACACACACACACACACACACACACACACACTATATTGGGACATTTTTTCCATTGTCTCTGGTGATGGAGTAAAACAGGTGCAGTAAAGCCATGTGAAACATGCAAAACAAAAACAACAGAGGAAAACTGTGATTACTAATGGTAAGCAGTATCAAGTGATGCCGAACTGCACGCGTTTACACAGGTGCACACAGATGTACACACAGCAGAGGGGGCCAAGGGGAGTCTCAGACCCACTGAATGAGACATGAGTCCTCCTAATTGCAACAAAGTCAAACTTTGGGGGGGGCTCTAAAAAATACACATTTAACCATTCTTCTATTTGTTTAAAATGCATTTTGTACTGCGACAGCAGTAATATTACAATAAAAGCTTATTACAAATTGAACTAACTCCCCCACCTCTGTCATGGTTTAAACCATATTTTATTCATGCTGCACTTGTCATCCTGGGACATATCATCCCGGGATAGTCCTTGCACTTTTCAGATGTCCCAACTTTTCTTTCTACAAAAAAAATGTATATATATATATTTTTTTTTATCAATTCATTTAGGTTACAAGAGTGTAGACCCAATGACAATCGGCAAATGTAATTACACTTTTTGGTGTTTTGTAACAGATGTCTCTTTCCATTCATCAAATGGCCTGGGAGCAAGGTGCACTGTTTAGATGCAGTTAGCCTACTTTTTAAAAGGATTTGTTTGACAACACGATGAAAACAAAAAACATAATGAATGGTTGTGTTCATGCCAAATTAAAAGGTAATAAAAAAAACAAATGTCATTACTATTAGGCCCATAAAAAAATGATGTGCACATGCAAGTATGGGCACACAGTTGTCCAGCGAAAAAAATAGAGAACCCCCCCAAATGTCACGGTATAATTTGCAATTTGGCAAACACACACACTCTGAGAAGGAAACGATGGCCTAACTGTGAGAAGATTCACTAGTAGTGAAAACAGGAAGTGGTTTAAACCAACGGCATTAAAGCAGAGAACACCACTCTGTAGCACCCGGCCTGCCTCTCTCTCTGACACTCCGACACTCAACAGTAATATGACACACAGCACTCACTAGTGTCTATCAATTACACTTTTAAGCATTTTTTTTATCTTCATGGTTTTCTCAACTCCATGAACATTGAACAATGCAAACCTATGATAACACTTAATGTCAGCATTTGCCATGTTTTCAAGTATACTCTCCAATAACAACACAATTTTTTTTTTCCATTTCAAAATATTTTGCTACGATGTGCTTCATTGAACACAGCCCTGTTTGTGGAATGTCCAGGTATCTTAACATAGCATAAGGTGGCATGAAGGACAGGTAGATTAGTGGTCCTGTGTTATGATAACAGCTGGTCTGTGGTATGCCTGCCTGGTGCTAAGTGTGATTATGATCTGTTAACTGCTAGTATTATTGGGATGAGAGCCAGAGCAAAGCAGCTGCAAAGTTCCTTAAAGGTTAATGCCCCACAGCTCGTCTAACCTGAGTGAATTAAGTGTTTTTATCCCTGACCGTCCCTGCCCCTTATGGAATGCTGTTTGGGTCAACCTGGCCCCTGCCCTCCCTGGTCCATACCTGTCACAGGTTGAATGAAGTGTGTGACCTGTCCTGTCTAGTGACTGTAGTAGGAGAACCCTGGCCCTACTTAGTGCCTGCCTCTTTGTAGGAATAGTGTCCAGACACGCTTAGACAACAACAACAAAAGGACAATTAATGGGGTCCAGTCATTATCATGGAGGGGATAGAGTGCTTGGTTTAGAGCAGAATGCCTGGTGCAACAAGACACTCTAACCACTGTTTAAGGCTCTTGTGAGCATCTAAGTGTGACAACCAGCTCTGACAGTATGGATGGGCTCCCAAATAAGATGGGTCTACACCTACTAAGGTAGGTGCAGCTGGGTGTTAGGGGTCTTAAGGGGACATTCAAGGTTGGGATAGCGGCCCCTTCAGGCTCCGAGGGGCCACAACCTCCTTCACCCTCAGATCAGCGTCCATTTGGACCTCTGAACCAAAATGGGCGCCGAGACTGATGAAGATGTTGATTGATCTAGATGGAGGGGGGTAAGAGAGAGTGGGAGGGGGGCTAGAGTGAGAGGAAGTGACAGAGAGAGACAGAAAGAGTGTGATAAAATGTGTGAGAGAGAGGGTGAGAGAAAGTTTTGCCAGAGAGGAAGAGAGAGAGGGAGAGATAGAGAGAGTAATACTGTAGATAGATGGGAGTAATGAGGAGTAATGACCACACTGGCCTCCAAAGCCCCCCACTATGCATGCTATTGCTGAGCACTGGACATCACTATTATTCAGCGTGTGAGACAGCGTGCAATGATCCCAACTTGGGACCAGTTGGGTGGTGAATAAGAAACACACAGTGAGATAAGCACACATGGCTAAGTTATGTCAGCCAGTCCCTAGGGTGTGGTAACATTTCCCTGACACAAACCGAGAGAGAGAGAGAGAGACGGGAGGGGAGTTAAATAGATAGAGAGTGAAAGCATGCGCCATAACCTGGCGCAGGAGCAACTCTGGACCTTAAACTCCTTGCCCTAACCCTAATGTACATTTCTACCTCATTTATAAAAGCTTTGGTCATTCTTGATGTGGGTGACATGAAAGAGCTAAATGGGAGTCTTGGTTTCTCCTCTAATTTGACCCCAACCCCAGACACTGTGTGTGTGTGTGTGTGTGTGTGTGTGTGTGTGTGTGTGTGTGTGTGTGTGTGTGTGTGTGTGTGTGTGTGTGTGTGTGTGTGTGTGTGTGTGTGTGTGTGTGTGTGTGTGTGTGTGTGTGTGTGTGTGTGTTCAGAAATGTACCTGTCATATCCACTCGCTTGCGCTCAGATGGGCGCAAATGGTGGAAATAGTGCTAATTTATGGCAGTTGGTTATGGCATGAATTTTGACAGCGGAAACACAGCCATGACACACACTGCCCATATGCGTATGGAACAAGATGAGCTTAATGTGCTTCTGAGGCCAGTATACTTCGTATTTAGAAACATAAAAAACTAATGTTTTTCCCCATTTTATATTATTTGATTGATAAACCAAACATAGCCTCCCCTCCTCTCAATTAAGTTTTTTTTTTGTCTGCCCAATGCAATCACAAAGTAGTCAAGACTGTCAATAAAGGGTTTGGCTCATGAGACTGCTTGGAAATACATCTTAATCACCAAAGCTTTATTAATTTAAAATATGAAGTTTGAGAGTAGTGAAACAGTGAGCTGACCTTCCCTTTTTATCTATGCATTGTTGTCCTGTTTTTGGACGTGCATAAAACCTCCTCCATGACGTGGGCTTCGTGTCCTTGCCCATAATCAACCGAGAGATGATCCTTGCCCATAATCAACCGAGAGATGAGAATCTCTGTGAATACCGGTGAACTTGTACAAATTGCTAATTTTCCTTTTAATTGTATTATTACAACCAAACTAATTAGAATTCTTCACCTTCGTAGTCTTATGGTGACAACTTCCGTTTTCCGCTTGTAATGCAACTTCTGGAGATGTGTGAATACGATCTGATCTGTAAGATGGTTCCGTTTATGTTCATAAAACATAGGCCTATTTGGTATAACGGTGACTGAAACATTCCATTTCTCTTTATATTGGATCTTTGTCCAGCTACTGTGAAAAGTTTGGATGTGCGTAAAACCCTCAAGTCTGTATTGTTTTAATATTATATGCACATGGGGAGAAATGTTGGTGCCTGTAAGTGTGACATAGCCTATTTAAAACAAATTGTTATACATTTTTGTTTACAATTTGATTAGAACTATTCTGTAACTTTTTATGCCTTATCAATAATGAATTTAATGTTGCTAATTGACAATGTTTGGCATGACCATGCTCAGCCATAATGAAGTGTACAGTAGGCCTAGCCCTTATATCAGTGTGAATGCTATTGAAGCCATGCAATTACTTAGAATGTGGACTGCAAATGGGTTCAAGTTAACGTACTTAGCAAAGATAGGTCTGCATTTTGTTATTTTGTTTCTGTAAACTATAACTAACTAATATTGGAATTGTAGTTGATACCAAGTCATTACATAAAAGACTGTATATACACAACTTTAAGCAACCACATATTTCGCTATGGAGCACGTTCTGATGGGCCAGTGAGGGGCCAAGCCTCGACACACCCACAACTTGTTGATTCATCAAAACCCAGCCCTTTTGTGCCAACACCAGCAAGTGCGGCGATAATTGTGATACTGAAAATAGCAGAAATATTTCTGACACACCCCTGGACCTATAGCACTACCGCCTGCGCTTAGATTTACAATTGTATTAGGTTTGTTAAAATAGAGCCCTAAGACTGATGATCTGTTCTAACACCTACTTGATAGAACATGTCTGCCCCTCTCCAGTCGTCTCCCTTCATTCCTTCACTACCTTGTTTAGTGACATGCTAGAGATCGGCCACACAGAGCTGTAGTTAAGACACAACTTACATAACCTCAACACAGCACTACAACTAACACAAAGCCTACCCAACCTACACACAGCACTACAACTAACACACAACCTCCCAGACACAGAAGAACATCTAAAAGTTGTTCCCAAATTAACAAGTCACTGAAACTATACTGAAAGCATGTGAGGTTTTAAAATAATAATCTCAGGCCTCAAAGTTAGCAAAGAAGCACTACAAGTCTACATTCACAAATTATTCATCTCTATCTACCTCACATATAGTTATGTATATAAGTGAAACATAAGAATGCCCTCAATGACTGGCTGACTGAGGGAGTGGTTGTGTCCCAATGGCATCCTGTAGTGTACTACTGCTATGGGCTCTGTTCAAAAGTAGTGCACTATATAGGGAGTAGAGTGCCATTTGGAACACATACTCAGTTGCCTGGCCAGGTGAAGAGAAGGAAATGCCAAGAGCACTCCTTCCTACTAGAATGTTTGTATTAGTGTTTTACAAACGTCACCGTTTTGTGGTGTGTACACTATAAAGTGCAGTGCAGACTGGATCACTCCATCAACCTGAGTGTGGCTTCAATGGGGGACCTGTGTATGGGCTGGGGCTAGTCTGTTGAAACAGCTGGCACAGTTTAGCTCGGAATGATCAAATGTGCTCAGTTCTGTCTGTGGTTGGAGTGCAATAGAAAAAACACAGGCCTCTTTGGTTTGCAGGGGATAGACTGAGGCTTTATACTGTTATATCTAAGTAACTGAGGGTATCCATCTATCTAACACTGAATGCTTCACAAATGTAGTGCTTCAAAGCTTAGAGCATAAAAAATGGAGAATGACCAATACTACACCAAAAAAATGCTGGGTTGTTTGGTTGACACTTGCAGGCGTAGGGTCGGTTGTTTTCTTTAGAAACTGCTTGGATATCGATGCTGGGTGCTGGGTTATTGATGCTGGGTTATTGAGATATGACCCTGCGGAGCACCTCAAAAGACTAGTGGTGTGGCTTAGTAGGGGTGTTGCTTTCAGATTGTTCTCTTAGGCCACCAGTGAGTGTAAATGTCATTCCGTTTCATCTGTTCTGTTGTATTATTATCACATGTAAAGGTTGAACACGAACACTTCTGAAGCTTGAAAGCGACTTACACAAGTGTATGAGTTTTCAAGACACTATGCATATCCAAATGTTGGTGTATCTCAGTGTATCTCAATGTTGGGATATTATATTAGAATATGTAAAGTGCAAATAACAAAACATTTAATTTGCAGTGTACAAACTTAACTTGATGTTATGCTATTGGACCAAAAACAGATCTAATTAGTTAATCTATATGGGCCAAATAATGATGATCCACGCTTCTTCAAAAATATATACAGTATAATAATCTATTGAGCTCACAAGTAACAAATTCATATATAATTATGCTGGAAGATTATAACACAGCTTAAAGTACCTGAATGTATCATGAAGGAAATCACACTACAAGCTATCACCCTCATGCACTTCGATTCTCTGCCTCTAACCCTATTACAGGGGCTGAGTCAATGGCTTACTGGGGCTCTTTCATACCGTCCCTGGGAGGGGTGCGTCACTTGAGTGGGTTGAGTCACTCATGTGATCTTCCTGTCTGGGTTGTGCCGTGGCGGAGATCTTTGTGGGCTATACTCGGCCTTGTCTTAGGATGGTAAATTGGTGGTTGAAGATATCCCTCTAGTGGTGTGGGGGCTGTGCTTTGGCAAAGTGGGTGGGGTTATATCCTTCCTGTTTGGCCCTGTCCGGTGGTGTCCTCGGATGGGGCCACAGTGTCTCCTGACCCCTCCTGTCTCAGCCTCCAGTATTTATGCTGCAGTAGTTTATGTGTCGGGGGGCTAGGGTCAGTTTGTTATAACTGAAGTACTTCTCCTGTCCTATTCGGTGTCCTGTGTGAATTTAAGTGTGCTCTCTCTAATTCTCTCTTTCTTTCTCTCTCTCGAAGGACCTGAGCCCTAGGACCATGCCTCAGGACTACCTGACATGATGACTCCTTGCTGTCCCCAGTCCACCTGGCCGTGCTACTGCTCCAGTTGCAACTGTTCTGCCTTATTATTATTGGACCATGCTGGTCATTTATGAACATTTGAACATCTTGGCCATGTTCTGTTATAATCTCCACCAGGCACAGCCAGAAGAGGACTGGCCACCCCACATAGCCTGGTTCCTCTCTAGATTTCTTCCTAGGTTTTGGCCTTTCTAGGGAGTTTTTCCTAGCCACCGTGCTTCTACACCTGCATTGCTTGCTGTTTGGGGTTTTAGGCTGGGTTTCTGTACAGCACTTTGAGATATCAGCTGATGTACGAAGGGCTATATAAATACATTTGATTTGATGCACTTAAGGAGATCCCAAATATCATGACTACATTAGAAGTAGTCAATACATGTATATGGAGGCTGGAAAGCCGTGAAATAGTGAGATATACAGTGCCTTGCGAAAGTATTCGGCCACCTTGAACTTTGCGACCTTTTGCCACATTTCAGGCTTCAAACATAAAGATATAAAACTGTATTTTTTTGTGAAGAATCAACAACCAGTGGGACACAATCATGA
Source organism: Oncorhynchus mykiss (assembly GCF_013265735.2). Classification (NCBI taxonomy): domain Eukaryota; kingdom Metazoa; phylum Chordata; class Actinopteri; order Salmoniformes; family Salmonidae; genus Oncorhynchus; species Oncorhynchus mykiss. The sequence goes on from NC_048592.1 coordinate 446,895, forward strand.
AGTGGAACGACATTTATTGGATATTTCAAACTTTTTTAACAAATCAAAAACTGAAAAATTGGGCGTGCAAAATTATTCAGCCCCCTTAAGTTAATACTTTGTAGCGCCACCTTGACAAATCTTCGTCCCAGTCTCAGGTCTTTTGCAGACTCCATCAGGTTTTCTTCCAGAAGGGTCCTGTATTTGGCTCCATCCATCTTCCCATCAATTTTAACCATCTTCCCTGTCCCTGCTGAAGAAAAGCAGGCCCAAACCATGATGCTGCCACCACCATGTTTGACAGTGGGGATGGTGTGTTCAGGGTGATGAGCTGTGTTGCTTTTACGCCAAACATAACGTTTTGCATTGTTGCCAAAAAGTTCAATTTTGGTTTCATCTGACCAGAGCACCTTCTTCCACATGTTTGGTGTGTCTCCCAGGTGGCTTGTGGCAAACTTTAAACAACAGTTTGTATGGATATCTTTAAGAAATGGCTTTCTTCTTGCCACTCTTCCATAAAGGCCAGATTTGTGCAATATACGACTGATTGTTGTCCTATGGACAGAGTCTCCCACCTCAGCTGTAGATCTCTGCAGTTCATCCAGAGTGATCATGGGCCTCTTGGCTGCATCTCTGATCAGTCTTCTCCTTGTATGAGCTGAAAGTTTAGAGGGACGGCCAAGTCTTGGTAGATTTGCAGTGGTCTGATACTCCTTCCATTTCAATATTATCGCTTGCACAGTGCTCCTTGGGATGTTTAAAGCTTAGGAAATCTTTTTGTATCCAAATCCGGCTTTAAACTTCTTCACAACAGTATCTCGGACCTGCCTGGTGTGTTCCTTGTTCTTCATGATGCTCTCTGCGCTTTTGACGGACCTCTGAGACTATCACAGTGCAGGTGCATTTATACGGAGACTTGATTACACACAGGTGGATTGTATTTATCATCATTAGTCATTTAGGTCAACATTGGATCATTCAGAGATCCTCACTGAACTTCTGGAGAGAGTTTGCTGCACTGAAAGTAAAGGGGCTGAATAATTTTGCACGCCCAATTTTTCAGTTTTTGATTTGTTAAAAAAGTTTGAAATATCCAATAAATGTCGTTCCACTTCATGATTGTGTCCCACTTGTTTTTGATTCTTCACAAAAAAAATACAGTTTTATATCTTTATGTTTGAAGCCTGAAATGTGGCAAAAGGTCGCAAAGTTCAAGGGGGCCGAATACTTTCGCAAGGCACTGTATCACCCTCATCACACCCTGACCTAACCAAAATAATAAAGAAAACAAAGGACAGTATTTCCCCCCCCCCCCCCCCCCAAAGGTGTGGGACTCCCGGCCTTAAACCTTAACATATATGGGAGTCTGGGTGGGCCGTCGCTGGAGACCCCAGGTTGGGGACCGTCGCTGGAGACCCTGGGCTGGGGACCGTCGCTGGAGGTTCCGGTCTGAGGACCGTCGTTTGAGGTTCCGGACTGTGGCCCGTCATTGCAGGTTCCGGTCTGTGGCCCTTCGTTGGAGGTTCCTATCTGTGAACTGTCGCCGGACGCTCTGGACTGGGTACAGTCGCCGGACGTTCTGGACTGCCGAGGCGCACTGTAGGCCTGGTGCGTGGTGCCGGCACTGGTGGTACTGGGGCACTGGGGATTCGCACCTCAGGGGCGAGTGCGAGTAGCAGGATTGAGGCAATCTGTAATTTTGATTAAGACATTAATGAGCGAGCTAGGACGGACGTAGGCAATATAACTATTTGTTAAGCACTTTTGAAATGTACAGCGACAAAATACAGAACATGGACCGTTCTTACAGTGTTCTCCCTGTACACCAAGGCAGAACCGTAGGATAAATAAAGGGGGCATATAAGATGAAATGAAAGCTCTTACAATATTCGATGATTACATTTCTCAAAAACAGGTTATAGGTTACGTGCACCAACAAGTCAGAAAAGTAGGTGAAATTCAGAGGTAAGAATAGACCAAATTATTAGGGTGAGGCACATGGGCTACTAACAGCTTACTACACAACATACACTTAGTATTAATTCCTTAGCTACAGTATACATATCTCCCTGGCATATTACATAATTTATTCAGGCATTTTTGGACTCACCTTGTCGTGCTATGCTCACTTGAACAGGAAGGTGGCATGGCGGTCCTTTGTCATCAAAGTCTGGCATTCTCTGGATTTATGGTGCTTTCAAGACAACTAAGAACTCTGAATCATGATGATGTCAGGGGTCTTCAGGTCGTAGCTCTAGAAAGAGGCCCGAGTTGGGTGAAAGTACAAAGCATATTTTCCTAGCCATAGCTCGTTTTTCCCGAGTTCCCAGGTGTCTTGAACTCACTAAAGTCAGATTTTGCAGTTTCGAGTTAACAGGTGTTTTGAGCGTGACACAAATCTTGCTTCATTGACAGCATGACCAAGGTTAAATGTTTATCATTTTAAATAGGAAAATAGACCCTTAATCGTAGACTTGGGACCGCACAGCCACTCCACTGAATAGGACGCTAATGATTGCTTTGCAATGCTTGCAGTTATCCATTGATTCCTTCCAAACCACTCATTGTTTAATTTGTGATTTCCAACTTGTTGTGTAATGTTTATATCCAATGGCCGATGAGCCATACGTTTTTTTTCTATAATTTCTCTTCACATGACAAGGATTAAAAAGGATTTGCCAGTAGATTGTCGACTCGATTCATGATGACTGATAGCTAAGATTTTGTTAGTATGATGTTGACATGATCAGGCCAATCAAAGCTACTGTAGATATAACGTGATTTGACGTCATTTTATCTGTCCAATGACCTTGAACCTTCTAATGTAACTCTATGGCAGCACCCAAGGGGCTAGAATTTTAGAGCTCTCCCCTTAGACTTGGCAATGACATAGTGACAGAACACTGAGCAAATCCGGACACAACGCTCCATATGTTTTGCTGGCTTGCCCCACCACCGCAAAAAGCACTGAGCTAGGCTGAAACACCTGCGTTTTGAAGCTGCCTTACTCAAGAAAACAAAAAAGAGACCATGCGGCTTTATTAACTCAACGATATACAGTGGGGAGAACAAGTATTTGATACACTGCCGAGTATTTGATACAATTTTATCCCTGATGTCTTCACACAGCTAACTGGTCTTGGCCATTGTGGAGAGGTTGGAGAGGTTGGAATCTGTTTGATTGAGTGTGTGGACAGGTGTCTTTCAAACATGCCCCATTCAAGAAATTTAGAACCAGGAACAGATATAGCCCTTGGTTCTCCCCAGACCTGACTGCCCTTAACCAACACAAAAACATCCTATGGCGTTCTGCATTAGCATCGAACAGCCCCCGTGATATGCAGCTGTTCAGGGAAGCTAGAAACCATTATACACAGGCAGTTAGAAAAGCCAAGGCTAGCTTTTTCAAGCAGAAATCCTGCAACACTAACTCAAAAAAGTTCTGGGACACTGTAAAGTCCATGGAGAATAAGAACACCTCCTCCCAGCTGCCCACTGCACTGAAGATAGGAAACACTGTCACCACTGATAAATCCACCATAAATTGAGAATTTCAATAAGCATTTTTCTACGGCTGGCCATGCTTTCCACGTGGCTACTCCTACCCCGGTCAACAGCACTGCACCCCCACAACAACTCGCCCAAGCCTTCCCCATTTCTCCTTCTCCCAAATCTGCTCAGCTGAAGTTCTGAATGAGCTGCAAAATCTGGTCCCCTACAAATCAGCCGGGCTAAACAACCTGGAACCTTTCTTTCTAAAATTATCTGCCAAAATTGTTGCCACCCCTATTACTAGCCTGTTCAACCTTTGTTTCGTGTCGTCTGAGATTCCCAAAGATTGGAAAGCAGCTGCGGTCATCCCCCTCTTCAAAGGGGGTGACACTCTTGACCCAAACTGCTACAGATCTATATCTATCCTACCATGCCTTTCTAAGGTCTTCGAAAGCCAAGTCAACAAACAGATTACCGACCATTTCGAATCTCACCATACCTTCTCTGCTATGCAATCTGGTTTCAGAGCTGGTCATGGGTGCACCTCAGCCACGCTCAAGGTCCTAAATGATATCTTAACCGCCATCGATAAGAAACATTACTGTGCAGCCGTATTCATTGATCTGGCCAAGGCTTTCGACTCTGTCAATCACCACATCCTCATCGGCAGACTCGACAGCCTTGGTTTCTCAAATGATTGCCTCGCCTGGTTCACCAACTACTTCTCTGATAGAGTTCAGTGTGTCAAATCGGAGGGTCTGCTGTCCGGACCTCTGGCAGTCTCTATTGGGGTGCCACAGGGTTCAATTCTTGGACCGACTCTCTTCTCTGTATACATCAATGAGGTCGCTCTTGCTGCTGGTGAGTCTCTGATCCACCTCTACGCAGATGACACCATTCTGTATACTTCTGGCCCTTCTTTGGACACTGTGTTAACAACCCTCCAGACGAACTCTCCTTCCGTGGCCTCCAATTGCTCTTAAATACAAGTAAAACTAAATGCATGCTCTTAAACCGATCGCTACCTGTACCTACCCGCCTGTCCAACATTACTACTCTGGATGGCTCTGACTTAGAATACGTGGACAACTACAAATACTTAGGTGTCTGGTTAGACTGTAAACTCTCCTTCTAGACTCACATCAAACATCTCCAATCCAAAGTTAAATCTAGAATTGGCTTCCTATTTCGCAACAAAGCATCCTTCACTCATGCTGCCAAACATATCCTTGCAAAACTGACCATCCTACCGATCCTTGACTTCGGCGATGTCATTTACAAAATAGCCTCCAATACCCTACTCAATAAATTGGATGCAGCCTATCAGAGTGCCATCCGTTTTGTCACCAAAGCCCCATATACTACCCACCATTGCGACCTGTACGCTCTCGTTGGCTGGCCCTCACTTCATACTCATCGCCAAACCCACTGGCTCCATGTCATCTACAAGACCCTGCTAGGTAAAGTCCCCCCTTATCTCAGCTCGCTGGTCACCATAGCAGCACCCACCTGTAGCACACGCTCCAGCAGGTATATCTCTCTCTCTCACCCCCAAAACCAATTCTTCCTTTGGCCGCCTCTCTTTCCAGTTCACTGCTGCCAATGACTGGAACGAACTCCAAAAGTCTCTGAAACTGGAAACTCTTTTCTCCCTCACTAGCTTTAAGCACCAGCTGTCAGAGCAGTTTACAGATTAGTGCACCTGTACATAGCCCATCTTTAATTTAGCCCAAACAACTACCTCTTCCCCTACTGTATTCATTTTTTTATTTATTTTGCTCCTTTGCACCCCATTATTTTTATTTCTACTTCGCACATTCTTCCACTGCAAATCTACCATTCCAGTGTTTTACTTGCTATATTGTATTCACTTCGCCACCATAGCCTTTTTGTTTTGCCTTTGCTTCCCTTATCTCACCTCATTTGCTCACAACGTATATAGACTTATTTTTTTACTGTATTATTGACTGTATGTTTGTTTTACTCCATGTGTTTACTTCTGTGTTGTTGTATGTGTCGAACTGCTTTGCTTTATCTTGGCCAGGTCGCAATTGTAAATGAGAACTTGTTCTCAACTTGCCTACCTGGTTAAATAAAGGTGAAATAAAAAATAGAAAAATATGTAAAGTCTGATATGCAAAATGTATATATAGCAAAAAAGCTGTAAAAACAAAAAACATATATTTGTGTCCTTCAAATAGTGGGTGGGTTGTGGTTGGGTTAATAAAAAAAGACAAAATAATAATAACTGAACATGATGAACAGGAAGGACATTTACTCTTACGGGTGGCCACAAATAGTTATATGAAAGCCAAGTCCCTAATAGGCCACCCCTCCTGAAGATAACCTATGATTGCATTAAAAAGACCCAGCTGCTGAGTCAACCCAACTGATGGTTAAAATAAAAACTAATCCAAACAACCCAACCTAACTGGATCGTTCAAAATAACCCAGTGTGTGTTCTGTCCAATATTTACCCAGCACGGAGTTACCAAATAACCCACATTACAACATAGACCAGGCAGCCCTACGGAATCTCTGGTTCATGTAGACCATTCTCATTAATAATAGAAAAGTAACCTTTCTTTGCACTTTGGGAGAAAGAAAAAAAATGCAAAGCCAGCGCAAGGATTGTGGAACGCCGAGAAACCAGTATCATTCTGAACGTTAACAGATAATAAATTGGGCCCCATCTCTCCTCTACACTGCTTTCGCTCTACCTCTCGCTCTCTCACTTTCACTCAATTATATCCACATGTAGTTGTTACTAGCATGTTCAGGAAAGTGAGAGCTAAATACTTTGGAGAGGTGGGTTTCCCTAACACATAGTGAAAGCTAAATTGGTCTCTGAGACCTATGTTTGGGTTAGGGTCCTATCAGACTGTGGAATGTGTGTTAGTACAGAGGTGTTGTTGAATGTGTGTGTTTGCGCGGAGACTATCAATATGGACATTTACTAAGCAAAACTTCAAACACAGCTCATAATAATGTACTATTTAACCTTAATCATTGCTACTTTTGTGTGTCTCCTAGACTACACTGGAATCATACTATATATATATATATATATATATATATATATATATATATGTACACAGTGGGGCAGTGTGTAGGATTTTGTAATGAATTTATTTGCAAATTATGGTGGAAAATAAGTATTTGGTCAGCTGCTAACAAGCAAGATTTCTGGCTCTCACAGACCTGTAACTTCTTCTTTAAGAGGCTCCTCTGTCCTCCACTCGTTACCTGTATTAATGGCACCTGTTTGAACTTGTTATCAGTATAAAAGACACCTGTCCACAACCTCAAACAGTCACACTCCAAACTCCACTATGGCCAAGACCAAAGAGCTGTCAAAGGACACCAGAAACAAAATTGTAGACCTGCACCAGGCTGGGAAGACTGAATCTGCAATAGGTAAGCAGCTTGGTTTGAAGAAATCAACTGTGGGAGCAATTATTAGGAAATGGAAGACATACAAGACCACTGATAATCTCCCTCGATCTGGAACTCCACGCAAATCCTGCAGTGCCAGACGTGTCCCCCTGTTTAAGCCAGTACATGTCCAGGCCCGTCTGAAGTTTGCTTTTGGATGATCCAGAAGAAGATTGGGAGAATGTCATATGGTCAGATTAAACCAAAATATAACTCTTTGGTAAAAACTCAACTCGTCGTGTTTGGAGGACAAAGAATGCTGAGTTGCGTCTCCAGATCTCAACACCATAGAAAATCTTTGGAGGGAGTTGAAAGTCCGTGTTGCCCAGCAACAGCCCCAAAACATCACTGCTCTAGAGGAGATCTGCATGGAGGAATGGGCCAAAATACCAGCAACAGTGTGTGAAAACCTTGTGAGGACTTACAGAAAACGTTTGACGTCTGTCATTGCCAACAAAGGGTATATAACAAAGTATTGAGATAAACTTTTGTTATTGACCAAATACTTATTTTCCACCATAATTTGCAAATAAATTTGTCATTCATTTGTCTGTCATAGTTGAAGGGTACCTATGATGAAAATTACAGGCCTCTCTCATCTTTTTAAGTGGGAGAACTTGCATAATTGGTGGCTGACTTTTTTTTTTTTTTTTGCCCCACTGTATATATATATATATATATATATATATATATATATATATATATATATATATATAAATATATATATATACACTGATGAGGATGGATGCAGGGCACTAGTACACATATGGCACATATAGCACCCGATCTGTTTCACCTGTCTTTGTGATTGTCTCCACCCCCCTCCAGATGTTGCCCATCTTCCCCATTTTCCCCTGTGTATTTATACCTGTGTTCTCTGTTTGTCTGTTGCCAGTTCTTTTTGTTCATTCATACCTACCAGAGTTTTTCCCCTTGCTCCTGTCTATAGTGCCTGTTTTCATGTTTTCCCAGTTTTGATCTTTCTGCCTGCCCTGACCCTGTACCTTTGCCCCACTATGGATTTACCGACCTCTGCCTGACCTGACTCTTAGCCTGCCTGCCGTCCTGCTTTTTTCACTGCCCGTGTTCGATTTAATAAGCTTTTGTTACTTCGACATTGTCTGCACCTGGATATTACCTTCAAAAGTGTTACTAATAATGTGGAAAGAAAGTCTAAATCGCAGAAAGTCTAGATCTGTCAAACTGGTCATCTCAAGAAAGACTAATCATATCTTAAGATTTTGTAAGGTTTATTGGAGACTTCTTTGGGCTTACGATTGTATTTATCACTAACAATCTGATGGAAACACGTTATGTACACATATACTAAACAACATTACTGTAACTATGCAATCAGACCCTGTTATGCAACACTATAGACATACAAATTGGTAGATAGCTTTTGTCCCCATAGTGCCAACATTTGATTGTTCTTTTAATTTGATTTTGTTTGTTTGTTTGGGGTTTTATTTTTAACATTGAAAGTTTTCGGTTCTTTAGCCATGGGAATGATTTTAAATTGCATCCAAAATGGCTCCCTTTTCCCTATATAGTGCAATACATTTGACCATGGGCCAATAGGGTTCTGGTCAAAAGTAGTGCACTATGTAGGGAATAGGGTGCCTTTAGTCTTGACTCTTATTTGCCTAGCCTAGTCCTACAGATGTCAGAACTGTGAACACAGGTCTTTCTCTCTCCTTTCCACAAATATTTGAGGTGAACTGAAATTAGAACAGGAAGGGGGCCAAGTCTTTGAATCTCACGCCATTCATTGGCACGTGCTAACCTTCTTCGGTTTAACATTTCTTCTTTCCCCCTCCGACTCTTTTTTATTTTTTCCCCTCCAACAGTAAGTCTCTGAATGCTATCATTCTGGGATTTGGCCGTGTGTGTGTGTGTGTGTGTGTGTGTGTGTGTGTGTGTGTGTGTGTGTGTGTGTGTGTGTGTGTGTGTGTGTGTGTGTGTGTGTGTGTGTGTGTGTGTGTGTGTGTGTGTGTGTGTGTGTGTGTGTGTGTGTGTGTGTGTGTGTGTGTGTGTGTGTGTGTGTGTGTGAGAGAGAGCAGGAAAATGAGCCTGGCACTCTTCCTGAGTGGCCTGCGGCGGAAATAGTGTAATAAGACAGGCCAGGGGTGTGTGGTTAAAAATAACCAGCATATAAAAGCCTAGAGCAGGAGCAGAATCCCACTCACTCTTACACACACACTCCCTCATCACTGACTCTCTAGCAGGACGTCCTACCTGCCTAGCCTGTGTAGCTCTCCCTCGCTCTCCCACTCCAGCTCATGACAGAGATGATATAAATGTAACACCCAGATAAGGAGTGGGTTACAATGGAATTGACAGCCCTCTCTGTGTAGTGAAGGGTAGGATGTGTACCAGTAAGTCAGACCTACAGTACCAGTCAAAAGTTTGGACACACCTACTCATTCAAGGATTTTTCTTTATTTTACAATTGTCTACATTGTAGAAGAATAGTGAATACATCAAAACTATGAAATAATACATGAAATCATGTAGTAATCAAAAAAAGTGTTAAACAAATCTAAATATGTTTTATATTTGAGATTCTTTTAAGTAGCCACTCTTTGCCTTGATGACAGCTTTACACACTCTTGACAGTCTCTCATCCAACTTCACCAACAGTCCTGAAGGAGTTCCCACATATGCTGAGCACCTGTTCGCCTCTTTTCCTTCACTCTGTGGTCCAACTCATCCCAAATCATCTCAATTGGATTGTAGCCCTTACACAGCCTGGAGGTGTGTTTGGTCATTGTCCTGTTGAAAAACAAATGATATTACCACTAAGCGCAAACCAGATGGGATGGCTTATCACTGCAGAATGCTGTGGTAGCCATGCTGGTTAAGTATGCCTTCAATTCTAAATAAATAACAGACAGTGTCACCAGCAAAGCACCCCCACACTTCTTCTTCATTGCTTCATGGTGGGAACCACACATGCAGAGGTCATCCGTTGACCTACTCTGCGTCTCACTAAGACACGGCAGTTGGAACCAAAAATCTCACATTTGGACTCATCAGACCAAAGGACAGACATCCATTGCCCATTGTTCGTGTTTCTTGGCCCAAGCAACTCTCTTCTTCTTATAGGTGTCCTTCAGTAGTGGTTTCTTTACAGCAATTTGAGCATGAAGGCCTGATTCACACAGTCTCCTCTGAACAGTTGATGTTGAGATGTGTCTGTTACTTGAACTCTGTGAAGCATTTATTTGGGCTGCAATCTGAGGCTGGTAACTAATGAACTTATTCTCTGCTGCAGAGGTAACTCTGGGTCTTCCTTTACTGTGGCGGTCCTCATGAGAGCCAGTTTCATCATAGTGCTTGATGGTTTTTGTGACTGCACTTGAAGAAACTTTCAAAGTTCTTGACATTTTCTGGATTAACTGACCTTCATGTCTTAAAGTAATGATGGACTGTCATTTCTCATTGCTCATTTGAGCTGTTCTTGTCAAAATATGGACTTTACCAAATAGGGCTATCTTCTGTATACCACCCCTACCTTGTCACAACTCAACTGATTGGCTCAAATGTATTAAGGAAAGAAATTCCACAAATTAACTTAACAAGGCACTGTTAATTGAAATGCATTCCAGGTGACTACCGCATGAAGCTGGTTGAGGGAATGCCAAGAGTGTGCGAAGCTATCATCAAGGCAAAGGGTGGCTATTTGAAGAAAATCAAATGTTAAATATATTATGATTTGTTTAACACTTTTTTGGTTAAAACATGATTGTGTCCAAACTTTTGACTGGTACAGTATATAGTATTTATTCCTTCTAGTCGGTGCATAGTTGTGAAATTGTATTTTTTATTGCCCAATAGTCAAACTATTGTGTAAATATTTAATTCAAGGAAAACCAGCTCTTTGGGCGCTACTCTTTCTGTGGAATCATTACCCATCAACATACAACCCTGTCACTGTCACTAAAAACAACAAGATCACATGTGGTTCCTCTCCAGCAGACTTATAGCCAAACAACTCCGACCTACATAGTCAAGCAAATTAAACTCAATTAGCTCGATTGGTCTATGCGAATGCCCTACTCATCTGCATCCTCAAGACATTTGATCAATCATAGTCCATTTCATCCCTTTATTAATGAATTATACCTCAAAGATGCAACTAAAAAACGAATGGAAGAAAACTGTCCAAAACAAGCTTCAGTGAAGAGTCATTGTTGAGGTAGCCTCGTTCAACCATCCTGATCTCGCAAGCTTACATGAGAGCTCAGCGGTTAGGATGGTGGATCAGGCTTTTGTTGAGAAGGCCTTTTGCTCATTTAGGACTTTTTGATTGTAGAATGTAAGTCAAGTAAGTCAAGTCTCACTCTGTTTGAATTAAGCTGAGTTCCTCACCCTCTCGTTAGCTACAAGCATACTGTTCAGTGTCACATAGCTTTAGAGAGAGTTGTCTGGTTGTGTCCCAAAAGGTGCCGTATTCCCTATATAGTGCACTCTTTTTGACCAGGACCCATAGGGCTCTGGTCAAAAGTAGTGCACTATGTAAGAAATAGGGTTGCATCTGGGACGGAACTGTCTGATTCACACTCTGAGAGGAAGTGGTCAGACAGAAGACCACTCTCACTGGTGGCTGTTCAGGGACAAGTGTTAGGGTTAGGGCCAGGGTTAGGGTCAGACGGTCAGGCACTCACATACACACACACACACATGCACACACGCAAACACACTCTTCCGATTCCTTTCCAGGACTACTGGAACTGACGCACGTTCCGCAGAACAAAACACATACTCCAGCAAAAAAAGTCCACAGACAAAAGAAGAAGAGAAACTTGAATCTCTCAGCAAGCAATAATGCTGTTCAGAGAGATTGTAATATCGGAAAACACCTTTTCATACCTTTATATATATATATATATATATATATATTATACCTGTGTAGTAAAGCAATAACAACATTGTTACAAAGTAATTAGAGGTTGTAATGACAGTTAGCCCAAACATCTACAATCAATGGATAGGTCTATGTGTCAGTTGTATGCCTAACTGATTATTGTTGAGATAACATTATGCTTATTTAATCTCGTTCACGTTCATGAGGCGATAACATAAGTAAGATAAAAGTGAGATAAAAAAATATGTAGCATTTTGTTTGTCACAATAACAAGATATCTGAGATAAAAAAAGACTGTTGCAATACCACGACCTAATTAGCCCCCAAGACTACTGGCATCAAAAGCAGAACGGGCAAATATTGCTTTCTTCTTGGTGGCAGACTTCTATTGGTAAATCACAGAAAAACAAAACAACATACTTGGTAAGGAAAACAATAGTGTCGGGTCGGAGCTCCTCGGGCCTTCATAAATGAAACCAATGGCACTAAAGGCGGTAATGCAAATGTCATCAACCCCATCACCATTCTGACCACCGGAATCGTTACTTACTTACACCTGAATGGGTTGGGTCATACAAGCCATCAAATACCTCCAACTTTTCCAGTTTAAATGTGACATCCCAGGCATACATACAGTAAAGAACACCTACTAAAGGGTAAAACAATAAATAAATTGAGACACAGCTGCATTCAAGAAATTGGTTTGATGGGAAGTCTTGATGTCATCAGCCTCCCCTTCCTTGAGGAACAATAGAGGAGAAAAAAAGAACAAAAGAGGACCCCACTTGTGCTATGTCATCACTTACCTGGGCCACTAATTGAGATGTGCCTTTTGTTAAGTAAAGGAGACTGGGGTGCTATTGGGAAAACAGTTTCAGATGATCCTGGCACCTGATATAGTTGCATTTAGTCAAGTCTGCTGAGCAGTGACAAAGCATCCTAGCACTAATGAAAGTCAAGGAGCCATAGCTAAGGTTTGTGCCACAAGTCTACTAATTTCTCCCTCTCTCACCTGTCCATCTCGTCATTTGAATTCCATGCTGTCACTGTCACTTGTCCACTCAAGCTTAACATTATTGTCATCTATCACCCACCAGGTGCCCTTGGAGAGTTCCTCAATGAGCTTGACACCTTGATAAGCTAATTTCCTGATGATGGCTCATCGCTCTTCAAACTTGGCAACTTCAACCTCCCGACGTCTGCCTTCAATTCATTTCTTTCCAACTCTCTCTTTCCCCTTCTTGCCTCTTTTGACCTTACCCTTTCCAAATCCCCTCCAACTCACAAGGCAGGCAATACGCTTACCCTCATCTTTACTAGAGGATGCTCGCCTACTGATCTCACTGCAACCTCCATTCAGGTCTATGATCACTACTTTGTTTCCTTTTCTGTCTCCCTTTCCTCCAAATCTAACCACTCTGCCCCTACCCAGATGGTTATGTGCCATCACAATCTTAACTCTTTCTCTACCACTACGCTCTCCTCTTCTATCCTATTATCTCTCCCTTCTGCTCACTCCTTCTCCCTCAAGTCTCCTGATTCTGCCTCTTTGACCCTACTTTCCTCCCTTTCAACATATTCCCAGTGGGTCAGAAGTTTACATACATTTAATTGGCATTTGGTAGCATTGCCTTCAAATTGTTTAACTTGGGTCAAACGTTTCAGGTAGCCTTCCACAAGCTTCCCACAATAAGTTGGGTGAATGTTGGCCCATTCCTCCTGACAGAGCAGGTGTAATTGAGTCAGGTTTGTAAGGGCTTCTTGATCGCACACACTTTTTCAGTTCTGCCCACAAATGTTCTATAGGCTTGAGGTCAGGGCTTTGTAATGGCCACTCCGATATCTTGACTTTGTTGTCCTTAAGCCATTTTGCCACAACTTTGGATGGCCACTGTCCATTTGGAAGACACATTTGCAAACAAGCTTTAACTTTCTGACTGATGTCTTGAGATGTTGCTTCAATAGATCCACATAATGTTCCGTCTTCATGATGCCATCTATTTTGTGAAGTGCACCAATCCCTCCTGCAGCAAAGCACCCCCACAACATGATGCTGCCACCCTCGTGCTTCATGGTTGGGATGGTGTTATTCGGCTTGCAAGCCTCCCCCTTTTTCCTCCAAACATAACGATGGTCATTATGGCCAAACAGTTATATTTTTTGTTTCATCAGACCAGAGGACATTTCTCCAAAAAGTACGACCTTTGTCCCCATGTGCAGTTGCAAACCATAGTCTGGCTTTTTTATGGAGGTTTTGGACCAGTGTCTTCTTCCTTTCTGAGAAGCCTTTCAGGTTATGTCGATATAGGACTCGTTTTCACTGTGGATATAGATACTGTTGTACCTGTTTCCTCCAGCATCTTCACAAGGTCCTTTGCTGTTGTTCTGGGATTGATTCACACTTTTTGCACCAAATTACGTTTATCTCTAGGAGACAGAAAGCATCTCCTTCCTGAGCTGCATGACGGATGCGTGGTCCCATGGTGTTTATACTTGCGTACTATTGTTTGTACAGATGAATGTGGTATCTTCAGGCCTTTGGAAATTGCTCCCAAGGATGAACCAGATCTTGGCTGATTTCTTTTGATTGTTCCATGATGTCAAGCAAAGAGGCACTGAGTTTGAAGGTAGGCCTTGAAATACATCCACAGGTACACCTCCAATTGACTCAAATTATGTAAATTAGCCTATCAGAAGCATGACATCATTTTCTGGAATTTTCCAAGCTGTTTAAAGGCACAGTCAACTTAGTGTATGTCAACTTCTAACCCAACGGAATTGTGATACAGTGAATTATAAGCAAAATAATCTGTCTGTAAACAAATGTTGGAAAAATTACTTGTGTCACGCACAAAGTAGATGTCCTAAACGACTTGCCAAAACTATAGTTTGTTAACAAGACATTTGTGGAGTGGTTGAAAAACAAGTTTAAATCACTCCAACCTAAGTGTATGTAAACTTACGGCTTCAACTGTATGTGTAACCAAGGGTGTAATCTTTACACCGATTCTGTTGCAAAACGTTTGGTCTGTTTTGCAACAGAGTTTATATTTGACCAATTCAGTTAGGTCCCTCCCCGTTTCGTTTGCTCCATTTTGCTTCCCTTTGGTTCTTAAACAGTTTCCATAATGAATACACCCCTGCTTGCAAGTATTTGCCAACTTTCGAGTCTTACAACCCTGTTGTGCCGAAAAGCTCCCCCCTCCCCCTTCACGTGAATGTGCATGCACTCAATTCTTCATTGCTGCGACTTGCTTGCTGGTTGAGATTTCACACACATTTTTTATGTCGGTTTGTTCGCGGGGGAGGCACTAGTAATGTCTGCAGTTTTTGCTTTGGCTATTTGTTTAATATAACACACATACTTGAATTATTAATTTGGTTGCCTATCCTGACCTGAAGTTTGTTCTGTAGAAAGCATTTAACTTTGATGTGTGCCACAGAAAGCATTTGACTTTAGCCACAATATAAGGAAATTATCTTGCCTGCCGAAACCCCCCCCCCCCCCCCCCCCCCCCTTCTATCTTGGGACTGCAAGGCCTGGCACACCTTTTGGCTACCTATCATGCCCTCTGATTGTGTGCCACTGGAAGTATTCGACTAGTCACAAAAGGAATTGGTTATTTAAGCAATAATAGTTTTCAGAGCCCTCTACTATTCTCTCTACCCATCCCTCAATCCCCCATCCCATCTTGCTTTTCCTTCATTTTTTTTTAACACTTTTTCTGTTTAAGATTTTAAGAATGTAGGTAGAGTAGTAATAATAATAATAATTGTACTCTGTGTGAAAAATAATATTATAATATATAAGTCAACATGAGTGCATATCCATAATCACAGTAAACTGTTATAATAATAGAAAAAAATAATAAAAAATGTATAAATGTGTAATAATTGAATAAACAAAACTATGACTGAATGTGCCTCCTTGAAGAATCCTCTTCCCAATAGGTCCCTTCATCCTCAATAGGACACCCCCAGCACCTCCACCATCCCCATCAACCTCCCCTCACCCCACCCCACCCCTCAACCACAAAACACAATAATGATAATAATTTAAATAAAAAATATATACCAAGATATATATCCACACACGTACAGTACATATACATAAACATTTTCACTATACACTCAACATACAGTGCCTTGCGAAAGTATTCGGCCCCCTTGAACTTTGCGACCTTTTGCCACATTTCATGCTTCAAACATAAAGATATAAAACTGTATTTTTTTGTGAAGAATCAACAACAAGTGGGACACAATCATGAAGTGGAACGACATTTATTGGATATTTCAAACTTTTTTAACAAATCAAAAACTGAAATATTGGGCGTGCCAAATTATTCAGCCCCCTTAAGTTAATACTTTGTAGCGCCACCTTTTGCTGCGATTACAGCTGTAAGTCGCTTGGGGTATGTCTCTATCAGTTTTGCACATCGAGAGACTGAAATTTTTTCCCATTCCTCCTTGCAAAACAGCTCGAGCTCAGTGAGGTTGGATGGAGAGCATTTGTGAACAGCAGTTTTCAGTTCTTTCCACAGATTCTCGATTGGATTCAGGTCTGGACTTTGACTTGGCCATTCTAACACCTGGATATGTTTATTTTTGAACCATTCCATTGTAGAGTTTGCTTTATGTTTTGGATCATTGTCTTGTTGGAAGACAAATCTCCGCCCCAGTCTCAGGTCTTTTGCAGACTCCATCAGGTTTTCTTCCAGAATGGTCCTGTATTTGGCTCCATCCATCTTCCCATCAATTTTAACCATCTTCCCTGTCCCTGCTGAAGAAAAGCAGGCCCAAACCATGATGCTGCCACCACCATGTTTGACAGTGAGGATGGTGTGTTCAGGGTGATGAGCTGTGTTGCTTTTACGCCAAACATAACGTTTTGCATTGTTGCCAAAAAGTTCAATTTTGGTTTCATCTGACCAGAGCACCTTCTTCCGCATGTTTGGTGTGTCTCCCAGGTGGCTTGTGGTAATCTGTAAACAACACTTTTTATGGATATCTTTAAGAAATGGCTTTCTTCTTGCCACTCTTCCATAAAGGCCAGATTTGTGCAATATACTTTTGTTGTCCTATGGACTGTTGATTCTTCACAAAAAGATACAGTTTTATATCTTTATGTTTGAAGCCTGAAATATGGCAAAAGGTCGCAAAGTTCAAGGGGGCCGAATACTTTCGCAAGGCACTGTATCTCTTTTCCTACATCAGATATGCGGGTGACATTTCCACCTGGATGACAGCATATAATCAGCAAGATGGAGATGCTCTTCATCCGAGAGAATGCCTGCCCATTCTTAGAATTCAGATAATCCGAGATTATCACATATAATTTACATTCCAACCCTAACCTGAACGTTCTGCTTCTTCCTCCACACCATCCAGCGATGCCCCAAAGATGCTAAATCAGAGCCTTGTCAGCTCCCGTTTTGACTACTTCAACTCACACCCTGTTGGAATCCCTGCATTCTCAGATTCCCCTCTGTTATTAATCTCTATATTGCAATCAATGAAGTGTTTCATAATGCTGTACTTTAATTAACATATATATTCAGATCATTCCAGAGAGATAAGGGGTGTTATGTCTCCAGGGAGGGTGGTAATTCCTCACCCATGCCAACAAAATGCTACTTCTTGTGTGGTCTATGCCTTGAAAGTAAGTATAAAAGTAATGCACAATTAACCTACTGAAAGTGTACTGACTACAAGGCAAAACAGAACTGTCAAATTATATTATATCTGTGTCGTTGTATACTTGCGAATTAGAATCTTAAGTGTAACATAATTTTGTTGGGGAAAACTGAAATGCCCATGAAATTTCTTTCCCAATTTGCTGAATGTGTTCTGAAGGAGGAGTCAATTGTCTTTTCAAATACGGACAAAGATGTTAACATCATGAGAGAAGAAATAGCAGTCACTCTCCCCCAAAACACTGGTATGTTGAATTTCTAATTTAATATAATGGTAGATAAAAAAAAAATTAAAACATTTATATGGATCTTTCAAGGTTATCTTTGATCAAACTTCTGACTCGATGGCCACTAAAACACATGTATTTAAATAATTATGTTACAAGAAAGCTATACTATTCCCTTGTTCCCTGTTCGCTCAGAAAAATACATGTAAAGATGTATAAACTACTTGACATTATGTTTCGCTAGATGACCTGAGCCAACTGTGCCACTTCTGTGGGGAGGTGGACAATAATGAGAAAGACATTAACTGGGTAATTGCTTGCTCACTTCTAAAAGCAATTTTTTAGGAATACGAATTTGTATAAGCAGAAATATTTCTAGAGGTAGTGTCATCCGCTTTGTCTGATAATGAAATAATTGTAATTCAAGAAATTGAATTTCTTTTAAATATATTAGAATTTTTTATCATAAATTTCAGATTGGTTGTGACCGCTGCCCACGATGGTTCCACCAGTCCATCATTGGAGGATTATGTCTACGCTGCCTGTCAGGACTAGGTTAGGCTTGAGTTCCAGTTGACGATATCACCTGGAAAACGTTGCATAAAAAGTGGACTAAATGTTTAGTCGAGCTGTTGCAGCTTTCCAATATTTGTTTATGTTATTTGTCTTTTTATATTTGATTTATTGTCATTTTCTATCTCATTATGCAAAGATCAACATTTGTATTTCTTATTTAGTGTTTGTTAACAAACTTAACTTTCTGTGATGTTTTTGTGTTATTGTGTGAGTATTTGTGTTATCTTTATTTTCTTAACATTACAAAATGTTTCTTTATACTCAAATGTTGCTTTCTGTGGCACACACTACTGGTCAACATGAGCTACCAAAATGATTCTAATTTCCTTAATTTTGTGGCTAGAGTCAAATACTTTCTGTGGCACACATCAGAGTCAAATACTTTCTATAGAACAAACATCACGTCAGGATAGGCAAACAAATGGATAATTAATGTATGTGTGTTATATTAAACATGGAAGACAGAGTTAAATGTAGGCAAGCAATAAACATTTCAGAACTACTACTCGTCGAATAAGACATGGGAGAGATGACTAATTTTGGCAAAGAGATTTATTTATAGACTAATAGACTTGAAACAAATAGCCAAACTAAAACTGCAGACATTCCTAGTGCCTCCCCCCGCGATCAAACCGACAAAAATAATATATAAAACGCAGCCTAACGTGATCAGAAATTTTAACTAGCAAGCAAGTCGCAGCAATGAAGAATTGCGTCTGGCAGAGGGGAGTTTTTCGGCACCACACTGGCTGCATCATCATTTTGTAGGGAGGTTCCCCAGAGCTTTATAGGCTCACCTGAAAGGCAGAGTGGGGAGAGAGACAGACAGCAACACAATTAAACCCAACCAAATCATGAGAAAACAAAAAGATAATTATTTCCAATGTGTCAAGTAATTAACTAAAAAAGAGCAAACTAGAATTCTATTTGGCCCTAAACAGAGAGTACACAGTTGCAGAATACCTGACCACTGTGACTAACCCAAACTTAAGGAAAGCTTTAACTATGTACAGACTCAGTGAACATAGCCTCGCTATTGAGAAAGGCCGCCGTGGGCAGACCTGGCTCTCAAGAGAAGACAGGCTATGTGCATGTGTAACGGATGTGAAACGGCTAGCTGAGTTAGCGGTGGTGCGCGCTAAATAGCGTTTCAATCGGTGACGTCACTTGCTCTGAGACCTTGAAGTAGTAGTTCCCCTTGCTCTACAAGAGCTGCTGCTTTTGTGGAGCGATGGGTATAACAATGCTTTGAGGGTGACTGTTGTTGATGTGTGCAGAGGGTCCCTGGTTCACGCCCGGGTATGGCCGAGGGGACGGTCTAAAGTTGTACTGTTACATTGATGCTGTTGACCCGGATCACTGGTTGCTGCGGAAAAAGGAGGGGGTCAAAATGGGGGTGAGTGTAACGGATGTGAAACGGCTAGCTTAGTTAGCGGTGGTGCGCGCTAAATAGCATTTCAATCGGTGATGTCACTTGCTCTGAGACCTTGAAGTAGTGGTTCCCCTTGCCGCGGCTTTTGTGGAGCGATGGGTAACGATGCTTCGAGGGTGACTGTTGTCGATGTGTGCAGAGGGTCCCTGGTTCGAGCCCGGGTATGGGCGAGGGGACGGTTTAAAGTTATACTGTTACACATGCTGCCCACAAAATGAGGTGGAAACTGAGCTGCACTTCCTAACCTCCTGCCAAATGTATGACCATATTAGAGACACATATTTCCCTCAGATCCACAAAGAATTTGAAAACAAACCCCATTTCTATAAACTCCCGTATCTACTGGGTAAAATATTACAATGTGCCATCAACAGCAGCAATATTTGTGACCTGTTGCCACAAGAATGGGGCAGCCTGTGAAGAACAAACAACATTGTAAATACAACCCATATTTATGTTTATTTATTTTCCCTTTTGTACTTGAACTATTTGTACATCGTTACAACACTGTATATATACATAATATGACATTTGTAATGTCTTTATTATTTTGGAACTTCTGTGATGTTTACTGTCCATTTTTATTGTTTATTTCACATTTGTATATTATCTACTTCACTTGCTTTGGCAATGTTAGCATATGTTTCAAGTCCCTTGAATTGAATTGACAGAGCGCAATAACTTAGCTCATTGGAGGACTGCTTTATATACCGGGGCTAAATTTACCATCATCCTGAACGTATTTCCTCGGCTGCACACAATTGGTCCAGCTACTCGGCTGTCATATTTATAAGCTTGGAGAACCTCCTACTACCATTCAAACTTGCTCATGACTTTGAAGCGCAACTTTGGAAGAGCAACAGTTAGATAGAACGCACTGATTCTGGTGCGAGGTGAGCGCAAAAGGGCACTCACTCACTGAATCAACTTTGGCATATAATAAGGTATCATCTTTTTTTAAATGTCTTTTTCCGGGGTGATTTTGCCATCCATCTCGACATTTGCAAACCAAACCAAAAGTTGTGAACATGTAAGTAAGCCTACAGACCTCTAAAAGTGTTATGTTCATAGCCTTCTGTTTGAGATTCAGCTGTGTGTTTTATGTCTAATGCTGTGATCCTCTTGGTTGTTGCAGAAGTGGAAAAGCGAGATGGACAAACCCATTTCTTCCAGCTGCTCCATTCTTGATATGGTACAGAACATGGACTGTCGCAGTATCGGGAGAAAGGACGACGGGGATCTTTGTAATTACTTAGATCTGGATTTTATTCTGGCCAACACCACTGGCTCAGACAGCATGACTACTGCTGCGCTGGGAGCAGGTTTAGCGGAGTATTACATGTCCTCGACGGATCATCCAGGTAACCTGTTCACCACTGAGAACCCCATGCCATCCTACCCGTCCAGTGAGCACAGCTCCCCGCCTCCCCCCTACAGCACCAGCCTGATGGCGGAGCTTCTCAGGTACGAAGGGGAGAACAGCTACGTGGTCGGTATTACGCGCAACACCTCCAGCATCCAAGGAAGGTTGTATGTGAACTCTACGCCGTTTCTCAGAGAGGACATTTTAGATAACATCAAAGTAGAACCTTCCATGGACGGTTATGGACCTGTTATGGGCATGGTTCCCCAGAGGTGTCCAAAAATCAAGCAAGAGGGCAACGTGTTGTGCATGATGTCTTTCGAGCAGCCGAGAGTAGCCATCTCCCCGCGGGCAGCCAGAAACATGACGCCACCGCTCAGCCCCAACGATCAGGGGAGCTCCGAGTGCTCCCAGCAGGACCCGATGTGTCACTCCATGAGATTCCCACATAACTACCACTCCTCAGCGGCGTACGCACACCACCGCCCCGGGGCGCCTCAAGCCAGCCAAATGCCGATTGGACCATACCAAGGTGCTCACCAGTTCGGAGTGTACGAGGAGGGACTCAGCATGCAACCAAACACACAGAGGGTACTGCTGACGCCCCCATCTTCACCGCTGGAGCTGCTGGAGACCAAACCAAAGAGAGGTCGCCGCACCTGGCCAAGGAAGCGCACGGCGACGCACACCTGCACATTCGGTGGGTGCGGAAAGACCTACACCAAGAGCTCGCATCTGAAGGCGCATCACAGAACGCACACTGGTAAGATAAATATCTTTGCTTTTTTAGCACATTTTTAGCACATTATGCACCATAACATTACACACCTTTACGCGTCACCGTACAATATTACAGGGCCATATTCATGGAGAATAAATGTAGGCCTACTCAAGAGCTTATGTTTCTTTTGTTCTGTCTCCTCAGGTGAAAAGCCATACAATTGCGGCTGGGAAGGCTGCGGCTGGAAATTCGCTCGCTCCGACGAACTGACCCGCCATTTCCGCAAACACACCGGTCACCGGCCCTTCCAGTGCCACCTGTGTGATCGCGCCTTCTCCCGGTCCGACCACCTCGCGCTTCACATGAAGAGACATATGTGATGTGATTGATGTACACGACGACTGATTGGGAGTTATTAAGGGGTGTCCTTCATGCCTATTTTGATTAGGCCTATCGGTCATTTTATTTAAATATTTAAACATGCCATTTTGTTATCCATAAATATATTGAAAAAATGTTCTTATTTTGTAATAATGTAGCTGGTACTACCTTAGTTATATTTGTTATATTAAAGCTTTATAGCGCTTGGTAGGGTGTTTGTTTTTGAGTAAACAGTCCTATGTGGGGCTGGCCCTGTACTTATTTTCTTTCCTTTACAAAACTTTAGTGCTGTGATTGACACAAGTGCCTTTCTGTTATTCTGACTGTGTGCTATTGTAAACACTGTCTATGGCAAAACTACAAGGTCACCAAAATAACAAAACAAGTTTACTTAGTCTACTATGAAATACAATGTTTTGATGTTTAAACTGCCTGAATGTTTTTTTGGAATGTCTCAAATTCTTTAACTTGCCTTTACAGTCAACTGTGATCTGTTTTCATGGAAATCTTACACTTTTGGGTCCAGCCCCTTTGTACACTACCAGGGCTAGATGTCCTGTGTGTGATTATTTTTTACTGAAGTCTATATGCATTTTATACTGTAAATTGTGTATATATTGTAAATATTTAAATACATTTAAATGTATTCTTTATTTGTATTACATCCTTGACTGACCTCTCGATGTGTGCAATTATGCATTTAACCGCATAGTCACCAAAGACTCCAAAGTTGTTCACACATTATACTATAGCTTAGTGAACCACATCCACCCCCATAATATGGGCTTTATATTTAGACAAAAAATTGATGCTGAAGAACAGACCTAAGATCCAACAGACAATCCATTACACAGTCCATTAGACTATAAGCGTATACACAGTGCTACTCTATATACCCCCTCTCAACCTCGAGACTTTGGTTCAATTCAAACAATGATATTTTCCAGCTGTTAGTCAGCCAAGGCCAGCTTCTTGTGGGTTAAGCCTATAAATACAAACATTACATTTCCATAATTACAGAGAGAGAGAGTGGCTGGGCTGACATCTGGACAGGACAAGACAGGGGGCACAGCACAACACAACAGTCCCAAATGGCACTATATTTACAACAAAGTATGTATTTTTTTATGGAATAGGGTGCCATTTGGGACGCATATGTTTCTGATGGCTAAATTATACATGGACATCAAAGGGTCTTACAATTAACTAATATTGCAATTATACATATGGGGCAGGTTTCCTGGACTGATATTAAGCCTCCTGGACTAAAACACACTTTCAATGGAGACTCTCCATTATGCATGTTACTTAACTCAGGACTAGGCTTAATCTGTTCCTGGGAAACTGGTCCATGGAGTAGTAGATCACAGTTTAAAACATTCTTGGTGGATAAAGATAATATATTATGAGTGTACTTCCATTTATAAAACATTTGACGTTGACAGAGCTTTCTGGCGTGAACTTAACTGTGGACTTTACTAAAAGAAGCCAAAGACTATCATCACCAAAGACAGAGGGAGGAAAATGAAAAGGCTATAATACAGTTTATCACACCAAAACACAAGTTTGACAGAAATACAGTTTCAGTACTATAAAAGTTAAATGAGCTCCAATAAAACCACACCTTCCATTTTAAGTGGCACCACTCTGTCCCTGAAGGAGACACTTTTTAATACAACCCACTATGCTGATTAATCAAATAAATATGTATGGTACTGTCCAGGACAGGTAGGAACAGGCAGCTGCACCTAGTACATCTCACTCAATGCCTCTGCATTTACATTGTGTATATGTCTCACACACTGAATTTACATACAGTAGGTTGTTAAGAGAAAAAATAGAAAATAACATTGAACTTAAGTCCATTTTGGAGAGGATTTTAACATTTGCAGAAGAACAAGGCCCATCATAGTATTTTAGTTCAATCTACCAACATCTTGTTAGAATAGATCAAGTAAAAAAATTAATTAAAAAAAGAGAAGTAAAAGTCAGGCTAATAATAACTAATTGAGCAGTGAAATGCAAATCTAACATTTTCATTTCACTTTTCTGTTCTTGTGAAAGTGACTTTTACGACAGAGAGAGAGACAGAGAGAGAATAGACCTAAGACACTACCATTTCTTGGAATGTTATATGAATTGCATTTATATTAAATGATACAAAGAGGATTACAATTATTTTAAGAAAATCCCACATTTTGAAGGAATATTTATAATCATATACATTATTATATATTGTTAGACATGAAATTAGCCATTTTGGTTGTGGATAAAAAATACATTGTAGCACATTTATACATATTCAGGTACATTATTTTTGCTTTCGTACACCTTCAGGCCAACACTGGAGAAAGGTGCTGCAGCACATAGTTGAATATACACACATTGTGGCTTTGTCCCAAATGTCACCCTATTCAATGCACTACTTTTAACCAGGGTGCATAGGGAATAGGGTGCCATTTGAGACACTATATAAGAGTTCCTTGAATAAACACACAAATAACCCTCATCGTCAATGAATACAACAATACCATTTTACATGGACGCTTTATAAGGCATATTAGAACCCCACATCCTCACACTGAGTAGCGGCCATGATCAAACTGGTGTTTATGAGTGATGCAAGGCAGGATTGATCAAATGAAATTTTGAGCATCCCGCAAAGGCGGAAGTGTTGCTAACATTTACTATAGCAAATTTCAATTTACAAAAAGAACCAGACGTTTTCGTCTTTTCAGCTTCTAGTCATGAAATCTATGCAGCCTACTCAATCACTTTTTATAGCTACTGTTTACAGGCCTCCTGGGCCATATACAGCGTTCCTCACTGAGTTCCCATCAGACCTTGTAGTCATAGCAGATACCATTCAAATTTTTGGTGACTTTAATATTCACATGGAAAAGTCCACAGACCCACTCCAAAAGGCTTTCAGAGCCATCATTGACAATGGGTTTTGTCCAACATGTCTCCAGACCTACTCACTGCCACAGTCATACTCTGGACCTAATTGTGTCCCATGGAATAAATGTTGTGGATCTTAATGTTTTTCCTCTTAATCCTGGACTATCGGACCACTATTTTACTACGTTTGTAAACACAACAAATAATCTGCTCAGACCCCAACCAAAGAGCATCAAGATTCCTTGATGCTCTTCCAGACTCCCTCTGCCTAACCAAGGACGTCAGAGAACAAAAATCAGTTAACCACCTAACTGAGGAACTCAAACCTTGTGCAATACCCTAGATGCAGTTGCACCCCTTAAAACTAAAAACATTTGTCGTAAGAAACTAGCTCCCTGGTATACGGAAAATACAGAGCTCTGAAGCAAGTTTCCAGTAAATTGGAACGGAAATGGCGCCACACCAAACTCTTCTGACTAGCTGGGAAAGACAGGACCGTGCAGTATCGAAGAGCCCTCACTGCTGCTCGACCATCCTATTTTTCCAACTTAATTGAGGAAAATAAGAACAATCCCCCCCAAAAATGTGATACTCTCGCAAAGCTAACTAAAAAGTAGCATTCCCGAATAGAGGATGGCTTTCACTTCAGCAGTAAAAAATGTATGAACTTCTTTGAGGAAAATATCATGATTATTAGAAAGCAAATTATGGACGCCTCTTTAAATCTGCGTATTCCTCCAAAGCTCAGTTGTCCTGAGTCTGCACAACTCTGCCAGGACCTAGGATCAAGGGAGACACTCAAGTGTTTTAGTACTATATCTCTTGACACAATGATGAAAATAATCATGGCCTCTAAACCTTCAAGCTGCATACTGGACCCTAATTCCAACTAAACTACTGAAAGAGGTGGTTCTTGTGCTTGGCCCTCCTATGTTGAACATAATAAACGGCTCTCTATCCACCGGATGCGTACCAAACTCACTAAAAGTGGCAGTAATAATGCCTCTCTTGAAAAAGCCAAACCTTGACCCAGAAAATATTTTTAAAACTAAATCGGCCTATATAGAATTTCCCATTCCTCTGAAAGAATTTTGAAAAATCTGTTGCGCAGCAACTCACTGCATCCGGAAGACAAACACTTTACACAAAATGCTTCAGTCTGGTTTTAGACCCCATCATAGCACTGAGACTGCACTCGTGAAGGTGGTAAATTACCTTTTAATGGCGTCAGACCGAGGCTCTGCATCTGTCCTCGTGCTCCTAGACCTTAGTGCTGCTTTTGATACCATCGATCACCACATACTTTTGGAGAGATTGGAAACCCAAATTGGTCTACACGGACAAGTTCTGGCCTGGTTTAGATCTTATCTGTCGGAAAGATATCAGTTTGGCTCTGTGAGTGGTTTGTCCTCTGACAAATCAACTGTAAATTCCGGTGTTCCTCAAGGTTCCGTTTTAGGACCACTATTGTTTTCACTATATATCTTACCTCTTGGGGATTTCATTCGAAAACATAATGTAAACTTTCACTGCTATGCGGATGACACACAGCTGTACATTTCAATGAAACATGGTGAAGCTCCAAAATTGCCCTTGCTGGAAGCCTGTGTTTCAGACATAAGGAAGTGGATGGCTGCAAAATGTCGAATTTAAAACTCGGACAAAGCAGAGAGGCTTGTTCTAGGTCCCAAGAAACAAAGAGATCTTCTGTTGAATCTGACAATTAATCTTGATGGTTGTACAGTCGTCTCAAATAAAACTGTGAAGGACCTTGGCGTTACTCTGGACCCTGATCTCTCTTTTGACGAACATATCAAGACTGTTTCAAGGACAGCTTTTATTCATTTACGTAACATTGCAAAAATCAGAAATGTTCTGTCCAAACATTATGCAGAACAATTCATCCATGCTTTTGTTACATCTAGGTTAGACTACTGCAATTCTCTACTTTCCGGCGACCCAGATAAAGCACTAAATAAACTTCAGTTAGTGCCAAATACGGCTGCTAGAATCCTGACTAGAACCAAAAAATTTGATCATATTTCTCCAGTGCTAGCTTCTCTACACTGGCTTCCTGTTAGAGGTGGAGTCAGGGCTTTCTCCTATAGAGCTAAATTTTTATGGAATGGTCTGCCTACCCATGTGAGAGATGCAACCTCGGTCTCAAACTCCAAGTCTTTATTGAAGACTCATCTCTTCAGTAGGTCCTATGATTGATTGTAGTCTGGCCAATGAGTGTGAAAGTGAACTGAAAAGCACTGGAGCAACAAACCACCCTTGCTGTCTCTGCCTGGCTGGTTCCCCTCTCTCCACTGGGATTCTCTGCCTCTAAACCCTATTACAGGGGCTGAGTCACTGGCTTACTGGTGCTCTTCCATGCCGTCCCTAGGAGGGGTGTGTCACTTGAGTGGGTTGAGTCACTGACGTGGTCTTCCTGTCTGACCTGTTCACTGTGATTACTATTATTTGACCATGCTGGTCATTTATGAACATTTTAACATCTTGGTCATGTTCTGTTATAATCTCCACCCGGCACAGCCAGAAGTGGACTGGCCACCCCTCATAGCCTGGTTCCTCTCTAGGTTTCTTCCTAGGTTTTGGCCTTTCTAGGGAGTTTTTCCTAGCCACCATGCTTCTACACCTGCATTGCTTGCTGTTTCTGGTTTTAGGCTGGGTTTCTGTACAGCACTTTGATGTATCAGCTGATGTAAGAAGGGCTATATAAATTGATTTGATTTGAAAAAAGTCATCAAATAAAAAAATAAAAAACTTCTTAAGGCTAGGGGGCACTATTTTCACATCCGGATGAAAAGTGTGCCCAAAGTAAACTGTCTGCTACTCAGGCCCAGAAGCAAGGATATGCATATAATTGATAGATTTAGATAGAAAACACAAAAGTTTCTAAAACTGTTAAAATTATGTCTGTGAGTATTACAGAACTTATTTGGCTGGCGAAACCCCGAGGACAAACCATCCAGGAAAAATAAATTGAGGTCACTCTCTTTTCAATGGGTTTTCTATGGGAAACTAGAATTCTAAGGCAGTTGCGCTTGCAGTTCCTATCGCTTCCACTAGATGTTAACAGTCTTTAGACATTGGTTGATGTTTTTCCTTTGAGAAATGAAGAAGTAGCCCTGTTCAGAACGAGGGTCGAGTGAAGTGTACTGTTTGTTAGAGGCGCGTGACCTGAACGCACGCTCCATGGTTTGCTTTTGCCGTAAAGCTTTTTTGAAATCTGACACTGTGGCAGGATTAAAAAGAAGTTCATATTTAAACCCATGTATAACACTTGTATGATTTATGAATTATTATTATGAGTCTTTCTGTTTTTGAATTTGTCGCACTATTTCACTGGGTGTTGTCAAATCTATCCCGTTAGCGCGCAAAGGGATCACTAAACAGTTTTAACAAACCTGTTTGGAAAACTAAAACTGTCATGTTTGACTCCAAAAAAAGATGATGAATTATGTTTAGTTTGAGTTTGACTTCTTGGGCAAAAATGTAATGCAGTTTTCAAGCTTTTTTTCTAATTGGGTTTTCAAGCTTCTGAATCTGATGGGTCACATTGAGACTGACTTGAATTGACATTTTAGTCACTTAGCAGACATAATTTAAAGGAGCAATTAGAATTGAGTGCCTTGCTCAAGGGCACATCAACAGATTTTTCCTCTAGTCATCTCGGGGATTTGAAGCAGCACCCTTTTGGTTACTGACCCAACAATCTTAACCTCTAGGCTACCCGCTGCCCCTAGAGTCAGGAAGATTACGTTGCCACGAGTAGCACCACAGACATTGTTCGCTTTCTCTTGATCAGACATTGATTGCATCAACTAATGATTGCGTACCACATCATCGGCTGTGCAGTCGGGCACCAGATTGCTATAAGCAAGTCGGTTTGGGTTCCTCTTCTCAGACGTTGCTAACGAATGCCAGATCTTACAACCCCTAGATAGGTATTATACACATCAGCTAACCACATAATATGGTATAGCAGTCTGGTGCCCAACTGCACAGTCAATGATTTGGCAAGCAACCATTGGTTGATGCATGCAATGTCTGAGCAGGGGAACCAGGGCTCTACACTGACCTTTTTTACAAGGTTAAAAATGTAGGCACACACATAAAAACATTGGAGGTAATAAAGCTAGAATCCTTATTTCTCCCTAGTCCTTAAGGATTACAAGCATACCCATAACATGATACAGCCACCACTATGTTTGAAAATATGGAGAGTGGTACTCAGTAATGTGTTGCCCCAAAAATAATACTTTGTATTCAGGACAAAAAGTGAATTGCTTTGCCACCCTTTTTGTTATTACTTTAGTGCCTTGTTGCAAACAGGATGCATGTTTTGGAATGTTTTTTTATTCTGTACGGGCTTCCTTCTATTCACTCTGTAATTTAGGTTAGTATTGTGGAGTAACTACAATGTTGTTGATCCATCCTCAGTTTTCTCCTATCACAGCCATTTAACTCTGTAACTGTTTTAAAGTCACCATTGGCCTCATGGTGAAATCCCTGAGTGGTTTCCTTCCTCTCCGGCAACTGAGTTGGGAAGGACGCCTGTATCTTCGTAGTGACTATGTGTATTGATACACAATCCAAAGTGTAATTGATAACTTCACCATGCTCAAAGGGATATTCATTGTCTGCTTTAATCCATCTACCAATAGGTGCCCTTCTTTGCGAGGCATTGGGAAACCTCCCTGGCCTTTGTAGTTGAATATGTGTTTGAAATTCACTGCTCAACTGAGGGACCTGTCACGTCCACTTTACAGGACTGTTTCGTTTTCGTTTCTCTCTCTTTGTTATTTTGTTTAGTGTTTCTGTTCCAATAAATAACATGAACACTTACGACGCGGCACATTGGTCCGATCCTTCATACTCCTCGTCAGAAGAGGAGGAAAACCGTTACAGGACCTTACAGAAAATTGCATGTGTGGGGTACAGAGATGAGGTAGTCATTCAAAACTCATGTTAAACTCTATTTTTGCACACAGAGCAAGTCCATGCAACTAATTATGCAACTTGTTAAGCAAATACCATCTGAGCAGAGGAACGTGCCCATTGAGATGAGAGCGATGCAAGAATATGCTCTCATACAGAGTATGTGCGCATTTACACTGGTGCGCTTCCCGCTGCCTCAACATGGTAGCAACAGGACCAGAACAGAGGAGGGGAGAGGTCTGATGCATTTAGTATCACTATTGCACCTCCTTTGTCAGCAGGTTTTATAATGATACTGGAGGCATTTTTCAGTTCCATTAGAGATTCTTTCACTGCTTTGGACATATTGTGGAATATCTTTAATTATATTTTCTTATCCAGGAGATTATGTACATCTTTCTCAACTAGGCGGCAATATGTTTCAAGAGAGGGATTTCTGGTTGGTAAAAATGTGCTTTTCCAATAAAATATGTATTTTTCGTTTTCATGTACTCAGGGTGAGAGTCAAGTTCATTGTCACTCAGGTTATCATTCGGAAAAACCTCAGCATTGTTTCCTGGCTAAGAAAAAATAATACAACCCACATGCTTCACGGTTGGGATGGTGTTCTTTGGCTTGCAAGCCTCCCCCTTTTTCCTCCAAACATAACGATGGTCATTATGGACAAACTGTTCTATTTTTGTTTCATCAGACCAGAGGGCATTTCTCCAAAAAGTATGAAAAGTTCATCAAATCAAATAATACAAGGAAGGACTGGTGCACTTCACAAAATAGATGGCTTCATGAGGAATGAAAAATTATGTGGATATTGAAGCAACATCTCAAGACATCAGTCAGGAAGTTAAATCTTGGTTGCAAATGCGTTTTCCAAATGGACAATGATCTCAAGCATACTTCCAAAGTTGTGGCAAAATGGCTTAAGGAGAACAAAGTCAAGGTATTGGAGTGGCCATCACAAAGCCCTGACCTCAATCCTATAGAACATTTGTGGGAGGAACTGAAAATGCGTGTGCAAGCAAGGAGGCCTACAAACCTGACTCAGTTACACCAGCTCTGACAGGAGGAATAGGCCAAAATTCACCCAACTTATTGAGGGAAGCTTGTGGAAGGCTACCCGAAAAGTTTGCCCCAAGTTAAACAATTTAAAGGCAATGCTACCAAATACTAATTGAGTGTATGTAAACTTCTGACCCACTGGGAATGTGATGAAATAAATAAAAGCTGAAATAAACCATTCTCTCTACTATTATTCTGACATTTCACATTCTTAAAATAAAGTGGTGATACTAATGGACCTAAGACAGGGAATTTTTACTAGGATTAAATGTCAGGAATTGTGAAAAACTGAGTTTAAAAGTATTTGGCTGAGGTGTATGTAAACTTCCGACTTCAACTGTATATACAGTGCATTTGGAAGTATTCAGACCCCTTGACTTTGTCCAAATTCAGTTAAGTTTAAAGCCTTATGCTAAAATGTATGACATTTTTAAAAAAAAATCCTCATCAATCACACAATATCCCATAATGACAAAAATAAACAGGTTTTTAGAATTATTTGCACATTTATATATAAAAAAAAAAAAACAGAAATACCGACTTGACATAAGTAATCAGACCCTTTGCTATGAGACTTGAAATTGAGCTCAGGATCATCCTTGAGATGTTTCTACAACTTGATTGGAGTCAACCTGTGGTAAATTAAATTGATTGGAATTGATTTGGAAAGTCACACACCTGTTTATATTAGGTCCCACAGTTGACAGTACATGTCAGAGCAAAAACCAAGCCATGAGGTCGAAAGAATTGTCCGTAGAGTGCCGAAACAGGATTGTGTCGAGGCACAGATCTGGGGAAGGGTACCAAAACATTTCTGCAGCATTGAAGGTCATTCTTAAATGGAAGAAGGTTGAGAGATGGCCACCCAGGAGCTGGCCACCCAGGCCAAACTGAGAAATTGGAGGAGAAGGGCCTTGGTCAGGGAGGTGACCAAGAACCCAATGGTCACTCTGACAGAGCTCCATATTTCCTCTCTGGAGATGGGAGAATGTTCCAGAAAGACAGCCCTCTCTGCAACACTCGACCAATCAGGCCTTTTTCAGCGGTAGGAGACTAGTCAGTACAGAGGGAAAGATCAACGGAACAAAGTATAGAGAGATCCTTAATGAAAACCTGCTCCAGAGCGCTCAGAACTTCAGACTGGGATGAAGGTTCACCTTCCAACAAAACAACGACCCTAAACACACAGCCAAGTCAAGGCATGAGTGGCTTCGGGACAAGTCTCAATGTCCTTGAGTGGCCCAGCCAGAGCCCAGATCGAACCCGATCTAACATCTCTGGAGAGACCTGAAAATAGCTGTGCATCGACACTCCCCATCCAACCTGACAGAGCTTGAGAGGATCTGCAGAGAAGAAGGGGAGAAACTCCCCAAATACAGGTGTGCCAAGCTTGTAGCGTAAGACTCTAAGCTGTCAATGGTGCTTCAACAAAGTACAGAGTAAAGGGTCTGAATACTTAGGTAAATGTGATATTTTTGTTTTTTCCTGTGTAAATTGATTAGGAAAAAACTATTTAATGCATCTTAGAATAAGGTTGTAAGGTACAAAATGTGAAAAAAGTCAAGGGGTCTGAATACTTTACAAATGCACTGTATATCAAGGTATTTTGCACTTACCTCCCTATCTCTGCAGAACTCAATGGAGTATAATTATTGTAGGCCTGCAGTGACAGATCTCACAGCGCATTGGAGTATAATTATTGTAGGCCTGCATTGACAGGCATGAGTGGCCTTTCAATCATGCAGTTGTGAAATGCTTTTGAGATCAAAGGGAGCTGCATGTGCATATTTGTTGATATTCATTGCCAGTTGAGTGAGTGAGTTTTTTGCCAAGTTACTAATTTCAGCAATACTAATCCTGCGTGAGTGAGAGAGAGACATTGCGCAGCAGGTAAAATAATATATAGCCTACAACAGACTAACTCGATAGCAAATACAATACACAGTAGTTTGGATATCACAAATGACTATAACCGTGGCTATAACAGCAAATGTAGGCCTACATGCAGTTGATACAGGTGTGCAGTTGATGAAACCAATGCTGCATACTCCGGTGGTAAAACCGTCTCTCAAGCACACAAAATTGGCAATGGTTCTCCTTTATTCAATACTGGCCATGTCATTCTGACAAAGTAAAAAGTATATATTATTAGAATAGTCTAATTGACAAGTAGCCTAACTCATATGCTGTCAATATCTCCCTGGCCTGAACACTGAATATTTTAGCCTTACAAATAGATAAACATCCTAGTTAGCTACCTCGCCAACCTTAGCCATTTGATCCCTGGTTCATTGAGTGAAGGAATTATTGAGTGAAGGAATTGAGTGAAGGAATTACAGGACCTTGATAAGCTGACTGGTGTGTTTGAGCAAGTTTGGGTCAAGAGCCTGCACACCCAGTAGCTCTCCAGATGGAGGGTTGACAGACCACATGTTTTATACAGTAGCCTATCAGTGCAATATTTTACTTTGTGAGGGCTTAAGTGCCTTGCTCAAGGCCACAACGGCAGGATTTATAATACATGGGATCAAAGACCAGCAGAAATCCATTGTCAATACCAGTGATAATAATGAATGTATGGTTCCTTGCATCATACAACATTTTCAGTCACCTTTTTGGCCCATTGAGATACAAACCAAAAAATCTGTCCTACTTGTCCAAAGGAAAGGTGGCTAAACAGTTAAATGTAACGGATATTAAACTTTGGACACATTTTGTGTGGTGATGTAGGCTAATCTTTATAGTTTCTGACACATCATAGTTTCTGAAGAAATAACACTACTTTGTGCCTTTCTGCGTCCTGCGCAGCTTTGCCAGTGTTTGCAATGATGATGAAAGAATAACATTCAATCACTAATTAAACTGCTCACCTGTGTCTTGCTGCATTCCACCTCTGTGACGCCAAAAGATCTAGGAAGCCGAGCGTGTATCCCGACCTGTAAAAATTGTCTGAACCAAAGGGAGAGTTAATTTTGCATAGCCAGGTGCCCTAGTTATGCCATATATACTGATATCATGGCAAGAGTAAATAGCTGCATGTAATTCAGCAGCTAAGAATAACATGAACTCACTAGACTGCTTGTTTGTGTCATGCTTATTATTGCAATACTGACAACAAAGTTTGTTTGAACATGTCGATAACGTATTTTGTGTAAAACACATAAATAGCTGCATGTAGCCTACTCCCTTCCTAAAAAAAAAAATAGGAAATCGCACTTATGCTTACTGAGGCATGGAATGTAATAGTCTGAACAGTTTTGTGTAGAACATGTCATGTCTAGGCTACACCAGTGACCAGACAAAGTTCGATCAAGGAGGGGGGAGCAGCATCAGAGCACTCAGCACAGCAGAGTGAGCACTCAGCAACGTAAAATAAAAATCCTGTACATTGAGATAAGCCCAAGAGGTATTCTGCTCTAGATGTTCTGAGATGGCCACTACAAGCAGAAAGCAACAACAGTGGCTGGGACTGGACCACTAAGCTCAAACGTACATAATCAAACCCTTAGAGTGAGCCTCTAGAAGCAGCATTATTGGAGAAATGAGGAAGAACACTACTACCCAACCCAAGATGGCCTAAATGAGAACTCTTACCTGGAAGGTTTGGAGAAGGACACATCATAAATATACTATTGAAGTTGCCATTCTTCTTGAATATGTAAAGAGTACCATACTTGAAAATGACTTACAAATTCTCACATTAGGCCAGGCTATGGTTTAAACTTTGTGACAATAATATATTTGTCACATGCGCTACACAAAACATATTTGGTGTCAATTGATTGATGACAGATTGATGTTGCAAAATAAAATCATGTCTTGTTATATAAAGAATCCTGCACCAAAAAACTTTGGTGCTATGGGGTTTTAAGGGCTGTGGTCAAAAGTACTGCACTGTATAGGGAATAGGATGGCATTTGGGATGTAGACTCTGACTCGAAAGCTGTAGAAAACACCATCACTTTCTCTGTGCTCTGTGACTGTAGTAGCAGGGCTCTCAGTCCTGTCAATGGCACTAGTTTAGCACTTTCTTTCGTATTTGACATATTTTACATATCATGTCTCTTCAAATTCGCTCTCATTTGTCTAAATGTTGTTTGTATGTATTCAGGAAACCCTGACAAAGACAGCTTGCTGTCGAAATGTTGGTGAATAAATTACTGCATCGGAGTGTGTGGCTATTCCTTTTCTTTTAATGTATGTATTTTGATTACCTGCTGAGAAGCAAATTGCCCTTCCAGGATGATAAAGGTTTCTATTCTCCTCTCTAGTCTCCTTTCCTCATTCAGCAACACATTGGCAGTAGCAGCATAGTGACAACGCCCTTGACTACAGTTTACATTCTTAACACATTTTACATAACGACAACGACATCCTCCAGCCACTGGTTTCTCTCATTTAAATTCACTTGATAATGTACAAAATAATGTATGTATGGAAAATGGAGGGATGTCCATGAATTGTGTTAACAGATCTTCATTGTTCTAACTATTATCTGTGTGTTTGTAACAATGTTAATTTAATATAATATGACTGTCTCTCTATTGTTGTCCTGACATACACTACTTACTGTTTGTTTACTAATGACAACAGCCATAGGTGATGAGCCTTGACCGAACAGTTCTAATGGACTCAATATTACTGGATGTCAGAAGTGTGTATTTAGAAAAACAGATATACATTATTGGGTTCACTAGCTAATGCAACTATAAAATTGTTGGGGTGGGCTTTGCTTGATGGTGCATCAAGCACTGTAAAGTGTGTGTGTGAGTGTGTGTGAAACTAATGGGTAAATTAGGATTCATTTAAATACATTTGGAACATGCTGAACAGCTGAAGGCACAGCAGGGTGACAAAAGGGGCAGCTGTAGTAGCTAGTCTACCCTTCACTGCTCCTCTCTGAGAGATGAACAGATTAGATTCTAGGGCAATGATGAAGGTGAATAGTTGACACATCACCACATCTGAAATGTGGCTGCTGCCAGTGGAGTGACAGAGACCTCACAGAGGAAGAGAGGTACAGGGTACACACACTGAGGGAAATGTGGGCAAAATTTGGGTATATTTAAATTTTGACACATTTAATTTAGCTCAATCTCCTTTTGGAATGCTGTGTGAAATTAAGCCTAAAAATAGGCCTGAACAATTTTGCCCATTCTAACTACCCATTCCCTCCACGAAAATTAACATATTTTCTAGGCACTGGTTAATGCACATCTTAATCTGGACACCACCTTAGTAGATGGTTTGGTTGGTAAACAATATGGTAATCAGTGCTCAAGCAAAAACAGGCCTTATCTGTACCAACAGCTTTCCTGTTTACTACCTACTTCTAAAGAAGAAGAAACCGGGTGCTCTGCACATTCACTATAGAACGACAGAGGGGGAGAGAAAAGGGAAGTACTAACAAGGCGAGCACACACAAGTTTAATAAGACAGTGTTAGACCAAAAATGAGTTGCTCTGCAATGCTGACACATCAAAACCTCTCCTGTGTCTACCTAACTGACATTTCCCCAAGTACACACAGACACAATTAACTAAGTGACTACTGAGATTAAAAAAATAATTTAAAAAAAATAGTTAGATAAACAGATTTAAAATTAGAAGCATTTTTTTTGTTGTCTTGTGGCATTTTGACCCATGGGGGGAAAAAAATCACCCTTTTTTAAGGGGTTTCCCGAGTGGGGCAGCAGTCTAAGACACTGCAATGCAGTGCTAGAGGCGTCGCAGTGCTAGAGGCGTCAGCCCAGGTGGCGCACAATTGGTCCAGCGTCATCCAGGTTTGGGCAGCCGGGATGTCCTTGTCCCATCGACCTCTAGAGACTCCTTGTGGCAGGCAGGGCACATGCACGCTGACACGGTTGCATGTTGTACGGTGTTTCCTCCGACACATTGGTGCGGCTGGCTTCGGGGTTAAGCGAGCAGTGTGTCAACAAGCAGAGCGGCTTGGCGGGGGTCGTATTTCTGAGGATGCATGGCTCTTGACCATCGCCTCTGCCGAGTCCGTACAGGAATTGCAGCGATGGGACAAGACTGTAACTACCAATTGGGGAGAAAAAGGGATAAAAAGTCAAATAAAATATATAAAATATATATATTGTTTTATCTTGTCTTTTTTGTGAACTTACGCCCCTCAGTCTTCAGTATCTGTTTTGTTCCTTTGATGTAACAAGAGTAAAAAGTATTTTTTTGCTGACTTAAGGATGAACTGTGTATTATGCCAACTATTACAGTGAGTTGTAGGTTGTATTAATCTGCACACGTGCACACACACACACATTTACCATAGGGAGGTGCAGGTCTGTCAGGCATGTTTTTCTTGGGATGCATAACAGGATTGTCTGGTTTCTGCTCAAAATCCCAGGATAAGAAAAAAAACAAAGCACACATCCAAAATGAACACTTTAAAACATAGTTATTCAACAGAAGCTTTAAAGAGACTACATGTTGTCTAGACAGTCATACAGTGATTCTCTTTCAGTCAGACAACTTTGGTACAACATAAACTCAGCAAAAAAAAGAAACGTCCTTTTTTCAGGACCCCATCTTTCAATGATAATTCATAAAAATCCAAATAACTTCACAGATCTTCATTGTAAAGGGTTTAAACACTGTTTCCCATGCTTAAACAATTAATGAACATGAACAAGACACTAACAGCTTACAGACGGTAAGCAATTAAGCCAACAGCTATGAAAACTTAGGACACTAGAGAGGCCTTTCTACTGACTCTGAAAAACACCAAAAGAAAGATGTCCAGGGTACATGCTCATCTGCCTGAACGTGCCTTAGGCATGCTGCAAGAAGGCATGAGGACTGCAGATGTGGCCAGGGCAATAAAGTACAATGTCCGTACTGTGAGACACTACAGGGAGACAGGACAGACAGCTGATCATCCTCACAGTGGCAGACCACGTGTAACAGCACCTGCACAGGATCGGTACATCTGAACATCACACCTGCGGGACAGGTACAGGATGGCAACAACAACTGCCCGAGCTACACCAGGAACGCACAATCCCTCGATCAGTGCTCAGACTGTCCGCAATAGGCTGAGAGAGGCTGGACTGAGGGCTTGTAAAGCCTGTTGTAATGCAGGTCCTCACCAGACATCACCGGCAACAACATCGCCTATGGGCACAAACCCACCGTCCCTGGATCAGACAGGACTGGCAAAAAGTGCTCTTCACTGACGGTCACAGTTTTGTCTCACCAGGGGTGATGGTCGGATTCACGTTTATTGTCGAAGGAATGAGCCTGTACTCAGGAGCGGGATCGATTTGGAAGTGGAGGGTCCTTCATGGTCTGTGGCACTGTGTCACAGCATCATCGGACTGAGCTTGTTGTCATTGCAGGCAATCTCAATGCTGTGCGTTACAGGGAAGACATCCTCCTCCCTCATGTGATACCCTTCCTGCAGGCTCATCCAGCATGACAATGCCACCAGCCATACTGCTCGTTCTGTGCGTGATTTCCTGCACGATAGGAATGTTAGTGTTCTGCCATGGCCAGCAAAGAGCCAGGATCTCAATCCTATTGAGCACTTCTGGGACCTGTTGGATCGGAGGGTGGGGGCTAGGGCCATTCCCCCCAGAAATGTCCGGGAACTTGCAGGTGCCTTGGTGGAAGAGTGGGGTAACATCTCACAGCAAGACATGGTAAATCTGGTGCAGTCCACGAGGAGGAGATGCACTGCAGTACTTAATGCACAGTTGACGTTTCTTTTTTTTTGTTGCTGAGTTTACTATGGGGGTGGCGACTTCGGTTGAAGGTTCTACAATCACACCTGACAAGGCCAATGAAATCCCCACCTTGCTGGGAGCCCCGCGTTCCAAAGGTGATAAGCGTGAAGCCGGATTCATTCCTTAATTTGAATTTATTCCGCTAAGTGTGAACAGGAACAATTCACGCTACTAAAACAAACAATTGGAACAAGAGGGTGTCTTACATTGTGCCAAATAAACTGTCCCTTAGTTCATAAGGTTCTCATAAGTTTCTTAATCACAAACAATTACCTATTCTTCAAATTGCTTGGCCTGGCTATATCAATAAGATGGCTAACGCGACCGAACAACAACGTCTAACAAGCTGGGTTCGGGTTTGTGACCATGTCTTGGTGGTTCCGATAGTGACTTCCTGAGTTGCGGAAGGTGGAGATGGTTTGGGTCGTTGGTCGGATTGAATGTCTCCCGGCTCCTGTGCGCTCTGTCGCCGGCTACTCGAGGAGAGAGGGCAACCAGGTTCTGTGGGTATCCCCCCGCTCCCTGTGTCTGCCTTAGTTATGCACCTCTTGCCTCTCTTCCCAAAACAGTCCGGGTACCACCTCGGTGATCTGGTCCTACATAGACTTTTGAGACCAGGCTAGCTAACAAGCGCTGCATACTAGCTATTCCTGCCTCCCCACAGTGGTGTTGCTTGGGTAGCTTTCTTGTTTAGTATACGTAGCATTAAGTCACTTGGTTATTCTAAACGGACCGTGCTGCGGTCAAAGAGGTTAGCTAGCCTAGCTTAGGCTAAAGAGCCTCCTGAATATCGTCGGATTGCATGCATAGCTTCCTGGGAATGAAGCTTACTAGTGTTCCTCCGGCGCAATGGCAACCCCATTCCTACTTAAAATTCCTGGAGTTGGAGGGATTGGAGAAAACGGGGCTTGCATGCTCCTCTAATGAGGAAGTAGTCCCCAAGCAGCTGCACCGCTCCACAAAAACATTACTGTGACACCAGTGCCCCCACGTTTTGTTACAACAAAAGGGGTACTATGTCAGCCATTGCCGGGGCCCTCTGTGCACATAAGGGGGCTGGGCTTCATGCAGCCTGTACAGTCTCACGGAAGCACAACATGTGCTGGAAGCTTTTCCATGTTTAAAGTCCCTCTGGTACCCCACATTCCATGGTGTTCACATGATTAAATGGGTATATCAATCTCCACAGGGTGGGAGTAATAAGTTGTATGATTTGCTCTCTGTCTACAAGGGTGCACCCCTGCCCCATAGGTGGCACACTATTGAGATTCATTGCTAATTCCTGCCTGTAAGCTCACTAGTCCCTATGAGGTGTTTAGTGACACAGGTTATGGGCCCTGTGGGCAATTGATGGTTAGTAGCGAAGTCGAAGGAACAAGCAGAGTTGGACACAACCATGCTATTATCCCATACAAAGTCTCTGTGGTTCAAATGAACTCCAAAATGTCCCAGCCCACAATGTTGCTCCCCGTCATGTCAGACAGCACCTCACGGGAGGCTCGCTGTCTGCTCTTACTAATGGCGCACATGCGCAGTATCGCCTTGGATCATGCGAACAGTAACGTCAGGATGCAGGTTGCAATTTGTTGTGTGTCCCCCAATGTAACTACAGACTGTTCCCGAGGCCTCAGTGCCCATTTTCAAGGGTTATATCCTCCTGTCTCCAGAAGCAGTCAACCCGAGTGGTTGTTATGTCGGAGATCCAGGACGGCTGGTACAGACGTTATTTCCTGGTTTCGAAAAGGGACGGGACTTTGCATCCCATTGTTGATCTACATGGCCTCAGCAAGCACCTAAGAGTGTAAAGAACTCACGAGCCTCTGGCTATTACAGCCGATTGGCTGGTGGCGGGGAGGCAAGCAGTGTTACACATATCCATGCTACTGTCCCGTATTCAGTCTCTAGGGCTAGGCTTCATATAAAAAATGAAAAAGAGCTGTCTGACTCCATCTCTATGCACTACATTTCTGTGTCTCGAGATAGACTAATTCGCATATGTGCTTTCTATCCCCACGGTGCGTTTCCGGTTTCCAGCGGCTCTGCCTAGCATATTTTCGGCTGGGTCACACAGTGCATTTTTGCCAGAGCCTACATCTACTGGAGGTGATGGAAGTCCTTCCCCTGGGGCTATTGTTAATGTGGCCCTTCCAGCGCTGAGTGCTAGCCACTTACCTGGCTAGCCTAAGCCAGTCGCTTTGGGTGTCCCTGTCAGGCCATTGGGTCATTGCTCAATGGTGGGACCTTCTGCTAATGTCAGGAGGCTCCCATAGGCCAAGTTGTATCCCGCAAGGTGCTCACGTTCCCTGAGGAACGTACTGCATATCAGTTACCCGGAGCTACTAAAGGTATAGCTGGCGCTCTGGCACTTCCCCCTGCTTTTGTCGGGCCAGCTTATGCTCGTCGGAAATGACAATATGTCAGCGGTGGCCTGTATCAACAGACGGGGAGAGACTATCCCTCCTAACCTTAGCTCGCTCCCTATTGCCGGGGAGCAGTGTGCACATGGTCTCGCTTTGGCGATGCATGTCCACGGTTGCCTCAACTTGGGAGCAGATCTTTAATCCAGTTGGGACCCTCTCTCTCAGGAGAGCAGCTTTGTGAATGTTGACCTGTTTAAAGGTCTTACTCACGTCATCTACGGAGAGCGTGATCACACAGTCGTCCGGAAAAGCTGTGCTGTTTGCCTCGAAGCCAGCATATCAGTGATTTAGCTCGTCTGGTAGGCTCGTGTCACTGGGCAGCTTGCGGCTGTGCTTCCCTATTTATCAGATTGGCCCTCCCAGGGGCAAGGCCCATAGGAACCAAATCTCCTGCCTCACTTGCCTACGATATGGGAGTTGCCACGGTTGCCCGCCTTAAAGGTGAATGATCTCCGCGAACCAAGGCTACCTGGGCTAACGGCGAGCCACAAGAACCAATAGTAAGCCCTCCAGGCGAACCCTCTTCAATGTGGGCTGAGTCAGAACCCCTGGCAAAAACGTTTAGAGGGTCAATGGTGCGCCAGAGCATCTGTTCCCGACAGTGCACTCCGGTCCCTCATCAAGGGAAGATAGACGACACTGTGTTCTCTTGCAATGTGTAAAGATAAACGTTGTCAGCAAACTTAATGATGGTGTTGGAGTCGTGTATGGCCACGCAGTCGTAGGTGAACAGGGAGTAAAGGAGGGGACTGAGCACGCACCCCTGAGGGGCTTCAGTGTTGAGGATCAGCGTGGCAGATGTGTTGCTACCTACCCTCACCACATGGGGGCAGCCCGTCAGGAAGTCCAGGATCCATTTGCAGAGGGAGGTCTTTAGTCCCAGAGTCCTTAGCTTAGTGATGAGCTTTGTGGGCACTATGGTGTTGAATGCTGAGCTGTAGTCAATGAACAGCATTCTCAC
Organism: Oncorhynchus mykiss; assembly: GCF_013265735.2. Lineage (NCBI taxonomy): Eukaryota > Metazoa > Chordata > Actinopteri > Salmoniformes > Salmonidae > Oncorhynchus > Oncorhynchus mykiss. The sequence continues at coordinate 489,093 of NC_048592.1, forward strand.
ATAGGTGTTCCTTTTGTCCAGGTGGGAAAGGGCTGTGTAGAGTGAGATTGAGATTGCGTCATCTGTGGATCTGTTGGGGTGGTATGCGAATTGGAGTGGGTCTAGGGTGTCTGGGAGGATGCTGTTGATGTGAGCCATGACCAACCTTTCAAAGCACTTCATGGCTACAGACGTGATGGTACGGGGCAGTAATAATTTAGGCAGGTTACCTTCGCTTCCTTGGGCACAGGGACTATGGTGGTCTGCTTGAAACATGTAGGTATTACAGACTCGGTCAGAGAGAGGTTGAAAATATCAGTGAAGACACTTGATAGTTGGTCCGTGCATTCTTTGAGTACATGTCCTGGTTATCCGTCTGGTCCAGCGGCTTTGTGAATGTTGACCTGTTTAAAGGTTTTGTTCACATCGGCTACCGAGAGTGTTATCACAAAGTCATCCAGAACAGCTAGTACTCTCGTGCATGCTTCTGTGTTGCTTGCCTCGAAGCAAGCATACAAAGGCATTTAGCTCGTCTGGTAGGCTCACGTCACTGGGTAACTCATATCTGGGTTTCCCTTTGTACAGTCCGTAATAGTTTTCAAGCCCTGCCACATCCGATGGTCGTCAGAGCAGGAGTAGTTTGATTCAATCTTAATCCTGTATTGATGCTTTGCTTGTTTGATGATTCATCTGAGGGCATAGCGGGATTTCTTATAAGTGTCCGGACTAGTCTCCCGCTCCTTGAAAGCGGCAACTCTAGCCTTCAGCTCAATGCAGATGTTGCCTGTATTCCATGGCTTCTGGTTGGGATATGTGCGTACGGTCACTGTGGAGACGATGTCGTCAATGCACTTATTGATGAAATCTATGACTGAGGTGCTGTACTCCTCAATGCCATTGGATGAATCCTGGAACACATTCTAGTCTGTGCTAGCAAAACAGTCCTGTAGTGTAGCATCTGCGTCATCTGACCACTTCCGTATTGAGCGAGTCACTGGTACTTCCTGCTTTCGTGCTTCCTGCTTTCCAAATCAGGAGGTGAGAATTATGGTCAAATTTGACAAATGGAGGGCGATGGAGTTTCTAATAATTCCAAAACCACTACGCCCAAACGGGAGGTCTGTTTACAAAATAATTAAGTTAAAAGGTGCACTATGCAGAAATCGCTCCACCATTTCCTGTTTGCTAAAATTAGAATAGTTCCTCAAACATGTTGAGAAATGTCCATGGAAAATGATGCATCTCTGTGAGCTGAATAAAGGCAGTCAAGGATTTCTTTCCCTTTCGTTGCACATGTGACATGCTGGTAACATTTTTGTAAAAATGATTTAAGTTTGCCTGTATTAAAGTCCCCGGCCACTAGGAGCGCTGCTACTGGGTGAGCATTTTCTTGTTTTCTTATGGCCTTATAGAGTTGGTTGAGAGCGGTCTTAGTGCCAGCTTCGTTCTGTGGCGGTAAATAGATGGCTACGAATAATATAGATAGTGTGGTCTACAGCTTATCATAAGGTACTCTACCTCAGGCGAGCAATACCTCGAGACTTCTTAGACAGCGCACACCAGCTGTTATTGGCAAATAGACCCCCCCACCCCTCCTTTTACCAAATGTACAGTTGAAGTCAGAAGTTTAAATACACTTAGGTTGGAGTCATTAAAACAAAATGTTCAACCACTCCAAAAATTCCTTGTTAACAAACTATAGTTTTGGCAAGTCGGTTAGGACATATACTTTGTGCATGACACAAGTAAATTTTCCAACAACTGTTTACAGACAGATTATTTCACTTATAATTCACTGTATCACAATTCCAGGGGGTAAGAAGTTTACAGGGGGTAAGAAGACTTTAAACAGCTTAGAGATTTCCAGTAAGTGATATCATGGCTTTAGAAGCTTCTGATAAATCGTAGACCTCCAAAAGTCTGGTTCGTCCTTGGGAGCAATTTCCAAATGCCTGAAGGTACAACGTTCATCTGTACAAACAACAGTATTATAGTAGTAAAATAGTATAAACACCATGGGACCACGCAGCCGTCATACCGCTCAGGAAGAAGATGCATTCTGTCTCCTAGAGATGAACGTACTTCGGTGCGAAAAGTGCAAATAAATCCCAGAACAGCAGCAAAGGACCTTGTGAAGATGCTGTAGGAAACAGGTACAAAAGTACCTATATCCACAGTAAAACAAGTCCTATATCGACAGAACCTGAAAGGCTCAGCAAAGAAGAAGCCACTGCTCCAAAACTGCCATAAAAAAAGCCAGACTACGGTTTGCAACTGCACATGGGGACAAAGATCGTACTTTTTGGAGAAATGTCCTTTGGTCTGATGAAACAAAAATAGAACTGTTGGGCCATAACGACCATCATTATGTTTAGAGGAAAAAGGGGGAGGCTTGCAAGCCGAAGAACACCATTCCAACCGTGAAGCACAGGGGTGGCAGCATCATGTTCTGGGGGTGCTTTGCTGCAGGAGGGACTGGTGCACTTCACAAAATACATGGCATTATGAGGGAGGAAAATTATGTGGCTATATTGAAGCAACATCTCAAGACATCAGTCAGGAAGTTAAAGCTTGGTCGCAAATGGGTCTTCCAAATGGACAATGATCCCAACCATACTTCCAAAGTTGTGGAAAAATGGCTTAAGGACAACAAAGTCAAGGCCATCACAAAGCCCTGACCTCAAGCCTACCTCAAGCCTGTAAAACATTTGTGGGCAGAACTGAAAAAAGTGTGTGAGAGCAATGAGAGCAAGGAGGCCTACAAACCTGACTCAGTTACACCAGCTCTGTCAGGAGGAATGGGCCAAAATTTCACCCAACTTATTGTGGGAAGCTAGTGGAAGGCTACCCGAAAAACATTTGACTTCAACTGTAGCTTCTCTGTTCTGCCGGTTCATGGAAAATCCTGCCAGGTCTATATTATATAAACAATTGCACTGTTGGTTAGGGCTTGTTAGCATTTCATAGTCAGGTGAGAGGCTGGGCTACACCTGTTGTATTCAGAGCACATGCTCTGTGAGGGACATCCTTATGTTCCTACAGGAGTTTTTTGAGCAGGGGCAGGCATTCTCTACTTAAAATTGTACATGGCCGCTATCCCAGGGTGTCACGTAGGAATTGACGGAGCCTCACTGGGGGCCCTCCACCTGGCTGTGCGGTTCCTGGAAGGTGTACGTCGTCTCAGACCAGTCTCTAAACCTATTGCCCCGCACTGGTTTTGGAGGCACTGCGTACAGCCCCCTTTGAGCCTCTAGATCTGAAGATCCTCTCCTATGAAACCTCCCTGCTCATGGCTTTGGCTAAATGTCACTAGGCAGTGCACGTAATATCCAAACTGACGCATCTGGCGGGGCCAGTTCTGGGTGGTCTGCTATGGACCATTTCATTTAGTATTTGTTGGGGTAGGCTTGGGGAGTGATTATCTTTCTCCATAGTATGTTGTACCAAAATTGACTGACTGAAAGAGAACATAACGTTATGGCTACAACTAAAAGGTCCCTGAAGGAGGGAAATGAGGTATAACAGCTGTTTGGCCCCGCGTCGCCTGTTCCTGGGCTCGGTAAAGAGTGGTAATAAATTTATCTGAGCCTCACGCATATCAGCTGTGGAAAACAGGTTTTCCAGAGATGCTGGGATTATTAGATCATTCAAAGGAAGTTGCGAGAGTTCGATATACTTATACATTACTTACATTCACAAAGCACAATGTTTGACATTTGACTAAAGTCTGCAAATCCACCCTTTCCTCCAAAAGCATCGCCATCAAAAAGGGTCCACTGTTCCAAAGCCATCTACAAGAACATTACAGCCATAAACACACTTGTGAAAACAACCGACACACACTTAATGTGGAAACATATTGTGAACAAACTAGCTACTAAACGCTCCCTGAGCCTGAAACTACACATTCACAATCATTTGAGCATTTAGCTTTTTCTAAAAAGGCTTAGGTGCTATTTCCAGAACAGGGGGTATGTTGCGTGACTGTTTAAGTTTCCATGACTTGCCAAACCTGAAAAGCATAGCCTGAAGACTGACGTATTCATCTGATTACAAAGTAATTACAGAACTGAGGTGGATTACTGTTAGCAGCATTGTGATGGAGTTGTTTTCAAAACACTGTGGTATACCAGGGAAAAAAATTGACAAAAAAAGAACATATTGTAACAAAATATGTTTGTTTTTACTTGGAGCTATTGTGACAATAAAGGAGCACATTCATGTGTGTTACTGTGTTACACAGTGTTTTCCTTCCCGTGGCATAGCTCTTAGTCCCCCCCCCCTCCCCCAGTGTGCCTTATTCCTGAGGAGGTCTGTCGTTTAACAGGTGCGTAGAAGTGTGTTACCCCTAATTTAAACCAACTTTCTCCTCTTTCAGTGAATAAGGCATAAGGGCGATTCCATGCCAGCGGGAGCTGAAATATTGTTGGAATCTCAGATTGTTCTGGCAATTGTCACATAGAAACTTCATTAGGGAGGAAGTATGCTTGAAATGCTTTTTATATTTGTAATCACAATCCATGTTTTAGATCATCATGATGAAAGTGGCCATTTTAGGCCCATTTTAGACCTATACATGCCTCCTGTAATACCCTATGATCTGTGAACCGGACATGATACAGACAACATATTGGTGTCATTATAATATATTCCTTATAGTGTGCTCTAAAATATGGAGCATGACTTGATTTTGAAATATAAAAAATCCTATTAATTTATTCAACATTAAAAATATTAAAATAAATATCTAAAAACTACCGTTTTTGATTTTGTTCATTTTAAGACATTGTTTAGAACAACATACTCTACAAGTACATCAAATTTGCAGAGTGGACTCTCTTCTAAGTCTGAAGGTATGATCAATTTTATGAGCGCCACCAACACGGTGAATGGAAAAAAATTATTAAAAGGGAACTCCCTCTGCTGGTGACTGTTTGAATGTCAAATCCTAATGGAGGGCTGTGATTGGTTTATGACTTATAATGTCAATTTCTATGTATAAAATGGGTTATATTATTAAAATTACCAGATAGTGTACTCTTCACATTTCCAGAGTAGGCTCAGTTTTCAAATCATTAAGAACACCTGCTCTTTCTATGACATAGACTGACCAGGTAAATCCAGGTGAAAGCTATGATCCCTTATTGATGTCACTTAAATTCACATCAATCAGTGTAGATGAACGGGAGGAGACAGGTTAAATAAGGATTTTTAAGCCTTGGGACAATTGAGACATGGATCATGTATGTGTGCCATTCAGAGGGTAAATGTGTCATGTACTGTCATGTTGTGTCTTGTCTCTGTCCTTTCCCTTCACCCTGTCTCCCTCTGCTGGTCGTTGTTAGGTTACCTTTTCTCCCCCGCTTTCCCCCAGCTGTTCCTTGTCTCCTCTGACTACCTCATCCACCCCTTTTCCCACCTGTTCCCTTTTTCCCTCTGATTAGGTCCCTATATCTCTCTCTGTTTCTGCTCCTGTCTTTGTCGGATTCTTGTTTGTTGTGTTTCATGCCTGAACCAGACTGTCGTCATGTTTGCTGTAACCTTGTCTTGTCCTGTCGGAATCTGCCGGTCCGTCTGAGCCTACCTATGTTTGGTAATTAAAGAAGCTCTGTTTAAGTTAATTCGCTTTTGGGTCCTCATTCACGCACCGTAACAGAAGAATCCGACCAAGAATGGACCCAGCGACTTCGGATCCTCTCCACTCAGCCGTCGGGATCCAGGGAGCGATGCTAGGCAGACACGAGCAGGAAGTGTCTGCTGCTCGACATGCCGTTGAGACCCTGGCCACCCAAGTCTCCAACCTCACAGAACAGGTTCACCATCTCCGCCTCGATCCACCGGCCACTTCCAGGGCTTTCGAATCTCCGGAGCCCAGAATCAATAACCCGCCGTGTTACTCTGGGGAGCCCACTGAATGCCGCTCGTTCCTCACCCAGTGTGATATTGTGTTTTCTCTCCAGCCCAACACTTACTCCAGGAGCACTGCTCGTGTCGCCTACGTCATATCTCTCCTTATTGGACGGGCTCGTGAGTGGGGCACGGCAATCTGGGAGGCAAGGGCTGAGTGTACTAACCAGTATCAGGACTTTAAGGAGGAGATGATACGGGTTTTTGATCGATCTGTTTTTGGGGAGGAGGCTTCCAGGGCCCTGTCTTCCCTATGTCAAGGCAATCGATCCATAACAGACTACTCTATTGAGTTTCGCACTCTTGCTGTCTCCAGTGGCTGGAACGAGCCGGCCTTGCTCGCTCGTCTTCTGGAGGGTCTCCGCGCAGAGGTAAAGGATGAGATTCTCTCCCAGGAGGTTCCTTCCAGCGTGGATTCCTTGATTGAACTCGCTATTCGCATTGAGCGACGGGTTGATCTTCGTCACCGAGCTCGTGGAAAGGAGCTCGCGCTCTCCGTCGCCCCCCTCTCCGCATCACTACCATCTTCCTCTGCCGGCTCGGGTGCTGAGCCCATGCAGCTGGGAGGTATCCGCATCTCGACTAAGGAGAGGGAACGGAGAATCACCAACCGCCTCTGTCTCTATTGCGGTTCCGCTGGTCATTTTGTCACTTCATGTCCAGTAAAAGGCCAGAGCTCGTCAGTAAGCGGAGGGCTACTGGTGAGCGCTACTACTCCTGTCTCTCCTTCAAGATCCTGCACTACCTTGTCGGTCCATCTACGCTGGACCGGTTCGTCAGCTTCCTGCAGTGCCTTAATAGACTCTGGGGCGGAGGGCTGTTTTATGGACGAGACCTGGGCTCGGGAACATGACATTCCTCTCAGACAGTTAAAGGAACCCACGGCCTTGTTCGCCCTGGATGGTAGTCCTCTCCCCAGGATTCAGCGTGAGACGCTACCTTTAACCCTCACTGTTTCTGGTAATCATAGTGAAACCATTTCTTTTTTAATTTTTCGTTCACCTTTTACACCTGTTGTTTTGGGCCATCCCTGGCTAGTTTGTCATAATCCTTCCATTAATTGGTCTAGTAATTCTATCCTCTCCTGGAACGTCTCTTGTCATGTGAAATGTTTAATGTCTGCTATCCCTCCTGTTTCCTCTGTCTCTTCTTCACAGGAGGAGCCTGGTGATTTGACAGGGGTGCCGGAGGAATATCACGATCTGCGCACGGTGTTCAGTCGGTCCAGGGCCACCTCTCTTCCTCCACACCGGTCGTATGATTGTAGTATTGATCTCCTTCCGGGAACCACCCCCCCCCGGGGTAGACTATACTCTCTGTCGGCTCCCGAACGTAAGGCTCTCGAAGATTATTTGTCTGTAGCTCTTGACGCCGGTACCATAGTCCCCTCCTCCTCTCCCGCCGGAGCGGGGGTTTTTTTTGTCAAGAAGAAGGACGGGTCTCTGCGTCCCTGCATAGATTATCGAGGGCTGAATGACATAACAGTGAAGAATCGTTATCCGCTTCCTCTTATGTCTTCAGCCTTCGAGATCCTGCAGGGAGCCAGGTTTTTCACTAAGTTGGACCTTCGTAACGCTTACCATCTCGTGCGCATCAGGGAGGGGGACGAGTGGAAGACGGCGTTTAACACTCCGTTAGGGCACTTTGAATACCGGGTTCTTCCTTTCGGCCTCGCTAACGCTCCAGCTGTCTTTCAGGCATTAGTCAATGATGTCCTGAGAGACATGCTGAACATCTTTGTTTTCGTTTACCTTGACGATATCCTGATTTTTTTCACCGTCACTCCAGATTCATGTTCAGCACGTTCGACGTGTCCTCCAGCGCCTTTTAGAGAATTGTCTTTTTGTGAAGGCTGAGAAGTGCACTTTTCATGCCTCCTCCGTCACATTTCTCGGTTCTGTTATTTCCGCTGAAGGCATTAAGATGGATCCCGCTAAAGTCCAAGCTGTCATTGATTGGCCCGTCCCTAAGTCACGCGTCGAGCTGCAGCGCTTTCTCGGCTTCGAACTTCTATCGTCGTTTCATCCGTAATTTCGGTCAGGTGGCAGCTCCTCTCAGCTTTTGATCTCCTCAAGAATCGTTTTACATCCGCTCCTATCCTTGTTACACCTGACGTCTCTAGACAGTTCGTTGTCGAGGTTGACGCGTCAGAGGTGGGCGTGGGAGCCATTCTTTCTCAGCGCTCCCTCTCTGACGACAAGGTCCACCCATGCGCGTATTTTTCTCATCGCCTGTCGCCGTCGGAACGTAACTATGATGTGGGTAACCGCGAACTGCTCGCCATCCGGTTAGCCCTAGGCGAATGGCGACAGTGGTTGGAGGGGGCGACCGTTCCTTTTGTCGTTTGGACTGACCATAGGAACCTTGAGTACATCCGTTCTGCCAAACGACTTAATGCGCGTCAGGCGCGTTGGGCGCTGTTTTTCGCTCGTTTCGAGTTCGTGATTTCTTATCGTCCGGGCTCTAAGAACACCAAGCCTGATGCTTTGTCTCGTCTCTTCAGTTCTTCAGTAGCCTCCACTGACCCCGAGGGGATTCTCCCTGAGGGGCGTGTTGTCGGGTTGACTGTCTGGGGAATTGAGAGGCAGGTAAAACAAGCGCTCACTCACACTCCGTCGCCGCGCGCTTGTCCTAGGAACCTTCTTTTCGTTCCCGTTCCTACTCGTCTGGCCGTTCTTCAGTGGGCTCACTCTGCCAAGTTAGCCGGCCACCCTGGCGTTCGGGGTACGCTTGCTTCCATTCGCCAGCGTTTTTGGTGGCCCACCCGGGAGCATGACACGCGTCGTTTCGTGGCTGCTTGTTCGGTCTGCGCGCAGACTAAGTCCGGTAACTCTCCTCCTGCCGGCCGTCTCAGGCCGCTTCCTATTCCCTCTCGACCGTGGTCTCACATCGGACAAGACAAAATATTAAAGTGCCTTTGAACAGGGTTTGATTGTGACAAGAACTGCAACGCTGCTGCGTTTTTCCACACTCAACAGTTTCCCGTGTCTATCAGGAATGGTCCATCACCCAAAGGAAATCCAGCCAACTTCACACAGCTGTGGGAAGCAACTCAATATTAGGAAGGTGTTCCTAATGTGTACTCAGTGTCTTTTTGCAGGCTAAATCAATAAGGGTAGTTTTGAGATATTAGTAATAATATATTTTTATGTTGAACAAATTAATGTGAAAATATATATTTCAGAATATTGACATACTCCATATTTGAGGGAAAACCAAATGTTCTGCATCATGTCCGGTTCACAGATCATAGAGTCTTACAGGAGGCATGTATAGAAAAAATGCCTAAATGCCTAAAATGGCCAATTTCATCATGATTTACTATGCGAATCTGGCGGAGATTTATCCATAAGGCCCACCAGTTGGGGATCAAGGGAATGTGCAGGGGATAGAGAGGAGGAGAGAGAGGGCGGAGGAGAGCTGAAGTGGTTAAAGCAGTGGTGCCAGTGTTCTGGTGTGCTGGACACACACAACACAGTTTCTGTTATGTTCAGCCTCCTGTTTTTCCAGGGTTATTTTTAGTTGGCCAGCAGTTAAATGCGTTGGTAGCCTACTAAATATAGACCAAGCCACAGGAAAATATGAAGCCACTGAGTTTAAATTGTATTACACTAACTAATGCCAAGAAATAAAGACTAAATGTAACCAACATGTCACCAGGGCAGGAATGAACGAGAGCTTTTCTTCAGAAATCTTGCACAATTCAACTGACTTTCTCTCTCTCACTTAATGATCTAGAGATAAGGGTATGATTATTCTGTTCTGCTTCTAAATCTTGTGAAATTCCCCCTGAATTACTGTTGTGATATTTTGACAGCTTGTTGTAAAACACGGAACATGATCTCTATAATGATAGTGTGCTGAAATGTCAGTTTTATCTAGTTAGTTTTCAATCTAAATGTAATTTACCTTACACCAGATCATTAAAGCTAAAGTGTCACCAGCAAATAGCACCCCACACCATCACACCTCCTCCTCCATGCTTCACGGTGGGAACAACACGTGGAGATTTTCCGTTCACCTACTCTGCGTCTTACAAAGACACGGCGGTTGGAACCAAAAATCTAAAATTTGGATTCATCAGACCAAGGGACATATTTCCACCGGTCTAATATCCATTGCTCGTGTTTCTTGTCCCAAACAAGTCTCTTCTTATTATTGGTGTCCTTTAGCAGTGGTTTCTTTGCAGCAATTCAACCATGAAGGCATGATTCACGAAGGTCTCCTCTGGAGAGTTGATGTTAGAGGCAACATCAATTCATTGTGTTGCATTTTATGGAAAGATTTAAGAATGAAAAGGTTTCTTCTTTACATGGTGTGATAGCTGACACTTTGGTCTATGAAAATATACACTGCTCAAAAAAATAAAGGGAACACTTAAACAACACAATGTAACTCCAAGTCAATCACACTTCTGTGAAATCAAACTGTCCACTTAGGAAGCAACACTGATTGACAATACCTTTCACATACTGTTGTGCAAATGGAATAGACAACAGGTGGAAATTATAGGCAATTAGCAAGACACCCCCAATAAAGGAGTGGTTCTGCAGGTGGTGACCACAGACCACTTCTCAGTTCCTATGCTTCCTGGCTGATGTTTTGGTCACTTTTGAATGCTGGCGGTGCTTTCACTCTAGTGGTAGCATGAGACGGAGTCTACAACCCACACAAGTGGCTCAGGTAGTGCAGCTCATCCAGGATGGCACATCAATGCGAGCTGTGGCAAGAAGGTTTGCTGTGTCTGTCAGTGTAGTGTCCAGAGCATGGAGGCGCTACCAGGAGACAGGCCAGTACATCAGGAGATGTGGAGGAGGCCGTAGGAGGGCAACAACCCAGCAGCAGGACCGCTACCTCCGCCTTTGTGCAAGGAGGAGCAGGAGGAGCACTGCCAGAGCCCTGCAAAATGACCTCCAGGCCACAAATGTGCATGTGTCTGCTCAAACGGTCAGAAACAGACTCCATGAGGGTGGTATGATGGCCCGACGTCCACAGGTGGGGGTTGTGCTTACAGCCCAACACCGTGCAGGACGTTTGGCATTTGCCAGAGAACACCAAGATTGCCAAATTCGCCACTGGCGCCCTGTGCTCTTCACAAATGAAAGCAGGTTCACACTGAGCACATGTGACAGACGTGACAGTCTGGAGACGCCGTGGAGAACGTTCTGCTGCCTGCAACATCCTCCAGCATGACCGGTTTGGAGGTGGGTCAGTCATGGTGTGGGGTGGCATTTCTTTGGGGGGCCGCACAGCCCTCCATGTGCTCGCCATAGGTAGCCTGACTGCCATTAGGTACCGAGATGAGATCCTCAGACCCCTTGTGAGACCATATGCTGGTGCGGTTGGCCCTGGGTTCCTCCTAATGCAAAACAATGCTAGACCTCATGTGGCTGGAGTGTGTCAGCAGTTCCTACAAGAGGAAGGCATTGATGCTATGGACTGGCCCGCCCATTCCCCAGACCTGAATCCAATTGAGCACATCTGGGACATCATGTCTCGCTCCATCCACCACGTTGCACCACAGACTGTCCAGGAGTTGGCGGATGCTTTAGTCCAGTTCTGGGAGGAGATCCCTCAGGGTACCATCCACAACCTCACCAGGAGCATGCCCAGGCATTGTAGGGAGGTCATAGAGGCACGTGGAGGCCACAGACACTACTGAGCCTCATTTTGACTTGTTTTAAGGACATTACATCAAAGTTGGATCAGTGTGGTTTTCCAATTTAATTTTGAGTGTGACTCCAAATCCTCCATAGGTTGATAAATTTGATTTCCATTGATCATTTTTGTGTGATTTTTTTGTCAGCACATTCAACTATGTAAAGAAAAAAGTATTTAATAAGAATATTTCATTCATTCAGATCTAGGATGTGTTATTTTAGTGTTCCCTTTATTTTTTGAGCAGTGTATATTTAAAATGTTAATACTAAGAAAAATATTTGTGGGAAAAATGTACAGGTTGTCCCATCTTTTTTCAAGAATCTATTATCGGCCTCCCGGGTGGTGCAGTGGTTAAGGGCGCTGTACTGCAGCGCCAGCTGTGCCATCAGAGTCCCTGGGTTCGCGCCCAGGCTCTGTCGTAACCGGCCGCGACCGGGAGGTCCGTGGGGCGACGCACAATTGGCCTAGCGTCGTCCGGGTTAGGGAGGGCTTGGTCAGTAGGGATGTCCTTGTCTCATCGCACACCAGCGAATCCTGTGGCGGGCCGGGTGCAGTGCGCCACATTGGTGCGGCTGGCTTCCGGGTTGGATGCGCTGTGTTAAGAAGCAGTGCGGCTGGTTGGGTCGTGTATCGGAGGACGCATGACATTCAACCTTCGTCTCTCTTGAGCCCGTACGGGAGTTGTAGCGATGAGACAAGATACTACTAACAATTGGATACCATGAAAAAGGGGTAAAAATTCAAAAAAATAAAAAAAAGAATCTATTATCTAAATTATTTACTTTTAACATTGGAGTCCTGTAAAAAAATATATGTTTTTGAATTGAACAACATTACCAGAAACTACAAATACATCTATTATTTTAGAAACATAAAGCATGCTCATCCATTATTTGTGATTTTTGGTGTATTTATGGCAAAACATATTTTGGCTGGTAAACATCTACCGGCCACAGTGGCTGCTGGGCCAAAAAGTACATTTCCCACCCTATATCCAACACTGCTTACCTGTAGGCTTGGGACTGAGCCAGGAGCTGAGGGAGATGAAGAGATCACTGCTATCAAACGGACTGCCACTGGGCTGAGACAGAGACAACGAAAGGAAGATAAAAACACTTAAAGGCCCAAAAATGTGATTATCCTGTGTGTTATAAACACTCACCCGCCAGCTTATTAGGTACACCAGCCCATTCACAAAAATGGATCGCTCCTACATATGTGGTTTGCTATTTAAAGCAAGCAGACAGGCATCAAGGCATTCAGTTACAGTCCGATTGAACGTAAAATGACCTAAGCAACTTTGAGCGTGGTATGATTAGGGCTGTGGTGGTCATGCATTTTGTCAACTGGTGATTGCCATGCAAATAACTGCAGGTCTCATGGTAACTGACCGGTCTATTAACATAACCTCGTTTAGCATCTCCTGGTTTCCATGCATAGCCCAAAAGCCACTGATGCAAACCTTTGGAACATCTACATTTAAAAAAGAAATAAAGTCATTTAATATAGCCTACACCATCACAATAAATCTATTATTTATTTTAGGACAGGTGTAAAGAAACATGATATGAAGAAAATGTAGCCTATTTCAGAAGAGCAGAAGAGCATATTCTGAATTGTCCTTATGTTCGGCCCTGATCTGGCTATGCCATGGGCTACACTAGTTCATTTAGCAGACAAAATTTGCTTAGAATAACGTGGCATTATTTTATAGTATGAAGAATACAATTGAACAAAGCTGAATAAAATTGAAAGGAAATTTCCCCCAAACGATTTCAGAGGGAGTGCTCACATGGGCAATTGTGTGTTGAGCAGTTAACAAAGAAACAGGTCTTCCCTATATGCTTAATTTAGAGTTATTTATGCAACTTTAGTTTTGATACAAGCATTAGGCTATACGTTTAGATTTTTAATACATGATGCAATAAATGATGATTTGACAAAAAGTCGCACGAAAGGCATGAGATCTGTTTCTTGCGCAGGCTGAAAATATTTCATCTCATTCACAATTTGACAAGCATTTAATAAAATTCTTATCCATCAGACTATTCTTAATTTGATCTAGTCTTTACATATTGCCTACTATACATATTGCCTACTATATATATATATATATATATATATATTTACGTTGAATTTCCCACAAAAACTAAATGTCATCTGTAGCCTGCACTTGAATAGCGATTGGAGGTTACATGCATTTGCGTTTTTAATATGCAAGCATAGGCACCGCGTCTATAAGGCTAGGGGAACTTTCCCTAAAGTAAATTAGATAAAAATGGCATGCAATCACCTACTCCTGTCTATACAGACATAATTCAAATAATTCAAAATAGGCTACTAAAGCATGATAAGCTTATTTTATTTTTAAATAAGTTGTGAAATGTTTTAAATCACATTGCCTACAGTGAAAGAAAAGGCAGCGCGTGCAATTTGGGCAGATTATTGTTGAGTTGTGACTGTCTCTGAAAAGTAAAGAGGCCATGCCAAGCATTTTGCAATATTTCAAAATACAATCGCGGAAAAACATAGTTTTGAAAGCAAATGGTTATTGCTGTAAAGAGAATGCAAATCAAACAAATAACCAGTCTTTTAGTTATGAAAATTCTCAATTTAACTGCACAAACAACATTATAGCATATCTTATTGGCACCAGTAGAGAGCATCAGCAATATCCTCAGTGTGCACACTGCACATATTCACTATTTATTATTGTTGGATCAGTGCTACTTAAAAGTTTTGGGAAAATAAATTCCTTCTCCGGTTTAGATGGACGTCATATTCTATTTGTGTCTCCCCATCTCATCGGTCTGGACAACATTGGATATGGACAACGTTGTTTTTATTGATCTATGTGTCAGTGTCAGTGTCAGCAGAGTAGGCTACCCTTTAATTTGTCATATTAAAAAATATTCTACTAATGTTTCCAGTCATATTGCATGAAATGTGTTTAAATAAGGTCACATTTTTCCCATGAAAAGAAAGAAGAAACTTATCCAATTTAGCCTATCGCAGGGATAGCCACAGGCCGTTTTTTTTCTTGTCTGGATAGTCGGGGGACCGGAACATAACTCAAAATAATTTGTAGACTGCAAATTGACCTCAGCAAGAAGCCCAAAAAGAAATAATATTTGACTAAAACATAATCATTTCAAATGATGCTTACATTTGTATACAATCTCTGTTGTGTGTGGGAATACTTGGGAACAGATATCCTAAATTAAAACCACTTGAAGCTGATTTCCTGGTGTTTTTACAGTCTATTATGTACAACAATAAAAAATACATTTTTGGAGAATATTTTTTGGGGAATTCAAATGTTCAGAAAATTTGGGTGGCTAGATAAAACCACCTCTGGGCCAAATTCGACCCTTGGGCCACCAGTTGGGGAAACATGGCCTATAGCCTAGGCTTACTCTACTCTATACATCAGGGGTCGTCAACTGGCAAAAAAATTGGTGGAGGGGGGTACCCATTGTTGGATATAAAAGATTGTAAAAACACCAGGAAATCAGCTCCAAGTTATTTTAATTTAAGAAATCTCTTCCCAACTATTCGCATGCATAATAGAGAGACAAGTGATAATATACAACGCGTCTTCTTCCTGAGCGCTATGATGATTGCATGGTCCCATGGTGTTTACACTTGTGTACTATTGTTTGTACAGATGAATGTGGTACCTTCAGGCATTTGGAAATTGCTCCCAAGGATGAACCAGACTTGTGGAGGTCTACATTTTTTCTCTGAGGTCTTGGCTGATTTCTTTTGATTTCCCCATGATGTCAAGCAAATAGGCACTGAGTTTGAAGGTAGGCCTTGAAATACATCCACAGGTACACCTCCAATTGACTCAAATGATGTCAATTAGCCTATCAGAAGCTTCTAAAGCCATGACATCATTTAGTGTATGTAAACTTCTGACCCATTGGAATTGTGATACAGTGAAATAATCTGTCTGTAAACAATTGTTGGAAAAATTACTTGCACAAGGTAGATGTTCTAACCGACTTGCCAAAACTATAGTTTGTTTACAAAAAAATGTGTGGAGTGGTTGAAAAAAATTGTTTTAATGACTCCAACCTAAGTGTATGTAAACTTCCGACTTCAACTGTAAGAGCGACGTCAACTTTACAACCGGGAATACGACTTTCCCAAAGTGGAACCTCTGTTTGGACCACTACCCAGAACAATGGATCTAATCCCAGTAGTCGACGGCGACGCAGGAGGGGCAGACGGAGAGGCCTCCTGGTCAGGCTCCGTAGACGTAAACATCGCACACTGCTCCCGAGAAGACTACTAGCCAAAGTCCAGTCTGTTGACAATAAGGTCGACAAAATTTGAGCAAGGGTCGCCTTCCAGAGAGACATCAGAGATTGTAACATTCTCTGTTTCACGAAAACATGGCTCTCTGGGGATATGTTGTTGGTATCGGTTCAGCCACCGGACTTCTCCATGCATCGCGCCGACAGAGATAAACACCTCTCTGGGAAGAGGAAGAGGTGTATGCTTCATGATTAACGACTCATGGTGTAATCATAACAGCACACAGGAACTCAAGTCCTTCTGTTCACCCGACCTAGAATTCCTCACAATCAAATGCCAGCCATATTATCTTCCAAGATAATTATTGTTATCGTCATAGCTGTGTACATTCCCCCTCAAGCAGACACCAAGATGGCCCAAAAGGGACTTCACCTGCCTCTATGTAATATGGAAACCAAATATCCTGAGGCTGCGTTTATAGTAGCTGGGGATTTTAACAAAGCAAATTGGAGAACAAGGTTAACTAAATTCTATCAGCATACTGATTGCACTACCCATGGGTGTAATACACTCGACCACTGCTACTCTAACTTCAGCGATGCATATAAAGCCCTCCCCCGCCCTCCCTTTGACAAATCTGACCACAACGCCATCTTTCGCCTTCCGTCTTATAGGGAGAAACTCAAACAGGATATACCAGTGATTAGAACCATTCAACGCTGGTCTGACCTATGCACTGACTCGGTGAGTGAATTTATAAGGAAGTACATGGGAGATATTGTACCCACTGTGACTATTAAAACCTACCCTAACCATAAACCGTGGATGGAGGGCGGCATTCGCGCACAACTGAAAGCGCGAACCATCGCATTTAACCATGGAAAGAGGTCTGGGAATATGGCTGAATAGTACAATTGTGTAGTTATTCCCTCTGCAAGGCAATCAAACAAGAAAAATACTGGTACAGGGACAGAGTGGAGTCGCAATTCAATGGCTCAGACATGAGACATATGTGGCAGGGTGAACAGGAAATCACGGACTTCAAAAAGAAAACCATCCATGTCACGGTCACCGACGTCACATTTCCAGACAAACTAAACACCTTCTTTGCCCGCTTTGAGGATAATAAAGTGCCAATAACAAGAACTGTCCCCCCTCCCTCTCCATGGCTGACATGAGTAAAACATTTAAATGTTGTTGTTAACCCTCGCAAGGCATCCCTAGCCGCGTCCTCAGAACATGATCAGACCAGCTGGCTGGTGTGTTTACAGACATATTCATTAGCTCCCTATCCCAGTCTGCTGTCTCCACATGCTGCAAGATGGCCACCATTGTTCCTGTACCCAAGAAGGCAAAGATAACTGAACTAAATGACTATTACCTGTATTAACAGCACCTGTTTGAACTCGTTACCTGTATAAAAGACACCTGTCCACACACTCGATCAAACAGACTCCAACCTCTCCACAATGGCCAAGACCAGAGAGCTGTGTAAGGACATCAGGAATAAAATTGTAGACCTGCACAAGGCAACAACTGTTGGCGCAATTATTAGAAAATGGAAGAAGTTCAAGATGATGGTCAATCACCCTCGGTCTGGGGCTCCATGCAAGATCTCACCTCGTGGGGCATCAATGATCAGGAGGAAGGTGAGGGTCAGCCCAGAACTACACGGCAGGACCTGGTCAATGACCTGAAGAGAGCTGGGACCACAGTCTCAAAGAAAACCATTAGTAACACACTACGCCGTCATGGATTAAAATCCTGCAGCGCACGCAAGGTCCCCCTGCTCAAGTCAGCGCATGTCCAGGCCCGTCTGAAGTTTGCCAATGACCATCTGGATGATCCAGAGGAGGAATGGGAGAAGGTCATGTGGTCTGATGAGACAAAAATAGAGCTTTTTGGTCTAAACTCCACTCGCCGTGTTTGGAGGAAGAAGAAGGATGAGTACAACCCCAAGAACACCATCCCAACCGTGAAGCATGGAGGTGGAAACATCATTCTTTGGGGATGCTTTTCTGCAAAGGGGACAGGACGACTGCGCCATATTGAGGGGAGGATGGATGGGGCCATGTATCGCGAGATCTTGGCCAACAACCTCCCTTCCTCAGTAAGAGCATTGAAGATGGGTCGTGGCTGGGTCTTCCAGCATGACAATGACCTGAAACACACAGCCAGGGCAACTAAGGAGTAGCTCCGTAAGAAGCATCTCAAGGTCCTGGAGTGGCCTAGCCAGTCTCCAGACCTGAACCCAATAGAAAATCTTTGGAGGGAGCTGAAAGTCCGTTTTGCCCAACGACAGCCCCAAAACCTGAAGGATCTGGAGACGGTCTGTATGGAGGAGTGGGACAAAATCCCTACAGCAGTGTGTGAAAACCTGGTCAAGAACTACAGGAAACGTATGATCTCTGTAATTGCAAACAAAGGTTTCTGTACCACATATTAAGTTCTGCTTTTCTGATGTATCAAATACTTATGTCATGCAATAAAATGCAAATTAATTTCTTAAAATTCATACAATATGATTTTCTGGATTATTGTTTTAGATTCCGTCTCTCACAGTTGAAGTGTACTTGCCTAGTTAAATAAAGGTTAAATAAAAAACATACAGTGGGGAGAACAAGTATTTGATACTCTGCCGATTTTTTTTACACTGCTTTGTAAGTAGGAAAACCTGCAAAATCGGCAGTGTATCAAATACTTGTTCTCCCCACTGTATGTTTTTTATTTAACCTTTATTTAACTAGGCAAGTGAGTTAAGAACAAATTCTTATTTTCAATGACGTTAGGTTCCTTGATACCAATTGAGCAACATTTGCATGCCCAAATAATTCAGGCTGTTCTGGAGGCAAAGGGGGATGCCTAATAGACTGGCCGGTGAGTGTTTTTTTTATTTATTTGTACCTTGTCAGCTCAGGTAACCTTCCGGTTACTTGTCCAACGCCCTAACCACTAGGCTACCCCGCCGCCCCAATGTACATACTCTCCTTCACCCTTTTACACTTGTGTAGTTGTTGGGGAACTCTTAGATTACATATTACTGCACTGTCGGAACCAGAAGCACAAGCATTTCGCTACACTCGCATTAACATCTGCTAACCATGTGTATGTGACAAATAAAATTTGATTTGAATTTGATTTGATTCTTTTTTTATATACTTGAAGGGGTTTAAATTCTAAATCAAATAGCAAAATGATCCTTGGTATGGCCTTACTAATCCCCCCAATAGAAATGTTGTGCAACATGAGCCGATGGGATCTCATGAAGTGTGTACATTGATGTCAGAGTAAATAGAGTGCTGAGTACCACGCCATTATTGACTGGCAGTTAGCAAGTTCGGTAAGACTACTAGTTACCATCTGCGTCATCAGAGCACAGTTTTGGAGAAGCCTAGTTACCGTGACTAAACGGTCACGTGGAATTTGAATCGTGACCGCTGGTGTGGAGGTAATATGGTCACTGTAACAGCCCTAGGTGTGATTGTCGGTGGTAGGCGCGGTGGATCTAGTCTCTCAGAAACGTCCGCCCTCCTGGGCTTTTCCCGCGCGACAATGTCTAGGGTTTACATGAGAATGGTGCAACAAACAAAAAACATCCATTCAGTGGCAGTCAGCAGTCCTGTGATAATGTCCTTAGTGTAGGAGCTGTATGAAAAGACCGCTTGAAATTTCTGCCAATTTACCACCATCAACAGGTGGTAAATTGGTTAATAGACCAATACGAAAGAGAGTTCCAAACATCTCTGCCAATAATAGCTAGTTTTTCCCTCCCCACTCCGACCACTCCCAGACAGTCCTAGCAAAATTATTGCCTGGGAATATGCTCTTCGCTAAGAAGATATTTTTGTGTCTTTTTGACCATTTTAATTGAAAACAATCACAGTAAGGTACTTAATGGTTACCCAGAAATTATTTTATATTGAGATAAAAAGAGCTGCATTGGACCTTTAATATCATCAAAATAGATGAAACTGATAACAGGAAGATGTCATTTCAGTACCAACATATTTAAGAATTACAATAAAAAACAAATGATATAAATTACCATTGCATATAATATATTGAATAATTCTGTTAGTTTTTACCTTGATGGTAGGTTTTTCCTGAAGGGGTCTGCTGATGAAAACAGTTCTGTCTTGGTCATCTTCTTGAAGAAGTCTTCAGACGCAGCATCCTTGAATGGATCACTCTCTGTGAAGGCAGCATCTACACCAAAAAGATCAGAGGGGAGAATGGAGAAGTCTTTTAGGGGCTTAGCTGAATCTGAATGTGTGGCATACAGGTATAGAATGTTGAGCCTCTGGAACAAACTCAGTGTCAAACTTAGGTAGACCACCACGTTCAGGAAAATGGTTCGCTCCTAAAGACAATGAGTCACGTGGCTGTGGCTTGATATATAAAGCAGGGAGACAGGCAGAGACATTCAGTTACTGCTCAATTGAACATTAGAATAGGCAAAACAAGTGACCTAAGCAACTCTGAGCGTGGTATGATCGTCATCGCCAAACGCGCCGGTTCCAGTATTAGAAACAGCCGGCCTTCTGGGCTTTTCACTCACAATAGTATCTAGGGTTTCCTGAAAATGGTGCAACAAACAAAAAACATTGAGTCAGTGGCAGTCCTGTGGGTGAAAACAGCTTGTTAATGAGAGGTTGAAGGAAAATGTCCAAAATTGAACAAGAGGGCTACAAACAGGAAAATAACGGCGAAGTACAACAGTGGTGTGCAGAACGGAATCACGGAACGGACAACTCATATTGTCACGGATGTGCTATTGCAGCAGACGACCACACCGGGATCCGCTCTTATCAGCTAGAAACAAGAAGAAGCGTCTCCAGTGGGCACTCGATCACCAACACTGGACAAATAAATCGCCTGGTCCGATGAATCCCGATTCATGTTGCGCCTAGCTGATGGCAGAGTCAGGATTTGGTGTAAGAAGTGTGAGTCCATTGTCCCATCTTGCCTGGTGTCAACAGTGCAGGCTGGTGGTGGTGGTGTAATGGTGTGGGGAATGTTTTTGTGGAAAACATTAGGTTCCTTGATACCAATTGAGCAACATTTGCATGCCCAAATAATTCAGGCTGTTCTGGAGGCAAAGGGGGATACCTAATAGACTGGCCAGTGAGTGTACAGTCCTTGCCATATAATTAAAATAGTTTCAGAATTGTTAAAACAATATTGTGTTCCAATCATGCTATGGATTCAATAACTATTTGTTGTGTTAGAAATATAAGCACAAACATTCAGAACATATCAAGATAATGCACTATTGCAGCAGTTTGAAGGGGTCTGATTTGAAGGGGTCCTTTGTCTGGAAGGGGTCTGCTGCTGGTGTTGATTTGTTGCTACTAAACGTGGCTAGCTTCGATTTGAAAGAGTCCTCCTGGAAGATTTTTTTTTTAAATTTACACATGTGTAGGTAGTGCACCAAAACATTACTTCTCAATCTCCAACTCTGATACGAGCATTGAATAAAAAGGTATCATTTCAGTCAGGTGTGAGAAACAGAATGTGATGTCAAACTAAACGCATAGTGAGAATTCCACATGAATAGCCTGTATATAATATATATTTAAGTAAGCCAAGCTCCTTCCTGTCTTGGGTGGTATTTACTTAATAAGGCAAATCATAGCAATACGTATTGCAAAAGAAAAGGACAAAAAGCGTTTCTTATTGGACTTCAGGTAGTCCCTCCCTGATTGTCAGTTTTCTTCCGTTTGGTGCCTAATGAACAAGTCCCTGGTACTGGGACAACACTACTCACCATGGCTTCAAAGCCTTTTCACTCTTCGAGAAACCTCCTTCACTCATGTCAGCCATGTTGGTCATGCTGCCAGCGTGTGTCTGGCTGTGTGTCCCGTTCAGAGAGTTGTTGTATTGCTCTATAGTCTTAGTCACCTCCTGAGACAGCTTACAACGAGCCTGCACAGACAAAAGACTGTCAGGACTACAATATAACAGCACTGGACCTTCTTGTGAAAGGGTCCCATCTAGAAAACACCTCTAAGCTTTACCTTCTAGTCACTATAGGTATAAGCAATATGGGGAATATTTAATTTATACTGAGCAAAAATATAAACGCAACATTTAAAGTGTTGGTTCCATGTTTCATGAGCTGAAATAAAAGATCCCTGAAATTGTCCATACATACCAAAAAGCTAATTTCTCTCAAATGTTGTGCACAAAAGTGTTTACACCCCTGTTAGTTAGCATTTCTCCTTCGCCAAGATATCCACCTGACAAGTGTGGCCTATCAAGAAGTTGATTAAACAGCATGATTACACAGGTGCACCTTGTGCTGGGGGACAATAAGAGGCCACTCTAAAATGTGCAGTTTTGTCACACAACACTACACTTTAGAAGTAGTAGGCAAATAGAATGCAGGAATGTCCACCAGAGCTGTTGGCAGATAAATTATCATTAAATTATCTACCGTACATCCAACCGGCCTCACAACCGCAGACCACGTGTATGGCGTTGTGTGGGCGAGCGGTTTGCTGATGTCAACGCTGTGAACAGAGTGCCCCATGGATGCGGTAGGGTTATGATATGGACAGGCATAAGCTACGGACAACGAACATAATTGCATTTTATCGATGGCAATTTGAACGCACAGAGAAACTGTGACGAGATCCTGAGGCCCATTATCGTGCCATTCATCCTTCACCACCACATCATGTTCCAGCATGATAATGCCCGGCCCCATGTCACAAGTATCTGTACACAATTCCTGGATGCTGAAAATGTCCCAGTTCTTCTATGGCCTGCATACTCACCAGACATGTCACCCATTGAGTATGTTTGTGATCGACGTGTACGACAGCGTGTTCCAGTTCCAGCCAATATCCATCAACTTCGCACAGCCATTGAAAAGGAGTGGGACAATATTCCACAGGCCACAAACAACAGCCTGATCAACACTATGCGAAGGAGATGTGCCGCGCTGCAAGAGGCAAATTGTGGCCACATCAGATAGTGGCTGGTTTTCTGATCCACACTCCTGCTTTTTTAAGGTATCTGTGACAAACATATGCATCTCAGTATTCCCAGTCATGTGAAATCCATAGATTAGGGTCTAATGAATTTATTTCAATCGACACATTTCCTTATATGAACTGTAACTCGTTGAAATTGTTGGATGTTGTGTTTATAATTTTGTTTGTATAGCATTAGAAGGAACATTTCCTTTTTCTGGATGGACATTAAAGGTATATTCTACTCCAAACTTAACACTACCTTCATTTAATACAACATTTGACTATTTTCTGATCATGAGTTATAGTATCTCTTTCCCCGTACCTTGTTGATCTCATTCTGCGTGGCCTTGAGGGCCTTGATAATGCTGTCTAGCTGCATGCGTCATATTGTACCCTAATCTAAACACTAAATTAAATTATACCAACATAGTTTCTAGACTATATCCTGATAATGACCGATGCGCTCTCTCTCTCTTCTCTCAAGCTTTCCCCGTACCTGGTTTATCTCGTCCTTGATTATGCTGTCCAGCTGCATGCGTCCAGCCTGCAGGCTCTGTTCTAGCTGGGTCTCGTCCTGCTGTAGTCTGTTCAGGTCAGACTTGGTACGGTTTAGCTCGTCCTCCTGAGTATGAATGTCAGACTCCTGGCTGTGGATCTGGGTCTGTAAGGATGAGATCTGGAAGGAGGGAAAAGAGGAGGAGAGTAGAATGTATGGGATTGAGAAAGAGGGGGAGGCAGAGATATAAGATGGGTAAGGAAGAATGAAAAAGTCGAGAGAAAACGAGAGATGAGAGACAGGGAGAGAAAGACAGACACAGAAAGTGTCATAATTACTCATAAGACAGCTCAAAAAGAGACCACTATCCAAGCTTCAGGAACCACATGAAAATTAGATATGATAAGCGCTAGTGACAGCCTAAAACTGGGGACATTACTTTTTCCTGGCCCTGCCAGGAGTTCAGGAAAAACTCCTGGCCCTAATGATGAGATCAAACCTGTTGCTAACTGACAGCAACAGGAGTCATACAGTACATCAATTAGATGTTATAAGCCTCTATAAGTGGGGACAATAGTTTTTCCTGTTCAGACCATAATAATATAAGTGTGTTGCTAACTGACCAGTGTGGACTCGTCCTGACACTTCTGCCTGACGTCGTTGAGCATGCCCTCCAGCTTGTTCCTCTGTTGGTCCTTCTCTTCCATCCTATCCTGGACATCCTGCTTCTGGGACTCCAGGTCTTGCAGACCACTGCTCTCACAGTCCAGGTCACACTGCATCTCCTGAAGGGCAAACACCAGAGCAGAGACATATATATTTATATAGAGACAATCATTAAAACTGAGGAGTTAGCTCAGGGCTCTCCCGGTCCAGATCACCGTGAATCTCCTAATACAGAGTTCCCCAATAGGTGGCCCACGGGTGATTTTATTTGGCCCCCCAAGTTTTCTGAGCAATGTTGTTGAACATAAGACTGTGTGAATTCAAAATTAATTAAAATATCCGTTTTTTTCTAACACATCTGCACACAATACCCCATAATGACAAAGTTAAAACATATTTTAAGAATTTTTTCACATTTATTGAAACATTCAAATTACATAAGTATTCACAAGTCAATACTTTTTAGAAGCACCTTCGGCAGACATTACAGCTGTGAATCTTTCTGGGTAAATCTCCACACCTAGATTGTGCAACATTTGCCCTTTATTATTTTCAACATTCTTCAAGCTGGTTGTTGATCTTTACCAGACAACCATTTTGGCCTTGTGTTTTTGGTTATTGTTCGGCTGAAAGGTGAATTCCTGTCCCAGTGTCTGGTGGAAAGCTGACTGAACCAAGTTTTCCTTTAGGATTTTGCCTGTGCTTAAGTCTGTTCCATTTCTTTTTTTAATCCTGAAAAACTCCCCAGTCCTTAATGATTACAAGCTTACCCATAACATCATGCAACCAACACTATGCTTGAAAGTATGGAGAGTGGTACTCAGTAATGTGTTGTATTGAATTGGCCCCTAACATAACAATTTGTATTCAGGACAAAAATGTATTACTTTGCCACATTTTTTGGAGTAAAACATTAGTGCCTTGTTGCAAACAAGATGCATGTTTTAGGATATTGTTACTCTGTATAGGCTTCCTTCTTCATCTCAGTTTTCTCCTATCACAGCCATTAAACTCTGCAACTGTTTTAAAGTCACCATTGGCCTCATGGAGAAATCCCAGAGCGGTTTCCTTCCTCTTTAGTAACTGTTAGGAAGAATGCCTGTATCTTTGTTGTGACTGGTTCACTGATACTCCATCCAAGGTGTAATTAATAACTTTACCATGCTCAAAGGGAAAGGTGCCATATACCAATAGGTGCCCTTCTTTGCGAGGCATTGGAAAAACTCCCTGGTCGTTGTGGTTGATCTGTATTTGAAATTCACTGCTCAGCTGAGGGACCTTACATATTCCTCACGTATGAGGAACAGAGCTGAGGTAGTCATTCAAAAAAATCATGTTAAATACTATTATTGCACACAAATTGAGTCCATGCAACTTATTATGTGAATATGTTAAATATATTTCCTTCTGAACATATTTAAGCTTGCCATAACAAAGGGGTTGAATACTTATTAATTCAAGACATTTCAGCTTTCCATTTTTTATTAATTTGTGAAAATGCAGAAAACATAATTCTACTTTTACATTATGGGGTATTGTGTGTAGACCAGTGCAAAAAATATTCAGGCTGTAACACATCAAAATGCGTAAAAAGTAATTGATAGTATTCAGATGACTGCTCTCCCGGTCCAGGTTACCCTATATCTCCTGATGAATGGACACACCAGAATACACACCTTTTTGTGATGGTTTTAAATTAAAATGGTCAACAAGAAACTAAAATAGCTTATTTCCAAAGAGCAATTTTTCAAGCAAGAATTTTGCTAAGAATGTCTGGGACTGGTCTGAGTGAGAGGCCTAAATTGGGAGGGAACTGTAACCTGAAAACTAGTGGTTATTGGCCGAGAGGTTTGGAACTCTGTTGTTGGTCTATTAACTTATATCGAGCAGTGATCTTGCCAAGCAGGCCAAACTTCCATCCCATCAAAACAAGCTGAATGTTAAGTGGCCTTAACAGATCTTACACTAAAATGGCATTATCATAATTTTCACAATATTATTCCAACCTCAGTGTGGAAATATACACTGCTCAAAAAAATAAAGGGAACACAATGTAACTCCAAGTCAATCACACTTCTGTGAAATCAAACTGTCCACTTAGGAAGCAACACTGTTGTGCAAATGGTTTAGACAATAGGTGGAAATTATAGGCAATTAGCAAGACACCCCCAATAAAGGAGATGTTCTGCAGGTAGTGACCACAGACCACTTCTCAGTTCCTATGCTTCCTGGCTGATGTTTTGGTCACTTTTGAATGCTGGCGGTGCTTTCACTCTAGTGGTAGCATGAGACGGAGTCTACAACCCACACAAGTGGCTCAGGTAGTGCAGCTCATCCAGGATGGCACATCAATGCAAGCTGTGGCAAGAAGGTTTGCTGTGTCTGTCAGCGTAGTGTGCAGAGTATGGAGGCGCTACCAGGAGACAGGCCAGTACATCAGGAGACGTGGAGGAGGCCGTAGGAGGGAAACAACCCAGCAGCAGGACCGCTGCCTCCGCCTTTGTGCAAGGAGGAGCAGGAGGAGCACTGCCAGAGCCCTGCAAAATGACCTCCAGCAGGCTACAAATGTGCATGTGTCTGCTCAGACGGTCAGAAACAGACTCCATGAGGGTGGTATGAGGGCCCGACGTCCACAGGTGGGGGTTGTGCTTACAGCCCAACACCGTGCAGGACGTTTGGCATTTGCAAGAGAACACCAAGATTGGCAAATTTGCCACTGGCGCCCTGTGCTCTTCAGATGAAAGCAGGTTCACACTGAGCACATGTGACAGATGTGACAGAGTCTGGAGACGCCGTGGAGAACGTTCTGCTGCCTGCAACATCCTCCAGCATGACCGGTTTGGCGGTGGGTCAGTCATGGTGTGAGGTGGCATTTCTTTGGGGGGCAGCACAGCCCTCCACGTGCTCGCCAGAGGTAGCCTGACTGCCATTAGGTACCGAGATGAGATCCTCAGACCCCTTGTGAGACCATATGCTGGTGTGGTTGGCCCTGGGTTCCTCCTAATGCAAGACAATGCTAGACCTCATGTGGCTGGAGTGTGTCAGCAGTTCCTGCAAGAGGAAGGCATTGATGCTATGGACTGGCCCGCCCGTTCCCCAGACCTGAATCCAATTGAGCACATCTGGGACATCATGTCTCGCTCCATCCACCACAGACTGTCCAGGAGTTGGCGGATGCTTTAGTCCAGGTCTGGGAGTAGATCCCTCAGGGTACCATCCACAACCTCATCAGGAGCATGCCCAGGCATTGTAGGGAGGTCATACAGGCACGTGGAGGCCACACACACTACTGAGCCTCATTTTGACTTGTTTAAGGAAATTACATCAAAGTTGGATCAGCCTGTAGTGTGGTTTTCCACTTTAATTTTGAGTGTGACTCCAAATCCAGACCTCCATGGGTTGATAAATTTGATTTCCATTGATCATTTTTGTGTGATTTTGTTGTCAGCACATTCAACTATGTAAAGAAAAAAGTATTTAATAAGAATATTTCATTCATTCAGATCTAGGATGTGTTATTTTAGTGTTCCCTTTATTTTTTTGAGCAGTGTATATAAAAATAAGAAAATCATGTTTGGACTGCACTGGGCCTTTAAGCTAGTATCAAGGAAGCATCATGCAAATGCGGCCCTTGAAGACTAGAGCTGCTCATCCCCAATTCCAGGTGGAATTGTCACGTTATTGGTAACAGCATACAATCCTCTTAGATCTAGGGATGCATAGGGTGTAGGAGCAAGGGTTTGATTTTGGAACCATGGATTAAATGGGACATCTCTAAAGACAGTCAATTCCTTGGAGTCTCACCTGCACCTCATTGTTCTTCTGTCTGATGCCTTCCTCCTTGTCCCTGATGTCCTGCTCCAGAGTGTACTTCTCCCTACACCACACACACACACACACACACACACACACACACACACACACACACACACACACACACACACACACACATGGCGAGAGGGATGGCGAGAGGGAGTAAGAGAGGGGAAATGGAGGGTAGAGGGAATAAGAAGGGAGAGAGAGAGAAGAGGAAGACAAGGGAGAGGGGTAAAGGGATAAGAAGGGTAGGGATATGTGAGGAAGTGTAGATAAATAATGGGATAATGAGAGGGGGTAGAAAATGAGGGAGGATAAGAGGTAAGGAAAGGGAAACGAGTGTGTCAAGGAGGTCAGTTCTGCTCAGAAGGACAGAGAGCTCAGTAAGAGAAAGGAAGAGAGGCGGGAACCTCAAGCAGAGAGAGAGAGAGCCTCCACAGTGAACTGAATCAGCCCTACTGCCAGAGGTCATTATGAGGTGCAGACAGTGGTGTTACCACTCTAGACTACCACAAGG
Organism: Oncorhynchus mykiss; assembly: GCF_013265735.2. NCBI lineage: Eukaryota > Metazoa > Chordata > Actinopteri > Salmoniformes > Salmonidae > Oncorhynchus > Oncorhynchus mykiss. The sequence continues at coordinate 517,378 of NC_048592.1, forward strand.
TGGCAGTGTTCACCATGTAAACAGTAACATCAAAGGTGAGGCTTGAAATCTGAGAAGTATTTCGTTCCTTCCTTGGCATAGGTAATAAATAAACAATACGTCATGATAGACAACAGGAAATACATTTTAGAAATCTAGTATTGTACAACGGGAATCATAGAATGGTACTAATACAACACAACACACACAGAGCAGCTAGCTACTCACTCTGCGTATGTGAGCTAATACCGCGAGTTCCGGTCCAACTCCAGCCATAAGCCCAGTGTATCTCTGAGAGACGGGAGGTATAGAGAAAGGTTGAAGACATAGCAGTCAGGGCTAAATAACAAAAGCAAAGGTTGAAGGCAGAAAACTAAATAGGCCAAAATAATATACAGCCGACTGCAGGTATGAATCTCAGACAATAATTCAAGGCAAAGCATCAATTCCCAAATATGATCAGTGGAGGCAGCAGGCCTATAAACATGACAGATAGAGTTGGCTAAAGCACAAATGGGCAAGTAAAGGTTTTTGAGAGAGTTTTAAATACAGTACAGTAATGCTACAGAAAGGAGGAGCTGGGCAGATGGTACAGAGTGAGGGATGAGGACAAGAAAGGGGAGAGGGGTTGGGGAGAAGGGGTAACTCACAGGAATAGCGTCAGGGCCAGCCCACCCATTAAACAGGATTAGGCGACCACCTAGTGTGGCAGATTGATGAGGGCGGTATTTTCTGAGCTAAACTGACCAAGCACACTTCCAACAGCAGATAACACCTTATACAATTCTGCCCAAAAACGATGAAAACTTTTCTCACTCAGTCGCATATGGGCTATTTAGGTGAGCGCTGCCAAGGATAAGCAGTGACCACTTTGCCAAAATCAAGGCTGACAAAATATGAATCTTGTCCATGCCCAACTTGCCTCTCCTGGGTGCTGTGAAAAGAAGCAGGGCTGTGGTGCTCCACCAAGGCTCAATTCATCTAACATACATCATGTAGCCTACAGTAGAAAGAGTAGTAGCCTACAGTAGCCTACAGGCTTGAGACAATATTAATGACAATGTTATAAGGGGGGGGGGGGCTAGGGTTAATCTGTCATATCTGGAGTATTTCTCCTGTCTTATGCGGTGTCCTGTGTGAATTTAAGTATGCTCTCTCTAATTCTTTCTTTCTCTCTCTCGGAGGACCTGAGCCCGAGGACCATGCCTCAGGACTATCTGGCCTGATGACTCCTTGCTGTCCCCAGTCCACCTGGCTGTGCTGCTTCTCCAGTTTCAACTGTTCTGCCTGCGGCCGTGGAACCCTCAGCTGTTCACCGGACGTGCTACCTGTCCCAGACCTGCTGTTTTCAACTCTCTAGAGATGGCAGGAGCGGTAGAGATACTCTGAATGATCGGCTATGAAAAGCCAACTGACATTTACTCCTGAGGTGCTGACTTGTTGCACCCTCGACAACCACTGTGATTAATATTATTTGACCCTGCTGGTCATCTATGAACATCTTGGCCATGTTCTGTTATAATCTCCACCTGGCACAGCCAGAAGAGGACTGGTCACCCCTCATAGCCTGGTTCCTCTCTAGGTTTCTTCCTAGGTTCTGGCCTTTCTAGGGAGTTTTTCCTAGCCACCGTGCTTCTACACCTGCATTGCTTGCTATTTGTAGTTTTAGGCTGGGTTTCTATACAGCACTTTGAGATATCAGCTGATGTAAATAAAATAAATCAATTTGATTTGGGGGGCGGCAGGTAGCCTAGTGGTTAGAGCGTTGGGCCAGTAACCGAAAGGTTGCTGGATTGAATCCCAGAGCTGACAAGGTAAAAATCTGTCGTTCTGCCCCTGAACAAGGCAGTTAACCCACTGCTCCTAGGCAATCATTGTAAATAAGAATTTGTTCTTAATTAAAATAATTTGTTCTTGTTAAATAAAAAAAGTTATGACAAACTTGGGTCTCCAATGAAATAGCCTAAATGGCGCCCCTATCAAATAAAAATGCGCTACGATTTGAATATGACATGTTAACAAACACCATATCCTTAAAACATGACAGGTCAAAATAAAATGGACAATATGGAATGACTGCTGTCCGGCAGTTTCACTCCGTGGGCTAAATTAAAACATAAATCAGTTGTAGGACTTTCGTTTGACAAGCTGATCATAGCGAAGAAAATACTTCTGCATTTCCGGCTGTATAAACACATTGATTCTCATTGCAAATAAGCTCAAAATAACTCCAGATAAACTTGGGTAGCTGATACACAGACCTTAAATAGCCAAATGACATCTTAAGCTTTGGTTTTTACAAAGGTAAAAACATTCATAAAATTGCATTGTGGGCCGACACTGTAGGCCCTCTATTCTAGTTTTGCTGGGATTTTTTTGTCTCGCCTAGGACGGCAGAACGACCAGGACCGGGCCTGGGTAGTGGTGGCGGTCCTTTTGGACGGGGGGGTGATCATGTCAGGAGTAAGAGTCTGAGGAGGGGAGAGTGGTGAGGATATGGAGCTAAAGATGAGGGAGTGACTTACAGGCACAGGGGTGGTGGTCCTCTCAGATGGGGGTATAATTTCTGGAGTGAGGGTCTGGGGAGGATTGTGGGCCGACACTGTCCAGTCCATTGGTGACCGTCTGCTGGATCAGCCACATGGCCAGAGAGAACTGTTCTCTAGACAGCTTTCCTGTCTGCTTGGTGTCAGCCAGGCCCCTAGGAACAAGGTTAATTACGTTACTGCCCTCTAGACAGATTCCCTATTGGCTTGGTGTCAGCCAGGACCCTGGAAACCAATATTAATTACATTACATGACATTGTAATCAAGTTAACAGGTACTGTGTACAGAGCAGGTTAAACACAGTGGCTTACAGGGCTGAAGCCCATAGGGGGCCCCAAGGGGCAAAAATAATGATATATATACAGTGCCTTGCGAAAGTATTCGGCCCCCTTGAACTTTGCGACCTTTTGCCACATTTCAGGCTTCAAACATAAAGATATAAAACTGCATTTTTTTGTGAAGAATCAACAACAACTGGGACACAATCATGAAGTGGAACGACATTTATTGGATATTTCAAACTTTTTTAACAAATCAAAAACTGAAAAATTGGGCGTGCAAAATTATTCAGCCCCCTTAAGTTAATACTTTGTAGCGCCACCTTTTGCTGCGATTACAGCTCCATCAGGTTTTCTTCCAGAATGGTCCTGTATTTGGCTCCATCCATCTTCCCATCAATTTTAACCATCTTCCCTGTCCCTGCTGAAGAAAAGCAGGCCCAAACCATGATGCTGCCACCACCATGTTTGACAGTGGGGATGGTGTGTTCAGGGTGATGAGCTGTGTTGCTTTTACGCCAAACATAACGTTTTGCATTGTTGCCAAAAAGTTCAATTTTGGTTTCATCTGACCAGAGCACCTTCTTCCACTTGTTTGGTGTGTCTCCCAGGTGGCTTGTGGCAAACTTTAAACTACACTTTTTATGGATATCTTTAAGAAATGGCTTTCTTCTTGCCACTCTTCCATAAAGGCCAGATTTGTGCAATATACGACTGATTGTTGTCCTATGGACAGAGTCTCCCACCTCAGCTGTAGATCTCTGCAGTTCATCCAGAGTGATCATGGGCCTCTTGGCTGCATCTCTGATCAGTCTTCTCCTTGTATGAGCTGAAAGTTTAGAGGGACGGCCAGGTCTTGGTAGATTTGCAGTGGTCTGATACTCCTTCCATTTCAATATTATCGCTTGCACAGTGCTCCTTGGGATGTTTAAAGCTTGGGAAATCTTTTTGTATCCAAATCCGGCTTTAAACTTCTTCACAACAGTATCTCGGACCTGCCTGGTGTGTTCCTTGTTCTTCATGATGCTCTCTGCGCTTTTAACGGACCTCTGAGACTATCACAGTGCAGGTGCATTTATACGGAGACTTGATTACACACAGGTGGATTGTATTTATCATCATTAGTCATTTAGGTCAACATTGGATCATTCAGAGATCCTCACTGAACTTCTGGAGAGAGTTTGCTGCACTGAAAGTAAAGGGGCTGAATAATTTTGCACGCCCAATTTTTCAGTTTTTGATTTGTTAAAAAAGTTTGAAATATCCAATAAATGTCGTTCCACTTCATGATTGTGTCCCACTTGTTGTTGATTCTTCACAAAAAAATACAGTTTTATATCTTTATGTTTGAAATGTGGCAAAAGGTCGCAAAGTTCAAGGGGGCCGAATACTTTCGCAAGGCACTGTATATATATATATATATAGTGCCTTCGGAAAGATATATATAAAACATTTTCAGACCCATTGATTTTTTACACATTTTGTTACTGTCACGTTCATTGTACGGAGGAGACCAAAGCGCAGCGTGATTAGAATACATGCTTTTTAATGAATGACGAAGAACACTTAACAAACTATATAAAACAACAAACCGAACGTGAAGCTATATAATACTAGTGCAGACAACTAGACATAGACATAGACAATAACCCACGAAATACCCAAAGAAGATGGCTGCCTAAATATGGTTCCCAATTAGAGACAACGATAAACAACTGCCTCTAATTGAGAACCAATCTAGGCAACCATAGACATACATAAACACCTAGATAGTAAACGACCCAATAAACCTACAAAACCCCTAGACAGTACAAAAACACATACATCACCCATGTCACACCCTGACCTAACCAAAACAATAAAGAAAACAAAGAATACTAAGGTCAGGGTGTGACAAATACACTGAAAACAAACTTAAAGATACCAAAAACAACAATTTAGTAAAATCAACGTGGCTTTCCATGGTACTGATTTCTGTGTGTGTGTGTGTGTGTGTGTGTGTGTGTGTGTGTGTGTGTGTGTGTGTGTGTGTGTGTGTGTGTGTGTGTGTGTGTGTGTGTGTACACTCAAGTAAAAATAATAATACGTTGACTCACCCTACTAGTAGACTAGTTAAACGCCAATGCCATCCTCTCTTTCATGTTGGCAAAACGGTCTATGGCTCAGTCATAGAGTACGCTATTAGTTTTTGTTGTCATAAACTACCTAGCTAAAATGCTTGCTAGCCTAACTTCTTTGCATGAGCAACAATGAACCAGCTAAGTTAGCTAGCTAGTTAACGTGAACCTACTCGGCTACATCTAGGCTACATAGTCAACTTCAATCATCTCAGGCAATACAATATATGATGAGAATCACCTTCATAATCAATGGCCAGTACAAAGAATTAAGTCAAAACCACAAGTCCAAATTCCCAACGCTATCCATGGCATAGGAAAGGATTGATTTAGCAAGGTAGCTACTGCAGGACATTAACACAAGCAGACCAGAAACAGACACATTTTTCTGACAATGATGATGTGTTGCTTAAGATGTGATTTGATTGGTGGAAGCCAAATTCAAACCAGCCATACTTTTTTTTACCACCTTTTTCTCCCCAATTTGTTGATTACAATCTTGTCTCATCGATGCAACTCCCCAACTGGCTCGATAGAGCTTCTTAACACCTGCTCGCTTAACCGGAAAGCCAGCTGCACCAGTGTCAGAGGAAATACTGTTCAACTGTCTGCCGAAGTCAGCCTTAAGGCGCCCGGCGCACCACAAGGAGTCGCTAGAGTGCAATGAGCCCAGTAAAGCCCCCCGGCCAAACCCTCTCCTAAAAAAATGGTCAAATTGTTCCCAATTGTGCACCGCACAATGGGAATCCCGGTCACGGCCGGTTATGACACAGCCGAACCCCAGGCTGTAGTGACGCCGAAACACTGCGATGCAGTGCCTTGGACCGCCACTCAGGAGGACCATGTCATACTTTTTTGTTCCAGACAGCTTCAGATAAATGGGCTACACATACTGAGACAGAGGGGTGCTGTCTCCCTCACTCGGATGATTTCTTAGGTGAGATTTTGCCACTTGCGAATTGACAGACAGTTATGAAGACACAGAGAGACTAAATATAAATAATAATAATTTATTTTTTGGGGTCAAATATTTGTGGAAGCCTGGTTTCCCTTGACATACACGCCAATGGCCAGGAGTTTCCTGTTTGCGATTCATGATGAAATGGAGATGTGTGGAAATATTAGCGGGAAGACATTTCATTCGGTGTCATCATGTCAATACGATTTTTTTTTTAAACATTTTAATATGCCTATCATATTCAAATAACCAATGAAATACATTTATATTAATCATTTTAAAAAGCTTCAATTATTTACCTGTGAATAAAGTAATGAAATGAATATGAAATAAACTATTTAACCATTTAATAACCAGACCGTCATACAAACTAGGCAACATTTTTGATGCACAACTAAACGTGTTGCTCTATGCTGTCAACATGCCTACAAGCAAGCCAGTCTTGGCGGCCGAAGCGGCACGTGGCAAGTTGCTGCTGTATACTCTACATGGGCAGTCATGGACTTCAATGGGAGAAGGGTGGCGGGCGGCAAAACACAAGCAAGCGGTTCATGGTGCTGGCTCCCGTGAGAGGCTTGGCACTCGAGATGAAACAAGCTGAGGTCTTGAGTGGCTGCCACGCATGGTTGACCAATGAGCAGAGTTAATCTTGTCAACCAATCAACAATGTTTTAATGACAATATCAAATCAAATGTTAGTCATCACATGCACAGAATACAATAAACCTTACCGATAAATACTTACTCACAAGCCCTTAACCAACAATGCAGTTCTAAGAAAACTGATCTGTTTCACCTGCCTTTGTCCTTTGTCCTTGTCTCCACCCCCCTCCAGGTGTTGCCCATCTTCCTCTTTATCTCATACCTGTGTTCTCGGTTTGTCTTTTGCCAGTTCGTTTTGTTTCGTCAAGCCTACGGCGTTTTCCCCATGCTCCTGTCTTTCTCTAGTTCCTGTTTTCTAGCTTTCCCAGTTTTGACCATTCTGCCTGCCCTGACCCTGAGCCTGCCTGTCGTTCTGCACCTTCTCACACCACTCTGGATTACTGATATCTGCCTGCCCTGACCCTGAGACCGACTGCTGTTCTGTACGTTTCTGACTCTGCTCTGGATTACTGACTGCCCTTGACATGTCGTTGCCTGCCCCCCAGTTATTGTAATAAGCTTTTGTTACTTTGAAACTGTATGCATCTGGGTCTTCTCCTGATGCGTGATAGTACGAACTGGCCATGACAGACCCAGCAGACTCGGACCAGCTCCACAACACTGTCTCCTCCCAAGGAGCCACTATTGGAAGACACAAGGAGTTGCTTTGTGGGCTTATGGAAGGGTTCCAGTCCTTGGCCGAACGCCATGACTGTGCATTGAACATATTGCTGGGAAAATTCTGTGCGTTGTCTGTCAGGCAGCCTTCCACGACAGTAACCTCCCAGCCCTTAGAAACCCAGCTGTTAGCAGCACGGCTTCCCTAGCCACCCTGGTTTCTCAAGAACCCCACTTACCTCCCCGGAATGGTTTGCTGGCAAGTCGGGAACCTTGTGCAGTGTTCTCGCATCATCGAGCTGCAGCCCGCTTCCTTCCCCTTGGACCGCACAAAGATAGCGTGCCTGAACACGCTGATGTCCGGGAGGGCTCTAACCTGGTTTACGGCCATGTGGGAACAACAGTTGGCCATATGCTTCAGTCTGGAGGAGTTCGTGGCAGAGGTGAAGAAGGTTTTTGATTCTCCATTGTCCAGGAGAGAGGCTGCCCAGAAGTTACTCTAGCTTCGGCAAGACTCCCGCAGACTAAGCTGTGAATTTCCACACGTTGGCAGCTGAGAGTGCCTGGAACCCAGAAGCGGTGTTCGATATATTCCTGCACAGATTATCGGAGGAAGTAAATGACGAATTAGCATCCCGGGAACTATCAACAGATCTTGACTCACTCTTTGCCTTGACCATTTGGATCGATGGGCGGCTACGGGAATGTAGGAAGGAGAAGAGGTCCGACTCCACTCGCCCACCCAAGGATTCCATCTTGCCTCCGAGGCATCCCGGAAGTCCCCGACGTCTCCGTTGTCGAGAGGACACGAGGCTACCCGAGTTCTCCCGAGAGTCTCCGAAGTCTGCCGATTCACCTCTTCCCGAGCCAATGCAACTTGGCAGAGCTAGACTGTCACCAGCATAACGTCTACACCGGATTCACACAAAGAGTTGCCTGTATTGCGGGACTACTGGTCATTTCGTGTCCTTCTCCAGGCTCACCGGTAGGGGTGAGTACTCTGGAGGGCCATGCGAAGAACTTTTCCTCTCCCCTTACTCACACCCCTTTCCATGCGATCCTGCTGTTGGGGAACCAGTCAAAATCTCTCTGGGTACTCATTGACTCTGGGGCAGATGAGTGTTTTTTGGATGGTACCCTGGTGTCAGTGGTGGACTGGTTTTCCAAAGCCGCCCATTTCATTCCTCTCCCCAAGCTCCAGGGTCCTCAGTTCTCGTCCCGGTTCTGGAAAGCGTTCTGCACACTTATTGGGTTGTTGGCCAGCCTGTCCTCTGGGTTCCACCTCAGTCCAACGGCCAGTCAGAGTGAGCAAATCCAGACCTGTAGACAACTCTTCGCTGCCTTTTCTCCGCCAACCCCACCACCTGGAGCCAGTAACATGGGTTGAATACGCCCGCAACACCCTCCCCTGCTCTGCCACCGCAGCTCTCACCTTTCGAGTGTTCCCTGGGTTATCAGCCCACGCTCTTCCCGGAGCAAGAGGAACATTTGTCTGCCACTGTCGTTTGCTTTCCCCATCTCTAAAATCATTCGCCCCTCTGCTGTTCGTCTTCTGTTGCCACGTACCCTCCGTATACATCCCACTTTTCATGTGTCTAGGATTAAACTCACACCCCGTGACTTTTTCCACAGTCTGAATTTAACATTTATTAAATTGAGATTTATTGTCATTGGCCTACATACAGGTACAATACCCCATTATGTCAAAATGGAAATATGTTTTTCTACTTTATTTCAAATGAACACAAAATTAGAATCTGTAATATCTTGAGTGAATAAGAATTCAACCCCTTTGTTTTGGCAAGCCTAAATAAGTTCAGGAGTGAAAATGTGCTTAAGTCACATAATAAGGTGCATGGACTCACTCTCGTGGATGGCACCTTTCTGATTGCGGAAGACATTTCAGTTTAAGGCAATCAGTTATACAACTGATTAGGTATTCCCCTTTCCCTTTCCTCTGTGAGCAATAATAGTGTTTAACATCATTTTTTAATGACTACTTCATCTCTGTACCCCAAACATACAATTGTCTGTAAGTTCCCCCAGCAGTGGTGTAAAGTACTTAAGTAAAAAATTATTGAAAGTACTACTTAAGTAGTTTTGGGGGGTATCTGTACTTTACTATTTATATGTTTTGACAACTTTTACTTTTACTCCACTACATTCCTCAAGAAAATAATGTACTTTCTACTCCAAACATTTTCCTTGACACCCAAAAGTACCCTACTGCATCAGATCTGGTGGACTCACTAAACACAAATGGTTTGTTTATAATCAATGTCTAAGTGTTGGAGTATGCCCCTGGCTATCCGTAAAATAAAAATTCAAACAAGAAAATGGTTTGGAGCCATATAGTTTGCTTATTATACGGTATTTGAAATGATTTATACTTTTACTTTTGATACTTAAGTATATATTAGCAATTACATGTACTTTTGATACTTAAGTATATTTATAACCAAATACTTTCACTTTTACCTCAATAGAAATTGACTCAAGTATCTTTACTTTTACTCAAGTATGACAATTGGGTACTTTTTCCACCACTGTCCCTCAGTCGCGCAGTGAATTTCAAACACAGATTCAACCACAAAGACCAGGGAGGTTTTCCAATGCTTCGCAAAGAAGGGGACCTATTGGTAGATGGGTATAAAAAAAGCCAGATATTGAATATCCCTTTCAGCATGGGGAAGTTATTAGATACAAAGATACAGGTGTCCTTCCTGACTAATTTGCCAGAGTGGAAGGAAACCACTCAGGGATTTCACCATGAGACCAATGGTGACTTTAAAAAAGTTACAGAGTTGAATGGCTGTGATAAGAGAAAACTGATGATGAATCAACAACATTGTACTTACTCCACAATATTTACCTAATTGACAGAGTGATAAGAAGGAAAAATGTACAGAATAAAATAAAATAAAAAACATGCATCTTATTTGCAACATGGCACTAATGTAATATTGGTAAAGCAATTAACTTTTTGTCCTGAATACGAAGTGTTTTCTTGGGGAAAATCCAACACAACACATTACTGAGTACTACTCTCCATATTTTCAAGCATAGTGGTGGCAGCATTATGTTATGGGTGTGCTTGTAATCGTTAAAGACTGGGGAGTTTTTCAGAATGAAAGAGAAACCGAATGGGGGGGTGGGGTGAAGAAAATTCCAGAAGAAAACCTGGTTCAGTCAGCTTTTCTCCAGACACTGGGAGGTTAATACACCTTTCAGCAAAAGAAGATAACCGAAAACACAAGGCCAAATCTATGTGGGAATTGCTTACCAAGAAGACAGTGAATGTTCCCGAGTGACCGAGTTACAGTTTTAACTTAAAATCTACTTGGAAATCTATGGCATGATCTGAAAATGGTTGTCTAGAAATGATATACAACAAATTTGACAGAGCCTCAGAAATTATGAATAGAAAAATTGGCAATCTAGGTAGTGGAATGCACATAGAGACTTACCCAAAAAGACTCACATCTGTAATCGGTGCCAAAGGTGCTTTTACAAAGTATTGACTCAGGGGTGTGAATACTTATGTAAAGATATTTCTGTATTTCATTTTCAATAAATTTGCTAAAATGTCTATGGATGAAAATACCCTCACATTGAAGCTGACCGTCTACACTTTAACCTCATATTCATTGTATCAGTCAATGACAATCATTCAATTAAGTCAATGTCAGCTGACATTTTTTAGATTGGTAAATTAGTCTAGCCAACTATCAAACTTGTAATAATCATGGTCGAATTACTGACCGGGGCCCAATTGATTTTGTTAGTTACTATCACTCAGATATAATTTAAAAATAGCATGTTTGTCTCTCCACCCCTTGGGAAAATGAGTAGAATTGCAGAAAATTTGAATTAAAACGGCAACATTTTGGCTATGCCCCACAGCAAATTGTGTAGAATTGCAGGAAATTAACTCTGTCAAGAGGGGGATGCTCAAATTGAGCAATTGTCAAAATGAGTAAGTTTTGCGTTTATTTAGCAGTACAAAACAGTAGTAGCTAAGGGAAATCCTGTTTATGTTGCGTAGTGAGTCACAAATAACCAATTAAAGGCATTATTTACAGTAACCACACATACAGTGAGGGAAAAAAAGTATTAGATCCCCTGCTGATTTTGTACGTTTGCCCACTGACAAAAACATTATCAGTCTATAATTTTAATTGTAGGTTTATTTGAACAGTGAGAGACAGAATAACAACAACAAAATCCAGAAAAACGCAAGTCAAAAATGTTATAAATTGATTTGCATTCTAATGAGGGAAATAAGTATTTGACCCCCTCTCAATCAGAAAGAGTTCTGGCTCCCAGGTGTCTTTTATACAGGTAACGAGCTGAGATTAGGAGCACACTCTTAACGGGAGTGTTCCTAATCTCAGCGTGTTACCTGTATAAAAGACACCTGTCCACAGAAGCAATCAATCAATCAGATTCCAAACTCTCCACCATGGCCAAGACCAAAGAGCTCTCCAAGGATGTCAGGGACAAGATTGTAGACCTACACAAGGCTGGAATGGGCTACAAGACCATTGCCAAGCAGCTTGGTGAGAAGGTGACAACAGTTGGTGCGATTATTTGCAAATGGAAGAAACACAAAAGAACTGTCAATCTCCCTCGGCCTTGGGCTCCATGCAAGATCTCACCTCGTGGAGTTGCAATGATCATGAGAACGGTGAGGAATCAGCCCAGATCTTGTCAATGATCTCAAGGCAGCTGGCACCATAGTCACCAAGAAAACAATTGGTAACACACTACGCCATGAAGGACTGAATTCCTGCAGCACCCGCAAGGTCCCCCTGCTCAAGAAAGCACATATACATGCCCGTCTGAAGTTTGCCAATGAACATCTGAATGATTCAGAGGACAACTGGGTGAAAGTGTTGTGGTCAGATGAGACCAAAATGGAGCTCTTTGGCATCAACTCAACTCGCCGTGTTTGGAGGAGGAGGAATGCTGCCTATGACCCCAAGAACATCATCCCCACCGTCAAACATGGAGGTGGAAACATTATGCTTTGGGGGTGTTCTTCTGCTAAGGGGACAGGACAACTTCACCGTATCAAAGGGACGATGGACGGGGCCATGTAGCATCAAATCTTGGGTGAGAACCTCCTTCCCTCAGCCAGGGCATTGAAAATGGGTCGTGGATGGGTATTCCAGCATGACAATGGCCCAAAACACACAGCCAAGGCGACATAGGAGTGGCTCAAGAAGAAGCATATTAAGGTCCCGGAGTGGCCTAGCCAGTCTCCAGACCTTAATCCCATAGAAAATCTTTGGAGGGAGCTGAAGGTTTGAGTTGCCAAACGTCAGCCTCGCAACCTTAATGATTTGGAGGAGATCTGCAAAGAGGAGTGGGACAAAATCCCTCCTGAGATGTGTGCAAACCTGGTGGCCAACTACAAGAAACATCTGACCTCTGTGATTGCCAACAAGCGTTTTGCCACCAAGTACTAAGTCATGTTTTGCAGAGGGGTCAAATACTTATTTCCCTCATTAAAATGCAAATCAATTTATAAAATTTTGGACATGCGTTTTTCTGGATTTTGTTGTTGTTATTCTGTCTCTCACTGTCACTGTCATCAGAAAACTCTACAATGTCTTCTTCAATGAAAATCTTTTTACCTAAATAAGGGATTTCCTCATCATCTGATTTATTTTCAGAGTCAGAGAGAGTCCGCATGGCACGATCGTCCTCCAGAACGTAGTCCATCACAACTTTTTCCAACTGACCTTTGTCGATAGTGCCTGATAAATTGAAGGCAGCAATGTTATTGAGAGCAGTAGCAACATATTTGCAGTTCTCCATGGCTAACGGTATATCTTTCGGAAAAAACTGCAGTAGAAAGGATTATATATGCATAACAAGCAGCTCATTTTACAGACACAAGATGCTATACCGCAGACCAATCTGAAACTCATCTCTCTGCATGTCTAGCCCACTCATTATCTCAGCCAATCATGGCTAGCGGGAAGGTTCCTGCCTTTTTCTTTGGCTAAACCAACTAGGCTCATAATTTAAGAACTTAATTTGTATTTACAGATGGAATAAAAGTTTGTTATTGAAAAAAACTGTTTTATGTTCAAACGGCTCTCCTGTGATGTCGTGACTTGCGACATATGCCTAGTTTCCTGAAAACGGGTCACCTATATCGGGACCTCCTTCAAGACTGTTGGAAAATCATTCCAGGTGAAGCTGATATAGAGAATGCTAAAAGTGTTCAAAGCTGTCATCAAGGCTACTTTGAAGAATCTAAAATCTAAACTATATTTTGATTTGTTTAACACTTTTTTGGTTACTACATGATTCCATGTGTGTTATTTCATAGTTTTGATGTCTTCACTGTTATTCTACAATGTAGAAATAGTAAAAATAAAGAAAAATCCTTGAATGAGTAGGTGTGTCCAAACTTTTGACTGGTACTGTATTTACGGAGAACAATTTCCGCTTTAGAAAAGGTAGTGTCCATTTATTTACATTAGTGTGTTGATTACTTACTGCTTTCTTCAGTGGAAATACAGAATATGTATTAAAATGCCAAATATACCAAAAGCTAACTCAAGCAGAGATTTACAACTATTTAACCCTGTTAGTCATTATTGAAGCATGCAAACTACAAAGATAATAAATATGTGACAACTAGATACAAATATTTGATTTAAAAAACTATTCGTACAAAAATCAAGAGTTGGCTATAAAATGAATATATTACAAACAAAGTGAGTGTGTGTAAGTGTTTGTGTGTGTGTATTATGGTGTGTATTATAATTTCCCATCATAAAAGTGTATCCCCATTCCCCAACTTTTAACAATACCCACAAAAATGTTTAATAAAAAAAAATATTTTTCTCAGATCTGGCAACCCTCATAAAATTCGACATAGCCTTGTATAAAATTCATTTGAAAGAAATTGTGTAATGTACATGAAAAAGTGGAGCCTTGTGTTAAATGCATTAAGAAGAAAATGGTGCAATCTAGGTACGACAAAATATGAAATGTGTTATGAAGAAAATCATGTAGGCCTACTGTTACCTACACGAAAAAACGGCCTTTCTGACTACAAGTGCACCAGTATCCCAAAGTATTAAGCGAAAACAAGCATAGAAAACAGTATTGGCATTAATAAATAAATAAATAAACATAACAAAAGGCAGTGTAGAACACCATTGCCCATCATGCATTGCTATAATAACTTTCAAAAAGATTGTTCTGAAGTTTACCTCACAAAAATGTAGTTTCCCATAAATGAAGTCACACAGAAATGCGTGTCTTTTCACATGAATTAAGCCACACAAAAATGCACGAAATCTGCTGAAATACTTTTTGTACATATTTGCACGAATTGAGTGTGATAGTGTTGGCCGAAGAGATGGTCAATAACTTCAAATTCGCATACATATCTCAGAGAAGTTGAAATGGTCTAACCACACGGACACAGTGGTGAAGAAGGCATGACAGCGATTCTTAAAAATCAGGATAATGCAGAAATTCGTCCTGTCCCCATTTGAACCATGTCCTGTTCTCCCAGCTTTGATCACTCAGACACGGGCAGCACAGAAGCATCATGGCAAAAACTGAAAGACTGGCCAATAGCTTCTATTTTCAGACCATCAGGCTGCTGATTAGCCACCACTGGTCTGCTACCCCCCCTCCTCTGCTACCCCCCCTACGGACACCCCCCTCCACCCCACCCCCTCAACGTTCACTTACCTTACCTGCTGCTCTCCATATGGATATCCCCCCACTGGACTTTTACTCTGCCCCCACCCCAACAACATTATTTTTTATTTATCTTGGTCACCACACCCCCTCACTGGTCATGCTGCTTCCCTTATGGTCACCCCCCCCCCCCCCCCTCCAACAGTCTTTATTCTGCCTCCACCCCAATGGCCATTTTTTTCATTAACCACTGCTGCAGTTGTTATGATGTATATAGTGCACTTTTTTAAATTGATATTTTCATTATTTGATTTAACTTAAGTCCTGCATGTTGGAGTTCCGATCCTAAGATGTTCACTGTACCCTGCAATCATACCTGCAACCCTGTACATGTGACTATTAAACACTCGGAATCTACAAGACAATGGGATAATGCAGGAATTATTTCTGAAAATGTATGAATTGTGGATGAAGATATATAAAGAACATATACTGTGAAAAAACAGCGCACAAAGCCAGTTGCATGGACACCTACAGCTTACCTTGCCAAACTGTTCTCCTCAGCTGCACATTTTGCAACAGATTTATTTTGCCAGAAAGCATGCTATTGGGCCAGCAGCCTATAAAATGCCCTTACGCATGTGTTCACGCACTGACTTCTCCTGGTCTCTCCAAGGTGCCAACTGACCAATAATCACATTTTGTAGGAGATATTCGATTCAATTGATCTGATGTAGCCTACCATATGAAAATATTTTCCACATAAGAATGTGTCCACAGACCCCAGTATCAACTGTATCATTGTAGTGAGTATGTCTGCCTCAAACAAAATGAACAGAATATGTGTGATTGATTTGATTCTATTTCAATATTAACTTCATGTGTCATTAGACGCTGTATTATGAATAGCAATATGGAATGTCCACGGTCGAATTGTGATAATGTTTCAATGCAACTAGCCTAACAGAAACTCTGTGACAGCATGTCCTGACAAGTATCTCAAACACAGATTTACACTGCCACCCCATGGCCTGCTCTCCTATACCAGGGCTTGTTCGTCCGTACAGACAGACAGAGGGATGAGAGAGGGTTTAGAAATGTCAGCACTTGGATATGTATATTAGCCCACTGTGTTGTTCACAATTAAATATATGTAGACAAGTTGGCTAGGCCTATTTTATGATTGAACAACCAATATTCACTGAAGAAAGGTATAGTGTATAAAAGCAAGGAAGTAGTCATTTAATAGATAGGCCTAGTCTCTCCTCAAGCAATTTTCATTATTTAGCATGTGGTAATGAGATTGAACAATTTATATTTCTTACTTTAGAAGAGAGGGACAATAATTACAAACGTTTATGTTGTCCTTCTTCTTTCTTATAATGGGTAGCTAGCTATTTGATCATTTTTACGAAAAACATTTGCCAAATGTACTAAAATGCGGAAACCAGTGACACATAAAACACGTTCTTGTATTTGTATCCATTTTATTGAAGTATTGCCCAAATTGATAATGAGAAACACAAAAAAATGACGATACTATTTAGATGACCCCAAACGACACCACTGCGTAAAGTTCGCTGAGTAAACTCAATGCTTATGTAAGCTACAGTACAGTACAAGTCTTGTGTAACTGCACTTCACAGGGAGGAAAGAGTTAAAGCGTTTCTCTCGAACCTCAGGCTTTCTGTGC
This sequence comes from Oncorhynchus mykiss, assembly GCF_013265735.2. Classification (NCBI taxonomy): domain Eukaryota; kingdom Metazoa; phylum Chordata; class Actinopteri; order Salmoniformes; family Salmonidae; genus Oncorhynchus; species Oncorhynchus mykiss. The sequence continues at coordinate 533,884 of NC_048592.1, forward strand.
ATGCGTAAATAAACTAGCCCGTTTTCATAAAATGTCTGAGAATTCCAATTTTCCTGTTCTCTCCAACTGTCAATAGCGCCGCACGCAGAGAAAACTGCCAGGCTATATTGCGTAGGCCTACTCATTAAAACGGATAGTGCGCGCGCTCCTCCTCAGAACTTTGATCTACTCCACACACACACCTTAATTAACCTATTCTCTGCAAAATAGGCCTACATGTCACAGAGAAGGCCTATTGTTTAATGTCGTAGTGGGTTTTAGAGTGGGGTTAGTACGTTTAAATTAACAGTTATGGCGAAATGGTCGGTTTTACTATTTTACCTCCTCCAAGGACTGGCTCATCTTATTACTGGACAGCAGCAGCCATCGCGTGAGCGAGTGGGGCCTTGGCGGCAGAGGATTCAGTGGAAGAATAACGGTCAGGTGTACAGTCTAATGAGCACCGGGTCAGAGTATCAACCACTGGCGCGCCCAAGGAGCCAGTCCACGGTATACGTGAGCACTAGGAGGGATGGCACCGGCCAGACGCAGCCTGGAACGCGGAAAGGCAGAGTGGCTCACATAAGATCTGGACGAGTGGAATCGAATTTAGGCGCAGAACATTTACGGGACCAAACCAACAATGTTCTAGATCCTGGATCTGTAGCTCTAGGACATGACAATGAGCAGTACGTGGTGCCCAATGCTCGGCGGCACTCAGGCGCCAGACAGCAACCTCCGGTTCCATACCGAGCGGGAGTGGCGGGGTCCCCTGGCGCACGGCGCTACTCTCCAGAGTACACATACCGAGTCAACGCATCAGTCCCCACGCTGCTCCCCGAGTTCTCCGGTAGCGGAATACCGAGGAGAAGAACGCCAGTCACTCAGGATGCTACCGGGGATGCTCGCTCGGGGGTTCATGCCTCTCCACCCCGGGGAAGCGAGGCAGTGCTTGTTCCGGGTGGAGAATACCAACAGATACGCGCTGAGCCGGAAGCATCTATCTCCAGGCAAACCGCACAAATGGAACATTCCAACTCAGGTTATGTCGTCCCCAATGCTCCTCCACTACCCAGACCCGATAACAGTGCTGAGACGTCGATCGAGGCAGCGAGTAACGGCGAGGACATGGTCTCGGACGACCCTAGGAACCCTTTTAAAAACCACCGGAATTCCGTTTTCTACAACATGTACCCCTCCAGAGGCAGAACTCCGGTAGTGCGCACGCGGCGTCCCCCGGTGCCATCTCCTGGCACTGGATACGGAACCAGATATTTCCAGAATGGTGAGTATGCTAATTGTCGCACGTGTAGAATTTTAAATGTTCCTTGTGCAATCATTATAAGCGATTATAAAGCCATATTTAATGCCTTATATCATTCCCAAGGGCTCCCAGACCTCGTCCCAGACCCGTATTCCATCCAGGCTGGTGCCTACATCCAGCGGATGCAGATGTACTCGCTGCGCTGTGCAGCTGAGGAGAACTGTTTGGCGAGGTAAGTTATAAGTGCCTATGCAACTGGCTTTGTGTGTAATTTATTTTATATTATATGTTATGTTTATCTCTTAATCCACAATACATACACTTTCAGAAAAAAATCAACATTATCCCATTGTCTCTTAAATTCCTGCTGTTATTTGTGGTTAATATAAATGATGCCTTCAGACTGGTAATTTGTGACTCAATAAGCAGCAAAGAGGATCTCACTTAGCTACTGTTGTTTTCTACAGCCAATACACGTCAAATGTACTAATTTTGATCTGATAGGATGACAGTTAATGACAGTTAATGTATCTTTCCATATGTGATCTCTCCCAGGTCAGCGAGCACAGCCAGGGACATAGACTACAGAGTACTGCTCCGCTTCCCCCAGAAGGTCAAGAACCAAGGCACAACTGACTTCCTTCCGGTCAAACCAAGACACCAGTGGGAATGGCACAGCTGTCACCAGTAAGTAAATCCAAGTAAATTGCATATAGGAAGTAGAAAGAACTAGCTCCATTTGTCTCAGGTCTCCCTCATTCCATAGGAATTAGTCACTCCTGACAGGCAATACAAGTTCTTGTGCTGTTAGGGGAATAACCTGTGTGTGAATGTAACAATCTGCTGCTGTATTTTTTGTGATATCTGTGATAGTTTTGTTTGTCTTGTGTAGTTTCTTAATCATTGTAGGTGTAAGCATGTATTCCTGAATATTCTTCAAAATCACCGTAGATATGACATTATATTTAACATTCATGGAAAATAAATACATGCGTTAGCTATGTTTCCATTAACTTTTACAATCATTTTTTGTCGACATTTAGAAAGTTGACAAACAGATACGACAATTGCCTGCTATGGTGCGTTTCCATTGAATTGTCTTGTGTCGAATAAAAACTGTTGGGCTTAATGGTGTCACACCCCAAAAAAAGTGTGTTGAATAAAGAAAAAAGTGTTTGGAGTATTTCCATTATCCACTTAGACTATTTGCGCATTAATTAATACATTCCCGAGATCCTGTAAGCCCTCCCACCTATCATGTCTCAGATAATCCGCAAAAGCCAACATGGAAAGAATGTAAGATTTGACAAATATTTGCCATATCCTAATCATTATCATGTGCCAACATATCGCCAGGGCCCGTACAATGGTGAAACCTACACAACTGTAAATCTGAAATAATTGGATGATGAAACTTGCATACAGCCAACCAGAAAAGCAAGGTGAAGCAGTTCAGGCATTCTCGAAGTCTTGACAAACCTTGTCCTGAAAAGAAACATTTTTATAGTGGACAAATAGATTTAGAAAGCAGTATGCATTTCAAATTAAATGTGGAGTGGAGCTTTAGAGTAATGTGATGACATCACATTCCCCGCGTACCTTCAAAATGATTCAGCAATCATTATTTATTTATTTTGTCGAATAAACCTGGGTCAATAGAAACCTGCCTAATGACTGCTAATGTTAGCAGTAGTATTTATACAAAACTTGTTAGCACATATACAAACCAGCCCATGGCTCAATATGATCTACCAGTCAACCATTATGCTAATGCCGGGATGGGCAAGTTTGATGGGGGTGGGAGCCACAAAATCCGAACTCATCATGTGGTGTCACAGTGGCTCACGGGTCTACGTACCCAAATCCATACCGACACATGCAATCAGAGCCAGTCCTAGCCTTTTGGGGGCCCTAAGTGAAGGAGTTTTCATGAAAACAGAGGAGAAAAAAGTGTCTCTGATAATCACATGCTGCTATTTATTGCTGACCAGCAGATGTCACTAATGTGCATTGTGAACAGATAATGAAGTTCAGAGTAATGACCAGTTTTTTCGTCACAATTTGGTGAAAGTGCCGGAGCCTTCAAAAAGCCTCACTTTCCCATCACTAGTGCTAACATTTTGTAGTCACATTTTCATTTACATACTTTCTTAGATTGTTTTGGAGAGTTTCATCTGCGTGTTTGGTGTGCTCTCACCTGTCTGAGTTTTTGAAGGGCCGTCTTTATACTTGACCATACAGTTTGCTAGAGGTCACACCTGCCATGCATGCCCTCTGTCCACCTCCATGCATCAGACTGGGTGAATTCTGAATAGTACGGCAGCACAATGTTTGAAGTTCACATTTTGGTTCTGATATTGGGGCCTAAGTTCCTCACAGAGTACGTGGCTGTGTGGATGGGGGGATCAAATTCCAAAGAAAGCTGTTGTCTTACTCCCCCAGCAGTCAGGGTTAAATTCCCACTTCCGCCTGTCCAACTTTCACTCCTTTTCATTCTCCTCCTGTTCTTAATATGTCTAAACAAAGCACAGAAAAAAAGGTGTAATTTCACCCCCAGGCCCTAAGATAAGTTGATCTAACATGGGCTTAAATCCATATTTCATTGAGCCCATGTTAAGTCTACTTATCTCAAGTTTGAATCAGGCCCCATGTGCTCAGTGTAACAAGGGTGGTTAAGCACAACTATTTTGTCCTGAAGACTGGCTGATTGGACTCGGGCGGTGTTTTGACAAGCAGGAGACCCAGTGTCTTCTTTAAAATGTTAATCAAAATATTGAATGAAAATCATCAATCAATATGTGTGTTATAAACCAATAGCATAAATGATTGAATGAGAGATACAGTCTGACAAAATATTTTGTTTTTGTTTTGATCCTGCCTTTTACATGAACTGAAACACCAAATAGTGTTTTCACAACACTTTCTTAAAAATAAGAAGACCCACTTTGGGTGTTTCAGAGTACATCCATTCTGTTTTGAAATACATTCTGCGTATCATAACAGTTACATTGGGTTTACATTCAAACACCCTCCAAACACCAGATTTCAGCTTAGGTGCACTACTTTTCATGGTTTTACTGCACAACGATGGTATATACGGTATGTAAAAACTCCCTCCTTTCTCCTGCCCTAGACACTACCACAGTATGGATGCCTTCAGTAACTATGATCTGCTGGAGGTCACAACAGGAAGGAAGGTGGCAGAGGGACACAAGGCCAGTTTTTGTCTGGAGGACACCGGCTGTGATGCTGGATTCAGACGCCGCTACGCATGCACAGCACATACACAGGTGAGTACTGCACTACAAACACAACATCATACCATTTTGTGAATCCACAATTGCAGCCCATACACAGGTACGTATGGTACGGGTACTGCACAAAGTGCTTAGGGCCCCTACTGATGTAACAAAAGGTGAATATGATCCACATTTTGCTCTAACTGTGTTTTGTGTTGAACAGGGGCTGAGTCCAGGATGTCATGATACATATGCTGCGAATATTGACTGTCAGTGGATCGACATCACTGATGTTCCTACAGGAAACTACGTCCTGAGGGTAACTACATTATATGATTATTGTGTCTGGATCGCATGTGACAAATAAAACATTTGATTTGATTTGTCTAAAGCTTACAACAGGAACTCTCTGTTTGGTAATGATTCACTTTAAATGCATTTTTTTTAGCCTAGTCCGATCTGTATGTGCTTTGGCCATCTCACAGAAGCAGTGTTGTTCACCCAAATCTTTATTTTCTTAGGTCACAGTCAACCCCAGTTATCATGTGCAAGAGTCAGACTATTCCAACAACGTGGTGAGATGTGATGTCACATACACAGGTACTCAGGTTCAAACACGGAACTGTCGGCTAACCAGGTAAGATTCTCTGTGATTGGCCAATGTAATCATATATTCTCTGTGATTGGCCATGATGTGATATATATCAAGGTCTCAGCCCTGCATAGTTTTTACCATCCCAAAGGGCATGTACAGTGCCTTGCGAAAATATTCGGCCCCAGGTCCGAGATACTGTTGTGAAGAAGTTTAAAGCCGGATTTGGATACAAAAAGATTTCCCAAGCTTTAAACATCCCAAGGAGCACTGTGCAAGCGATAATGTTGAAATGGAAGGAGTATCAGACCACTGCAAATCTACCAAGACCTGGCCGTCCCTCTAAACTTTCAGCTCATACAAGGAGAAGACTGATCAGAGATGCAGCCAAGAGGCCCATGATCACTCTGGATGAACTGCAGAGATCCACAGCTGAGGTGGGAGACTCTGTCCATAGGACAACAATCAGTCGTATATTGCACAAATCTGGCCTTTATGGAAGAGTGGCAAGAAGAAAGCCATTTCTTAAAGATATCCATAAAAAGTGTTGTTTAAAGTTTGCCACAAGCCACCTGGGAGACACACCAAACATGTGGAAGAAGGTGCTCTGGTCAGATGAAACCAAAATTGAACTTTTTGGCAGCAATGCAAACGCCACTTTACGCCAAAAAGCTGTGTTGCTTTTTGCCGTAAAAGCAACACAGCTCATCACCCTGAACACACCATCCCCACTGTCAAACATGGTGGTGGCAGCATCATGGTTTGGGCCTGCTTTTCTTCAGCAGGGACAGAGAAGATGGTTAAAATTGATGGGAAGATGGATGGAGCCAAATACAGGACCATTCTGGAAGAAAACCTGATGGAGTCTGCAAAAGACCTGAGACTGGGACGGAGATTTGTCTTCCAACAAGACAATAATCCAAAACATAAAGCAAAATCTACAATGGAATGGTTCAAAAATAAACATATCCAGCTGTTAGAATGGCCAAGTCAAAGTCCAGACCTGAATCCAATCGAGAATCTGTGGAAAGAACTGAAAACTGCTGTTCACAAATGCTCTCCATCCAACCTCACTGAGCTCGAGCTGTTTTGCAAGGAGGAATGGGAAAAAATTTCAGTCTCTCGATGTGCAAAACTGATAGAGACATACCCCAAGCGATTTACAGCTGTAATCGCAGCAAAATGTGGCGCTACAAAGTATTAACTTAAGGGGGCTGAATAATTTTGCACGCCCAATTTTTCAGTTTTTGATTTGTTAAAAAAGTTTGAAATATCCAATAAATGTCGTTCCACTTCATAATTGTGTCCCACTTGTTGTTGATTCTTCACAAAAAAATACAGTTTTATATCTTTATGTTTGAAGCCTGAAATGTGGCAAAAGGTCGCAAAGTTCAAGGGGGGCGAATACTTTCGCAAGGCACTGTAAGTGCAGAAAATGGAGTCTGAATGTCAAATATAGATGTTTTTCGTAATTGTAATAGCATTACAATTAGTATAATAGCATACAGTGCATCCGGAAAGTATTCAGACCCCTTGACTTTCTCCACATTTTTTTTTACATTACAGCATTATTCTAAAATGGATTAAATAGTTTTTTTTAATTCCTCATCAATCTACACACAATACCCCATAATGACAAAGCAAAAACAGGTTTTTAAACATTCTTGAAAATGTATTAAAAAGAAACAACTGAAATGTCATATTCACCTAAGTATTCAGACACTTTACTCTTTGTTTGTACTTTGTTGAAGCACCTTTGGCAGCAATGACAGCCTCAAGTCTTCTTGGGTATGACGCTACAAGCTTGACACACCTGTACTTGGGGAGTTTCTCCCATTCTTCTCTGCAGATCATCTCAAGCTCTGTCAGGTTGGATTGGGAGTGTCGCTGTACAGACCTGAAAGGTCTCTCCAGAAATTTAAATTGGGTTCAAGTCCAGGCTCTGGCTGGGCCACTCAAGGACATTCAGAGACTTGTCCTGAAGCGACTACTGTGTTGTCTTGGCTGTCTGCTTAGGGTCTTTGTCCTGTTGGAAGGTGAACCTTCGTTCCAGTCTGAGGTCCTGAGCACTATGGAGCAGGTTTTCATCAAGGATCTCTCTGTTCTTTGCTCCGTTCATCTTTCCCTTGATCCAGACTAGTCTCCCAGTCCCTGCCGATGAGAAGCATCCCCACAACATGATGCTGCCACCACCATGCTTCACAGTATGGATGGTGCCAGGGTTCCTCCAGACGTGACGATTGGCATTCAGGCCAAAGAGTTCAATCTTGGTTTTATCAGACCAGAGAATCTTGTTTCTCATGGTCTGAGAGTCCTTTGGGTGTGTAAGGTCCTGGGTGTCGTGAGGGTGAAATCAGGCGCAGGAAAGCAGATAGTTCAATAAAGTGCTCATTTTAACCACAGCCACCCCACTTTTGGGTGCTCAAACAAAATGCCCCAGACACAGGGAACGAAAACAGTCTAGCACTAAATACACAAACACTTTCGTCTGTAGCAAACACCAGGGTTACAATGATCAATCCCGCACAAAGAAACGGGCAGACCGCCGAGCGCCACCCGAACGGGAAGGGGACCCACCTTTGGTTGGAGTCGTGACAAGGTGCCTTTTGGAAAACTCAAAGCGGGCTGTCGTGCCTTTTACTGAGGAATGGCTTCCGTCTGGCCACTCTACCATAAAGGCCTGATTGGTGAGGCTGCAGCAGAGATGGTTGTCCTTCTGAAAGGTTTTCCCATCTCCACAGAGGAACTGAGTGACCATCAGCTCTGTCAGAGTGACCATCAGGTTCTTGGTCATCTCACTGACCAGTTCCAAACTTCTTCTATTTAAGAATGATGGAGACCATTGTGTTCTTGGGGACCTTCAATGTTGCAGAGATTTTTTGGTACCCCTTTCCCAGATCTGTGCCTCGACATGATCCTGTCTCGGAGCTCTACGGAATATTCCTTCGACCTCACGGCTTGGTTTTTGCTCTGACATGTATTGTCAACTGTGGGACCTTATATAGCAGGTGTGTGGCTTTCCAAATCATGTCCAATCAATTGAATTCACCACAGGTGGACTCGAATCAAGTTGTAGAAACATCTCAAGATTGATCAATGGAAACAAGATGCATCTGAGCTTAATCTAGAGTCTCATAGCAAAGGGTCTGAATACTAATTTAAATAAGGTATATGTTTTTTTTAAATACATTTAAATAAATAAATACATTTCTAAAAATCTGTTTTTTCTTTGTCATTATGGGGCATTGTGTGTAGATTGATGATGAACATTTTATTTGATAAATTTAAATGTAACCTAACAAAATGTAGAAAAAGGGAAGGGGTCTGAATACTTTCCAAATACACTGTAAATATGATTTGAGACACTAAATATTTCTTAATGTTCATCTCTCTCTTCCTATCTCCACAGGGGTTAAATCTTGCCTTGGAATGTAAGATTCTGAGGTATTTTCCTCTTGTCTCTTGAAGTACTGTAAACTACAACAATCTCAACCAGTTGTTGCAGTTGTAGATGGAGTCGTTTTAATAAAATTGTGCAGCATTCCCCTCGAAACTTAATGTGTTCCTTGGGTTATTTAGGGTGTTATATGTTTGGAAATCAGTTGTAAAAGAGGATTTTTTTTACCCAAAACTTTTGTAACATAGTCATTTACTGAGCATTATTACATGACAATGTATTTATATCGATATGACATTATCCGTTGAAGAAGAGGAATATTTTTGTATTATTTAGCATGATCTTGAAAATGGAATGGAAAAAGTACTGTGCTTGAATTAGACTATGCTTGAATAATATTATTTAGATTTTTTATATTTGATCTGCAGTTGTATAGTTAGATGCAGTTGAGTAACCACTTGGTGGCCATAATTAATACGTTGCAAATGCCTGACCTGTATGTGCTAAGTATTAATTAAATAATATATTTCCATTCACTTTGTAAGTGTGTATGCATGTGTGAGCGAATGAAGACATGTTTTATTTTAAATTGTAATGAAAAGTTGTTTATATGACGCTCAAACCTGTTAATATTCCAGTTGTTTTTGTTAATGTTGATACAATAAACATGGTGAAGAGTGAGAATATAAAAAATATGTTCACATCTGGCTATTCTTTTTGTCGCATGAAACATTGGGCACCTTTGTGTCCGTTAGATTTTTGTGGAAGGAATTGATCATAAATATACCAACTATATGTTACAAAAAGTGTGTAGGAGGGAAATGAGGTATGTTGTTATGCTGCTTTGTAAATACTGCAGTATGTATAGACTAAAATTGTCTCATTTTACCTGATGAATGGAGACTGGAAACCTTGGTACTGAGAAGGGTTGGGGGTCAATTCCAGACAATTTAGGAAGTACGCTGAAATTCCAATTCTCTACAAAGCATTTCAATAAGTAAAATATGCAATTGAAATTTGGCTTACTTTCTGAATTAACTGGAATTTAAATGGAATTTACCCCAACCTTGGTAATGATTGGAGATGAGTGTGTGCAGATTTTGGCTTGGCTGAAATACTAAGCCCTGAAGCTAAGAGAGAACCAAACACACAGAGAACCAAACAGTGCAAGCTGCTCTACTGTGGCAGTGTGATCTGTAGCGGTGTGTTTGCTGACAGGGCTCTGTGAAGACAGAGGCCAGAGGATGTGAAAGGGCCCTGCCTTGTCTACTAAAGCACCGCGCAATGCAGAGGGATGAATGAAGCCCTTTTCTCTCTCCACTTGTAAATACCAAGCACACCTTGACTTCTAGTAGCAGTCTCATGGCCTATATTGGGTTAAGAGGTAAAGGGTAGGGTAGGGATAAGGAGTAGAGGTCACATCTCTTAATGTTATTAAGGTTTTTGTACATTATTCCTGACACATTTTGACAGATAGGATATTTTTACAAGCCTTTTAGATCAAGTGTATTCTGAAATGAAAGAGTTGGTTATTTCACCATGTGCCAAACTTGTTATAACACATTTCGTAATTGAAAGAAATGTAACATTGAATAAATAACCCAATTTGGGAACAAAACATGCATATGTACTATTTAAAGTCACCATAGCAGACATAGACTCTGTTGTGAAAGAACAGTGAACATATAAAACGAACAGCAAATGAGCTGTTTTACACTGGACGCCTCTAAGGTGTGTCTGTGCCAGAATAGATTGTCTATGTTATTGAAATTGTCTGCCTGGAAAATCCCCCTCCTCTTTAGTCAACTACATTCCATCCCGTCTGTCTAGGAATTCCAGCCCAATATTTACAGACAGTCAGTGACAATCTGAATAAAAGCCAGTAGACTAGACTCAATAGAGCATCAAACATTGAACATTTAAACGGTTTGAACAAGAACATTAGATGCTCAGTGCTTGGTTTCTTACACATCTACTGGCAGCGAGGTCTTCTAGAAAGGGCCTGTGCCTTTTTGGATAGGCCTGTCATTTCAAACATGCCATGTTGAAGAGAAGACAGTGTCTGTTTGCTCAGCTGTGAGCCATGCAGCATGAAGAAGAATGCTAGCACCCAGCTCAGACATCTGAGAGGTTCTCCTGGCTAGGGTTTTCAAGGGGAACTAAAGTACATGGAGATGGTTGGCAGCCTCTGCTTAACATCCCTCAGACAATCACATCAACCCAGCTATTGTTGGTGCAACTTGGCAGGAAGGAAAAATCCTTTAATGTGTATCCCAAATGGTACCCAATTCCCTATACAGGCCTACTGCACTACTTTTGATGAGGGCCCATGAGGGTCTGGTCAAAAGTAATGTACTATATAGTGCACAGGAAGCAAGTTGTGACACATACTCCATATTGGGAGAACATACAGGTGAAATAGACAGAGAGTAGAACATTGACAAGCTCAAAGAAGCTAACACAGGTCCCTGAGCTTTCTGCTTGTTCTTCTGTAGTGTAGTTAGTAACTGTTGCTGTTGCTTAACAAACTCCAATGAGGAACAGCCCGTTACTTAGCTAACTGGCAGCTAAATATTTCAGATTAATTTGCTAGCTATGAACCATGCTGCTGATCCACAAAAATGCTCTGGCAAACACAGACGTTCCCTCCACTGCGTCTGTGTGGAATCGGTGTTAAGGGTTGGCTGGATATTTGCAGGTCAGATTTGACAAAAAATGGGCAATGTGAGCAAGGGGCAGGGGCAGGATGCAGTTGTATAGACACAGAGTGCTCCTGGTCTGCGATGTCCTGCAATGTGCTATTCATGCCTGGAGCCGGGTCCAGGGCTGGCCTCCCGAGGCAGGTTGGTTTAGGCACTGAGCAGAGAAATTCCACAGCTACTCTGTCATCTCATTGAGATGAGGAATAGAGCCGAGTTCAGCCATAATATACATCAGGGCTATGGGCCGGTATCCTACAGCGATGTTGTACAACTGGCAGGCAGGCAGGGACATGCAGACATCCCCACTAACATACAGAATTAAATAAACACTAGCTCAGAAGACTTACTAAACCGTGAGACGACATGTCACACACACACTCGCATGCCTCATCCACCTCTGAGTAAAGTCATGTGTGAGGAGGACCGGTGATGAATTCTGTTTGAAGTTTGGTGGTAAAAAAAAAAAAAAATCATTGACACCCACCAGTCTTTGCATTTAAAGTGGGGAAAGTAACAAAAACTCATTTTTCAACCACTCCACAAATTTCTTGTTAACAAACTATAGTTTTGGCAAATCAGTTAGGACATCTACTTTGTGCATGTCACAAGTCATTTTTCCAACAATTGTTTACAGACAGATTATTTCACTTATAATTCACTGTATCACAATTTCAGTGGGTCAGAAGTTAACATACACTAAGTTGACTGTGCCTTTAAACAGCTTGGAAAATTCCAGAAAATGATATCATGGCTTTAGAAGCTTCTGATAGTATAATTGACATAATTGGAGGTGTACCTGTGGATGTATTTCAAGGCCTACCTTCAAACTCAGTGCCTATTTGCTTGACATCATGGGAAAATCAAAAGAAATCAGCCAAGACACCAGAAAAAAAATTGTTGACCTCTACAAGTCTGGTTCGTCCTTGGGAGCAATTTCCAAATGCCTGAAGGTACCACGTTCATCTGTACAAACAACAGTACGCAAGTATAAACACCATGGGACCACACAGCCGTAATACCGCTCAGGAAGGCGTTCTGTCTCCTAGAGATGAACGTACTTTGGTGCAAAAGTGCAAATCAATTCCATAACAACAGCAAAGGACCTTGTGAAGATGCTGGAGGAAACAGGTACAAAAGTATATATATCAACAGTAAAAAACGACTCCTATATCGACATAACCTGAAAGGCCACTCAGCAAGGAAGAAGCCACTGGTCCAAAACCGCCATAAAAAAAGCCAGACTACCGTTGGCAACTGCACATGGGGACAAAGATCGTACTTTTTGAAGAAATGTCCTCTGGTCTGATGAAACAAAAATAGAACTGTTTGGCCATAATGACCATCGTTATGTTTGGAGGAATAAGGGGGAGGCTTGCAAGCCGAAGAACACCATCCCAACCGTGAAGCACGGGGGTGGCAGCATCATGTTGTGGGGGTGCTTTGCTGCAGGAGGGACTGGTGCACTTCACAAAATAGATGGCATCATGAGAAGTAAAATTATGTGGATATATTGAAGCAACATCTCAAGACATTAAAGCTTGGTCGCAAATGGGTCTTCCAACTTCAACTGTTCATTTGAATGGACTGGTCACTGTGCAAAAGTTGAGGATTATGCCATATTTATTTCTATTGGGCTAGATATTTTTCTAAAAGTAATCTCTATGCCTATGCACATGCATGTATGTTCAACTAGTTTGAATTCAGAAAAAATGCTCAGTTATTAAAATAAATACTTTTTTGTTTCAATCAAGAAATCATCTTGTCTATTTCAAGTCATCTCTCATTGATCGAGACAAGTGTCTGTCATCATGACATGCGACACTTTGGGATGGACACTCACCTGTCTCGATCAATGAGGGAAGACTTGAAATCGATAAGATGATTTCTTGATTGAAACAAAAAAGTGTTTTAATAATGGAGCATTTTCTAAATTCAAACAGACCTCCTGTAACTTGACACGGACATTTTAAGACTCCTGTTTCCACAAATCGAGGATGATGACAGCATCACCAAGCTAAGGTTGGTCAAAAATGGTCAGTGCTACACCAAACAATACCTGTCCTATTACTCCCAGTAATGGATACCAAAAATATTTGATTAAATCACATTATCTTTTGTAACAATCTGTAGCTACAGTTCTCTGCACTTTACTACACCTGTGACACACTGAACTGTACTACACTGTTTATACTGTCTTTTTTTGTTTGTTACTTTTACCATATAACATTCTTGTTGTATACCCAGTTCTCTTTTTGAGTTAGTATTACATATTGTACACTCCCCTGTATTTTAGACTTTGATAAACATTCTTTGGATGTATCTGAATGTCTAACATATGTTTGTGGAAGAAGAGTGCTTCTGACGAATGGTCTTGTACTCTCTGTTGGATAAGTTGGATAAGACTACCAGAAGTGGTGTAGGGCTCGCAGACCTTAACCACCACCTGTTTGAGCTCTTGCAGAATATGGTTGTTGTGTTAACATTTGACACTTTTTGTGTAAGGGATGTAGGGAAATATGCTTTTTTTTGGTAAAGGTGTCGACCTGTGGGACCTAAGTGTATAGAGACAGATGAGAGTATTGTTTAGGGACAATTAGGGACATTGGGAGCTGCTTTTTAGATAAAAGATCAGTCAACAAAGTGAATTGGCTGGGAAGGCAGTTCTTACACAGTATGTATTTTTGTGCAGTGGCATGTATTTATTGATGCCAAGGCTTCCCCATCTCTCTGTTTCATAAATTTCCTTCAGAGGCTGAATGAAACAGCGTCCCTCTGTCTCAGTATGTATAGTGTATCTATCTGATCTATCTGGTGGACAGAAAGAGTATGACAATGTTTTCGCCCGTAACATTGAATGAAAAGGAAGCCAGTGAGCATTTGGCCTCCCTAAATAAAATAATAGCCAATCAGCGTTCATCTAAACTGGGAGAGCTCAGCTGTGAATCATTCTAATAAACAACAATACATTTACTGTCTCAAAGACCTACCTGTAAAACTCCCCCAGCCCATTAACTTTGACAGATAATTCTTATCAATAGTAGCAGGGGATTTTTGTCTTTGTATTGTAATTTGAGAATATGCAGAGCTAACAATGAGGTGGTTGTGTCATTACTGTTGTCTTGATTTTAAACCTTGCAGTGTCCCTTGCTTGTTTGTGTCCCACTTGTTGTACTCCATAATCGCAAGGTGTTTCCCCTCCCTCATGCTTGTGTACCCAAAATGCCACCACATTGGGGTATTTTTCAGCAGGGACTCCAGCAGGGACTATTTTTCAGCAAGGACACCAGATAGTTTTACAAAGAGAAAAGGTAAAAACAGAAAAGGGGTACACTAAATTGATGAGATGGTCTGGAAGGTACTCTGTGGACATCAGGCTACCTACCACCTGTAACCCCATAACACTAACACAAACACATACAAACACTACCCAATTCATGCTATGCGTACTGTAAATCGAGCTATCTTAGCCTTCAGCTTGTGAATATTTTTTCTAACTTTGTGCAGAGCTTGGGTTTGGTAACATGCTGGTGGAATCAGATTATGTACCACCTAGAACAAAACAAACAACAATATACAACCCAGCTAGCATAGTGAATCTGGGCCGATTGCGGCTGAAAGTCCGGGCACTCGGCTGAGAATCTGACTCGGCTGAAGTCATGTGTGGCCGAGTCTGGGCTGCCTTAGGCAGTATTACTTATGGCTAGGATGCGCGGATTGAGCTCGGGCCGATTCCAGTGTGAGTTATCGGGCCCAAATGTATTACTTGGGGCTCGGGCCGATTGGTGCTACTCTCTGGCAGATGATTACACGGGTTGCTTTATATAACATTTAATTATTTATTTATTTTTCCATATTTTCTCATTGTTTCTGTGATCAAAGAATACAATTAACATGTAAATTAAATTCTTTAAGAGTCCTGTTTAAGTAATAGTATTTTGATACTTTGAGCAAAGCAATTGATAAGCAATTCAACTTTGAGAATGGAGCCTCCCAAGTGGCGCAGCGGTCTAAGATACTGCATTGCAGTGCAAACTGTATTGCTACAGATGCTAGTATGATACCTGTGCCAGCAACGACCGAAAGACCCATGAGGCGACGCACAATTGACCCAGCGTCGTCCGAGTTAGGAGAGGTTTTGGCAGGCCGGGATGTCCTTGTCCTGTAGTGGGCCAGGCGCATGCACACTGACACGGGCACATTTTTGGGGGGTGGATGGGTATAATTTGTATGCATAAATGTATAATAGTAATATTTACAATTACTAACCTGGGTAATTTTGTACCGGGCCAGCAAAGATGCCGGCAGAGTCGGCTGAATTCCGGTAGACGGAAACGGCCTGATGCACTTGGGCAGATTCTGGGCAGTCATTCATTTTGATTCCGGACCAATTCAATCATTCATTTTGATTCCGAGTCCAACACCGATTTTGGGCCGATTCAATCAGTTCCGGCCCCCTAGGACAATGCCTCATTGCTAGCTGGGAATTTAACCACCACTCTAATTGTATTGATCTTTGCACACCTAACATGGACATTGCAATACTGTCAGCTTGCTGTTAGCTAGTTAGCATCACTAAATTGGCAGCAAGATTTCTAACCAGCTAAGCAACCGTAGACTATTTATACACATTCATCATTACTACCAACACACCTATAGTGAGTTAGCTATATCGACAATTTTATTTTTAGTAACAGAGAGTTTTCCAGACAATGGTGAAATAGATGACTACCAGATTGAGTTACTCTTATTTGCTAACATTAGCTAGCTTATGTTTACTCTGCTAAAGGTACAGTAGCTATTTTATTTTACTTGGCAAGTCAGTTAAGAACAAATTCTTATTTTCATTGACAGCCTAGGAACAGTGAACTGCCTTGGTCAGGGGAAGAACAATTTATTTTTACCTTATCAGCTCTGGGATTTGATCTGGCAACCTTGCGGTTACTAGTCCAACGCTCTAACCTCTAGGCTACCTGCCACCCCAAATGTCTAGCAGTGACAACCATGGCATAGGCTAAATTGATTGACAGTGTGTGAAAGTGAGGACTTGGTGGACTGTATATTCTTTAGGGTAGGTTTTACTTTATGTGTTCGCTCCGGTATGCTGGTATGGGCAAAGACGACAGACAGGTAGGACTCCAGTTGAGGTGGTTTAATAAAGTGGAAGATGCACAGGCACAGAATACCACAGCACAGTGTATGTAGTATTGATGGGCTAGGGCACTTAGTGCTATGTATGGCAAGTTGCCTCAACCAAAGTGTGTGTGTGGTATATCAACAAGGACGCACACTGGCCTTAGTTAACACAAGCTTTTTTGTAATTAGCACAACCAGATTGAATGCCTATTCCCCCTCAGGAGACTGAAGAGATTTGTTATGGGTCCTCAAATACTCAAAAAGTTCTACACCTTCACCATCGAGAGCATCACTGCCTGGTATGGCAACTGCTCAGCCTCCGACTACAGAGTGTAGTGCGTACGGCCCAGTACATCACAGGGGACAAGCTTCCTGCCATCCAGGACCTCTATACCAGGCGGTGTCAAAGGAAGGCCCTAAAAATTGTCAAAAACTCCAGCAACCCTAGTCATAAACTGTTCTCTCTGCTACTGCACGGCAAGCAGTACCAGAGCGCCAAGTCTAGGTCCAAAAGGCTTCTTAACAGCTTCTACCCCCAAGCCATAAGACTCCTGAACAGCTAATAAAATGGCTACCCAGACTATTTGCATTGTCCCTCCCACCCCCCTCACCCACCAACTCTTTTACGCTGCTGCTACGCTCTGGTTATTATCTATGCATAGTCACTTTAACTCTACCTACATGTACATATTGCCTCAATTACCTCGACTAACCTGTGCCCCCGCACATTGACTCTGTACCGGTAACCCCTGTATATAGCCTCGCTACTGTTATTTTACTGCTGCTCTTTAATTATTTGTTATTTTTTACTTATATATTTTTACTTAACACTTATTTTTCTTTAAACTGCATTGTTGGTTAAGGGCTTGTTAGTAAGCATTTCATCAAGGTCTACTAAACCTGTTGTATTCAACGCATCTGACAAATAACATTTTATTTGAAGTCGAAACTACTTCACGATTCTACCAGTAAAATGAAAATGTGCTCGTTCTAGCTTGTGGTTTGGATAATGTTGATCTTTATGCAAAAGCTTAATGTTGTTAATATAGTAATGATTGTATGCCATGGCAAAGCCAGGGTGAAAATCCTCTTAAATTGTTATCCAGAGATATTTTGATATTGAGATAAAAATGACTGAATTTGACCTATAATAAACTAAATAATGGAGTTACCCATACATTTTTTTTTATTATATAAAAATGAGAAAGTAGTAGTGAAAAATTGTAAGATTATAGCAAAAATAATGTCCTCAAACTTTCAGGACAGAGACACACAGCCTATTCCCGGATTATGTCTGAACGATCCCTCTTTTAGCCTCCGCAGAAGCTAAAATCTCTTGATTTGATCGCTAGGTTTTGAACAAAGGTCGCTATGTTGATAATTACTTTGTTGAAGGAAACGTACTTTATACGGTTGTAATATGTTGTTGTCCCACCTAGCTATCTTAAGATGAGTGCACTAATGTAAGTTTCTCTGGATAGGAGTGTCTGCTAAATGACTAGCATTTAAATGTAATAGGATTTTACATAAGGGGTCCACTTTCATATACATTTTTTTATTCGCTTGCTCCCTCCCTTTAAAAAAAAGTATCTGTTAAAAACATTTTTTAAATAGTATGAACTTAATTTCCAGAACTAAATGGCCAGATGCAAGGTGAAACAAACAACAATATGTGGAAGAGTCTATACCATAGTCAAACCTTGTGGTTTTAGCACCCAGCTGCTGTTCAGGACAGACATATCCTATAAGACAGGCAGTCGGACAGTCGGACTGACTCTATAAGGCAGGCGGACGGACGGACCAACCGGCCAGCCGGCAGACACACAGACACACAGAACTACTCAGGAAGTCTGTACTTTTCCCCCTGACTGGAACCTCACCAGACACCAGACACAGCCAACAGTAAGAAATAAGAATACCTTCCTGGTTATCCACACCTGCAGTATTAATAGCTTATAGGGTATGCTGGTATGCCTATCCATCCTACTCCTGTATTAGTTCTGGGTGGAATCAGTCAACAGTCCAACAGAGATGTCAGTAGTTGTTAAGGAAGAGAGTCTAGGTGTGTGTCCCAAATGTCACCCTATTCCTATTCCCTATGTAGTGCACTGCTTTTGGGGCTCTGGTCTAAAGTAGGGCACTATAGGGAATAGGGCGCCATTTGGGAGTAGGACACAGTGTAGTAGTGTTGTTCTTGGTTCCAGCCACTGTCAGACATACCAGAGTCATTTCATTGTTTACATAGGAGGCACAGCCAACAGTCAACAGCGTCCCGGCTAGTGCCATGTGTCTGAGGAGATGAATAGAGGAAAGATACTGTATGCAGACAGCCTTGGCTGAGCGGTCAAAGTAGAGTGATTTGTTCAAAGCTTCCGGGGGCTTTATTTGTCTGTGGTATTATCTTTTTATTTTTATTATTTCACCTTTTTTAACCAGGTAGGCAAGTTGAGAACAAGTCTCATTTACAATTTCAACCTGGCTAAGATAAAGCAAAGCAGTTCGACACATACAACAACACAGAGTTACACATGGAGTAAAACAAACATACAGTCAATAATACAATAGAAAAATAAGTCTATATACAATGTCAGCAAATGAGGTGAGATAAGGGAGGTAAAGGCAAAAAAAAGGCCAAGGTGGCGAATTAAATACAATATAGCAAGTTAAACACTGGAATGGTAGATTTGCAGTGGATGAATGTGCAAAGTAGAAATATAAATAATGGGGTGCAAAGGAGCAAAATAAATAAATTAATTAAATACAGTTGGGAAAGAGGTAGTTGTTTGGGCTAAATTATAGATGGGCTATGTACAGGTGCAGTAATCTGTGAGCTGCTCTGACAGCTGGTGCTTAAAGCTAGTGAGGGAGATAAGTGTTTCCAGTTTCAGAGATTTTTGTAGTTCGTTCCAGTCAACTGGAAGGAGAGGCGGCAAAGGAGGAATTGGTTTTGGGGGTGACCAGAGAGATATACCTGCTGGAGCGCGTGCTACAGGTGGGTGGTGCTATGGTGACCAGCAAGTTGAGATAAGGGGGGACTTTACCTAGCAGGGTCTTATAGATGACCTGGAGCCAGTGGGTTTGGCGATGAGTATGAAGCGAGGGCCAGCCAACGAGAAAGCACAGGTCGCAGTGGTGGGTAGTATATGGGGCTTTGGTGACAAGACGGATGGCTCTGTGATAGACTGCATCCAATTTATTGAGTAGGATAATGGAGGCTATTTTGTAAATGACATCGCCAAAGTCGAGGATTGGTAGGATGGTCAGTTTTACGAGGGTATGTTTGGCAGCATGAGTGAAGGATGCTTTGTTGCCAAATAGGAAGCCAATTCTAGATTTAACTTTGGATTGGAGATATTTGATGTGAGTCTGGAAAGAGAGTTTACAGTCTAACCAGACACCTAGGTATTTGTAGTTGTCCACATATTCTAAGTCAGAACCGTCCAGTAGTGATGCTGGAAGGGCGGGCAGGTGCAGGCAGTGATCGGTTGAAAAGCATGCATTTAAATTTACTTGTATTTTAGAGCAGTTGGAGGCAACGGAAGGAGAGTTGTATGGCATTGAAGCTCGTCTGGAGGGTTGTTAATACAGTGTCCAAAGAAGGGCCAGAAGTATACAGAATGGTGTCATCTGCGTAGAGGTGGATCAGAGACTCACCAGCAGCAAGAGCGACATCATTGATGTATACAGAGAAGAAAGTCGGCCCAAGAATTGAACCCTGTGGCACCCCTATAGAGGCTGCCAGAGGCCCGGACAATTGGCCCTCCGATTTGACACACTGAACTCT
Organism: Oncorhynchus mykiss; assembly: GCF_013265735.2. Classification (NCBI taxonomy): domain Eukaryota; kingdom Metazoa; phylum Chordata; class Actinopteri; order Salmoniformes; family Salmonidae; genus Oncorhynchus; species Oncorhynchus mykiss. The sequence continues at coordinate 553,974 of NC_048592.1, forward strand.
TTCAGAGAAGTAGTTGGTGTACCAGGCGAGGCAATCATTTGAGAAACCAAGGCTATCGAGTCTGCCGATGAGGATGTGGTGATTGACAGAGTCCCCAAGCCTTGGCCAGGTCGATAAATATGGCTGCACAGTAATGTCTCTTATCGATGGCGGTTATGATGTTGTTTAGGACCTTGAGCGTGGCTGAGGTGCACCCATGACCAGCTCTGAAACCAGATTGCATAGCGGAGAAGGTACGGTGCGATTCGAAATGGTCGGTAATCTGTTTGTTAACTTGGCTTTCGAAGACCTTAGAAAGGCAGGGTAGGAAAGATATAGGTCTGTAGCAGTTTGGGTCTAGAGTGTCACCCCCTTTGAAGAGGGGGATGACCACGGCAGCTTTCCAATCTTTCAGAATCTCAGATGACACGAAGAGAGGTTGAACAGGCTAGTAATAGGGGTTGCAACAATTTCGGCAGACAGTTTTAGAAAGAAAGAGTCCAGATTGTCTAGCCCGGCTGATTTGTATGGGTCCAGATTTTGCAGGTTTTTCAGAACATCAGCTGACTGGATTTGGGAGAAGGAGAAATGGTGCGGGCCTGGGCGAGTTGCTGTGGGGGTTGCAGTGCTGGGGTAGGGGTAGCCAGGTGGAAAGCATGTCCAGGTGTAGAAAAATGCTTATTGAAATTCTCAATTATAGTGGATTTATCGGTGGTGACAGAGTTTTCTATCCTCCGTGCAGTGGGCAGCTGGGAGGAGGTGTTCTTACTCTCCATGGACTTTACAGTGTCCCAAAACCTTTTTGAGTTTGTGTTGCAGGAAGCAAATGTCTGCTTGAAAAAGCTAGCCTTGGCTTTTCTAACTGCCTGTGTACATTGGTTTCTAACTTCCCTGAAAAGTTGCATATCACGGGGGCTGTTCGATGCTAATGCAGAAAGCCATAGGATGTTTTTGTGTTGGTTAAGGGTAGTCAGGTCTGGAGAGACAATTCTAGATTCCAGCATCATGAGGGAGTAAAATTATGTGGATATATTGAAGCTGTAACGGTTTTCTTGTGGTGAAGTAGAGGCGGACCAAAATGCAGCGTGGTGGTTATTCATGTTTAATTTATAAAGACACTATACATGAATAAACTAACAAAACAATAAACGTGCGAAAACCTAAACAGCCCTATCTGGTGCAAACACAGAGACAGGAACAATCACCCACAAAAACCCAACACCAAACAGGCTACCTAAATATGGTTCCCAATCAGAGACAATGACTAACACCTGCCTCTGATTGAGAACCATATCAGGCCAAACATAGAACTAGACAAACTAGACATGTAACATAGAATGCCCACTCAGATCACATCCTGACCAACCAAAACATAGAAACATACAGAGCAAACTATGGTCAGGGTGTGACAGAAGCAACATCTCAAGACATCAGTTAAAACTTGGTCTCAAATGGGTCTTCCAAATGGACAATGACCCCAAACATACTTCCAAAGAGCTAAAGGTTAGCTGATGACCGCCAACCGTGGTTAGCTGAATACTAACCTTAGCCAGTAAACTGGCTAGCTTCTGGCTAGCTTTTGGCTTGCTTCTGGCTAGCTTCTTTTGTGGATTTCAGATTTGAGGTGAATAATACTTTTTTTATATAGATCTATAGAGATCTATATAGATCTTGATCTAGATCAAGCGGATCAAGATCCTGTACCAGCACTGCAGAGAAGTCAGTCAACTTGGCTTTGAAGAAGAGATTTAAATGTTTTATTCTGACCTGGGCCTCCATGGCCTGTCTTTACAAATCAAAATATGTATTTGTGTAAAACAATGCAAAAGAATAGGAGAACTAGAAAAGTCACACAATTTTGAAGTATGAGAGCAACTTAATGACCAAACATGCTTAGCTATTGAATAGGATGAGAGGTGGTTTCTCATCATTTGGAAGATTTCTACATTGTAATTATTTTTTTGCATAAGTGCTTGAATGATAAGGAAACCATATAGAATGTGGTTGAACAGTGCACATTAGTTTCGAACTAATTTGAACATCCAAAAGGTTTTCCCGCAAGTGACTAAAAGTAGGCTACCTCTGCTAAGGGAACCTTAGAACAGATGTGTGTGCGTCTTTGACCTTGTGGCTCTCCCTAATCCTCAGTGGCTTAGGGTCTACTCACAACCTCTCCCCTCTCGCCCCATCACCACACAATTACTCTTTCCAGGACAGTCTGAGCCTGCATCCCTGGTCAAAAGTAGTGCACTACATATGGAATAAATAGGGTGCCATTTTGGACACAGCGTCTGAGACACGGCCAGAGACACGTAACTACTGTGCCGTGTGGCGTTTCTGCGGGTGTGACTAACAGTTTGTAGTGGTACACACTCAGTACATTCGTCATCGGTCAACAGGGCTTGACGTCAACAGAGGAGAAAGAGAGCTGTGGTGAGGGTGGAGGAGACTGGAGTGACAGGAGGAAACAGGGTTTGTAAACCACAGAGAGAGCTGGACACTGAGCAGACTTGGATTCAAATACTATTTGAAATTATTTCAAACACTTTATCTGTGCTTGATTGAGCTTGCGTGGCTTACTGGGCCCAATAGAATAGTTTCAAAACTGTAAAACCCGTCCATCTGGAACTTTAGCCAGGCTAGAGGAAATATCTAAAGAAGTATTTGAAAGATTGCAAGTAGCATTTGAACCTAGGTCTGATATTGAGACACAGAGCTTGACCGTATGTACTGTAGAAACCTAAAAGTAGGGGCAGAGTATCTGGGAGAGAATTGGTGAAGCTCTCAGACAAGACTTAAATAAACAGAGAGACAGAGAGGTTAGCAGGCCTACGTGCAGACGGCTCCAACACACAGCAGTCTGTGCCATGGCATAAAGACAGCAAGAGACATACAGGTTGCGTTCCAAATGACTCCCATCATTGGGCTATGATCAAAAGTAGTGCACTATATAGGGAATAGGGTGTAATTTGGGATGTAGGCAAAGGCAGTTTAGACCCTAGTGCCATGAAATTCAGAGAGTCAAGTGGAGAAGAAACATACTGAGACAGACTACTGTCTTCCATTGGTGCCAAACCAGAACATAAATAATTTCAAATCAAAATCAATGTCCATTATTAGGTCATTGTTGTCTTTTAATCCATACACAATTGTAACAAATGTAAGACATTCAGTTGTCAATCGGAAGTATTTCTATTTGGATGTTTCAGACAGTACAATTTTCTAATATCTCAGAACATTTTAAAATAAATATTTATAAACATGAATATAGATACTATAATCATATAACTTCCAACATCGATTCTCATTTTTCTACAGATTCTTTGGTTGATAACCTTCGTTGTATAATTCAAGTAGGGTTGAGTTATGAATATAATACTTTATTGTCCAACTTGTATCAGAAATGTGTCTTTTTGCTGCTTTAAGTTATATATGTTAGGTTGAAGTGCTTGCTGCATACTGTGTCTCGGGTCCGTGCATCTCATTCTGTAATGTGGAATCCCCTTCCCCTCCTGTCTGTCTAGAGCGTTCACCCTTGGAAATAACCCCATCTTCAGGCCAAACTCTGTCTCTGTGTCCACCACTGACTGAAGTAATCTCTTCACCACGTCAGGGCTCCTGAGGAAGACAACAACACAGCACTTAAAATTGCAATCTACAATACAACTAATGGTCAATGGTAATTTAAATTAATGATATACAGTGCCTAAACCAGGTTTTGCTCTAGAATTTTGCCTGTGCTTAAATTTATTAAGTTTATTTTTATCCTAGACAACCCCCTAGTCCTTGCCGATGACAAGCATACCCATAACATGATGCAACCACCACAATGCTTGAAAATATGTAGAATGGTACTCAGTGATGTGCTGTGTTGGATTTTCCCAAAACATAATGCTTTGTATTCAGTACATAAAGTTAATTTCAGTTCTACATTCTTGCAGTTTTACTTTAGTGCCTTATTGCAAACAGAATGCATGTTTTGGAATATTCTGGACAGGCTTCCTTCTTTTCACTCTGCCATCTAGGTTAGTATAGCCCCCCCTTGGTTTGTGCCGTGGCGGAGATCTTTGTGGGCTATACTTGGCCTTGTCTCAGGATGGTAAGTTGGTGGTTGAAGATATCCCTCTAGTGGTGTGGGGGCTGTGCTTCGGCAAAGTGGGTGGGGTTATATCCTTCCTGTTTGGCCCTGTCCGGGAGTATCATCGGATGGGGCCACAGTGTCTCCTGACCCCTCCTGTCTTAGCCTCCGGTATTTATGCTGCAGCAGTTTATGTGTCTGGGGGCTAGGGTCAGTTTGTTATATCTGGAGTACTTCTCCTGTCTTATCCGGTGTCCCAAATTAATTTAAGTATGCTCTGTCTAATTCTCTCTTTCTCTCTTTCTTTCTCTCTCTCGGAGGACCTGGGACCTAGGTAGCCTCAGGACTACCTGGCATGATGACTCCTTGCTGTCCCCAGTCCACCTGGCCGTGCTGCTGCTCCAGTTTCAACTGTTCTGCCTGCGGCTATGGAATCCTGACCTGTTCACCGGACGTGCTACCTGTCCCAGGCCTGCTGTTTTCAAATCTCTATAGGCAGCAGGAGTGGTAGAGATACTCTTAATGATCGGCTATGAAAAGCCAACTGACATTTACTCCTGAGGTGCTGACTTGCTGCACCCTCGACAACTACTGTGATTATTATTATTTGACCATGCTTGTCATTTATGAACATTTGAACATCTTGGCCATGTTCGGTTAAAATCTCCACCCGGCACAGCCAGAAGAGGACTGGCCACCCCTCATAGCCTGGTTCCTCTCTAGGTTTCTTCCTAGGCTTTGGCCTTTCTAGGGAGTTTTTCCTAGCCACCGTGCTTCTACACCTGCATTGCTTGCTCTTTTGGGTTTTAGGCTGGGGTTCTGTACAGCACTTTGAGATATCAGCTGATGTCAAAGGGCTATATAAATACATTTGATTTGATTTGATTTATTGTGGAGAAACAACAAGGTTTCTCCTATCACAGCCATTAAACGCTGTAAAATTAATCTTTGTGGTGAATGGGTGTATTGTTACACTATTCAAAGTGTAATTAATCACTTCACCATGCTCAAACGGATATAACTGCTTTTTCTTTTTTTACCCATCAACCAATAGGTAGGCCCTTCATTGTGAGGGATTGGAAAACCTTCCTGGTCTTTATGGTTGAATCTGTGTTTGAAATTCACTGCTCGACTAAGGGACAATTGTATGTGTGGGGGTACAGAGATGAGGTAGTCATTCAAAAAATCATGTTAAACACTATTAATGCACACAGAGTTCATGCAACTTATTATGTGACTTGTTAAGCAAACTGTTACTCCCTGAACTTATTAAGGCTTGCCATAAGAAAGGATACTTAATGACTCAAGACATTTCAGCCTTTCATTATTTATGAATTAGTAAAAATTATTAAACATAATTCCACTTTGACATTATGGGGTATTGTGTGTAGGCCAGTGACAAAAAAATTGACATTTAATCAATTTTAAATTCAGGCTGTAACAATAAAATGTGGAAAAAGTCAAGGGGTGTTAATACTTTCTGAAGGCACTGTTTTGGTTAAAAACATAACAAATTACCAATTGTGGCTTTACATTCTGTATCAAGAGCATCTGCCCAGAAGGGTTGAGGTCAATTCCATTTAAATTCTTACAATTTCAGCTTACCTGCTGAATTGAATTGACCCTGTTCCCCAGTGAAGCCAATAAATTGATATACATTTAACCCCCTAGAGTCTATTGACACACGAGTGCACAAATCTATGTAACATAATAAAAAAATTAACATCAAAATCCGTCAGTTTAAGCTAGAGCTGTCATGTTTTTGCATGGGCTGCTACTCAATCCACAGCATCCACCTATGTCGCCCTTCTGCATCTGTGGTGGAAAGTGGCAGTTTACAGCTCTGTTTGTCAGACTAGGAGATTCCAAAAATCGGTCTTCTCATGAAAATGTCTGTAGCATCCGAAAGGTTTAGCCTACACACTAATACAGTGTCCGTTAAAAGCGCAGAGAGCATCATGAAGAACAAGAAACACACCAGGCAGGTCCGAGATACTGTTGTGAAGAAGTTTAAAGCCGGAGTTGGACACAAAAAGATTTCCCAAGCTTTAAACATCCCAAGGAGCACTGTGCAAGCGATAATGTTGAAATGGAAGGAGTATCAGACCACTGCAAATCTACCAAGACCTGGCCGTCCCTCTAAACTTTCAGCTCATACAAGGAGAAGACTGATCAGAGACGCAGCCAAGAGGCCCATGATCACTCTGGATGAACTGCAGAGATCTACAGCTGAGGTGGGAGACTCTGTCCATAGGACAACAATCAGTCGTATATTGCACAAATCTGGCCTTTATGGAAGAGTGGCAAGAAGAAAGCCATTTCTTAAAGATATCCATAAAAAGTGTCGTTTAAAGTTTGCCACAAGCCACCTGGGAGACACACCAAACATGTGGAAGAAGGTGCTCTGGTCAGATGAAACCAAAATTGAACTTTTTGGCAACAATGCAAAACGTTATGTTTGGCGTAAAAGCAACACAGCTCATCACCCTGAACACACCATCTCCACTGTCAAACATGGTGGTGGCAGCATCATGGTTTGGGCCTGCCTTTCTTCAGCAGGGACAGGGAAGATGGTTAAAATTGATGGGAAGATGGATGGAGCCAAATACAGGACCATTCTGGAAGAAAACCTGATGGAGTCTGCAAAAGACCTGAGACTGGGACGGAGATTTGTCTTCCAACAAGACAATGATCCAAAACATAATGCAAAATCTACAATGGAATGGTTCAAAAATAAACATATCCAGGTGTTAGAATGGCCAAGTCAAAGTCCAGACCTGAATCCAATCGAGAATCTGTGGAAAGAACTGAAAACTGCTGTTCACAAATGCTCTCCATCCAACCTCACTGAGCTCGAGCTGTTTTGCAAGGAGGAATGGGAAAAAATGTCAGTCTCTCGATGTGCAAAACTGATAGAGACATACCCCAAGCGACTTACAGCTGTAATTGCAGCAAAAGGTGGTGCTACAAAGTATTAACTTAAGGGGGCTGAATAACTTTGCACGCCCAATTTTTCAGTTTTTGATTTGTTAAAAAAGTTTGAAATATCCAATAAATGTCGTTCCACTTCATGATTGTGTCCCACTGGTTGTTGATTCTTCACAAAAAAATATAGTTTTATATCTTTATGTTTGAAGCCTGAAATGTGGCAAAAGGTCGCAAAGTTCAAGGGGGCCGAATACTTTTGCAAGGCACTGTATGTCAGCTTGGAACTTCCCCTCCCAACGCCTTAGACTTTTAAGAATGTATTTCTCCTTCCATAAAGGCATTTCTGTATTGTATAGTCTTTAATTAAGTAGTGATGGAAACCTAGATAGTGTCAAGGAGGATGAACTCATAGGTTAAGTATGTGTCCTTGTTGTTCAGCCTTGCTACTGTAGATGGAGGAGTAGGAATATAAGATAAAAGGTCATGCCTGCAATGTATAAATCCAATATGAGTCCAATTAAATCTCTGCCTGTTATTTCTTTCATCCAAGGCTAATCATACAAATACAATATGTGTGTCATGTATTGTCATGTTGTGTCTTGTTTCTGTCCTCTCCCTTCACCCTGTCTCCCTCTGCTGGTCGTTATTAGGTTACCTTTTCTCCCCCTCTTTCCCCCAGCTGTTCCTTGTCTCCTCCTAACTACCTCGTCACCCCTTTTCCCACCTGTTCCCTTTTTCCCTCTGATTAGTCCTCTATATCTCTCTCTGTTTTTGTTCCTGTCTTTGTCGGATTCTTGTTTGTGTTTTTCATGCCTGAACCAGACTATCGTCATGTTTGCTGCAACCTTGTCCTGTCCTGTCGGAATCTGCCGGTCCATCTGAGCCTACCTATGTTTTGTTATTAAAGAAGTTCTGTTTACGTTAATTCGCTTTTGGGTCCTCATTCACGCACCGTAACAGAAGAATCCGACCAAGAATGGACCCAGCGACTTCGGATCCTCTCCACTCAGCCGTTGAGATCCAGGGAGCGATGCTAGGCAGACACGAGCAGGAATTGTCTGCTGCTCGACATGCCGTTGAGACCCTGGCCACCCAAGTCTCCAACCTCACAGAACAGGTTCACCATCTCCGCCTCGATCCACCGGCCACTTCCAGGGCTTTCGAATCTCCGGAGCCCAGAATCAATAACCCGCCGTGTTACTCTGGGGAGCCCACTGAATGCCGCTCGTTCCTCACCCAGTGTGATATTGTGTTTTCTCTCCAGCCCAACACTTACTCCAGGAGCACTGCTCGTGTCGCCTACGTCATATCTCTCCTTACTGGACGGGCTCGTGAGTGGGGCACGGCAATCTGGGAGGCAAGGGCTGCGTGTACTAACCAGTATCAGGACTTTAAGGAGGAGATGATACGGGTTTTTGATCGATCTGTTTTTGGGGAGGAGGCTTCCAGGGCCCTGTCTTCCCTATGTCAAGGTAATCGATCCATAACAGACTACTCTATTGAGTTTCGCACTCTTGCTGCCTCCAGTGGCTGGAACGAGCCGGCTTTGCTCGCTCGTTTTCTGGAGGGTCTCCGCGCAGAGGTAAAGGATGAGATTCTCTCCCGGGAGGTTCCTTCCAGCGTGGATTCCTTGATTGAACTCGCTATTCGCATTGAGCGACGGGTTGATCTTCGTCACCGAGCTCGTGGAAAGGAGCTCACGTTCTCCGTTGCCCCCCTCTCCGCATCACTACCATCTTCCTCTGCCGGCTCGGGTGCTGAGCCTATGCAGCTGGGAGGTATCCGCATCTCGACTAAGGAGAGGGAACGGAGAATCACCAACCGCCTCTGTCTCTATTGCGGTTCTGCTGGTCATTTTGTCACTTCATGTCCAGTAAAAGCCAGAGCTCATCAGTAAGCGGAGGGCTACTGGTGAGCGCTACTACTCCTGTCTCTCCTTCAAGATCCTGCAATACCTTGTCGGTCCATCTACGCTGGACCGGTTCGTCAGCTTCCTGCAGTGCCTTAATAGACTCTGGGGCGGAGGGCTGTTTTATGGACGAGACCTGGGCTCGGGAACATGACATTCCTCTCAGACAGTTAAGGGAGTCCACGGCCTTGTTCGCCCTGGATGGTAGTCCTCTCCCCAGGATTCAGCGTGAGACGCTACCTTTAACCCTCACTGTTTCTGGTAATCATAGCGAAACCATTTCTTTTTTAATTTTTCGTTCACCTTTTACACCTGTTGTTTTGGGCCATCCCTGGCTAGTTTGTCATAATCCTTCCATTAATTGGTCTAGTAATTCTATCCTCTCCTGGAACGTCTCTTGTCATGTGAAATGTTTAATGTCTGCTATCCCTCCTGTTTCCTCTGTCTCTTCTTCACAGGAGGAGCCTGGTGATTTGACAGGGGTGCCGGAGGAATATCACGATCTGCGCACGGTGTTCAGTCGGTCCAGGGCCACCTCTCTTCCCCCACACCGGTCGTATGATTGTAGTATTGATCTCCTTCCGGGAACCACTCCCCCCCGGGGTAGACTATACTCTCTGTCGGCTCCCGAACGTAAGGCTCTCGAAGATTATTTGTCTGTAGCTCTTGCCGCCGGTACCATAGTCCCCTCCTCCTCTCCCGCCGGAGCGGGGGTTTTTTTTTGTTAAGAAGAAGGACGGGTCCCTGCGCCCCTGCATAGATTATCGAGGGCTGAATGACATAACAGTGAAGAATCGTTATCCGCTTCCTCTTATGTCTTCAGCCTTCGAGATCCTGCAGGGAGCCAGGTTTTTCACTAAGTTGGACCTTCGTAACGCTTACCATCTCGTGCGCATCAAGGAGGGGGACGAGTGGAAGACGGCGTTTAACACTCCGTTAGGGCACTTTGAATACCGGGTTCTTCCTTTCGGCCTCGCTAACGCTCCAGCTGTCTTTCAGGCATTAGTCAATGATGTCCTGAGAGACATGCTGAACATCTTTGTTTTCGTTTACCTTGACGATATCCTGATTTTTTCACCGTCACTCCAGATTCATGTTCAGCACGTTCGACGTGTCCTCCAGCGCCTTTTAGAGAATTGTCTTTTTGTGAAGGCTGAGAAGTGCTCTTTTCATGCCTCCTCCGTCACATTTCTCGGTTCTGTTATTTCCGCTGAAGGCATTAAGATGGATCCCGCTAAGGTTCAAGCTGTCATTGATTGGCCCGTCCCTAAGTCACGCGTCGAGCTGCAGCGCTTTCTCGGCTTCGCGAACTTCTATCGTCGTTTCATCCGTAATTTCGGTCAGGTGGCAGCTCCTCTCACAGCCCTTACTTCTGTCAAGACGTGCTTTAAGTGGTCCGTTTCCGCCCAGGGAGCTTTTGATCTCCTCAAGAATCGTTTTACATCCGCACCTATCCTTGTTACACCTGACGTCACTAGACAGTTCGTTGTCGAGGTTGACGCGTCAGAGGTGGGCGTGGGAGCCATTCTTTCTCAGCGCTCCCTCTCTGACGACAAGGTCCACCCTTGCGCGTATTTTTCTCATCGCCTGTCGCCGTCGGAACGTAACTATGATGTGGGAAACCGCGAACTGCTCGCCATCCGCTTAGCCCTAGGCGAATGGCGACAGTGGTTGGAGGGGGCGACCGTTCCTTTTGTCGTTTGGACTGACCATAGGAACCTTGAGTACATCCGTTCTGCCAAACGACTTAATGCGCGTCAGGCGCGCTGGGCGCTGTTTTTCGCTCGTTTCGAGTTCGTGATTTCTTATCGTCCGGGCTCTAAGAACACCAAGCCTGATGCTTTATCTCGTCTCTTCAGTTCTTCAGTAGCCTCCACTGACCCCGAGGGGATTCTCCCTGAGGGGCGTGTTGTCGGGTTGACTGTCTGGGGAATTGAGAGGCAGGTAAAGCAAGCACTCACTCAAACTCCGTCGCCGCGCGCTTGTCCTAGGAACCTTCTTTTCGTTCCCGTTCCTACTCGTCTGGCCGTTCTTCAGTGGGCTCACTCTGCCAAGTTAGCCGGCCATCCTGGCGTTCGGGGTACGCTTGCTTCCATTCGCCAGCGTTTTTGGTGGCCCACCCGGGAGCATGACACGCGTCGCTTCGTGGCTGCTTGTTCGGTCTGCGCGCAGACTAAGTCCGGTAACTCCCCTCCTGCCGGCCGTCTCAGGCCGCTTCCCATTCCCTCTCGACCGTGGTCTCACATCGCCTTAGATTTTGTCACCGGACTGCCTTCGTCAGCGGGGAAGACTGTTATTCTTACGGTTGTCGACAGGTTCTCTAAGGCGGCTCATTTTATTCCCCTTGCTAAGCTTCCTTCTGCTAAAGAGACGGCACAAATCATCATCGAGAATGTTTTCAGAATTCATGGCCTTCCGTCAGACGTCGTTTCGGACAGAGGTCCGCAATTCACGTCTCAATTTTGGAGGGAGTTTTGCCGTTTGATTGGGGCTTCCGTCAGTCTCTCTTCCGGCTTTCACCCCCAGTCTAACGGTCAAGCAGAACGGGCCAATCAGACTATTGGTCGCATCTTACGCAGTCTTTCTTTTCGCAACCCTGCGTCTTGGTCAGAACAGCTCCCCTGGGCAGAATACGCCCACAACTCGCTTCCTTCGTCTGCGACCGGGCTATCTCCTTTTCAGAGTAGCCTCGGGTACCAGCCTCCGCTGTTCTCATCTCAGTTCGCCGAGTCCAGCGTCCCCTCCGCTCAGGCTTTTGTCCAACGTTGCGAGCGCACCTGGAAGAGGGTCAGGTCTGCACTTTGCCGTTATAGGGCGCAGACTGTGAGAGCTGCTAATAAGCGTAGAACTAAGAGTCCTAGATATTGTCGCGGTCAGAGAGTTTGGCTCTCCACTCAGAACCTTCCCCTTAAGACCGCTTCTCGCAAGTTGACCCCGCGGTTCATTGGTCCGTTCCGTATTTCTCGGATCATTAATCCTGTCGCAGTGCGACTTCTTCTTCCGCGATATCTTCGTCGCGTCCACCCGGTCTTCCATGTCTCCTGTGTCAAGCCCGTTCTTCGCGCCCCCGCTCGTCTTCCCCCCCCCCCCCCATCCTTGTCGAGGGCGCACCCATCTACAGGGTCCGTAGGATTTTGGACATGCGTCCTCGGGGCCGTGGTCATCAGTACCTAGTAGATTGGGAGGGGTACGGTCCTGAGGAGAGGAGTTGGGTTCCCTCTCGGGACGTGCTGGACCGTGCGCTGATCGATGATTTCCTCCGTTGCCGCCAGGTTTCCTCCTCGAGTGCGCCAGGAGGCGCTCGGTGAGTGGGGGGGTACTGTCATGTATTGTCATGTTGTGTCTTGTTTCTGTCCTCTCCCTTCACCCTGTCTCCCTCTGCTGGTCGTTATTAGGTTACCTTTTCTCCCCCTCTTTCCCCCAGCTGTTCCTTGTCTCCTCCTAACTACCTCGTCACCCCTTTTCCCACCTGTTCCCTTTTTCCCTCTGATTAGTCCTCTATATCTCTCTCTGTTTTTGTTCCTGTCTTTGTCGGATTCTTGTTTGTGTTTTTCATGCCTGAACCAGACTATCGTCATGTTTGCTGCAACCTTGTCCTGTCCTGTCGGAATCTGCCGGTCCATCTGAGCCTACCTATGTTTTGTTATTAAAGAAGTTCTGTTTACGTTAATTCGCTTTTGGGTCCTCATTCACGCACCGTAACAATGTGCTTTTGAGGACAGCAGAGAAGAGGAGCGATAATAGATAAAAAAGAAAATATCTATAGTAAAATGAGTCCTATATCGATATAACCTGAAAGGCCACTCAGCAAGGACGAAGCCACTGCTCCAAAAAAACGGCCACAAAAAAGCCAGACTACGGTTGGCAACTGCACATGGGGGCAAAGATTGTACTTTTGGGAGAAATGTCCTCTGGTCTGTTGAAACAAAAATAGAACTGTTTGGCCATAATGACCATCGTTATGTTTGGAGGAAAAATGGGGAGGCTTGCAATCTGAAGAACACCATCCCAACCGTGAAGCACATGGGTGGCAGCATCATGTTGTAGGGGTGCTTTGCTGCAGGAGGGACTGGTGCACTTCACAAAATAGATGGCATCATGAGGAACTAAAATTATGTGGATATATTGAAGCAGCATCTCAAGACATCAGTCAGGAAGTTAATACTTGGTCTCAAATGGGTCTTCCAAATGGACAATGACCCCAAACATACTTCCAAAGTTGTGGCAAAATGGCTTAATTAAGGACAACAAATGAATTGTCATAAAGTAACATTTTAAAGAAAACCTTCACCTAGATACTTATTTGGTGAAAGCCACAGGACTTTAAAAATAATGAATTAAACAACCATGTCCCTCTTACTAACAATTTAGTCATGGGTGGTAACTTCACAATTCACTCAAAAAGAAAAGGCACCATATGAAATATGCAATTTAGGATTTACACCATACATTGTTAAAACAACATCCAAAATGACTTGCTGCAACAGTGTTTTGTTTAACACTAATAGCAGTTAACTTTAGATCAACACTAGTGTTGAATATAAATAACATTGTGAGTGTTACTTACCCCATAGTGTTACATTTCAGTAACACTGGCAAGTGTACTGCAGTGTTAATTTTTTACATTGCAGAGTTTTACGTTAACACTCAATATTAACACTATAATCAGAATACTGTAGACTAGCACCATATGTTGCCTGAGATGGTGAATGCACTCTTTACTGTAAGTGTAAGTTTAACACTGCAAAATGTATTGCGTAGAAAATAACCATAGTTGTGTACTTACAAGCGATTTACAAGAAACAATTTCTACAAAAAAAGTCGATCTACTTCTCCATTATTTCAAAGCCTATTTTCAAAGCTTTAACCAGAAGTCACAGGCCTTTTCTCCCTGGAAGCTGTTCTTTATATCCACACCGTCTTTGACTCTCGCCATGTTGAACAAGTCTAGAACTGCTCATGTTTATGTGACCATCTCAAATATAACAAGCTAGCTTTTGGTTTGCCTCATTCTGCTCTGATATCTGTCCAAAGGCTTTATGATTAAAACCAGATTGTGCTTGCCCAACTCACAGACACAAGGTACAGGCCAGAAAAAAATAGATTGCAGTTACACACATTCTGCACAAGAGGGAAGTACAGTATCTTCACAAAAGGGAACGCTCACTCTCTCTTTCTCTCTCATTATTTTATTTTTGGTTCCAGTTGATAAGCTAGAAAATTGTTCAATGTGGTATAGAAGCGTGAAAACTGACACATAACTTTTCATGCTGAAAAAAACTCATATTGTGCCATTTTAGCCAAGCCTCAGGTTGGCTTGTAGCACCATTTGTGAATATACATTTATACATATACATTTACCTGTATTGACATGTTGAGTCTACATGGCCCCAACAATAGCTTTAAATGTTTGTATTGGTTTGGGGAACACATTCAATCAACCAACAGCATATGGCCTTTGTTTTTTCCTTCATGATCGCAACAATTATGAAAAACCATCAGAAAACTCAGTATAATGTTGATATTTTCACTTTTAAAGTGGTGTGTTAAATACAAAGTTTCATACTGCTTATATATTATATATACCATGGCACTTTTAAGAAATGTGACATGAAATCTGATGTCCCTTTATGTTAAGATCACAAAACTTTTACAAAAAGCCAGTATATGTTCAAATAAATATATCCAGCTACAGTGTACATATTTAACCAATTACACTCTAGGATAACAGTTTTACAAAATGGCCAACCAGCTCCATGGGTGTAAAAGTGTAAAAGGTGACTTTGTATTTAATACACAACTTTGAAAGTGAATGAGAGTCGAGAAGCAAATTCAGGGAGTGAGTTTTTTTATAAATAAATGAAACAAACACGTAACACAAACAACGCATAGACATGACCCAAGAACTGAAACAATGACGCCTTGGGAAGGGACCAAAGGGAGTGACATATATAGGGCAGTTATATGAAGTCCAGGTGAGTGTCAATATGCGCTGATTCGCGTAACGATGGTGACAAGTGTGCGCCATAACGAGCAGCCTGGTAACCTAGAGGCCGGAGAGGGAGCACACCTGACAGTGAAAATATAAAAATCTTACTACAATTTTTTATGTTTTTTAAATCAGTTGCGATCATAAGTAAAAAATTACATAAAAAGGCCTTATGGTGTTGGTTTATGGAATGTGTTCCCCAAACCAATACAACACTTTCAAGCTATTTTGGGGCCATGTAGACCCAACACAGGGGAAGCGTTGACCCAAACATCAATAAATTTAGGGTACTAGGGGGTAACTAGCCCCCTGGGGTAACTGCTCGCACCACTGTAATTCATATTAAGATCACTTTCCCTGGCTGCCACTGCTTTTGCTCAACAAAAAATGTCCTCTGTGTCATCATAGCTTTTGGAGATATTTCAACAAAATAATTTTGTGATAAGTTTATCAAATTTTTTTACATTTTGAAAAAGTTATCGATATATTCCAATGAAGTAAGATCTATAATTTGTTTTTAAATATACAAGTAGGAATGATAAATAATCCACTTGTAAATTAGTAAAATGTAAAATTAGTAAAATGTTGGATGAGTGTGTCGTGTCTGTGACTATCATTGTGTAGTCTTAACATTCTGTAAACTCCCCTTGTCCGAAGGGTAAAAAATGACCCGCCTTCGCTCAACCCCTAAAATAAAGCGCTTAAATGAATTTTAAACCACAAATCGATTTTGCATGAAGAAATGTCCTGTCATTCATCACAAACTTGGTGAATATCTGGGTTTTCCCTCTTCACAATGCAGAAAGACTGCATTTAGTCAGTGGACACTCCTCGTTTTTATTACAACACACCTGTCATATTTGTTTTCTTTACTAAAGTAGAGGTTTACAATTATTATTATTATTGCTAAAGGTACTGCATAGGTCAACTCTAATTAGCACATGTAGGACAGTATGCAAGTGTGTGTGCATGGACTTTGCATATGTATTTCTAACATGTGCAGCACATAGTATTTGTTTTACAGTCATTCTTTAGGGGCAGAATTGGCAACTCCTCCTCTAGCCTGTCCCAGCTGCAGCCTCAGGTGGATCAGGACAGGATTCAGTCCCCTGAACAGCTTTCACAAGCGCTGCAGAGGCTGCTGTGGGGGGAGACACTCCCTTCTTTGAATGTGTGGGGTTATAAGTGCCTTTCCCAGCTGCTCCATGAACACTCTCCTCTTGTTCCGCTTATCAGGCATCCAGGTAGGGTTGATCTTGTTCCATATCACGAAGGCATTGTATGAGGACACTTCAATTATGTTATGGAAGATAACCAGGGGCCAGCGGGCAGTCATCCTCCTGAAGCTGTAAATTCCAATCGCCTTGTCCCGGTTGTCCACTCCTCCTTGGTTGTGGTTGTAGTCCAGGATGATGGCTGCCCTCACGATCATTGATCTCAGCCGTTTTGTGCAGTGTGCTCAGGAGGACCACATTCTTGTTCCTCTTTGGGAGGTAAGAAACTAGAGTGGTGGAGGAGGTGAAGGCAAACTTTGATGAGAAGGCATCTCTCCCCCTTGTTGTGAGGAGTGCAGGGGGGAGCTCAGGCTTGTTTTTTCTAACTGTGCCAACCTTGTGATCTTCCTCTTCCGGAGCTGCTGGCTGAGTTCATAAGAGGTGAAGAAATTGTCACACGTGACATTTTGCCCCCTCGGTCCATCTGTCACATCAAGCACGACGCGCATCCCCTGGTTCTTCTCTGGGCCTCCTCTGAATGGCCTCCCTGTGTAGACTTGCATCTTCCAAGCGTAGCTGGATTGTGCATCACAGGTCACCCATATCTTGATGCCATACTTTGCTGGCTTGCTGGGCATATACTGTCGGAAAGGACAGCGACTTTTTGACAAAATAGATTACTATCAGTGTCACAGAAAACAATCACATAAATCAATTATATTACAGCAATACATAATAAAATGAACAGTGAAAATCACTTACATTACAGATATGAAAATAAAAATGTACCTTTGAATGGAACCAGTTGCTGCTCCTGTTTCTTCAGGCCCAAGGTTGTAGAGGCATGACAGACACTCCACCCACTTCTCCCAGACCTCTTATGGCTGCCAGTTTGTCTCTCACACGTCTTGCAGGTCTTGACTCACGGTTATCAAATTGTTGCATTCTTGAGAAAGTGTGAAAGGCTTTCGGTGGCATCGTGGCACAGAAAATTGCCATTCCACTCTCTGCATCCCAGATGATTCATTCCCAAATGGAGGAATATTGTTTGAATGGAGAGAACATCGTGTTGGACTGGTAAGTTCTTCTCATGCTAATGCCATCATTTGAAATTAATAATATTAAATATTATTTGTTAAATGAAATAGCCTATTTGAGGCTGTTGAGGGGAGGGCAGGCCCACAACAATGGCCAAAGTGAAATGGAGACAGTAGATACAGCTGGTCTGTTGTATTATAATAGAGACAGTAGATCTAGCTGAAATGTCATAATATAAATGAGACAGTAGATCTAGCAGGTCTATAATAATATATTCAACCTTATGTTCACTGTACTCTATATATATCTGTTTATTATACCTGTTGATACAGGGCTCATATGTGAAACTATTCTTACTGAAATTTTTTTTTCACAGTGACACTGACTCCGAATGGGAGCCCCCAGTGCCAAGGTGTCCATCCCCCACTGAAGCTGGTTCATCCAGGTCCTGCCACAAGTGGTGTTCATCTGCCCAAATTTATTTATGCAGGCATGGATGTGCCTCAGGGCCAAAAGGGCACAGCATGGAGGCGTCGCTGTGTTCTTTGCAGAATGAGGTCCCCCATCACCTGCACTACATGCTTGGTGACCCTCTGCTTTACAGCAGAAAGAGACTGCTATGGCTCCTGGCATCAGCAGCACAATATTGTGTAGAGGACTGAGGGTCTTCCAAATATTGAAATTGTTATTTTTTAAATGTATCTATTTTTTTCATTTTTTTTTTCTCCATTTTTTTTGGGGGGGGGGTGTTAGAATAACATTTTGGTATTTTGTATATAGTTATTCCATTCAAAATGTATAACTTCACCAATTTGGCCACTTGGGTACATTTGGGCTACTTGTGTGGGACACCGGGGTGACTTCATGATAAATGTCATGTAGCACACTCATTTTGGAAGTTATCATTCTGAAACTTTGCACAAGTACTGTTGCCCTCTTATGTTTTTCACTAAAATTGTCCGCATCATCCTATCTGAATGTTTGTTTTATCTTGTTCATTTTAAAGATGATGATACAACAATAAAAATAAAAAACGTATGTTTTTTTCATTGTATTATCTAAACCAGATCTATTGTGTTACATTCAATTCACATTTACACAAACTTCAGAGTGTTTTCTTTCAAATGGTACCAAGAATATGCATATCCTTGGTTCTGTGCCTGAGCTACAGGCAGTTAGATTTGGGTATGTTTTCAGGCAGAAGTTGAAAAAAGTAGGGGTGGGCTCTAAGAGGTTTTAAGTCAGAGAATGCCGGGACAGAGTCCCCACGTTGGAACGGCTACAATTTTATAGGCCATCGGAGACCATACAGCTGTAGTTTTGGCTACTCGTCTGGAAATGGTTCAACTCGGAGACTATCGATCACTACAGAATAAGAGCAAATCTTAGACATACAATTACTGGTCTGCAGCTAGAAATTACGTAAGTCTAGAACGAGAATACCGACAACCGCCGAAGCATCGATTCTATAAGAACATTTCCGAAATGTACTCTGAAGTACCCATTCTAACCACCTACAACTACGAAAGACATTGTGTCTTCTGGGAAAGTTTACCAGAGACTCTGATGAACTCTACAGGACAAGCGACTGTTTTCTACGGAGAGACAACAACGACATGGTGTAAATATATACATTTAAATTATTCTCGAATAAGCGGCCGTTCATGTGCAAAGGATTAGCATTTCAATGATTATAATTATCCACTTGGTGTAGTGAATCCGTTTTCTCTGTCTCGCTCTCTCAGTCCCCACCCTTTTCCTTCGTCTACCAAGCTGCCATATCGGCTTCGTCCGCGGGGACTTTTTCTTTGTATCATGTAGAACCCAAATATCTACTGTTTGTTTGTTATGTAATACTGTGTGATTATTTAGTTAGCTAGTAAATAAATCATTAGGTCAACATGTATATTGCTGATTCATTATGGAAACTAGGGTTTGTGCAGATGTCCAAGGGTTTGCACTGTTCACTAATAAGAACTGATGAGGTAATAATAATAATTCATTAATAAGTGACTGTTTTGATAAGATATGAAAATATCTGAAGAGTCAATTCGGGAAATAGAGACTTCCTAGTTAATTAAAGTTTACATGATTAGTTTAATCACGTAATAATAATTACACATAGAGGATTGATTTGATAAAATAAGTCTTCACATTTAACCCTTGTGTTGTCGAAAGGGTAAAAAATTACCTGCCACTATGTTTAACTGATAATAATTGTTGGGCAGCCCTGTGGTAGACTCTCTCCCTCAATACTGCATGGCAGTTTCTACCAGGTATTTATGACCTGTCGTAAAGTCATAACATTTGTGGTGGGGAGAGTGAGAGAGGGGGGAGCCATGATATACACCCCCAAAATGTTACGAATGTGTTTCTACCTGTCTTTTAGAAAATGACTGGCCCAGTTATTGCTAGTTTATGCTAGCTTGCTAGCTAGCAACTTCACTAGCAGAAAATGCTAGCCAGCTAGCTAGTTAGCCTAAGCTGCTAGGAGTGCTAGCTAGCAACCTTACTATCAGATCGTCTGAGGTAATTCAAAAGATAACATAACTTAATTGCAGTTGTAAATGTTTACACTAGTGACTGATAGCTTCACAGTTGATGTTACTTTATAACCTTTTAGCTATTTTACACAGCATTTTATGTTATGTAGGTAGATAGCTAGCTATGTTTTTAAGAGAGCTTTTCAATTGGCATCTCTCCCCCTGTTTTCAGTCACAGGTGGGGACTGGATTGGTGGGCTCATGAGGGGTGCTCCAATTTTACTGGGGATAGCTTTATTTGGGACCTATGTACAATTTAGAATTGTGCAATAGCAGAGCATAAGAAAGTTGCCACATCAATGTTACACTGAGTTAATTAGTTAAGTTATTGTATGAAATGTTATATTCCAATGTCATTTAATAGTTTTGGTTATATTCCATTCCAATATTATATTCCAACTATTGAAAACCTTTTGATCCTGAAAATCATTTTTAAAGACTGCTGGGTTTTAAATCTTGCATAATTCAAATAATATTAGGTGCATTTGTACATAATGGATTGTGTCGAACATTTTCACAATTGGCCTACAGGGGGCGTTATATACCGACCCAGGGCTTTGATGAATGGCATTATATCAGGTGTTGTTAAGTGTTAAAAATTATAAAAGTGTGCCAATTTTCACGCTTCTTTACCAAATCGAACAATATTGTATTTTTTGGGACCTTATCTACTCAAATATTTATACGTGGTGGTGTAAATCTCTGCAGCCATTTAGACACGTGTTCTGGAATTCTTAATTTGTGATGTTTGATGGTGGTCAATTAGATCTTTCATGTGTGACACAATCTTTATAAATATTATATCTGTGAATGATAGTAAGATAAATGTGTCAGGGAGTTATTTTGTAGTCCCGCAATGCTCAGATATATATTGACTCATGACTGTTATACTATAAATACTTAGTGACATTCGTTTCCACTATCAATCTCAGATGTCAGTGTCTCGTTACAAGAAATGATTGAACTCCAGCCTACTCTCCACTTCTCTGAAGTCATGATGACTAAGATATAACGAGAAGTGGGAACTCATGTGACATCAACATTAGCAGACACACAGATACACATACACACACACACATACAAGCAATCATCTTGCATTTTCACAAATATAGCTGCTCAAATATTATTTTGTATAATCAAATTGTTATACCACCATCATGAAGTACATGCATCACGTACATACTGTATATCGGATCGATGAAGGATCTTAATTTGAGCCAGTTATGTGTTGTGGATTATAATACATTTACATATTTGTAGGGGTTGATACATTTTTGGTAAGGGAAAATTAAGTTGGACATTTCCAAGTGGGAATTACAAACTACAGAAGCCTTTTTAGATCTCAACAAAACTACTAGTTTTACATTTCCTGCATTGCAGGAAAGTGATCAAATTAAGATCCTACATCTGTACATCAGCAGCCAGGTTGTGTAAACCACAAGCTGCCTGCTCTCTATTTCTTTGAAGTCATGAGTCAGAACCATTAGGAAGGAACCCATTAAGGCTGGGAATTGCCAGGGATCTCACAAAGAAACCCATTAAGGCTGGAATTGCTAGGGATCTCACGATATGATATTCTCACAATACTTAGGTGCCGATATGATATCTATTGCAATTCTCACGATTCTATATGCATTTCAATTCAATACTGTGATTTTATTGCTCACCTATGTCTTCTGCAGAGGGAGAAGAGAGAGCCATGATAAAACAAGTTTTGATCATTCATGGAAATAAAAAAGTGCTGAAAACGAATTGGCTACTTTATTAAAAAGAAGATGGAGAACAAGCTATGAAGAAAAAATCCTGGAGTTTTAGTGCAGGTACAGCAATCTAAAATTATATTGTGATATAGTCAAAACAATACGATCAATAATCAAAAATAATATCCCAGAGGCCTCCCAAATGGCGCAGAGGTTTAAGGCACTGCATCGCAGTGCTAGCTGTGCTGCTAGCACATTGTCAAGAAGCAGTGTGGCTTCGCTGGATTGTGTTTCGGAGGATGCGCGACTCTCGACCGAGTCCGTACAGGAGCCTCCCGAGTCCGTGCAGGAGTTGCAGCGATGGGACAAGACTGTAACTATCAATTGGATACCATGAAATTGGGGAGAAAAAGGGGTAAAAAAAAATACTAAGAAATAAAAAATAATATCCCAATATATAACTTTATAGAGTTTTTCCCCCATCACCAGCACCCAACTGACAACATAAGCAGACACACACACAAACACACTTACCATGTCCCTGGTCAGTCCCTCTCAGACTACCTCTCAGTGTAGGTCTGTCCTTGTCATATATGTTCCCGGCCCCCACGGAAGTGAGGCTGTCCCCTCACACCATGCTGGAGCTCGGTCTGCTTTTCTCCAGGTATGGGGGTGTCTTCAGGGCACTGGGAGGCAGGGCAGGGTGGTTAGGGTGGGTAGGGTAGGGTGGCTGGGCCAGGTGGGGCAGGACCGGCAGGGCTGACTGGGCCGGGTAGGGTGGTGGAGCCAGACCCTTATTAAGCCTCTCCATCCGTCCGTTGGGGTGGGGGTACAGTGGTGGTTTCTGGCTCCTACGAGATGGGACACTGTATCCAACCATGGCTGTGGGGATAGGGGTGTGGGTCGGTAATAGTAGGGGTAGGGAGGGAATCTGTTCTAGCCCAGGGGTCTGGGTCACATGGTTTATGTCTCTGGAAGGGCCAGGTATAGGAGGGTCTTTGTTGAGCCCGCGTCTTTCCTGTTTGGAGTCTTTGGAAGGGCTCGGGCTCAGGGGGCTCAGGGCTGTGACGCCAACCCGGTTGGTTTTGATGACTGATGCGGTGAGGACATGGGACGGAGTGGTAGTTTGTATGGTGACAGTATGGTCAGGGTCTCTGTACAGTAATCCCTGGTCTCCATTAGTCTTCAGGTCAACAGTCCTGATCTTGTGGGTATACATCTGCTCTCCAGTACTAGTCTTCTGATTATACATCAGGACTCTGCAGTCTCTGGGGTTGGGGATGGCGTCACCACCATGAGGGGAACTGTTACATGATCCCTCTTCCAGGTCAATGTTAGCTGTCAGCAGATCAATCTGTTCAACCACCTAAATGACAATACATAGTCAATATACTACATTACTAAAATACTGTATATTAATACATTATACTACATTAATTAACACTACATTATACTACATTATGATATGACATGTCAGTTGATTGCCGCTTAAGAGCTAAGAGTTATGAGATGTAGATTGTGTTTTACAGCGTACAGTATATTACAGCCCTATTGCACATGGACACCATAAAAGCAAACCATAATTCAGAACCTGTCTCAAGGCAGGCTCTTTAAAGTGTTGCTTGTGTCTCTGCCAATTTCAGCAGCAGGTTTTAGCCAAAAGGTTCATGTAAATAGCTTTAAATCAATGCAACTACAAGAAATGATGTGAAACACAAGCAATGCTATCTTGTTCCATACTTGCCTGCAATGTACTTTTTTCTGCAAAGCTGAATGCAAATGTAATTTAAATGTCATGTACCATTACATAAACAGAAAGAGAGGATATCCATTGATCTGTGTCTGCTTTGTCTCAGATGTCAATGTAAGCATAGACCCTGCTGAAATGTATACATAGACTTAAGGTTACATAGCCTCGTCCTCTGATCTCTGAGTACATTTCAGTCAACTCCTCTCCCTATGTCTATTTTACTCATAACATGAATTTATTACAATTCATAATAAACACATTAATGATAACATATCCATCAAAATGATTGCTGGGTCCTCACTTACAGATGAATCACATGATTTCACATGTGGAATCATGTGAAAATAACATGTTTTTGGAACACTTCACAAGTGATCACATTCATTTCACATACACTGAATATACCAAACATTAGTAACACCTTCCTAATAATGAGTTAATATCCTTTGGGTGGTGGACCATTCTTGATAAACATTGGAAACTATTGAGCATGAAAAACCCAGCAGTATTACAGTTCCTGACACAAACCGGTGCGCCTGACACCTACTACAATTCCAAAGGCACTTAAATCTTTTGTCTTGCCCAATCGCCCTCTGAATGGCAGACACACACAATTCATGTCTCAATTGTCACAAGGCTTAAAAATCCTTCTTTAAGCTGTCTCATCCCATTCATTTACACTAATTTAAGTGGATTTAACAAGTAACATCAATAAGGGATCATAGCTTTCACATGGATTCACCTGGTCAGTTTATGTCATGGAAAGAGCAGTTGTTCTTAATGTATACTCAGTGTGAGATCACATGTGTTTTTGGAACACTTCAAGGGCTTGGTAAGTACAGTCAATGGAAAATGAGATGGACGGAACTCAAAATGATAAGCCTTAATAATTTCAACACGATCCTGAGGATGGCCAGCTGATCAGATAATTATATATTGCAACAAAATAACGAAACAACCTATCAGAGACCTTAAATGATAAAGCAACCATCCAATTTAGCCACCAGAGGCAGATTGTTGATTTAACAATCTGCCCATGTGGCTAACTGCTTGGTTTAATTTGTTACCCATGGTCTAAGTGGAGTGTGACAATATACTTCCTTGACTAGGCTCCTGACATACAAGATTCAAAACGGCTTTTGAATACAGTACTAGTCAAACGTTTGGACACACCTACACATCCAAGGGTTTTTATTTTTACTATTTTCTACATTGTAGAATAAAAGTGAAGACATCAACACTATGAAATAACACATATGGAATCATGTTGTAACCAAAAATGTGTTAACAAATCAAAATATATTTTAGATTCATCAAAGTAGAAACCCTTTGCATTGATGACCACTTTGCACAATTTTGGCATTCTCTCAACCAGCTTCATGAGGAATGCTTTTCCAACAGTCTTGAAGGAGTTCCCACATATGCTGAGCATTTGTTGGCTGCTTTTCCTTCACTCTGCGGTCCAACTCATCCCAAACCATCTCAATTGGGTTGAGGTTGGGTGATTGTGGAGGCAAGGTTATCTGATGCAGCACTCCATCACTCTCCTTCTTGGTTAAATAGCCCTTACACAGCCTGGAGGTGTGTTGGGTCATTGTCCTGTTGAAAAACAAATTATAGTCCCACTAAGTGCAAACCAGATTGGATGGCGTATCACTGCAGAATGCTGTGGTAGCCATGGCAGTTAAGTGGCCTTCAATTCTAAATAATTCACAGACAGCTTCACCAGCAAAACACCCCCACACAAACATCCCTCCTCCCTCCATGCTTCACGGTGGGAACCACACGTGCGGAGATCATCTGTTCACCTACTCTGCGTCTCACAAAGACAGTATTTGGAACCAAAAATCTCAAATTTTAACTCATCATACCAAAGTGCAGATTTCCACCGGTCTAATGTCCATTGCTCAAGTTTCTTGGCCCAAGAAAGTCTCTTCTTCTGATTGGTGTCCTTTAGTAGTGGTTTCTTTGCAGCAATTTGATCGCATGATTCACTAAGTCTCCTCTGAAGAGTTGCTGTTGAGATGTGTCTGTTACTTGAAGTCTGTGAAGCATATATTTGGGCTGCAATTTCTGAGGCTGGTAACGCTAATGAACTTTTCCTCTGCAGCAGAGGTAACTCTGGGTCTTCCTTTCCTGTGGCGGTCCTCATGAGAGCCAGTTTAGTCATAGCACTTGATGGTTTTTGCGACTGCACTTGAAGAAAAGTTAAAAGTTCTTGACATTTTCCATATTGACTGACCTTCATGTCTTAAAGTAATGACGGACTGTTGTTTCTCTTTGCTTATTTGAGCTGTTCTTGCCATAATATGGACTTGATCTTTCCCCAAATAGGGCTATTTTCTGTATACCACCCCTACATTGTCACAATACAACTGATATGCTCAAATGCATTAACAAGGAAAGAAATGACACAAATGAACTTTTAACAAGGCACACCTGTGAATTGAAATGCATTCCAGGTGAGTACCTCATGAAGCTGGTTAGGAGAATGCCAAGAGTGTGCAAAGCTGTCATCTAGCCAAAGGGTGGGTACTTTGAAGAATCTAACATATAAAATACATTTAGATTTTCTTAACACTTTAGTGTTTATTACGTGATTCCATATGTGTTATTTCATAGTTGTGATATCTTCACTATTATTCTACAATGTGGAAAATAGTAAAAATAAAGAAAACCCCTCCAAACTTTTGACTGATACGGTATATGACCAAAGTTTTTGCTCATCCATTTAACAAACATCCATGTACTTTGACTGAAAAAAAGTAGGAGGATTTTATAACATGTAAGTTTATATTCAGACATTGTAAAAGTCTTGTGGTGTGGTCAAATAGCAGTCATTTACCCAATAGTAATTTACCATGTGTACTCAAGTAAAAATAGTGCAAATGTGACGAAGTAACCGATTATCAAAATGCATGTAAATCCTTGTACAATTAAGTGTATACGTTTATGTATCTTCACCTATATTCATTGTAGTGATTCATATTTCTATATTAGGCCTATACTATAGCCTGTATTTTGGTCTGAGTGACTCCAAGAAGCTCAATTCATATTATTAATTTACTACGTGTTTGCCTATAGTGGGCTAGGCTTGCCTATATCAACATTGAAGAAAAATGGTGCTGATATATGCTAACCCAGCTAATAACACATCCATGACAATGATGATAGCTCTATTGTTGATCTGAATGTCTATAAAGGCTAGGCCAGTCAATCAATAGCATGTGTAACAGAATTGACAGGAAAGCACAATCAGATTTTGTGTCTTTTACTGCATCAGTTTCATAAGTAGTGAAGCCAGGAGGATGCTAGACTTCACCTAGTGGATTACTGGAGTCGTTTTAATTGGCTGAGATGGAATTTGTTAACGGATATAATTATCTAATCAGCTGGCCGCCCTTAGCATCGGATGAGAAAAGCTAGCAGCAAGCCATTTCTCACCAATGGTTTAAACCATGGTCTAAGCAAAAGTTCCCATGTTTGGCCCCACACAGATCTGGGACCAGACTAACTGCTAGGTTAAACATACAGTATTGACAAAAGCTCAATGGACAAGCTAAGGTATGAAAAATTAGACAACACTGGGATGCTTTCAATTTCATTTTTTCTGGATTAACCAGGCTGTCTACAGCAAAGGGTTCTTACCTCCTTCATCTCCACGTGGACCTGTTTGAGACCTGCCAGGACCCCCTCCAGGTCTGACACCACCTGTCTGATCTGCTCCCGAACCAAGCCCTCCTTCTGCCGGACAGAACCCTTGTTTTCCCGGACATGACACTGGTTCTCCCAGACCGAACACTGGCTTTTCCGGACTGAACCCTGACCATCCTTATGCTTCACCCTCTGTCTCTGGGGGTCTACGTCTGGGTCTCCTCCCTGGTTCTGGTTGACTCCCTGGCTTGCTGGCTGTTTGGCCCTTTGGTTGAATCTCTCTTCCCTGCCTATAGTGGCTCCATGCACTGGTCCAGTAGCTCCATGACTTGGGGTTCTATGGCCAAGGCCAGGCCCACAATGACTCCTCTGCCTGGGCTGGCTGACCAACTGTTTCTGGGGGACTTCAGTGGAAAAGAAAGTCTTCTGAACAGAGCCCGAGCCAGCAGGGACATGTTGTCCATTACAGCTGTCCACTCCTGCCCCACCTACAGCTCCCCCAGCCATTAATCTAGTAGTCCTCTCCTGGTAGTTAGTTCTATCTCCCACGCCCTGAGAGTACACATGCCTGGGGCTGGGACCACCACCACCACTATGTCCATTTGGCATGTGAGGGTGTAATTCTCTTTGTTCAAGCGGTACACACCTGTCCAAATGATCATGTTCATCTCCAGCATATCCCCAGACCTGTTCCTCTGGACTGTAGCTGTAGCTAGTCTGTCTGTGTTTCAACTGACCCCAGACCTTTTGTTCTGGACCGTAGCTGACTAGCTGTCGTTGTGTCAGCTTGTCTTCTGGACTGTAGCTGTAGCTAGTCTGCCTGTGTTTCAACTGACCCCAGACCTTTTGTTCTGGACTGTAGCTGACTAGCTGTCGTTGTGTCAGCTTGTCTTCTGGACTGTAAATGTAGCTAACCTGGCTGTATATTTCTTGTGGACTGAAGTTATTCTGTCTTTCTAGCCTGTGGTTCGACTGACCCCAGACCTGCTTTTCTAAACCGAGACTAGCCTGTCTGTGTTGCTCCTGTGGACTATAGCTAGCCTGTCTTTCTAGTCTGTATTTTGACTGATCCCAGATCGGTTTCTCAGGACCGTAGCTGTAGCTAGCCTGTCTGTGTTTGGTCCGCTGACCCCTGAACTGTGTGTTTGCCGGGTCCAGGGGGAGTGATGAGGCTGACGCGTTTCTATTGCTGTTGAATGGGTCTGTCCCGATCCCTGTCCCAGCAGTGCCACCTCCACCCTGTCCCACATAGCCACACTGTTCTTTCATAGGGGAGTAGAACAGACCCAGGCCAGACTCCACTGGGCAGGTCCACTGGGCAGGGTTGTAGTTCCAGGGGTGGCTGGGGCTAAACTGGCCTGGCTGAGGTTGACCATGCTGACCCGGCCCGGTGAACACTGGCCTCCTCTGTGGGGCACAGTGACCACTTACACCCCATCCAGCTCCAGCTTCAGCACCACTTCCTTCACCTTCTCCTTCTCCACCTTCTCCCCCTCCACCATCTCCTCTTCCTTCACCTCCTCTCTCACACTTCTCTAGTCCAGGTTCTATATCCTCTGGCTCCACAGGGAAAGGAGGAAGGCTGATGTCTCCTCTGAGGTCCAACTCTGGGTGGTCTGGGTGTGTGGGTGGTGGTCTGTACCCCCCTGGTCCTCCCTGGTACAGCGTGGGTCCGTATTGGACACAGTGAAGGCAGTAGCAGTAGTCGTCTGTGTTTTGATGAATGAATCTATAGTGTCCCATCCGTGTGCTGTCTGAGTACATGTCAGAATGAAAACAGTCCGTCTAGAGTAGAGGCTGCTGTGGAAAACGCCTTAAACAACAACTGGTTTCCTTCTCCTCCCCTCCTCCTCCCCTCCTCCTCCACGCTGCTCTCCAACTCCAAACTAGCCATTCACTCAAGCTGTTTTCCTCATCTATGACTGACTCCACCGCAAAACAAAACTTTTTTTCAGCTCTGCTCTTTTTTTCTTACCTAAGACTTCCCTCCCCCTTTCTTCCTGCCTCTTGTTTCCCCTTCTCTTCTATACTTGTTTTTCTCCATGCTCTTTTCTTTCTTTCCCCTGACCCCCTCTCTCACTTTTCTAACTTTTCTCTCACTCCTTCACCCTGCAGCCCTCTCTCCTGCTCGTGGCCCCTCTTTTCCACCTCCCTCCCTCCCCCTATCCCTTCTCTCTCTCCTTCTCTCTCTTTACCTCTCCTGTTTCGTTCCTCAGTCTTATTTGTTGCTGCAGGCTTCCCGTCGCTCTCCCTCACTTGGCTTTGCATTTCCCGTTTCCTCCCTTCCCCTCCCCTCCTCCTATTGCTCCACCTCTCACACTCTGAGTCTTGCTGCTGTTTCTAACTCTCTCTCTTCTCTCTCATTCTCTCACACAGTCCCCTGTAAATGTCTCCTCTCCCTCTCTCACCCTCTCTCTTTCCTCCACCGGAGATCTAGTTCTGTGTGTTTCTATCGTCCAGTCAGTCCGTTAGACAGCGGTGTAGCTGTGTGAGTCTCCTGCTCCAGTACAGCTTTCTGAGCTAATTAGCCCTGCTTGCTAGGTGGTTACAACCTGGCACCCTTCAATTAAATGCAGCTTGGATAAAGCCAGTATCCTCAGCCAGTGAGAGAGGAGTAAGAGAAGAGGGGTTTCAGCAGCCACAGACTGCATGGCTGAACAGACCCGACGGACGCCTCTGACTAGAGAGACTGAAGCACTGCCCTGTAGAGGGAGGGTTTCAACTCTCAGACTCTACCTCTCGCTCCCTTTTCTTCTTCTCTCTCTCTCTCTCTCCAATTATTTATTTCTCTCTCTTTCTCTCTTGCTCTCTCTGGTCTGAGTTTACAATAAAGCAATAAGGTTGTACATCTTCACAGTTAAACTAAATGAAACTCTTTTTGAAACATATGGTGTTGACTTAGGGCTGTTACGGTGACCATATTACCGCCATAACGGCGTTGACGAGTCATGACCGCAGTCACATTCCATGTGACCGTTAAGTCATGGTAACTAGGCTTTTCCAAGCTCTGATGCTGTTGATGGTTATTAGTAGCCCACCAAACTTGCTAACAGCCTGGTACTTAGCACTCAATTGTCCCTCGAATCACTCTGATATCAATGCAAATGTTTTCAAAAATCAAATCAAACACTTCATGAGAGCCCATGTTGCGTAACAATTGCATGAGAAAACAGATTTTTGATGGTCTCTATTAAAAAGAGGAGGATCTCATCAGTTTTCTATAGCATTGCTTTGCTTTACAACAGGAGTATAGCCTACCTGGCTGGCTTTAAAAATTAACCACTGAAAAACTGTCCTCCATTCGCTATTTAAGTGCATAGAATACATATCTTTTTTATGCCCTTGTTCTGAGACAGGTGACTGATAATGGTCCATTCATTTTAGAATATGTAAAGACAACATTAAATTAAGAATATTCTGATGGGTGACCATATTAGCCTATCACTTGCCCAGAGTGTGCAGTCAGGCAAGAAACAGCACATGCCTTTTTTGTTTTGACTTTTTCAAATCATAGTCACACGTCTCATGTAGCCTAGCCCATAGGCCTATATGTTTTGATAAGGTTTGTATCACAAAAAAAGTGGCCAAATAACTTCTTAAAATGAAGCGCATTAATCCGCTTTACAACGGGTGTAGAGCCTAACTGGCATACATAGGCGGTGCGTGAGTTTCAAGTATGGGGAATATACATTTCACTATAAAAATGCACCTTTATAATAAAGCATGACAACAATAATCGCATTTGCGGTCACTTTTGAGAACAGTACATTCACGCTTATAGCCTATAGCCGTGTGCGCATTGCTGCGCTTATAATGTGGAGAAATTGCCTAATAGTTGAACATTTGAAGCCAAGTGAGGGAGAGAGACAGGAAGCCTGCATTCCAATAGAATAGGTAAACTTTTATACTATGGGGAATAGTAGATTGATGTAGTCTAGTGCTTTTGCTGTTCGTTAGGCCTACTCATCTTGTTGGCTGACAAAGTAGGCTAAATATGGACAGTTCCTCTAACATCTTCAATATGTGCCTCAAATTTTGATAAAAGGGACATGCGCAGTTGCATCCCCATTGTGTCTGTCTTCACTTAGTCTACTTCCTTGCTGAGATGCCTGTGAGAAGGAATTGATCACGTGACGGCATTGGCTAATAAGAATTGAGATACATGAGAGAACCATGTGAGTGAGAGATGCTTTGTAGCACGGCAGCCGGGAGAAGGGAATTATAATTATAATTAAAAGTCACTTTGGCCGCAAAAGGCATGGATTTTTTAGGGGGCGTAACGGCCACACAAGGGGATGCCGCAAGGAAATTTGAGGCCTGAGAGAATATTATCAAGTGCTATTCAATTTGTGACTGAGGGACTGATGAAGTGTGTGCAGCCTGCACAAGAAACAAAACAGAGCTCATTTCTTTCATGCAAATTATCATAAGAGTCGCATCCTGCAGCCTTAGAATGTATTGCAAATCAAAACATATAGCCCAACATTTGTATCACAACTAATGTTGCATAAATAACTCTTAAGCATATAGGAGGACATGTTTCTTTGTTGACCACTCAACACAAACTAGCTGCATGTGCGCACTTTCCAGTAAATCGCTTAGAGAAAATATCCTTTCTATTTTATTCAGCTATGTTCAATTGTATTCTTCATACTATAAAATAATGAAAAATTATGCAAATATTGTCTGCTAAATTAACTAGTGTAGCCCACAGCCATATCAGGGCCTAACATAAGGACAACTCAGAGCATGCTATTCTGTTCTTCTGAAATAGACTACATTTTTTCATATCATGTTTCTTTAGACCTGTCTAAAATAAATAATGGATATATTTTGATGGTGTCGGCAATACTAAATTGATTTATTAGACTTTTTAAAATGAAGATGATCCAAAGGTCTGAATCAGTGGCTTGTAGGCTATGCGTGGAGATGCTAAACGTGTTTATGCTAATTAATGAGCAATTACCATAAGACCGGCAGTTATTTGCTTGACATTCACCGGCTGACAAAATGTTATGACCGCCTCAGCCCTACCTTGACTTCACTTACATACCATAGGCCTTACATCTATTGCCAACATCTATGGTCAACTGCAGTCTGTGGGGCTGAGCTAAACCCCAATTGCTTTCAGCTACAGTATGCACACAATTCTCTCAACAATAACTTTTCTCTCTCTCTGTGTGAGTTGTACGAAACTGGAAAAAGACAACATTGCAACAGACATTATTATTTGAAAGCTGAGTAAGTATAGATATGCAAATTTTGTGACTGACAAAAAGCCTCCTTCAAAAACATCTCCAGTTTGTATATTGTTAGCCCCGTGCCGCTAGCTGCCTGAAGCCACGCACTGGACTTGTATGATCACCCGGCTACGCATGCCTTTCCCTAACGTCACCATGCCGTGTAGATTGCTGTTCTGGTTTGTAACTATTGTTTTATTTCACTGTAGAGCCTCTAGCACTGCTCAACACGCCTCGGCAAACAATTTAGTTCCACACCCCACAAACGCAGTGACATCACCTGGTTTAAATGCTATTTCTAGAGACAATATCTCTTTCATTATCACTATATGCACAGGTTTACCCCCACTGTATTCACATCATACTAAACCTTTGTCTGTACATTATGCCTTAAATATATTCTACCGTGCCCAGAAATCTGCTCCTTTTACTCTCTGTTCTGAATGAACTAGGCGTCCAGTTCTGTTAGCCTTTAGCCGTACCCTTATCCTACTCCTCCTCTGTTCCTCTGGTGATGTAGAGGTTAATCCAGGCCCTGCAGTGTCTACCTCCACTTTCATCCCCCAGGCTCTCTCATTTGTTGACTTCTGCAACCGTAAAAGCCTTGGTTTCATGCTTGTTAACATTAGAAACCTCCTCCCTAAATTTGTTTTATTCACTGCCCTAGCACACTCCACCAATCTGGATGTCCTAGCCGTGTCTGAATCCTGGCTTAGGAAGACAACCAAAAACCTTGAAATTTCCATTCCTAACTATAACATTTTCCGACAAGGTAGAACTGCCAAAGGGGGCGGTGTTGCAATTTACTACAAAGATAACCTGCAGAGTTCTGTCTTACTATTCAGGTCTGTACCCAAACAATTTGAGCTTCTTCTTCTAAAAATTTCAGAAACAAGTCTCTCACCGTTGCCGCTTGCTATAGACAACCCTCTGCCCCCTGCTGTGCCCTGGACTCCATATGTGATTTGATTGCCCCTCATCTATCTTCTGAGCTCGTGCTGCTAGGTGACCTAAACTGGGACATGCTTAACACCCCGGCCATCCTACAATCTAAGCTTGATGCCCTCAATCTCACACAATTTATCAATAAGCCTACCAGATATAACCCCAAATCCGTAAACACGGGCACCCTCATAGATATCATTCGAACTAACTCACCCTCCAAATACACCTCTGCTGTTTTCAACCAAGATCTCAGCGATCACTGCCTCATTGCCTGCATCCGTAATGTGCCTGCGAGCAAACGACCACCCCTCATCACTGTCAAACACTCCCTAAAACACTTCTACGAGCAGGCCTTTCTAATCGACCTGGCCGGGGTATCCTGGAACGACATTGACCCCCTAGAAGATGCCTGGTTATTCTTTAAAAGTGCCTTCCTCATCATCTTAAATAGGCATGCCCCATTCAAAAAATGTAGAACCAGGAATAGATATAGCCCTTGGTTCACTCCAGACCTGTCTGCCCTTGACCAGCACAAAAACATCCTGTAGCGTACTGCATTAGCATCGAATAGCCCCCGTGATATGCAACTTTTCAGGGAAGTTAAGAACCAATATACACAGGCAGTTAGGAAAGCTAAGGCTAGCGTTTTCAAAAAGAAATTTGCATCCTGCAGTACAAACTCAAAAAAGTTCTGGGACACTGTAAAGTCCATGGAGAATAAGAGCAACTCATCCCAGCTACCCACTGCTCTGAGGCTAGGAAACACTGTTACAACCGACAAATCCACTATAATTGAGAATTTCAATAAGCATTTCTCTACGGCTGGCCATGCTTTCCACCTGGCTACCCCTACCCCGGTCAACTGCCCGGCACCCTCCACAGCAACCAGCCCAAGCCCGCACCATTTCTCCTTCACCCATATCCAGATATCTGATGTTCTGAAAGAGCTGCAAAATCTTGACCCCTACAAATCAGCCGAGCTAGACAATCTGGACCCTCTCTTTCTTAAATTATCTGCCGAAATTGTTGCAACCCCTATTACTAGCCTGTTCAACCTCTCTTTCGTATCGTCTGAGATTCCCAAAGATTGGAAAGCTGCCGCGGTCATCCCCCTCTTCAAAGGGGGAGACACTCTAGACCCAAACTGCTACAGCCCTATATCTATCCTACCCTGCCTTTCTAAGGTCTTCGAAAGCCAAGTTAACAAACAGATTACTGACCATTTTGAATCACATCGTACCTTCTCCACTATGCAATCTGGTTTCCGAGCTGGTCATGGGTGCACCTCAGCCACGCTCAAGGTCCTAAACGATATCATAACCGCCATCGATAAGAGACATTACTGTGCAGATGTATTTATCGACCTGGCCAAGGCTTTCGACTCTGTCAATCACCACATTCTTATTGGCAGACTCAACAGCCTTGGTTTCTCAAATGATGGCTCACCTAGTTCACCAACTAATTCTCTGATAGAGCTCAGTGTGTCAAATCGGAGGGCCTGTTGTCCGGACCTCTGGCAGTCTCCTTGGGGGTGCCACAGGGTTCAATTCTCGGGCCGACTCTCTTCTCTGTATACATCAATGATGTCACTCTTGCTGCTGGTGATTCTCTGATCCACCTCTACCCAGACGACAGTATTCTGTATGCTTCTGGCTCTTCTTTGGACACTGTGTTAACTAACCTCGAGACGAGCTTCTATGCCATACAACTCTCCTTCCGTGGCCTCCAACTGCTCTTAAATGCAAATAAAACTAAATGCATGCTATTCAACCGATCATTGCCCGCACCTGCCCGCCCATGCAGCATCACTACTCTGGACGGCTCTGACTTAGAATACGTGGATAACTACAAATACCTAGGTGCCAAACCCACTGGCTACAGGTTATCTACAAGTCTCTGCTAGGTAAAGCCCCGCCCTATCTCAGCTCGCTGGTCACCATAGCAGCACCCACTCGTAGCACACGCTCCAGCAGGTATATCTCACTGGTCACCCCCAAAGCCAATTCCTCCTTTGGTCGCCTTTCCTTCCAGTTCTCTGCTGCCACTGACTGGAACGAATTGCAAAAATCACTGAAGCTGGAGATTCCCATCTCCCTCACTAGCTTTAAGAACCAGCTGTCAGAGCAGCTCACAGATCACTGCACCTGTTCATAGCCCATCTGTGTACAGCCCGTCTATCTACCTCATTCCCATACTGTATTTATTTATTTTGCTCCTTTTGCACCACAGTATCTCCACTTGCACATCCATCTTTTGTAAATCTACCATTCCAGTGTTTAACTGCCATATTGTAATTACTTCGCCACCATGGCCTATTTATTGGCTTAACTCCCTTATTTGACCTTATTTGCACTCACTGTATATAGGCTTTGTTTTCTTTTTTTCTACTGTATTATTGACTGTATGTTTTGTTCATTCCATGTGTAACTCTGTGTTGTTGTATGTGTCGAACTGATATACTTTATCTTGGCCAGGTCGCAGTTGCAAATGAGAACTTGTTCTCAACTAGCTTACCTGGTTAAATAAAGGTGAAAAAAATGCATATTT
This sequence comes from Oncorhynchus mykiss, assembly GCF_013265735.2. Classification (NCBI taxonomy): domain Eukaryota; kingdom Metazoa; phylum Chordata; class Actinopteri; order Salmoniformes; family Salmonidae; genus Oncorhynchus; species Oncorhynchus mykiss. The sequence goes on from NC_048592.1 coordinate 589,488, forward strand.
AACCATTTACAAAAAAATTGAGGCTGAAATTAGGATTTTATTTTAGGAATAAGGCCTGCTTTTCCTTTGAAGCCAGAAGGAGGCTAGTATAAGCTACATTTATGCCTTTACTAGACTATGGGGATATTTTATATATGAATGCTTCCGCTCAGTGTTTGAGATCAATTGACACCCTTTACCATGGCACTTTGAGATTGATTTTAAACTGCAAAACCCTTACGCACCACCTCACTTTGTATACCAGGGTTGGCTGGCCTTCTCTAGTCACTCGTAGGCTCAGGCACTGGTATACCTTTATTTACAAAGCCATTTTGGGTTTACAAACTTTTTATTTGGCCATTTTTATTGTTCAGAAATGTGGTGAGTACTCTCTTCGTTCGCTGGACTTAATCCTGCTGACTATTCCAAATGTCCGATCTGAATTTGGTAAAAGGGCTTTTATGTACTCTGCACCATCGTGCCAAAGCTTAGCTTCTCGTCTTGTCCTTTCGGCCCCAATATCCCCACAGAATGAAGACAAACCTCTCCGCCCGCTTCGCACGGAATGCCTTGAAACACTCGTCAAAACCTTCCTCATCTTTGACCTCGTTCCAGGTCAGCCAAACGACACTGAGACGTTCCTAGCAGACATAGAGGACGCACAGGATGGCTACAGAAACAATACGTGTTCTGACAGGCTTTACCTGTTGAAGCATACATCGAATAGACACGTGACAAGTTCCATTCGTCTATAACAGCAACACATGCAAAACTACTACGCTAAACTTGCCACAGCTTTGAAATTAGAATTCAATGGTTTTGCGACTCACAAACACGACAGCTCACTGGCTAACACTGTCAAACAATCTCCGAATGAACACCCACAAGCTTACTATCATAGTCTTCGTTCAGCTTACTATATGAAACAGGAATTGAAGAGCTGTTACCATTCAAACAAATGTTTCTGTCATACAGTGCCTTGCGAAAGTATTCGGCCCCCTTGAACTTTGCGACCCTTTGCCACATTTCAGGCTTCAAACATAAAGATATAAAATGGTATTTATTTGTGAAGAATCAACAACAAGTGGGACACAATCATGAAGTGGAACGACATTTATTGGATATTTCAAACTTTTTTAACAAATCAAAAACTGAAAAATTGGGCGTGCAAAATTATTCAGCCCCCTTAAGTTAATACTTTTGTGATAACATGCGTCTTGGTGAGAGGTGTAGGAGTCAGGCGCAGGAGAGCAGGGATGTCTGAGGAGCGTGTTTAATAATAGTCCAGCAATGCAAATGGCACAGAACAAAAATCCCAAAACTACGCTCTCGAATAATCGTGCAAACCCACGGAGGAACTAACACAGTTCCGACACTTTACATACACGTGCGTAAATGCGAAAAAAACAACAAACATCAAATACCATCGAACGCAATACACACAAGTCTAATCCTGCACGAATTACGGCAGGTAACAGCTGCCCTATATACCCACAGAAATCAAAGCAATTGAAAACCAGGTGTGAAAAGGAACACAGACAAAACAACCAGAAAAAGAAAAAGGGATCGGTAGTGGCTAGTAGACCGGCGACGCCGAGCGCCGAGCGCCGCCCGAACAGGGAGAGAAGTCACCCTCGGTAGAAGTCGTGACAGTACCCCCCCCCTGACGCGCGGCTCACGCAGCGCGACGACGCCGGCCTCGAGGACGACCCGGAGGACGAGGCGCAGGGCGATCCGGATGGAGGCGGTGAAACTCCCTTAGCATAGGAGGATCCAGTACGTCCTCCACCGGCACCCAGCATCTCTCCTCCGGACCGTACCCCTCCCAGTCCACGAGGTACTGAAGACCCCCCACCCGACGCCTCGAGTCCAGTATGGACCGAACTGCATACGCCGGCGCCCCCCCGATGTCCAGCGGGGGCGGAGGGACCTCCCGCACCTCATCTTCTTGAAGCGGACCAGCCACCACCGGCCTGAGGAGAGACACATGAAACGAGGGGTTAATACGGTAATACGGGGGGAGCTGTAACCTATAACACACCTCGTTTATTCTCCTCAGGACTTTGAATGGCCCCACAAACCGCGGACCCAGCTTCCGGCAGGGCAGGTGGAGGGGCAGGTTTCGGGTCGAGAGCCAGACCCGGTCCCCCGGTGTGTACACCGGGGCCTCGCTGCGATGGCGGTCGGCACTGGCCTTCTGCCGTGCTTCGGCCCGTTTAAGGTACCCATGGGCGGCCTCCCAGGTTTCCCTTGAGCGTTTCACCCAATCGTCCACCGCAGGAGCCTCGGTCTGGCTCTGATGCCATGGTACCAGGACCGGCTGATAGCCCAACACACATTGGAAGGGCGACAGGTTCGTAGAGGAGTGGGGGAGTGAGTTCTGGGCCATCTCCGCCCAGGGGATGTACTTCGCCCACTCCCCTGGCCGGTCCTGGCAATACGACCGCAGAAACCTACCCACATCCTGGTTCACTCTTTCCACCTGCCCATTACTCTCGGGGTGAAACCCAGAGGTCAGGCTGACCGAGACCCCCAAACGTTCCATGAATGCCTTCCACACCCTGGACGTGAACTGGGGACCCCGATCAGAAACAATATCCTCAGGCACCCCGTAGTGCCGGAAGACGTGAGTAAACAGGGCCTCCGCCGTCTGTAGGGCCGTAGGGAGACCGGGCAAAGGGAGGAGACGACAGGACTTAGAAAACCGATCCACAACGACCAGGATTGTGGTGTTGCCCTGTGACGGTGGCAGATCGGTCAAGAAGTCAACCGACAGGTGTGACCAAGGCCGCTGTGGAACGGTAAGGGGTTGTAACTTCCCTCTGGGCAGGTGCCTAGGAGCCTTGCACTGAGCGCACACTGAGCAGGAGGACACATAAACCCTCACGTCCTTGGCTAAAGTGGTCCACCAGTACTTCCCACTAAGACATCGCACCGTCCTCCCAATCCCCGGATGACCAGAGGAGGGGGATGTGTGAGCCCACCAAATTAACCTGTCTCTAACCTCCAGCGGAACATACACCCGTCCCGCTGGACATTGTGGTGGAGTGGGCTCAACACGCGATGCTCGCTCAATGTCTGCGTCCACCTCCCACCTTACAGGTGCCACTAGACAAGAAGCCGGGAGGATGGGCGCAGGATCAATGGCCCGCTCCTCCGTATCATATAGTCGGGACAGTGCGTCTGCCTTAGTGTTCTGGGAGCCTGGTCTATAGGAGATGGTAAACCTAAATCGGGTGAAAAACATGGCCCACCTTGCCTGACGAGGGTTCAGTCTCCTCGCTGCCCGAATGTACTCTAGATTACGGTGGTCAGTCCAGATGAGGAAAGGGTGCTGGGCCCCCTCAAGCCAATGTCTCCACACCTTCAGGGCTCTGACAACAGCTAGCAGCTCCCGATCCCCCACGTCATAGTTTCGCTCCGCCGGGCTGAGCTTCTGAGAAAAGAAAGCACAGGGGCGGAGCTTCGGTGGCGCACCCGAGCGCTGGGAGAGCACGGCTCCAACCCCAGCCTCGGATGCGTCCACCTCCACTATAAATGCCAAAGAGGGGTCCGGATGCGCCAGCACGGGAGCCGAGGTAAAAAGAGCCTTCAGGCGACCAAAAGCCCTGTCCGCCTCAGCCGACCACCCCAGACGCGTCGGCCCCCCCTTCAGCAGTGACGTAATGGGCGCAGCCACCTGCCCAAAACCCCGGATAAACCTCCGGTAGTAGTTGGCAAACCCTAAGAACCGCTGCACCTCCTTTACCGTGGTTGGAGTCGGCCAATTACTCACGGCTGCAATGCGGTCATCCTCCATCACCAACCCCGATGTGGAAATGCGATATCCAAGGAAGGAGACGGCCTGTTGGAAGAACGAGCATTTCTCAGCCTTGACGTACAGGTCATGCTCCAACAGTCTCCCAAGTACCCTGCGCACCAGAGACACATGCGCGGCCCGTGTAGCGGAATAGACCAGAATATCATCGATGTAAACCACCACACCCTGACCGTGCAGATCCCTGAGAATCTCATCCACAAAAGATTGGAAGACTGCTGGAGCATTCTTCAAACCGTACGGCATGACGAGGTACTCATAATGGCCGGATGTGGTACTAAACGCCGTCTTCCACTCATCTCCCTTCCGGATACGCACCAAGTTATATGCACTCCTGAGATCCAGTTTTGTGAAAAACCGTGCTCCGTGAAATGACTCAATCGCCGTGGCAATGAGAGGTAGCGGGTAACTATACCCCACCGTGATGGAATTTAGACCTCTATAGTCAATGCACGGACGCAGACCACCCTCCTTCTTCTTCACAAAAAAGAAACTCGAGGAGGCAGGTGAGATGGAGGGCTGAATGAACCCCTGCCCCAGAGATTCCGATATGTATGTCTCCATAGCCACCGTCTCCTCCTGTGACAGGGGATACACGTGACTCCTGGGAAGTGCAGCGCCTACCAGGAGATTTATCGCACAATCCCCTCGTCGATGAGGTGGTAATTGGGTCGCCTTCTTTTTACAGAAGGCGATAGCCAAATCGGCATATTCTGAGGGAATGTGCACGGTGGAGACTTGGTCTGGACTCTCCACCGTTGTAGCACCGATGGAAACTCCTACACACCTGCCTGAGCACTCCTCCGACCACCCCTGTAGAGCCCTCTGTTGCCACGAAATCCTGGGGTTGTGACGGGCCAACCAGGGGATCCCCAACACCACCGGAAACGCAGGAGAATCAATGAGGAAGAGACTAATTCTCTCCTCATGACCCTCCTGCGTAACCATATCCAGTGGAGCCGTGGCCTCCCTGACTAGCCCTGACCCTAATGGTCGGCTATCTAAGGCGTGCACTGGGAAGGGTTTATCCAGCTGAACAAGGGGAATCCCTAACCTGTTCGCTAAACCGCGGTCAATAAAATTCCCCGCCGCGCCTGAATCTACTAGCGCCTTATGCCGGGAAAGAGGGGAAAATTTAGGAAAAACAATCCATACATACACGTGACCAACAGGGGGCTCTGGGTGAGCCTGGTGCCGACTCACCTGAGGTGTCCGGGCAGTGCTCGGCCTGGCGTCTCGACTCCCGGGGGGACCCCCCCAGCACCGGTCAGCAGTGTGCCCTCTGCGACCACAGCTGGCACAGGAAAGGCCCCCTCCTCCGGTCGCCCTCGCTGAAGCACCTCCTAGCTCCATGGGTGTTGGAGTGGTGGAGCTGGGAGATGGAACTGACAGAGCCCGATCTGGACGTCCGCGGGTCGCCAGCAAGTTGTCCAACCGAATGGACATGTCGATCAATTGGTCCAAGGACAGGGTGGTGTCTCTACAGGCCAGCTCCCTACGGACGTCCTCACGCAAACTACACCTATAGTGATCGATCAAGGCCCTGTCGTTCCATTCCGCGCCAGCGGCCAAGGTCCGGAACTCTAGAGCAAAGTCCTGAGCACTCCTCCTCTCCTGCCTCAGATGGAACAGCCGTTCACCCGCCGCTCGACCCTCAGGTGGGTGATCAAACACGGCCCGAAAGCGGCGGGTGAACTCTGGGTAGTGGTCCCTCGCCGAGTCAGGATCGTTCCACACCGCGTTGGCCCACTCCAGGGCTTTACCTGCGAGGCAGGAGACGAGGGCGTTCACGCTCTCACCCCCCGAAGGAGCCGGACGAACGGTCGCCAGGTATAGGTCCATCTGGAGTAAGAAGCCCTGGCACCCGGCCGCCGTCCCATCATACTCCCTCGGGAGGGCGAGTCGAATTCCACTGTGCTCAGGCAATGAAGGAGAGGGTAGTGGTACTGGTTGGGGTGTAGCTGATAACGGTGTGGGAAGGCCACCTCTCTCCCATCTCTCCATCGTCACCATCACCTGATCCATGGCGGTCCCCAGTCGGTGTAACACTGCCGTGTGGTGTTGAACTCGCTCCTCCACGGACCCTGGAAGTGCGTCCGCTCCTGCTGACTCCATAATTATATTGGTTGCAGGATTCTGTGATAACATGCGTCTTGGTGAGAGGTGTAGGAGTCAGGCGCAGGAGAGCAGGGATGTCTGAGGAGCGTGTTTAATAATAGTCCAGCAATGCAAATGGCACAGAACAAAAATCCCAAAACTACGCTCTCGAATAATCGTGCAAACCCACGGAGGAACTAACACAGTTCCGACACTTTACATACACGTGCGTAAATGCGAAAAAAACAACAAACATCAAATACCATCGAACGCAATACACACAAGTCTAATCCTGCACGAATTACGGCAGGTAACAGCTGCCCTATATACCCACAGAAATCAAAGCAATTGAAAACCAGGTGTGAAAAGGAACACAGACAAAACAACCAGAAAAAGAAAAAGGGATCGGTAGTGGCTAGTAGACCGGCGACGCCGAGCGCCGAGCGCCGCCCGAACAGGGAGAGAAGTCACCCTCGGTAGAAGTCGTGACAACTTTGTAGCGCCACCTTTTGCTGCGATTACAGCTGTAAGTCGTTTGGGGTATGTCTCTATCAGTTTTGCACATCGAGAGACTGAAGTTTTTTCCCATTCCTCCTTGCAAAACAGCTCGAGCTCAGTGAGGTTGGATGGAGAGCATTTGTGAACAGCAGTTTTCAGTTCTTTCCACAGATTCTCGATTGGATTCAGGTCTGGACTTTGACTTGGCCATTCTAACACCTGGATATGTTTATTTTTGAACCATTCCATTGTAGATTTTGCTTTATGTTTTGGATCATTGTCTTGTTGGAAGACAAATCTCCGTCCCAGTCTCAGGTCTTTTGCAGACTCCATCAGGTTTTCTTCCAGAATGGTCCTGTATTTGGCTCCATCCATCTTCCCATCAATTTTAACCATCTTCCCTGTCCCTGCTGAAGAAAAGCAGGCCCAAACCATGATGCTGCCACCACCATGTTTGACAGTGGGGATGGTGTGTTCAGGGTGATGAGCTGTGTTGCTTTGACGCCAAACATAACGTTTTGCATTGTTGCCAAAAAGTTCAATTTTGGTTTCATCTGACCAGAGCACCTTCTTCCACATGTTTGGTGTGTCTCCCAGGTGGCTTGTGGCAAACTTTAAACGACACTTTTTATGGATATCTTTAAGAAATGGCTTTCTTCTTGCCACTCTTCCATAAAGGCCAGATTTGTGAAATATACGACTGATTGTTGTCCTATGGACAGAGTCTCCCACCTCAGCTGTAGATCTCTGCAGCTCATCCAGAGTGATCATGGGCCTCTTGGCTGCATCTCTGATCAGTCTTCTCCTTGTATGAGCTGAAAGTTTAGAGGGACGGCCAGGTCTTGGTAGATTTGCAGTGGTCTGATACTCCTTCCATTTCAATATTATCGCTTGCACAGTGCTCCTTGGGATGTTTAAAGCTTGGGAAATCTTTTTGTATCCAAATCCGGCTTTAAACTTCTTCACAACAGTATCTCGGACCTGCCTGGTGTGTTCCTTGTTCTTCATGATGCTCTCTGCGCTTTTAACGGACCTCTGAGACTATTACAGTGCAGGTGCATTTATACGGAGACTTGATTACACACAGGTGGATTGTATTTATCATCATTAGTCATTTAGGTCAACATTGGATCATTCAGAGATCCTCACTGAACTTCTGGAGAGAGTTTGCTGCACTGAAAGTAAAGGGGCTGAATAATTTTACACGCCCAATTTTTCAGTTTTAGATTTGTTAAAAAAGTTTGAAATATCCAATAAATGTCGTTCCACTTCATGATTGTGTCCCACTTGTTGTTGATTCTTCACAAAAAAATACAGTTTTATATCTTTATGCTTGAAGCCTGAAATGTGGCAAAAGGTCGCAAAGTTCAAGGGGACCGAATACTTTCGCAAGGCACTGTAGTTTTCTTCGGGGGGTGACCCTTCTGACGATGTACCTTCTTGGGGCTCCTTTGAATCATAATCCTCGGGATTCGTATATATTATGCACTTCTTTAGCCGAACAATGCTCTGTCGCTGTTGGCTCTGTACAAACAGAGCGTCCAACAACTCCAACATTTTCAATTCCATTAAATCCCAACTTTTAAAAGGAATAAGCATGTGCAACCTAAAATCCCCGGCCAGGCCTCCATCACGAATGTTTTGGCTGCGGATTTCCTCGTTGCTGATATAGAACTCCACGCAGCCACATGGAAGTCCATTCTTTCTTTGTATTTTCACCCTGTGAAATACTCTTCCTGAGGAGTCAGGGGTACCTTCCCAACGGGTCTCGTAGCCTCTGAACAAGCTATACCCCTTGGTGATAAGTCTCAGTTCGGGACACAAAACCTGGCGAAAAACCGTCCAGTCTTCAACCCCATAATGTCTGGTCGGTATATTCTTCTCCTTCGGCTACCATATAGAGGTTCACTCTACAGGCCAAGTAATCAAACAGATACCCCAATTGCTGTCCATTAGACATCAGCACTTGATCTTTCAGCGCAGTTGCGGGCGGTACCTGGGTTCTATACACACGTAGAAACCATTTTTTTGGAGCATCGTATATTGCGGCATTATACTTGGCCCTTTCTCTATGTTTCAGCCGCGGTCCTGCTTCCGTTGTTACAGTCATCACAGCAGGGCAATAAAACTGGGGGTGGGGGGCCATACACTTTCAAAAGTTCAAACACTGAACCCCCCCAGTTCAACCAGGTCCCTAGACATCAATCAGCATGACTACTTCAAAGGATGCAATATAGATATAAAATAACACACCCTCTAACACGTGACCACAGGAACAGGATGGCCTGGCCGGAGGCCCATATTTGGACATGTACACGTCATCATGGACACAGGGTCATAAATCTATATTTTGACCCGTGCCGTCTACTTTATTCTCTCTCCCATGACCCAACATATAGTGAGCGCCCTCTAGTCTAGTGGACAAATTATATGGACTATACAAAGACTGAAACTACAGACAACACAACCACATGGGAATGCCTACATTGAAGCCAGAGCCACAGATAATGACCAAAGAGGTCCAGCTGTGCCAACTAGCCCATTAGCTGTTAATGCATCCAGCCAGCCAGGACACCCTGACCCTACAGTACTGCCATCACTTTATACTGGATCTGATTTCATACAGTTCCTCTCTTCTCCTCTCGTCTCTGGTTCCCCTCCTCTTCTTTCTTTTTGTATCTACTCTCCCAACTCCACTCCTCTCTTCACGTCTTCTTTATTCTCTTCTCTTTGCTCTTACATTTACATTTTAGTCGTTTAGCAGATGCTCTTATAGCAATTAGGGTTAAGTGCCTTGCTCAAGGGCATATCAGCAGATTTTTCACCTAGTTGGGTCGAGAATTCAAACCAGCAATCTTTTTGTTACTGGCCCAAAACGCTTTTACCGCTAGGCTACCTGCCGCCCTCTCCCAGCTCTTTTCCTTTCCTCTCTCCTCTCCTTTTCTCTATCCTCTCCTCCCAACTCCTCTCTCCTCTCTCTTTCCTCTCCTCTCCTCCCCACTCCACTCCTCAATACCATCAAGATACACTTTCCATGAAGCTATGAGGGAACTGTTTATCCTTGCAGAACATCCAGAAGTAAAACTCTGAAATTATGATCAGGTAACAGGTGTAATGGACCCTAGACAGACGCACACAGTAATCAATACAGGGTGTCTGTATTTCAAAGTCCTGAAGTGGACATTGACTCAATCTGTGGGTGAAAGTGTTTTCTACCTCATCTGTTATCTTTGGTTTCACTGGCTCCTCTCTGCTAAGTGGACTGGATGCATTAGGGCTGGAGAGGAGCTTGTATCAGACTAGTCTTAAAAGGCAACATGAAAACCCAGAATATGTCCCAAATGGCACCCTATACCCTATATATTGCACTACTTTTGACCAGGGCCCATAGGTCTATGGCCAAAAGTAGCACACTATATAGGGAATAGAGTGCCATTTGGGAGGTATACAATGTTATAAACACAAGACAGCTTCCCCATTGTCAGCTGTCTGCCCTGGTGTAGAGGGACAGTGACAGGCATCCAACAATACTTGCATGGAAGTGCCACCTATCAAGTTCTAGACTTGAAAACAAAACACATATCTGGACTGGTGAGTGTGAAAGGAGTATGCTCCTCTGATGGCAGTAATTTACAGGCAGAGAAGAAAGGATGAAAGTCTTCCATCTCTACATAGAGTAATGGTCCTGAAAAATACCTTTGATGCCTGATAATGTTTCTCCCTTGTTTATCTGAGTCTCTCTAACTCACTCACCCATTCTCTCCCTCTCTCTCCCTCTGCTCTTTTTCTCTGCATCTTTACTCTCTCTCTCTCTCAGTCTGTGTCGTGCTGCGGTGGAGGAGAGGCTTATCACGTTACATCAAATCTGTACTGCTAGCGGGGTGTGTAAATTCTACACCTGTCCCATCCCATCCCATCCGCCCTCCCTCGCTCCCTCTCTCTTCTGCTTCTCATCTCTTTCCCTCTCTCTTGCACCTTCTATCTCTTTCTCACACACAGACTCTTTAACACACCCTCACACATACGTCATAAGGCAGCGCTTTAAGGAGCATAATTTTTCCATGCAATAGGATACAGAGGTAATACATCTGAGGTTTGACACTGTCCTGATCCACACCAGGT